>NC_045624.1:40607500-41232500 GCF_009829155.1 Mustela erminea | reverse complement strand
CACAAATCCAGCAGAACTCTGCAAGCCAAGGAGGAACCCATTCACCTTGTTCTTCTTGGTTCGTTTTGGCTGTGCACTCTGTTCCGGAAGTGACTTTGGGTGGGTCTGTCTGAGCTTTGTGCATTTCACCCTTGTCATTAGAACCTGACATCCCCAATCCCCTCATCTCTCCTCTTCAATCAAGCCACCTTTACCTTTTAGAATTTTAAGTGAAGTCTTCTTTTTTAAAATTTTAGGGGCACCTGGGTGGCTCAGTCGGTTAAGCATCAGCCTTTGGCTCAGATCATGATACCAGGGTCCCTGCATCTGGCTCTCTGCTCAGCGGGCAGTCTGCCTCTGTCTCTCCCTCTTCCTGCTGCTTTACTTGCTCGTGCTCTCTGTCTCTGTCAAATAAATAAATCTTAAAATTATTGTGTAAGACAGATATAACATAAAATTTGCAATTTTAACCATTGTTAAGTATATAATTCATTGGCATTAAGAACATTTGTTTTGGGTGCCTGGGTGGCTCAGTGGGTTAAGCCGCTGCCTTCGGCTCAGGTCATGATCTCAGGGTCCTGGGATCGAGTCCCGCATCGGGCTCTCTGCTCAGCAGGGAGCCTGCTTCCCTCTCTCTCTCTCTGCCTGCCTCTCCATCTAATTGTGATTTCTCTCTGTCAAATAAATAAAATCTTTAAAAAAAAAAAAAAAAGAACATTTGTTTTTATGGAAACATCATCACCAGACATCTCTAGAACTTGTTTTTATCTGGCCAGACCGAAATTATATGCCTGTTACACACGAATTCCCCATGCCCCTTTCTTCCTCTGGTCCCTGGCAACGTTTCTGTCTCTGGGCATTTGACTATTCTTAAGTGCCTCATGCAATAGAATTATATGGTACTTGTCCTTTTGTGACTGGCTTGTTTCACTTAGCTTAATGTCTTCAAGTTTCATCTATGTTGTTGCACGTGTCCAATTTTTTTTTCCTTTTTCCAGCTTAAGAATATTCTATTCTTAATATGTATATAACACATTTGGTTTATCCACTCATCTGTCGGTAGATCCTTTGGTTGTTTCTACCCTTTGGCTACTGTGAATAATCTTGCAAGTCCTGTGCCTCTACTTCTTAGTGATGTAACTTAACTGTGCTGATAATTTTTTAAATCGGGATGGCTAGTTTCTTTAGTTCTCTGGGTACAAATTTGCATCAGTTTTGAATTGTGTCACTCTCTT
Source organism: Mustela erminea (assembly GCF_009829155.1). NCBI lineage: Eukaryota > Metazoa > Chordata > Mammalia > Carnivora > Mustelidae > Mustela > Mustela erminea. Next base: position 41,231,286 of record NC_045624.1, on the reverse strand, counting down.
TTTTCCTGTAAGCACCATTATTTTTACTAGAGGATTTTTAGAACATGTGCTTTTTTTTTTTTTTTTTGATAGTCAATATAGCAGTAATGATTGTGTGTGAGGAAGAGGCCAGACATGAGTAGGAAGAGGCACTTCCTATTCTCCTAACATCAGTTATATTGATGTAACTTTATCAGTCATTTTGTGTGTCTGGCACCTGCCGGCATAGAGCTGGGAGCCGTCTGGATGGTGTGGTAATGGTCTTCGATCTCCACAGCATTAGGATGCTGCAGCTAGCTAGCAGTGTGGTGACTGAAACTAAGACAGGTGGGCCAGATGGCTGTCATCTGTCCTGCAAGAACCCAATGGCTAGCAATCAATAATCAACTTCAATGAAATGCGAGATCTCCAGTAAATAGATGGTGAGGGTTAATTCTACGTCCTTTTCCTCTTGTCCTGATCCTTAGTCATCTGTTGAATTGAGTCTATGGTGACACATGGTAACTAGACTTACTGTGGGGATCGTTTCACAGTGTCCACAAATGTCAAATCACTGTGTCATACACCGGAAGGGAATACATTGTATGTCACTTTTACCTCAATGAAAAGAAATGCCAACTTTAAAAAAACTGAGCGCTGAAATATGAAGTTGGCTGATTATGAATACTTTTAAATACCTTTGGGAAATGAATAGATGAAGTCTTATGGAGCTCATTGGTTACTATACAAAGGAAATGCCACATGTTGTCAAGGATTTATATGATTTCATATTTGGAAATGCTTGGTAACAATTTATCAGCAAATGTTAATTTCTGCATTTAAAAATATCTGTTTAAAGCATGACAGATTGTGTGTCCTTTAGTGGATTCAATTGGACAGATACTGTGGAAATACTAATAGTAACTGATCCTATGGAGACATTCCTGGCCTTCACCCTGACCTCTGTGAGTAGGTGGCAGACCCTTTCCTCTGTGCCAGCCCCCCAGGGGACCAGGGATGCAGTGAAGATGGCCACTGGGGAAACTCCAAGGCACCCAGCCCAACACGTGGCCCAGTGCGGTCCTCAAAAATATATTTGCTGATTGGTTAACCCAATTTATAAGTTTCAAGATGAGTTCTAATCTTATGTCCAAGGATGGAATATTAGTCAGGTTGAAAATAGGGATTTTTTGGAGCGCCTGGGTGGCTCAGTGGGTTAAGCCGCTGCCTTCGGCTCGGGTCATGATCTCAGGGTCCTGGGATCGAGTCCCGCATCGGGCTCTCTGCTCAGCAGGGAGCCTGCTTCCCTCTCTCTCTCTCTGCCTGCCTCTCCATCTACTTGTGATTTCTCTCTGTCAAATAAATAAATAAATAAATAAATATAGGGATTTTTTTTTTTAGTATTTAGTCTTGAAATATTATTACTGATATAATTATTAAGTGTTCAATAACAATGGTATAACACATTCAACTTCTTTATGTTACCTTATGTTTAATTTTCCTAAATCTCTTTGAAGTTCTTTGATTCTGTTATCTTCTTTTTTAAAAATTTTGTTTATTAGAGAGAGAGAGAACATGAACACAAGCAGGGTGGGCAGAGAGGGAGAAGCAGACTCTCGGCTGAGCAGGGAGCCCGATATGGGGCTCGATCCCAGGACTCTGAGATCATGACCTGAACTGAAGGCAGACACTTAACGACTGAGCCACCCGTGTGCCCCCTGCTTCTGTTATCTTCTTGAGGTAGATTTTTGTCGAATGTGAGGATCTGGAATTCCAGTCAGTACCTGCTATGGGTAGAAGGCTCCGGTTGGTGTAGGCTTTCAGGGTGAGAAAAAAGCATGTACCCCATCCGCTCCCAAGATGACTGAGAAGGAAGGCTTCCCAGAAATTAGTTCTTCTAGCTCCCTTGCTGAGGTTATTTAATGCTGTGGTGAAGAGTGGAGATCTGTAAATAGTTCAGCTCCTGTGCCTGATGCTTGCCGTGTCTGACATGTTAGACAAAGTTTTAACCTTCAGTGCCTCAGTTTCCCCACCTATAAGATAAAAATAAACATGGGCCTTGTTGGTTTTGATGACATGTGGATGAGAAATGCATCTAAGGCTCTGTTGGCCTGGGGCCCCGGTCAGTGCCATTATTTTTAGGTTGGAGGCCTCAATTTGGCTCTTGTGTCAATCTCCCACTCTTAATTCCGTGCATAGTCAGACAAACAAATCAATGTAATCGTGACCAAGAAGTGATTCTTGTTTGATTTTTCAAAGCCTGCACGTGTCGTCTTTAGGCACAGGCCCCTCTTGAAGGTGAAACGGGGCACGGCAGCAGCACATAGGTTGGCCTTCGTGGACTTGCGGAAAGAAAAACATCTGGCACCTTCCATCAGCTTCCTTTGTTCCTTTGGGTTTATTTTCGTTCTCGGAGTCTGATACCTAATGGAAGCCCGACACACAAAAATAACACTAATCCGAGTACAGATATAAAGCAGCCCGCTCTTTGAAGGTGGGGGAGTGGGGGCTGAAAGCCTGGAGCTTGATTATCCCTGGGTTATTTTTAGAGAGGAGAAACCCACCGTCAAGTGATTGCATATCCTTCCTGGCCTCTGCTTTCTGGGGTTGTGTGGGAGCTGCTGAGGCCGGGGCCAGGAGCGTGACTCGTACCCACCACACCCAGAATGTTCGGGCTTCCTCATTCTGGTCTCTTGCCAGCCGTCTCCTCTGAAGTCATTACCGGTCATTGACCTCTTCCCCAGGAAAATGCTTAAGAGGTTTCTGAGCTTGAAAAGATTTCTACATTCGCTTTGACTCAGGGAACACTGTAGTTTCCTCATTTGGGCCAGGTGGTGTAAAAGCAGCACTTGGAAATGACCACAGTGGTATCGAGTTAGGAAGTGTCCATGGAATGTGTCAAGGAGACATTCTTCTGAGAAGAGTTGGTTTGTGCCAAATCCCATGACCTTGGACACCCTAGCTACTGGTCCTAAAATTAAGCCTGGGCTTAGCCTGCCCCAAGCGAGTTCATGGGACTAGGAGATGAGCTCCTGAGCATTGCGGCAGTAGTCCTCAATGGCTTTTGTCTAAAACCTAAAATTGGTGTGTCAGCCCTGATCCCTTTCTGAGGGTGAAAACTTTGTGGCATGGCTGTATAGGTAAGCACGGGAGAAGGTGTTTGCTGCACACCCAGCAGATGGGGAGAGGGAAGCCGGAGGAGCCTGGAAGCAGCTTTGTCCTCCCCATTATGGCCGAGACCAGAGGTGGCCCTGAGCAGGGCTGACTAGCATTTGCTTTGCCCAGTAAGACGTCCAGCCTACCCTGAGTAAGAGAGAGAGCGCTTGGATCAAGAATGGCTAGTGACCCATTCAGCTGCCTGGTCAAGTGTGAGCCATCTCAGGTGACATACAGGTGGGGCACTTCTTATTAAAACCAGACAGGTGCTCATGTCCTCTCTGTCCCAGATGGCAGTGCTGGGTCTCCAACCAGCTGCCCTTCCTGGTGTGGCTCCGGGGCTCCGGGGACCATATCCAGGTGAGTTTGTGGCCAGAGACCATGCCTTTTCTGGAGTCTGGGATCCTGAGGCTGGTTATGATCCCTGTCATGTGCCTGTGAGTAGAATGGGCAGGTTTGGGGGGTCACGCTTCAGGGCACTGAGGCTCTCTCCAGTTGTTGGAACCGCAGGTTAAAACACCTCATCAGTACAATCTAGAAGGCTCCGGGCACCCAAGTCTTTCACCCTTTTCTAAAAGTAGAGAGTGTGAGCTTTGCATTGCAGATGCGATTTTTATTTTTAAACGCCAAGAGTGATGGTGTATGAACAGTGACGCATCCCCAGCCAGCTAATCTGTATTGTGTAAAAACACACAAACCACAAATTATTTTTAAAAGGGAAGAAGGCAAAAGAACAGATGCAGAGAAGTCCTCACATCACGTGCATCAAGGGAAGAACGCTGCTAGAGGCTTTTCTGAGCAGCGGCGGAGGGAAAACCAGCTCGATGGGAACGGATGGGCAGGAAATTGTCTGCTTGCCTTCTCGGGGTACTGACACCTGTCTTTGTCTCTAATTTTCAGGGCCTTAATGACAGCCATTGTTAGGTAGATGTGTTCCTTCTTTCTCTTAAAATGAATTTGAATACCTTTTGTGTATGTGCTGAAAAGTACAGAAATTGTAAGTACAGAAATTGTAGTATTGTCACAAAGTGAACAGATGTGGGGGCTCTAGCAAGAGACCCTCACCAGTCAAAGGCCTGCATCTCCACACTGGGTAATACTGGGCAGACCTGGTTTACGAAATGCAGACTAACAGATCACCCAGCGACTCTTACATCACAATATATAAATAAATAAATAAATAAATAAATAATCCATCAAACAAAATAAATTTTTAAAATTTGATATTAAACTTTGAGAAGAGAAATGATACTTTTTAGATCAATAACTAAGTCGTGTTTCCACGAATGAAATGTAAGTCCTTCAGGACTGAGTGGGAGGAATTCCTTCTTCCCTGTCCCTCGTTAAAGGGGACTGGTTGCTCGGCACATTCTCCCTGGAGAGGAGTGATGCCCTGATGCTCCTGGGCTGGAGTAGAAGGGCTGTGGCCCAGGCTTCTTTCTGGGCCTCAGTCTCTTGTATGGGTTCAGGTCATTGAAGGGGGCCTGGGGAGGGACAGCCTGGCCTAGACCCTTTCTTTCTGCTCTCCAGATAGTCTCAGCCTGGCCCTGCTGGGCCCTGGTCTCTGTCTAGACTGCAGCAACTCCTAGTCTATTGGAGGAAGCAAGCAGGGCACAGAGTGGGACCTTCACAGCATAGACACTAACTGAATCTTGGGGTGAGTGGGGCATTGGGGAAGGCCCCCAGAAGAACTGATGATGAATGCTAAGCTCTGAAGTGCCAACCAGGAGAAGTTAGATGGAGGAAGAGACTCAGGGAACAAAGTTCCAGAGAGAGAGAGAGTGCAAAGGGCCAGAGCCAGGAGACGAGGGAATGCTTGGAGAGTAACGGAGGCAAAGTATGGTGAGTGTACAGAAAGAGCCATGTGGGGGAAATGAGGGAGAGATGAGGCTGCACAGGAAGGGAGGGACCCCCTCATACAGACCGTGAAAGGCCATTCGGAAATGCGGAGTTCCCCCAAGGGCAGAGGGAAATCGTGGAAAGAGCAAAGGACGGCACAGGAAGACCCATGAAGTTCTGAAATTTTCATTATTACGTGTTAATGGAGTTGTGTCCTGAGGTGGCCAGATACCCTCTCCTAGTGGAGATGGAAGTCTAGAAAACCTCCAGGGACCACAGCTTCTAGAAGGCCCTGCCTTGGTACACTGTCAGCTATTGTTCTGTGTTCTGTGAGGGGCAATCTTAAGGACACGTGCCTAGAACTGTGTTTTCTGAGACGTTCAGGAATCGAAGCCATTGTAGGAGATAAGTCAGTGACGAGTAGCAGACCAGCTAACACAGTTACTAAGGCTTTTTCCAGAATAATTATCACCTCCCTGTCATGTGGCCTTTGGGGCCATATTGCCATGCTGTGGCAGAGCTGGCAGTCAACTTAGGCCTTGGACAGGAGGTGAGGGGCTCGGAGGGCTTTGCTTAGAGCCGCTCATCTTGACTTGAGTCCTCACGACCAGGCTGCTCCCCAACAATCTCGAGATGGGCCAGTTCTGGCTTTGTGTGGCCTTTGAACTCCACGTTTGGAGTCTTCTTCATTCCAGAAGAATGATGCTACTTCCATCGTGAGGGGAAAATAAGATCTGAGTTTATACATGAGGGACCTTTTGGATTTCTTATTCCACATGAGAAAAGGAGCCAAAGTAGTGGATTTATTTGGCTCCCTACAGTGTATGTCCTCTCATCTGGCATGTCTTCCTGGCCTTGGGGACCTCTGTTGGAACAGCTGAAACATATGTGGAGCCAAATTCATGCTGTAGGTTCAGAGCCATATCCAGACTTGTTGAGTACATGTTGGTAGAAGAAATCCTGAAGTGAATGAATGAATGAATGAATGAATGAATGAATTCTAGTTCCAACCTGGGAGAATTTTCAAGTTGGTGATTTTTACCCCAGACAGCATCTTACCCTGTCCATTCCTTTGTGCCCACCTCCATGGCGAGTATCCCCGAGGGCTTGGGGGGAACCTCACAGAACTTCCCATGTCCTGGGCCCTCCTGCTGCCACTGTCTTTCCGGGACTTGCTTCTCCCTATTCCCTTTGCATCATGATTTAATTGTTGTGAATTGAATCTTCCAGGGTCTGTTCGTCCTCATCCCAGGTCTTCTGGGGGTGCTCTACTAGTGCAGGAACGCCAAATGGGATGGACTGTACGTGATTGTTCTTATTAGAGGGTGGTCCTCAAACGTCCCCCTACTGAAAGCTCACCCAGGCCTCATTGTAGAGAAGCAGATTCCCTGGCCCCAGTCCCAGCCAGTCTGACTCGGTAAGCATGGGATGCAAGCCAGCAGTCATCATCTCTAACGGAAGCTCAGGTACTTGTGAGGTAGGTAGCAGTGGGGGTGAACGGTGCACTTAAGGCACTGCCTGGAGGCGCCTGGGGCTAGGCGTGGGCTGGCCCAGGAAGAATGGTGGAATTGATTGGGAGTCTCCCATGAGAGAAGTGGATGGGAGAGGCAGTCTTGGGTCCTCAGTCAGCCCTTCTCATCCCAGGTTGCCAGCCTCGTTGGTCTGGAAGTGCCCATTTTTGAAATGCGGGCAGTTTATCAGAAATGTACGTGTCCCTCTATGTGCTAAGATTTGTTACTTGGTTCCAGGTCTGATTTGGATGCGACTTTACCAGGTCTCCAAATACGAGGCGCTAAAACTCATGTCCTTGGCGACTACTAAATCTTTAGTTTTCAAACAAATCCTAATGCCCCAGGTAGAGCTCTTGACTTGCAGTCTGTCTCTTGTCTCTTCTTTTGTTCCTTTCTGTATTCCCTTGGTGATCAGGTGTTCCTGAGTGCATTCTCTGTAGGGACCTGTCCCAACCCTGGTCATATAGGGAGAAGCCAGAGGCAGGGCCTCTTCCCGAGTGCCGCAGGCAGGTACCCTTTCAGCGTGGAACATGGGGCCGAGAGGGCTGACAGGGCTGGGGACCTGACAGACTTTGTGGTAGGAGGAGATGAGGGGAAGCATGTCTGATGTGTTCCCGGGAGAAAGGAGGGGACTCAGAGCGGCCAGGCCTCCACAGCCAGCTTCCCGGCAGCAATGCTCTTGGCAGTGATTCCATCCAGGACCTGCTCCTCCCCAGGAAGTCAAGGGTGGGTCTGAAGAATAGTTCCCTTCCTAATGATTGCTACAAGAAGCCAAGAAACCCATCAAGAACGACCTGAGGTCCTTCTGCACTGAGATCATAGTGACTTCTCCAGTTCTCGTTTAAGGCTCTGACAAAGTGTGCAGAGGTGAGCAGGGTACCCTTTGGGTCTGTGTGCCACTTGTAGAGTATGTCACTGCTGGAAAGTTGAGGCCCTTCTTCCCTGAAGATAACAGAGAGAGCTAAAAAAGATGAGACATTCTGTGTTCCTTGGTTTGTGGGAACAGGACAAGTGCTATCTTAAATCAAGGCACAGTTTGAGACTGAAGGGTACTTCGGTCATGATTGTCCCATCCGCAGAGGCCCCAGCCAGCACCGTCTCCCCAAGCATATGTTCATAGTCACAGGGGTGGAGCCTGCCTCCGCCCAGCCTTCCCCATCTTTGGGGATCTGACTTACTGCTGCCTTGTGGCCTGAGCAGTGAGCCTGGTAGAATGAGGGTATTCTGCTGAATGTGCCCGAAGTTCTCGGCAGTGAGGGGAAGACCTCAGGGAGGCCCAGGGGGAGTCTCCTAGCTGTCCCTCTGAGGTCACACACTGCAGGGGTCTCAGGATTGTCTACCCACCCAGCCAGCCCCAGCAGGACACAAGCTTTGCATAATGCCTTCCACTGAAACCCTGGCCCAGAGATGCAGGTTTGTCCTTGGGGGAGAGGAGACAGGAGTTTTTTTCTCTGTCTGAGAAATTTGAAGAAAGTTCTCTGAGAGTCGCGGTCCCTGCCAATGCTGAGTACATGCTGCCTCAGACCCATATGTTTAGGGTGCTGCCCTCCGTAGCTGTCTCTCCGTGAGGTCTCAGGAGATGCCTCCGTTCTCCAGGGACTGTCTAGATAATAAGAATTTTCTAGGAAGGGGGACTTATCGTTATTAGCATACCATCATTATTAGTATCATTAGTAGTAGAAGCATTAAAAGTTCTTTATCCCCTCCCTTAAGAATTTTAAGTTTCTAATTATTGGCATGACCCTCAGAAGAGGGGGAGACAGTGGCTTGCTAAGAAATGGCAAAACATGGTGTTTGTAGGAAATGAGACCTCATGCCTCGGCTTAATAAAAATATAATAATAGTGTCTGGGATTAATGAACCATAACTTCTGAAACTTCCAGAACTCCCAGGACCAGCTTTGTAGAGCCTTAGGAGAAATGAGTGCTGTTGGATATGCCTGGGTTCAGACCACTATTTACTGCCTGGGCGATGGCTTCCTTGCTGACTCTCAGCTCCTTCTTCCCTAAAATGGGAATTATAGGCCCTCTCCAGGAGTCACAGTGCCCCCAACATCTGGGGTGGGAGGAAGGCTTCCCCTGGGTGTGGGGAGCTACGAGTAAATCTGAACTTCTTCCCACTCCTTTCAAAGATTTCTTGGTATTTTCTTCCACATCATCCCATGGCTTTAAGCCTGCCCAGTTTTGCTTCAGATGAAAGCCCAGCTCTACAAGGAAGAACTTACTTTAAAGGAATCATTACCTGCACCTTCCAATTTTTTAGCACGGATTCTCTGCTGTGCTAGATCTGCCCTTCAGAACGTTCTTCTTGGGAAGATGACATCAAGGGACTTGTCTGTGTTTTTGTTCTTCCTGTCACTGAGATTACCAGATTTCCCAGGCCAGATCCACGCCCCGGGCTGTTGCCAAGCACTCATTGGAATCTTCTGCACGTCATCTGTTGTGCAAACTGGCCATCAACAACCACATACCCAGGTTTCCCGAGTCCTGGAGCCCTACCCTGTGACAAATGGCACGTGCTTCAGAATCAGCTGTCCGGACATTTGGGTAGGCTTCATGTCTCCCCACACCATCCTTATTCATTACCAAGGAAAAAGCCAAAACTTTCCCCCGGAGACACCTGCAGACATCACCACACCAAGACATTGCATGCTCGGGCATCTCCTGCTACGAGGCCCTAACGAGAGCACAAGCTCTCCTCTGGGCTATTTTTGCCCAAGTGCATAACCTCAATTTAATCATGAGGAGACAACAAACAAATACACATTGAGAGATAGTCTCCAAATGTCTGGCCAGTATTCTTCAAATACGTCTGAGTCCCGAAAGAGAAAGAAAAGCTATGGACCTGCTCTGTGCCAGGTTGCAGGGGACCGAGGAGACATGGTGACTCGGTGTGGTGTGGGGTCCTGGATTGATCCTGGGGCAGGAAAAATCCCCAGTGGACCACTGGTGAGATGTGCATGTAGCCTGTGGAGTAGTCAATGTATTATTGTGTCACCGTGACTTCCCTGATGTTGATAATTGCCCTGTTTTGAAAGATGTTAACCTTTTAAGGAAGCTGGGTGAAGGGTTCAGCGTCTCTCCCACACCAGGGTGTGGAGAAAAGCACTCAGGTTTTGGAGCCAGAAAAGCCTGGTCTGGGTTCACGTCTTACCTTTGATAATGATCAGCTAAGTGACGCTGGCTAGGTAGCATTATCCGTCAGAGCTGCGGTCCCCTTCTCGGCCAGTCCCCTGGCGTTACTGGGAGCGTAGAGGCACCTGTTTGCACCCCACTGAGGTTAATGTTCCCTTCCCCAGTGGTAAACCAGGGATCTGTCTTTTTTCCCACCTCCCAGCCCTTCCCTGCCCCGTCCCTTATCTCTACCAACCTCCACCGTGCACCCTCTCATGCAGAATTTTCAAAAAACCTGCACGTGCATTTATGCCCAAGGTCTGGGAAGCTGGTTCTGTGGGTGAGAAACCCTCTCTGTGGTTCTTGCCAGAAGAAGTCTGAAGTAGGAGTGAGGCCTGGCTCATCCTGCCCTTTTGCCAGCTCTGGTTTCTTTTAGGATTCTCCTTCAGAGGCTTCATGCCCCTGAAGCAGACCAGCAGCCTCAGATTCATCCAAAAGCATGCTAGAAATGCAGAGTCTCGGGCCCACAGGCTGTGACTCTGCATTTTACCAGGTACTTCGTGATTCAAGCTTGAGAAGTCCTCTGCTTGACCTGTGAGCAGTCTGCCTTCTCGCGTGTGTCTCTGCCATAAAGAGGCCAGACGAGTTTTGATGAGAGAGCTGAGAAATGTGAACACAGGTCAGAAGAGGCTTCAGGAGGCATCGCTCTAGACCAGGCCCTTGTGTGGAATTCTCTCCTGCGAAGACTTCAGAGGTCTGAGATCCTGGCAACTGCCCGGAGTTTTGGCCGGGGCGTCTGCATGGGGGTGCCCGGCCAGGGAATCGCTGGGGAAGGGCTGTTTGTTTTCTGTGAAGACTTGGATTTCTCCCCCTGTTTAATAGCCTGTGTCAAGCATGCCTGATCCCTGCCCCCAACAGGGCTGACAGCATCCAGCAGCCCAGAGGATGTCCACAGGAAAAGGATAATGGCACAGGTTGCTTTGAGATGATTGGCTTATGGCAAGACTTGATACTACGCAGCGTGACAGGTACCGCATAGCTTGTCATTGAAACTAAGCTCACATTTCTTGGATGATCTAGAGTGCCCGGGAACTGAGCCGTGCACTTTATCTGCCTTGTGTTTAGCTCCCCCCGCCCCCCACATAAGGTAGGACCACCATCAGCCCCATTTTAAAGTTCTGGACACCAGGACTCAGAAGGGCCAATAGGGGCTCAAGGTCATGTAGCTTGTAAGTGGAACTGGGATTTGAACCCAGAGCCCACTTTCTGAACCCTATATTGTACACACTTGGGTGCTCTTCTGTTGTCTAAAGCAAGACAGCCACACCAGTGCCTTCCAGCAGGCTCCTTCCTGGGATTCTGTACTTGCCCCGAAACCATGTGCCAGGACACAGTGCCCCAGCTCCATGATGAGGCAGGGTATATCGGGTGCAAGGCTTGAGTTCTGGGTTTGGCCGGGAGACCAGGCAGAACATATGGGTCAGGGATGCTCGTCCTGGTGCCAATCCTGGAGGCCAGACCTGAGCCGGCATCCAGGCTTCTTCCCACAGTGGTTGTGAGGCATGACCACTTCAGTTGGGTCTGGAACAGTCACAGAGTGGGCTGAGCCCAGACAGGAAGTAGCTCAGGGAGGCACCGCAGGTCATGCCTCACACCGCCCAGGCTCGTTCCTGTTCTGTGGGCATTTTCCTTCCTTACCCTTCCCTGTCTAACAGATGAGCAGAAGAAAGCAGAAAACCACCAGAGACTAAATGAATGCCCTGCCCGTTCGCTTTAGCCCCGGGACTCTGGTGCAGGAGAGGCTGGTGTATTTGAAATGGCTTTTCCTTTAGAATCAACTGAAAGGCTCAGAGGTAATTAGCTGTTACAGAAAGACTATATCATCATTTTCAAAAGCTGCCTGGTGGGAGTAATCATTATTTGTAATGGGGAGGGAACATGGCAGCAAAAATAGACCCTGGACCTCATTTGTAGGAGCTAATGGAAAACTGGCCAATTGGCTTAATGAAAATTAGGCAGTGGGACAAAAGTTGTCGCTCTCTCACTTTTAAATGTAAAAAAAAAAATGTCATGAAAAGAATGCATTTTACTGTGAAATTTTAGAGGAGTCAGAAAAGCACAAGAATAAAGAAAAATTACCCTTAATACTACCATTGGGAAGAACTGCTCCTAGTTCTGCATTTCCTATGCTTGCAGATAAAGGTTTTTATGCACAAAATTGGGATCATACTGATGCATTGTCTTATAAAGTACTTCTTTCACGAAATAATATTTCAGTTTTCCCCCATGTCATTAAATGTCCATTAAATGTTCTTTGCATCAAATGACTGCATTAGATAAAGGCATCATAATTTATCTAAGAACACCAGTGACAACAGCGATGACAAGGAGTGCGAGGTTTTGTATGGAACGCGCTCTGTGCCAGGCACGATTCTGAGCTTTACGTTATGAATCTACTTTATCGTCACACAATCTGTGGATGAGGGTTGTTGTGCTTCCCATTTAATCTTTGCTGCTTGACATTTCAACTTTCTCTTTAAAACGAAAGGTATTTTAAACAACTTTGTAATAAACACATCTTTTTTTTTTTTTTTAAAGATTTTATTTATTTATTTGACAGAGAGAGAGCACAAGTAGGCAGCGCAACAGGCAGAGGGAGAGGGAGAAACAGGCTCTCTGCTGAGCAGGGACCTGACCTGAGCAGAAGGGAGATGCTTAACTGACTGAGCCACCCAGGCACCCCTAAACACACGTCTGGAAACACAGCCTGTTTTCCCACAGGTTGCTGCTGGGTCAGAGGGTGTGCACATTTTAAAGCTTTGATGCATTTCCCCTTTGTCCTAGAGAGTGAGTCTCCGCTCCTGTCTCTGTTCTGCTTCCCTTTTGTTTGGTCTGGAGGTGGCCTCGTGGTGGCCTGCAAGGTCAGGGAGGGTGAGCGTCTGCCCTCTGCTGAACACTGCAGCTTGTGACTGAGGGGTCTGGAGGGAGAGCGGGTCTTGAGTCCTGGTTCTTTCGGTCCCATTGCCCTGATCACTCTCTTGGCCCTTTATTGCCCCATGTTAACTCCAGTCTCTTATGTGGTGTCTCCCAATTAGACTGAAAATTCCTTGAGGGCAGAACTGTTTCTTCGTGTGTTTTCTCAAAGCTCAGCGTCCTACACAGGCTGCTTGCTCTATAAACATTTGCTGACTGAGCAGAGAGGAGGAGACTAGTATCAGTAAAGATGGGTGGAGTTTACGAGTGGCTGAAATAGATTTAGGAGGGGGTGAAATCTGATCACTGCCCCAGGTTAAATCCCCAGCCAGCAGGCCTGCTTTGGAAAGTCCATTGGGTTACATGGTGTCGGTCATTTGCTCACCTGAGTAGAGCACCGACCTTGACTCATAGACCACCCCCACCATGCACTTCAGGGCTCTCTGGGGTTCACAGGTGCCCCAGAACAGAAGAGGAATGAAGTCTGGGGGTCTGAAGCCTGACCAGCAGATGGGGCCACAGGGGCTGCAGAGGCTAGGGCTGCCACCGCTCTCCGGGTGCGTCTCCCTGCTGCCCGAGTCTGGAGACCCTACATGGAGCTCCTGAAGTGATCCGGCGGCGGCGGTCTAGAAAGTTGCCTGTGCTCTAGGACAGTATAGGAAATACTGGTTGATTCCTTCCCGGGTATCAGCTACATCCTGTGCTGACCCTGGGGGCGTAGAGATGAATAAATCATGGCTCTTCTCCTCTAGGAACTGGGGAAGACCATCCCGTAATGGTTCTAAGACAGCGTGGAGCTTAGCTGTCCGTGAAGCTGGGAGCAGCTTCTGTTCGCATCAGTGGCCTGTCACACGCAGGTCCTCCCCGGCTCTCCTCCACGCTGATTCCCCACGGGGAGAGGGTTATGTGTGCCTGGAGCCCTGGCCCTCAAGGCAGGCCAGATGGGCAGGGGGAGGCAGGGCCTGCAACCAAACAGGCCAAGCAGACATCAGGTTGCCTCAGAATCAAAAGTTGAGAACAGAGCCCCGGACGTGGCCGCGGGGTGGGCTTTGCCCCTCACTTGCTTCGGTGTTTTGGGGATTATTTTTACCATGAGGATGCAGCCATGTGTTATTGGCATAAACAGAGTCATTTAGAAGGTAAACCATAGAAAAGAAAATTAATCTTTGACTCTAGACTCTCCAGAGATGCCTCTCCTTTCAAAACTGGATGGTGTCTAAGTCAAGGCTGCTCGATTGTTTGGTGATGAGGAAGACTGGCCTCATAGTTTACATGGGGGAGGAGGGAGCAGCCTGCAAAGTATTTCTGGCCTCTAGTGAGCTTTGAAAAGGGTTTCAAGTTTCACTGCCCAAGCAGCCCGGATTCCTTCTTGGCTCCAGCTCTGCAAGGGGCCAGGCCGGGAAAGCCTTTGTCTCTCTCAAGCGTGGTTTAGAAAATTAAGCTGCAGGTGAAAAGCAGGGATTGTGATTCTTTCCCCTCAGGTGAAGTGGCATTAGATTCGGAATGATATTTTTAAGTTTTGAAAAGAGTGACGAATCCCCAAAGGGTGTGGGCCGTTTGATCAGGAGGGGTTATAAGCGAGGAGCACGTGGAAATCAGAGCTCTGGCTCTTTCTAAAGTAAGAGTTTTAGTGCCTCTGCAATGTGGTATTTTCTGCAGAGGGGACAAGGGTAGCGAAGAGTATGGCATAGACAAAACCCCATAGAAACTCTCGCTGCGACTCCGGGGTAATGGGGCCACTGAGCTAAATGAGGGCAGGAGCCCGCTGAGTACAATGAGCTCAGGCTGCCAGGATGGACTGAATTGAGGCCGCCGTATCCTCCCATAGCACAGCAGTCCCTGTGCGCTCAAGCCCCAGACGACCTGTGGGGTTGCCTTCCTGGGCCACTGGCCGCCCCAGCACCACCCGCACGAGGTTTCCTGGCTCCGGGAGCCTGGCTGAAGGCTGGGTGATAGCAGTGCGAAAATCCCTGGACAGAGGCGCTAAGGAATACGGGTTTTCTCAGGAGAACCCTGAGAAGCGAAATGAACTGTGTTATAGCCCAGGGCTGGGTTAGAGACACACAGTTCTCGGTGGACCATCTGCAGCAGTGCTGTCCCGTTGAAACATAGTGTGAGCCACATACACAGTTTTTAATTTTCTGACAGTGTAAAATGGTAAGACAAAGCAGGTGGCATTAATTTTCATATTTTTATTTAATTCAGTTATTTCCAAAATGCGGTCAGCATTTATGCACATAATCAATATCAAAAGTACTAATGAAATGTTTTACATTCTTTTTGTGTGCTCTTGGCTGCTGTACTGGAGAGTGGACGTCTAGGAACCGTATCACTCAGCATCTTACAGAGTGAGGGGTGCAAAGCTGCCAGAATGCCCTCTGGGCCATAGGATCACTGCGGCATTTGATGTACAGTTCTCAGAGCGTTCTTTCACTGCTAAAAAACAAACAAACAAAAAAAACCTAACAAACAAAAAAACCTTAAGGGGTGTCTGGGTGGCTCAGTTGGTTAAGTGTCTGCCTTTGGCTCAGGTCATGATCTCGGGGTCCTGGGATTGAGTTTTGCACCGGGCTCTCTGCTCAGTGGGGAGCCTGCTTCTCCCTCTACCTGCTACCCCCCCTGCTTGTGTGCTCTCTCTCTCTCTCTGACAAATAAAAATAAAATCTTAAAAAAAACAACAACAAAACCTTTAAACCTTAATAACAAGTTATAAATAATAATTCTTTACATTTTCATAGGCCTTTCCATTATAGGATACTTTAGTATTTTCTCTCTTGCTCCTAAAACTCTAGGAGGGAGGGAGGCAGGGACAATTCATTTGACAAAAGTCTATCAAGGTTTTACTGGGTGATAGGCCCTGATTTCACAAACAGCTCCTGCTTGGAGTTCAGATTCCAGTGGAGGAGAAAAAGTACTCATTGTGTCAGTATGCTGGAACTATAGTGGGAATGTGAGCAGGGATGATAGGAGACACAGAAGGAACACCTGCATTTCTGCCCAAGATGTCGGGGAAGCTCTTCAGATGTGGGATATTCGAGTAGAAAGTTGCAGAATGAGGAGGCCTTTGCTAGGCAGAGGTGGTGAAGGGGAGAGGCATTCTGAACATGATCCCCTGGAGTTAGAAGCTCCAAGCCTAGTAGGTCCATGGTACAGGGTAGACAGAGTAGGCCACCTGCTTGATGTCCTGCTGGGTATACATAGGAGGGGTTTCTGGAGCCCAGGAGGTCAGGGTAGCCATGCCTAGGGGGCGATTTATTTGGAAAAAGTGGTTTCTGAGTAGGTTCCTTAGAGAGTTGGTGGTGGGAGAGGCCCTTTCCAGGGCCTTTCCTGCCTGTAGCCACCAGGACTTGTTTTGAGATCTGAAATAAGAATGGCCTGCGTGTAATTCTATATTGTCATTACGTTCAAGTTCAGTAAGGACGTGCACTTTAAATACCATTTGCTGTGGTTCTGTTGGAGTTACTGGGGAGTCTTGGGAGAAAAATCACTATTTCTGGATGATTCCGACCCCAGGTGATCTGACTGCCCATCTGGAATCTTAGTTCACGGGTTTAAACCCAGACAGGGATGTGGGCTCTTGCCTTTTGTCCACACAAGTCCCTTGGCCCCCATGAGGATAGGACAGAGACAGCACCCACATGCCGGCCGAGGCCCTGCTGCCCTCCAGGAACGGCAAGCCTCTGCTGGGCTCAGCAGTTTTTATTTTTATCTCATCAGCGTGTTCCTCCTTTTAAAGTGTGAATCCTAGTGACCCGAATGAGCTGTCTGCCTGGGCCCGGGCCAGAGGGACCAGGTTACTCCAGTTCAGAGGCGGCCCTGGTCTGGGATTGCAGAGATGGGGGTTTCCTGTGTGGCTGGCTGCAGTGGGGCAGGGCGGGCTCCCCCCTGGCCAGGAGCAGAAGTGACCTACCAGGCCGACAAGTTCTCAGGCTGGGCAAACATGATGCTAAATGTAACCTGGGGCCTGTGCTCCCCCCTCCCGCATCCCCTTTATAGCAGTCCTTTAAAAAGAACCAGCAGAGTTTGCAGAATTCAGATTAATGTTTAGAAACACAAAGTCAAAGGTGGGTACCTCTCAGAGCTTGGCTGTGGATAAAATTCAGGCCCGTTGGCTTTGGTGCTCATGCATGTGGGGCTTGGCTGAGATTTTATCCGTGCTGAGGCATTAGAACGACACGGTTTCATATTCAGAGGCCGGACATTGGTGCTGTGCTCTTTCCCTGGAAATGAGCAGTCAGGGGCAGCTGTCCCAGCCTCTTCGGGGAAGGTATGGTAGAATTTCAGACACAGGAAAGCAGAGACCTGCCCTGCCCCTCTCTTGGCTGATGCTTGAAACCCACCTGAATCAGAAGTAAGAAAAATAATATTTCTGGTCCCCCGAGGCTGTACTAGGACCTGTGTTAAGTGCTCTGCCTATGTATTCTCATGAGTTCCATGCAACTGTTCTGTGAGTTTATCATTGTTAGCGGAAGTTTTCCTTCCACAGGGCAGTAGTTCTCCAGGTGTGGTCCCTGCACCAGGGGCATCAGCCTCACCTGGGAACTTGTTAGAAATGCAGATCCTTAGAGGATGCCCATGACCTTCAGAAATGAGGACTCTGGGGAGGAGCCCAGTTTATCTGTGTTTTTGCAAGTCCTCCAGGTAATCCGGAGGCACTCTAAAGCTTGGGAACCCCACCCAAAAGGTAAAGACAGTCCTGGGGCTAGTCTGGGCTCAGGTCTCAGATGTGTGGCTTTGGGTGAGTTGGGCAACCACTCTGTGCCTCCATGTCCTCATCTGTAGGTTGGGGGGTGGGTATTAATAGTGCAGTACAGCCTGGGTGGCTCAGTGGGTTAAGCCGCTGCCTTCGGCTCAGGTCATGATCTCAGAGTCCTGGGATCGAGTCCCGCATCGGGCTCTCTGCTCAGCAGAGAGCCTGCTTCCCTCTCTCTCTCTCTGCCTGCCTCTCCATCTATTTGTGATTTCTCTCTGTCAAATAAATAAATAAAATCTTTAAAAAAAAAAATAGTGCAGTGCACTGACGTGTGGATTCCATTAAATAATTTGTATTAAAACTAGGAATGGTGCTAGGCATATGCTCAGCACCCCCTAAGTGTTTGCTCTAACTTTCTCAGATTCGGCTTTGATCCCAGGTCTGATTGAACTCAGGGCTATTTACTCATTTATTGTACTGGCTGTTTTGTAGAAACACAATTTGTTTAGCATCTCATTCTGCAAAAATGTCAGATGCTCTGTAGGTCCAGGCTAGCAGGGATGTCCCTGTCTCATTGTCAACTCTGGTGCCTTAGTAGGAGTTGCTGGAGGCCTGAGAGAAGGATTATAAGACCACACCTGATCTTAGCATATGTGTGTTGTTATTGATTAGTGATGGCTGTTCTGGGTGCCCACAGAAGGGTTCTTCTTTCCTGCTGTTGGTGGTTGTCAAGCAACCTAGAGTAAATTTCTTTTGCTTTTTTTTTTTTTTTAAGATTTATTTATTTGAGGCAACTGGGTGGTTCAGTGGGTTGAGCCTCTGCCTTCGGCTCAGGTCATGATCTCAGGGTCCTGGGATCGTGCCCCGCATTGGGCTCTCTGCTCGGCAGGGAGCCTGCTTCTCCTTCTCTGCCTGCCTCTCTGCTTACTTGAGATCTCTCTCTCTCTGCCAAATAAATAAAATCATTTAAAAAAAAATTATTTATTTATTTACTAGGGAGAGCAAGCAGAGGGAGGGGCAGAGAGAGCTAGAATCTGGAAGCAGACTCCCCAATGAGCGTGGCGCCTGAAGCGGGGCTTGATCCCAGGACTGACAGGTCATGACCTAAGCTGAAATCAAGAGTTAGTCGCTTAACTGACTGAGTCACCCAGGTGCTGGTAAATTTCTTTTCTTTTCCTTTTTTAAAGATTTTTATTTATTTGAGAGAGAGATATCGAGAGAGAGCACAAGTGGGAGGTGGGGTGGTGGCGAGAAGCAGGCCCCCTGCTAAGCAGGGAGCCCTATCCGGGGATCATGACCTAAGCAGAAGGCAATTGCTTACCTGACACTGAGGCACCCAGGCACCCCCGCCTCAGTAAATTTCTGATCCTTTTCTGTTATTGGGTTTTAATGGGAGGCTGTTAAGAGTCACCACTAAGTGCTGCAGGCCAGAAGAATTATTTTGGCATACATGTGTTCAGGGTGGGTTAGCAGGAGTCTGCATGTGGTTTGTGGGTCATGTCTGGCCTAATGTACTCCTTGGCCTGGTGCTGTCCCTTTTGGCACTTGTGAGTGACCGTGGCGCCAGAAAGGGACCAGTTGAGGATCCGAATGTTCTGAATCTTGGCCAGATACATGTGTATTTTATCATGATTAATAGGAGCTTTTAGGTCCATTTTGCAGATATGGAAAGGGCTCTCACAGCAGAGTACCACAGACTAGGTGGCTTAAACAACAGAAATTTCTTTTCTCACAGTTCCAGGGGCTAAAAGTCTGAGATCAAGTTGTCACCAGGGTTGGTTTCTTCTGAGGTCTCTCTTCTTGGCTTATAGGTGACTGTCATCTCCCTGTATCTCCACATGGTGTCCTCTCTGTAGCTATCTGTATCCATCTTCCTCTCCTAAGGACACCCACCATATTGGATTAGGGCTACTCTATGGCCTCATTTTGACTTATCCCCCTCATTCAGCACTCTATCTCTAATTACAGTCACATTTTAAGGTACTGGGGGTTAAGACTTCCACATATAGATTGGGGGGGGGGGTCAATCCAACCCATAATACCTGGCCTCAGATTATCCATGTGGGTCTTTCACAAAAGGGAATCTTGTGTGGGCAGGTCGGCCTTGAGGTGACTGGGTTCACTGAGTGCAGAGACGAGGAGAGGAGAAGCTAGCTTGGGGGGGGGGGGCGGAGCACTCTGGGGAGCACGACTTTTTGGACATCCTGTAAACATGAGTGTTTATAAAGCAGAGAGATAAACTGAGGTAGAGAAGTAGGCAGGAGTGTGGAAGGAAAGGAGGGACCCTGGTTTGAGGAGGTGGTTAGTTGTAATAGCTAAGGCAAGAAATAACGTTGTTGTCATGACTTGCTCAACATCCATTTCCCCCACTAGAAAGGGAAGCACATAGAGAAGCACTTTGCCTGGTTCCCTGCTGTGTCTTCAGCCTAGAACCATGCAGGGCACAAAATACCAGCTTGGTAAATATTTGTTGAGTGAATACAGGAAAGCATGATGGTAAAACATAATACAAATGCACCGTAATTAAAGTAATGCTAGTGTATGTGTGGAGACAGAGATAAAAGGA
Source organism: Mustela erminea (assembly GCF_009829155.1). Classification (NCBI taxonomy): domain Eukaryota; kingdom Metazoa; phylum Chordata; class Mammalia; order Carnivora; family Mustelidae; genus Mustela; species Mustela erminea. The sequence continues at coordinate 41,211,477 of NC_045624.1, read as the reverse complement.
ACAGAATAATATCTCAGAAGCTAACCCTAGTATTTATGAGCTTTTAATATATGATGATGGAGTATCACCAATCAGTGGGGAGAGGGGATGAATAATTATTCAATGACCGATGCAAAATAATTATATCCTTTCCTCACAACATGTATCAAAATGAATTCCAATTAGACATTTCAAATTACCATGGAAAATCCAAGGAAGTATGTGGGACCCTGGTGAAGCGTTGGCTTTCTAAACACAAAGCACTGGGGGAAAATTCAGAATAAAGAGTTGTGGATTAGACTACTTTTAAGAATTAAGTGTATAACTTAAGGCCTGTATCACGTGGCTTAGAAACAAAATTTATCATCGATGTAGAAATTTTGAAACGTGACAGGAAAACATGTTTGAAACCTTTAATATGCAAAGTATTACTTATTTAAGTCTATGGGATAAAAACTCACTAATATCTCAATAGAAAAATTAGCTAAAGGGAAGATATAGATAATGTGTAGAAGAAATATAAGCAACGATAATATAGGGGAAGATGTTTCACTTAACTGCTATCAAAAAATTGCAAAGTAAAATGACATGTAATTTTTCTCCTGTCAGGTAACCCAGGAGAGGTTGGATTGCAGAGGGCACTTTGCTGAAGTGCTGGTGGGAGTTTAACTGGAGAAAGCTTTTCTGGCATAACATTTTAAAGAGGCTTAACTCTATACATGTCTTTTACCCTACTAATGCCAACTCTAAAATCTAACCCAAGGAAATAATCAGAAGTACATGCAAAGATATTATTAGAAATATGAGCTATGTGGGGGAAAATCTGCATGTCCAGCAATAAAGAAAATAGCAGTTTGGTTATGGTACATTCACACAGGAAATATCACATAGCCTTTAAAAATAATTTTTTAGGGGCGCCGGGGTGGCTCTGTCGTTGGGCGTCTGACTTCAGCTTGGATTGTTATCCGAGGGTCTTGGGATGGAGCCCCACATCGGGCTGTCTGCTCAGCGAGAAGCCTGCTTCTCCCACTCCCACTTCTCCTGCTGTGTTCCCTCTCTCACTGTCTCTCTCTCTCTCTGTTAAATAAATAAAATCTTTAAAAATAATAATAATAATAATAACTTTTTAAAAAGACTTAATTATTTATCTTAGGGAGACAGTGTGTGTGTGTGTGCATGTGCAAGCAAGTGGGGGGAGGGGCAGAGGGAGAGAATCTTCAAGCAGACTTCCTGCTGAGCATGGAGCCTGACTCGGGGCTCGATCCCACAACCCATGAAATCACGGCCTGAGCCAAAATGAAGAGTGGGACAAGTAACCGACTGAGCCACTAAGGTTCCCCCCAAATAGTTTTTTAAGATTATTTCATGCAGGAGATTTTAACTAAGGGCCTTTTTTTGCATCATGCTCACTAATGTCCCATTGGCTAAAGCAAGTCGTGACTAAGCCCTGACTCCTAAGCAGTGAGGAGTGAGGGCCACCGGCTTGTCAGATACGTTGGTATTATGATTGCATTTTCTAAATACGAGACACACAAAAACACACACACCTATGCAAATAGGACAATGTTATCAATGGTTATTTTCTAATTTCTATGTATTTTCAAAATTTTCTGTAATGAGTATATATTTTATCACAAGCAAAAGATATACATTGAATTAGGAGAGTATGGCTCTGGCTTCAGAGAACTTAATATATGATAAAGGTTAGATTCAGAAGATGGTTGGGTAGATAGAATTAACCTGTATCGGTGGCTTTTCAGTGATGGGATATGGCAGGGAGTGGGGGGTTCAAGAATAATGGCGCTCGGGCCTTGGTTGGATGGTGTCTAAGGTGGGGGAAGTGGGTATAGACCAGTTTTGCTGGGAGAGCTCTCATTTAATGTGTTGAGTTTGAGGTCCCTCTGAGGCCGTGTAGTTAGAGTCCAGCAGATATTGGAAATACAGAGGTGGAGTTCAGCAGGGAAGTAGGTACTAGAGAGAGAAATATTTTTTTTGAATCACTGCTGGTCATTGTGACAGAGAAAATAGGATTGGGTCTTTGAAAATATGATTGGACCCAACATTCAAGGCACTAAAAAGACAAGGGTCAGGCCAGTTCCCTTTCCAGACCCTGGCTTAGTGTGGCTTCCTTCAGAAGGCCCTTGCTCCAGCCCCAGATTAGATTAGCCACCCCGTACCTCGCATCCCCTCATATGCCCTCCGAGGATCTTGTGTTTCTCTTTTGGAGCACTTGACACATTTCTATTGAAATGACCAGTCATGTAGTGTGTTCGCCAGCGGGAGCGGGTCGTCAGCTGCACAAGAGCAGGGTGAGCCCTGTCTGTCCACTGTTGTTCATCACTGTGGTCTGGCATGGGTTTTCAGGGAGAATGAATGAGCAGAAGCATGAGGCAAGCAAACCAAAGAATGAAAGGGTGAGAAGGATTCAGAGAAGCTGTTAGGGGTCCAGGAACATATCTAGAGAAGGGTTTCAAGGAAGGATCAGGGGCCAGTGCCGGACAGTGGTGAGAGATGGAGAGAGATGGGTTCTAAGAAGAGTGGGAGCAGGTCCGGGGGAGGAGAATGCGATCAGTCTTTCAAGAGCACAGGTGGGTGCGTTGGTCTTGGGTAAGGGGAGCAGAAGCTCTTCTGAGTGGCCAGGATAGCAAAGGGGATGGGAGAGGCATAGGAAAGAGCAGGCATGGAGTAATTCAAACGTCGTGGTTCGAGGCCAGCGGAGTTGAGTACTCTGTGACATCTGATTTTTCCAAACTGAGTGTCCACAGGAAATAGGTGCCCTGTTTGAGAAACAATAGTTGTAGTCTTATCTGGCAGCCAAGCCACCAAGAGTCTCCCCAGAGAGCCCTCCTTACCAAGGCTGGTGCCTTGAAAAGTTGTGCCTTGTAAAGTTGTCTGTGTTGAAATCGTCATGGAAGTGGCATTCTGAGTGAGAGCATATTCTAATTCAGCGATTCTTCAAGTATGGTTCCCAGTCTGGCAACCCTTGCCTCTCCTGGGAACCTGACAGAAATGCAAATTCTCAGGCTTCCTCTCAGACCTGCTTAAATAGAAAGCTCTAGGGAGGGGGCCGGTGGTCTGTTTTAACACTACAGCTCGAGGACCACTGCTGAACTGCAGAATGCAAGCCAGAGCCTCTTGGAAACCAGCTCGCTCCACTGACGCTCAAGCAGCATCCTCCAAGAGCAGGGATGTCTGCTTTCTTTCTGCCTGCTTCCTGGAAGAGGAAGTTGTTAACCTAAAACCCACTTTGGAACTCGAGGCCCCCGTCTTGCAGAGGCCCCTTCCGTATTTCATATGGGGCCAGCAGTTTCTGCGGGGATCCCAGGCAGCTTTCTGGGCCTGATTCTGCAACAGGAGGTTCTGAGCCAGCTGGTGGGGGGAGGAGAGATGGGAGGGGGGCTTCTGGGTCTCCCTGATTTCAGTATTTTAAATTAAAGACAGTGAAGAACTGGAGAGGCCTGAGTTAGAGGCTAGAGGATAAGGTTTCACGCTTAGCAGCTGGAATTCATAGCAGCCGTGTCTGGGACGATTGCTTTGAAGACCCCGTGAGATGCTGTCGTTTGACAAAAACAGGTCCCAGCCCCCCAGCCGCTGTCCTCACGGTGACTCGGCACCCCGTGGGGACAGACACCAAGCCCCTCTCGCATCTTGGGTTCCCTGGAGATGAAAGCTTGGCAGTGATGGCTGCTGCTGTGACTTTTAAGGGACTTAACTTCTTAGCTGCAGCTCGCAGTATGGACATCCAGCCGCAAATGGTAATTGTTAGAGAGATTGAGGGAGTCTTCTCCCTTCATAATTTGGAGGGACAGATATCTGAGACAGACATCCAGAGACTGGCCAGATCCCCACACATGTGGAGCTGACTCTAAAAACCAGGGGCTGGAGTTCTACAGGTAACCAAGGCTCCCGGCAAAGCGTTAAGTGGCCATTTGTCCCTGCAGTGACACGCTCACTCTCCCTCCGAAAGCCTGGGGATGTGCTGTTTTGGAAGCCTTGCTGCCCGGGGTTTGTGTTCCAGTCTGTTCTGCACTGTTGAGTGCAGTATTGTAGTTAGATCCTGAGGACCCGTGGCTGGCACCGGCCCCTGACGTTGGGGTTATTCCCAGGTGGGAAGGCCTGCGGGCCAGTGCCTGTGCTTTCGCTTGGGGGCTCCCTCTTCCCTTCTGGAAAACCTCTGGGCCTCCCTGTAGACTGCAGACTTGTGTCAGTCTGACTAAATTCTTTTGCATTGTGCACAGTTGCATCGCTACTTCTTTTGCTGCCCACACTGTAGGGAGGGTGGGAGTCCTCAGTTCCGGTTCTAGTTTACCCAGATGACTTTGAGCCAACAAGATCTTTCAAAATACTCTTTTTTTTTTTTTTTTTTTTTTACTCTCTCTGAAGTAAGTAGGCTTCAGTCATACTTCTTCTGGCTGGTGGGGCGCTAGACAAAATTTTTTTGGCAAAATATTGATAGTAGTTATTTATCAAGAAGTTGGGGAATTTAAAAGCCTTGTACATACTGTTCTGGTATCTCCAGAGAAATATATCCAATTAGGAAAGGAGAGGGGGGAGACAAATGGTTTGAGAGCTTCCACTGAGGTACAGAGGCCCAATTGTTCATTGATTACCCTGCACAGGGCTGCTGAGCTTTGCCACCCCCCACACCCCACTACCTACATCCCCACTCCAGGCTTTCCAGTGTGACTTCTAGGTGCTGCCGAATATTCCCTGGGGCTGCTCTGCTCCCTTGCCATCACTCACTGGCTCTGATGAAAGAATAATTAAAACATTCAGTTTCTCTGGTGGACAAATACATGTAAATTTAAACAGCTTCATTACGCCTTTTCCACCTATTGGATTAGGGAGTTTTTACATAAATTACACAGGCCAGGGAAGTGGGTCATACAACGGGTAGCAGAAGTCTAAGTCTGCAGAGCAGTTTTGCAAAAATTATTTAAAATCTTAAAAATACTCATAGTCCTTGACCTCCTGGAAATTTATTGTTAGAAACAAAGTTATACAGAAAGTAGTATGTTCAGAATTATTCACCATAGTGATCGTTAGAACACTGAAACATTGGAAACACCTGCTGGGGTGGAAAAATGTTTGTTCTACCCTTCTAGGTTCTTTGGCTGATGTGACAATTAAATTGACATAAGATAGATTAATAGGAGAAAAATAAATTTTTAATTTCATACCTCTGAGAATCTCATAAAAATACGAGACCCAAAGGCAAGTCAGGCAGTTGAGGCTTATATGCCATCTTGAGTTAAGGAATGGGCAAGGGGCCTGGGGCTTCAAAGGGGAGGAGGGTGATTCATAAAGCAGTAGATGCAAGATGTGAGCAGATGTTCGATAATGAGCTGTTTGCTCTGCCATATAGATGGGTCGTTCACATAGAAAGTTATCCCTGGTAATAGCTCTCTTTCTGGGCCAAGCTCCATATCTAAATTGTTTATGGTGGTTAAGGGAGAGGTAAAAGTTTTTCTTGAATCTGCTGAGTCTTGATTGCCTTTAGCTAAAACAATCCACACGCCAAAGTGGCACATGGTGGGGCAACCTATTCTGCTCCCTGTCGCAGATTAGATGTCCAACAAAGATTACTAAATATAGCTTATATCTGTATTTATATCTCTTTAGCTCCATTAAAATTATATCAAATAATACTTAATGACATGGAATCATGCCAATTAATAATGACAATAATTTATAACATAATGATAACTTAAAAATAATAGGAACAGCATGTACAATATAATTTCAATTTTCCAAAATGCATATATTCATCTTTTTCAAGTCTAAAAGGGTAGAGATGAAGTTATTAATGATAATTCCTGCATGGCAGAATTATGGTCAGTGTTTTTTTTCCCTGCCTCTTTTTGTATTTTCTAAATTTTCTCATATAAATATGTGTTTTGCGAATGACTTCTTTAAAAGAAAAAAAAATGAAAGATTGCTGTGAAATATGTCCTCATAATTGCTACTTTAAACAGTTCCCTGCCCAGAGAATATTACTGGCTCATTTGCAATATAAGGAGGAATGAATGTTTACTCTTTAAGCTGATTAATGAGGCCAATGCTTCTGACAAAACCCAGGGGTGGATTTTGTCTGGCCTAAAAGGAAGAGAAGCCTAGCTAAGAGGTGAAAGGTGAACCTTGAAGCCAGATGAAAAATTTTGGCTGGAACATTAAGTTGGAATCACAGACCCTGCATTATGTTAGATAACTTTGTAATTTCTAGTATGTTCTTGAAAGTGGAAGTTTTTTTTCTCTTACACATTCAGTTCATCACTCTTACTCTTTCCCAGTAACTAAGTTCTTAAGAAGGTGTCAGTGTATAGCTGAAATCAGCAGCAATAAGCCTCCTTGGGGAGCCATGGCACTGGGGTCACTGAAACATGGGCAGAGGACTGAAAGGGTCACAAGACAAGCCGGTCTTATTTGGTTTTGAAGGGCGCCTGGAGAAATCATACTGAGTACTATGTGAAAATAACACTCATTTCTTGGCTGAAAATATGTGATCAAACATAAAGTGGAGCTTTAGAAATATTCATTTCATGGTGGCTTGATGGAAACATTAGAAGGTGGAGGAGTTGAGCTGGAGGGGAAGAATGGCCATTTAGTCCAGGTTAAGGGAGGCTTTGGTTAATGAAATCTTCCAGGACAGCCTTGAGGAAGGCCTGGAGGACAAACATTCATGCTGGTGGACCTTCAGTAGAGCTCCAGGGTGGGCTCCCACACTGGAGTCTAGGAGTCTGCAGGGAGTGGTTCAGCTGAGAATGAGAGGAATTACTTTGAAGCCAGTCTTTGTGTGAAATACGAGACAAACCACTGGGCTCCGGCTTACTTTGAAATGCATTTCAAAAAAAGAAGAAAAGAAAAAAAAGATGGGTAGATGGGTGGTTAGGACAGATGTGTGATAAAGCAAATAGTGTGAAATGCTAATGATTATAGAAAGTGGGTGGTAGGTATGTGTTTACTGTAGAGTTCTCTGAATTTTCCCAAAGGTTTGAAAATTTTCATAATGAAAATATCGGGAGCAGAAAGGGCAACTAGTTGGCAAAACCTAAACTTGCGGACATTTACAGAAAAACTAGGTAACAAGGAATCCCCCATGAATCCCAAAATACAAAAAGGGTGGGGACCAAACAAACAAACAAACAAAGCCCCAAACTCATAATTATTGCTATGATAGCTGGCCAGCCACATAGTACTCAGTATTCATTTCAAAAAGCAAAAGCGTGTGTGTGTGTGTGTGTGTGTGTGTGTGTGTGTTGCTTACTTCCATTCTCACAGGATTTGATGCACATAAGGAAATACATATAATGCAAAAGATTAAAATGTTGGAGGGAAGCTTTGTGAATGGAAAGGGAAGACAGGAAGAGACAGTATGTCAAAGTACGTCTCATGTAGTTGTGAAGGAACTGCTAGGGAAGACCATAGGAAAGTAGAAATGTAGTGGGGAGAAAGGTCAAGCTATACCCCTTTCCAGGTAAGGTCATGCAGGATGGGGATACCATCCCCACAGTACATACAAAAACTTATTTGATCTGGTTATTTCTTTTACCTCCCCCAACGAAAGTCAAGGAGCAACCAAAGAGGATTTAGGAAAAGCAACCTGGAGAGGAGTGTGGTAAAAAATATTTCTTCCTCAAGGAAAAATTATCCTCAGATGATATCTGCAGCATTTTCTGATTTGTGTTGGGCAGGTAGCCCTTCTTGGGTGAAAGTATGTTGAAAAAAAGTACGGAAAAAGGTATGAGTTCCAAGAAGTCCCCAGTTTACTTGGATTAGAGAAGGAGCAGTACCAGTGTAAGAGCCCCCTCGGTTTAGGGACATCTGGACCTGCATTTCATCATAACCGCTTGGAGTAAGAATGACCAACAAGAACCTCATCCAAGTTCCGAAGCTCTGTCATTAACTAGTTGGATGCGACAGGAGGTGGGAATTTGAAGTGAAACCAAGAGGTGCCAGTCAGGGCCCTGAGCCCTGGGTTTGAATGATGGCTTTGCTCTTGCCATGTGGCATAGCCCCACTGTTGTCCTCTCTGAAGCAGAGCTAAGGAGGCCGGACTCTCTATGATGGACAGACAAAATGGGGACGCTTGCGGGACATCTGGCCCTTTGCGTTGCAGATGGCAGGCTGAGAAGAAAATTTTTCATTCTACTTTAATTCTCTGTCCTCATAATGAACCTCTAGCTATAGCTCAATTCTTTTTTTTTTTATTAAAAGATTTTATTTATTTATTTGACAGAGAGAGATCACAAGTACACAGAGAGGCAGGCAGAGAGAGAGGAAGGGAAGCAGGCTCCCTGCTGAGCAGAGAGCCTGATGCGGGACTCGATCCCAGGACCCTGACATCATGACCTGAGCCGAAGGCAGTGGCTTAACCCACTAAGCCACCCAGCCGCCCTATAGCTCAATTCTTAAAGAAATAGTAAAAGTAGTTGAGCATTTTTCTCTGTTCAATGGGAGAGTTTCACCCTTCAGTGTAAAATAACTCAATGCTTAATTTCTTTTCAACATTTTATGCAGCTTTATCTTTGAGGGGGTTCTCGTCTTTACCGTTTTGTCCTGAGACTTGCATTCTGTATGAACGGCACAGCTCTGAATGAGTGTAAGAACCAATGCTGTGGTGGAGGCTTTACTTATTTATCTGCATGTCCTTTTGTTTTCAGTTCGGAGGAGGAAGGAGAGCAAAACTATGGGGTCTACTCATCCAGAAGAGTTACAGCCTTCTTTGTACCTCTTTGAGGGAGGGTGGTGTAGATTGATTTGGAATTAAAGAGCTAACTATTAAAGGATTTAATTGAATTATTCAATAATAATAATAATAATAATAATAATAATAATGGGGACACTGCAAGTTCTAACATCAGTGTTAGAAGGCCTGGCATTAAGAACTTAGCGACTCCATGTGTATAGCAACATTTCTAGGTTGTTGGTCAGTCATTTAGAACTCGTTTAAGTGGCTAAAATAACAGCTTGATTTTCAGGAATGAAAACTTTATATTCTTATCAGTTCTAAGGAAGATGAGAATTGTGTACCAGGCCATCTCTATATCAGTTCAGATAAATATTAATAGCCATCATTAATTGAGTACCTACTATGTACTTGAAGGGATTATTCTATAGTAAGTGCCATTTCACCCAATCCTTATGATGATACCTTTAAATAGAATCATTATCCTGATTCTACAGATGGGAAAATCCAGTCTCTGACCCAATGTCATCTCATGGGATAAGTGTTCCTGACTTCCTCATAGCACCCTTACTACTCCTTTACCCTGCTTAGGTTTTACAAATTCATCACCCCTGGGCACATTACCTAGTTGTATAATTTATTATATATTCAATTTGTAATTAATAGAAAATTGGTTTGTCGCAGATCCCTGCTCACGGTGGTATGCTGGAGCTGGTGTGAAGTGGCGTGTCTCTTCCCATCTCTGTGCTTAGTCACGTCAAACTGGTGGCTTGAAATGGGCCATAATGGGAGTATATCCACCAGGGAAATCGGGAAATGCTACAGCTCTCCCGTCCCTGCTTCCCTAAGGCCGGTGGTTAAACAGAGGCCAGCAGACCGCTGCTCCCCATCCCTTGGCAGAATGAAAGCTTCACGAGAGTCAAGATTTTGTTTTGTCCATTGCTCTGTCTCTGGTGCCATATGCCTGCCACACAGTGGGTGCTCAAGGAATATTTGTTCATTGAGTAAAAAGTGGCAAGGGCTTTCAAATTATCCAGACCTGGGTGCCATTCCCTGCCGTTGTGTGGATTTTTCACAAGACACTTGATTTCTCTGAAGCTAAAAAGTAGGAGTTGAAATCCTTTCCTCTTCAGCAGAGAGTAAGCTATCCCACAACCAGAAGGAAGAAAAACTGATATTGTAGCATGCAAATCATCCATTCAGTCCCCAAGTGCTCTTTCGCTTTGGAATCTGCGGTTTGTTAGATCTATGTCCACGAGGAGAAACTTCGAGGTGTAAGTAAAATAATGTCATAAAGGCTTAGTGCAGTACCTGACATCTGGAAGTCGCTCTGTTAATAGGATCCTCTTTCTCCTCTTCATTGGTTCTGTCTACATTTCCGTCTGTTCCTGTGTCTTTTCTTCCAAACTCCCCATGGGTAAAATTGCCCAGTGGACTAGAGCTTTATCTCCTGCAGTTAAAGCAGGCTGTTAACTTTTTAGTGGGCTTTCCACTGGGGCCTCAGACCTTAGATGATTAGGTTAAATGTTTCCGCGTTTTAGGGAAGTGGCATGAAGTAGGCAGTTTGCTGCTGAGGAAAAAAGTGCAGGTGTGGAAGAGAGATTCCTGGTCTCCATTTGTGAACCAACCTCACTCCCACTGTTAGCTTGTCCAGTCTTGGATCTGATCATCTTCTGCTGTTTTCAGTAAAAGTCAGGCTTCCTCACTGCAGGCCATGCCCCTGGTTTGTGCTTGAAGAGATTTCCAGAAGGTCCCACCCTGATTCTACCCTGTGGACACCCTGCCAGGTGTTCAGCAGCCTTGAGACCTGAAGCCCTGGGAGCTCTGAAGGTCCAGATCGAATGCGGGGAAATGGTTTCTCTTTAGGATACTTTTCCCCACATGGAGGACGAAAAGCCCTGAAGTTTGAGGGAGCCAGTCTTTCCACATAATGAGTCAGGCCAATTGCTAAAAACAAGAGACCAGACATTATCCTGCCCTTCAGAGACCCCATCTCTGGAAGGTTTGGCTCAGATACCCATGATGACGCAGAAAAATAACAAAACCTCACAGGCCAGCAAGAACTGAGAGGAATGGCCAATGGCGGAAACGTGGAGGTGTCAGCTGGTGACAGCGAGGAGGGGGACAGCACCAGGCTGGGGGAGCCTACCCGGGGTATTGCTCGTGACACAAAGAGCCACCGGGAGAAGACCCCACCTCACCACCACCCCCTTCAGCCTTTCCTGAAAAACAGTGACAAAGCAATTTACACGTTTTTCATCATTTGTTCCTGACTCACACACTTAAAGCAAATTCCAGCTGGTTAGTCTTTCCTCTCTATCCTCCGCTACTAGCCTCAGATGTGGGCCCTTCCTCACAGGGCCGTCTCTTCGGGATTTTTCTCCATTGCCAAGTAGAGAAAAAAGAAACATCAGACTATAACCAGATGGGAGATAGGGGGAAACTGGCATGATTTCAGTGCACTCTAGTAAATCTACTCCCCAGAAGCAAAGTGCTACAAGCGGGGTGTCCTGGCAGCTGCACGTGTTGGGAGACAGGATGCTTTCTATCTTGAACCGACTGAGAGTCTCTGAGCAGGAGGCGAACCTCTGAGCAGGAGTTGGCCAGGAGCTGTGCCCTCAGCCAGTCCCCTCCCATAGCAGGTCTGGAAAGGAGATCCATCCTTTAAGCAGGTGAGCAGAAAACAGCCATGGTCTGTCTGCTCATAATGTCTGTTGAAAATCAACCATTGGTCAGGACAAACCTTTCCTTACTTAAGGATGAATAAGACAAAAAAAAGACTTTATGGGAAATTCCTGCAGAACAAAGTAAAGGCGGAAGCTTCTGGAGACCCAGAAAGTCATCTATAGCAGGTTACAAAAGAGAATCTGGGGGAAATGTGTAGCATCCTCCACATACTACGGCAAGACATGGCTGCTCTGGAACAGGGACAGAGAAACATAAGGAAAGAATGGGCTAGTGGGAAAAGGCAACAGAAATAAAATTTTAAAAAGAGATGCAGTGAATTAGGGAAGGTCTTGAGGAAACAAAATTCCACAACAGAACTAAAACCCAACTTAGTAGGAGTATAAGGAGTATTAATGTGTGGTAGGCTGAAAAATGGCCCTGAAAAGATATCCATAGCCTAATCCCTAGAACTTGTAAATATTATGACCTTATAAAGCAAAAAAGATGCCACAGATATGATTAAGCTAAGGATCTGGAAAGGTGGGGAGACTATCCTGAATTGTCTTAAGTGCAATCCCAGGTGTCCTTATGAGACAAGCAGGGGCAGGTTTGCTGGAAGAGAAGGCACTATGATCCAAGAGACAGGGACCCATCGCCAGATACTGGCAGCCACTGGTAGCTAGAAGAGACAAAGAACTCATTCCGCCCTAGAGCCTCCAGGGGGAGTGTGGTAGACCTGGTACCCTGATTTCTGCTCAGTAATCCTGATTGGAGATTTCTGGTCTCCAGAACAGTGAGAGAATATATATGTGTTGGGCTAAGTCACCAACTTTTTGATAATTTGTGAGAGCAGCCCCAGAAAACTAACACAAATGCTATGGGAAATCAGTGATGTGAATGGAGGGGAAGAAAAAAACCAACCTTGAGAAATAGTTCTGGAAAACACAAGAAAGAAAGAGAAAAATAAGAGACAAGGTTATCAATGTGGAAGACAGAACTGACAGCCCCTATTCAGAGTGGTCTTGGTGATTACTGGGACCAGTGATCCGGATTTAGCTACCTCCCTGAGTGTCAGAGAGATTGGGTCTGGGTATAAGGTACTTGCTCACCACGTTCTGAACAGCTGTGGTTCAGCTTGTTATTCTTGTTGTTCTCTTGTTATTACGAGAGAATAACAAGGACAAAAGGGGGAGAAATTCATGGGAATCCAAGCAGAGAAAAGAATAACAAAAATCAGGTTGGCTTTAGGCTTGTTCTCTGCAACAGAGAGTCTATATCTATGGAAGATATTGGAAGACTAGAACACCTGGGAGTTTTGTGTTGTCTTGTCTTTAATTCAGATATGTTCCCAGGCCCTGTATCACTCCTCCCTAGGTGGGGTCTGGAAATCTGACACATTAAAAGTTCTTCTGATTATCAAGTAAGTTGACAAACCAACTCTGAAGTTTTGGGGGTTATGTTGTAACCCAACAATTTCACATCACACTCGGCTGAGTTGTCTTTCGTGTATGAAGCCAATCAGAAAGGCATTCTCGGGCATGCAAGGGCTTGGGAAAACATAGGAACATACTCCTTACTTTAAAGCTTACTTTGGGGCGCATGGGTGGCTCAGTGGGTTAAAGCCTCTGCCTTCAGCTCAGGTCATGATCCCAGGGTCCTGGGATTGAGCCCGGCACATCAGGCTCTCTGCTCTGCAGGGAGCCTGCTTCCTCCTCTCTCTCTCTCTCTCTCTCTCTGCCTGCCTCTCTGCCTACTTGTGATTTCTGTCTGTCAAATAAATAAATAAACTCTTTAAAGCTTACTTTAAAGATACGTTGTAGAAGTTTAAGAGGTAAGACAAAATATTGCTCAAGATGAAGTAACACAGGGGTGCCTGGGTGGCTCAGTCGGTTAAGTGTCTGACTCTTGGTTTCAGTTGGGGTCACGAGATCGAGCCCCATGTTGGCCTCTGTGCTCACTGGGGAGTCTGCTGGAGATTCTTTCTCTCCTTCTGTCCCTCCCTCCTCTCACTCTATTAAAAAAAAAGAAGAAGAAGAAGAAGAAGAAGAGGTAGCACAAGCCCTGGAATCAGTAGAACTAGCAATTTTTTATTTTAAGTTTGGTAAAGAAGCAAATAAGAGTGTCAGAAATTGTTCTTAAGAGCAGCCACAGGACGCAGCAGTAGCACTGGGACTATACTCTGGATCTGTTAACGGGTGTTAATGGAGACCAAAAAGCAAATGGGAGTTAGAGAGGTTTGTTGTGCTGCTTATCTGGAAATAGGTTGGTAGCACAAAAAGTTGTTGCTTTCTTTATTCTGATTTTTAGAGAAGTGTTAATAGCTTAAAAAAAAAAAAACCCTCAATAATATTCATACCAGTATCCACCATTGAAAGTGGTTTACCCTGAACTAAGCAACATGATAAGTACTTCCCCCGTGTCATCTATGTTCAAGGTCATAGGGGTGAATGCCAGATCCCTTCCCTGCCTCCTACCTGCTGTTCTTAAAGTTCTTAAGATCCTGCAATGAGTAGGTGATACAGCTTGAACCCAGGCAGACTGACTGCAGAGCCCTTCCCTAATCCACCTACAGTAATATGAAAAGTTAAAGGTACACACTGGGAGATTGAAAAAAAGTTCTAGAACTACTCAAACCCTGGGAAATAGAGAAAAGCATCATAAAATAGACCAGAAAAGACTATGAATAGATTTTTAAAAGCAGGAAACGTACAGGGTACTTCCTTTAACTTCAGTACTTTAGAATTATAGAAAATGCAAAACTATACAATTTAAAACCCAATTACTCAGAGATAGAAAAATATAATCCAAAGAACTATCGACTCCAATAAGAGACCAAAATAGCAGCTTCAGACTTGGTGGTAGACAAGAAGGCTACATAATGAAATTGGAAACAAGGATGAATATTTACATAGAGAATGAATTTTTATTCATGGCCTTATATATAATAAAGAGATCTGAATCATGAATACCTGACTCAAGAAGGTAAATAGAGAAACTGAAGAAAACAATGGAAACTTGGAGAAAGGAATTAGTGAAGGTAAATGTTGATGTGTTTAATTAGAAAATAAAATGGTCGACTTGATAAGTTCAGGACCTAATTTTTTTCAGAAGACCAATAAAAGAGACTGATCTCTTACAGATCTACTTTTTTAGATGAGAAAAAGTATCTATACACATTAAAGAACGAGGAAGGGGACATCAGCACAGAAGCAGAGGTTGTTTTTTAAGTTAAAGTGACCACTAGTACCATTCTGTGCTCAAACTTTGAAAATCTGAGTGGATTGGGCAATTTTCCAAGAAATTTCTAAGAAATGGAAATTACTGTAATTGATTCAAGCAGTCGAAAACCTGACTAGAACAAAAACCATGAGATTGTCGTCAGAGAAGTTTCCTGCCCACTGTTTCGCCACTGGTTTTCTCTAACCTGCCAAGAATAGCCAGCCAAGCTAAATTCCATGCTGATTGTTCTGATGGTGGTGTTGTGGTTCAGCCCTTGGCTTTGGGAAGGAAGGATGAGATGGTGAGTGTGTGTTTGGCAGCAATGGGACAAGATGCTGAAGAGGGCGCCTTCCCTGGGGGCCTGCCTTCTCTCTGAGGTGTGCACGCTCACTAATATCCGGAGGCCGATGTCCACTGTGTTCTCCCAGCCCTGAGTCAATGGTGGAAGAAAATCTAGACTTAGGGAAAACAAGTCTGCATTTAACATCTGTGGCATCGTCTAAAATTTGATGATCAAAAGAGAACTCTTCCTTCCTTTGTTCAGGAGAAGTTAATGGGGAGCCTTCCTTCAGAGGGAAAGGAGAAGCAGTCCAACGACTGGGTTGACCTAGTTTCTGAATTCGACTTTCGTGAAGTCTTAAGTGGCCCCCATGTCCTGCATGCGGACATATGGGTAGAGAATCATCATTGCCTGTGGCTGCTGGCTGTGATTCCATCTTTTCTCCAAATTCTGCTCTTGGGCCCCCTGTCCCTTCCTGGGAGTCTGCCCAGAGTGTCCCCTCTCTAGAGATTCGCATCTGTTCTGCTGAGGATACAGGTGGTAACCATGGCCCCGTACTTGCCTGGTTTCCATTCCGGGAGACAGTTTGGGCTGGCATGCTGGGTGCAGAGCTCGGGTCTCACTTACTCCATTCTTGTCCCCCACTTCCACTCCACCCCAAGCCCTTTACACCAGAGCCACTTTATACCTTTATCGGGCATCTTCTGCCCCTTGGGCTTTCAATGGCACCACCGCCCTAACTCATCATTAGCTACTCCTCGCCTCAAGATACAGTTCAAACTACTTAATATGGTTTAACCAACCCTCTAAGCAGGCCTGGCCTCAGTTGTTTCTGCAGAATAATTCTTCGTCACCTATCCTACCCTCCAGACATCGCTGTGGTCCCTGTGGGCATTCAGTCTCTGGGCAGGGTGGAGGGATATGTTCACTCTACCTCCTGGTTCCTTTGCTCATACTTTTCCTCCCACTTGATCTCTCTGCCTCGCAAGCCCATGGGCATCAGCCTAGAACAGTCACCTCCCAGGGAGCCTGCCAGCTTTGCACTGCCCTTCCAAAGAGCCCATGGCACCCTGTGTTTGCCCCTTGAGGGTGCATCTGTGGCTGATGTATGTAACTGGTTCCTCCATCAGACTGAGAAGTTTGAAGGCAGAGGCTGTGTTTGCCCATCAGTGCATCCCCGGTGCCCAACAGTGCCTAGTGCATAATGCATAACCTTAAATATTTTATCCGTGCGGTGAGTGGATCACTCCTCCATGTTACATGTACATCCATAACGCATTTCCAAATGCTGCTATGTCTCACGCACTATACTGTGTCACCTCATAAATGCAGGGGAAGCTCGGTGCCAGAGTCCTCAGAGAGAGGGAGCTGGAGGGAATCCTTGACTCTGGTACCGCGCATGAGTCTCTGCATAGTCACAAGGTCTGGCCTTTAAATGATTTTGCGGCACCTATAGAACCATCTGCCTTTTTTCTCTTATCTGGCTCTTAGCTGCCTTTTCAGGGGCCATTAAGGTTCAGCCTGCAGCTCCAAGCCACCCCAGACTGCAGTGGGGCGGTGGTGGGGTGGGGGGAGCCCTCCAGCTTCTGTATCTTCAACTTTGTTGCTTTGCTTCCCTGCTTGCCGTGTCTGGTCCTTTCCGCATTGCTACCTCTCCTCGATAGACCTCGCTGGACCAGGCTCTGTGCTGTGGAATAAGGCCTCAGCCCTCAGCTAGCTCATCTCCTTGGGGCTTAGTTAAGCAAACATTAATAGCAGGCATTCCCGGTCTACCCAAGTGTTGGCACTTCGACTTCAGAACTTGTCCTTAAAGTTGTCGTTGTTCTAAGGAAAGTGCTGCTCTTGGCTGCTTTTGTGTTACCATTTGCCTCCGTTCTCAGCTGGGTGCTGAAAAAGAAATTGCTTGCCACTGAGACTGCTGATGGGGGCTCTGCTGTTTTCAGAGGATGGTGACCAAGCCCCAGGCCACCATAAAGATATGCCCTCTTTAGTCCAGCCACCAGCCTACAGAACCCGGGAGAGGGGGGCACACTTCCCTCGGCACGTGCCCAAGCAGGATCCTAGCCTCTGGGAGGGCAGGGATAGTGTGGGTTCATCTCGGTCACCCTGATGCCTGGCAGTTTCTGAAATATAGGAGGCATTCCCTACACATTCATGGACTTAGCAAAAGGACAGAGGAGGACGAGGAGGGGAGTGAGGGAAAGACGAGCAAAGCTGGCACAGAGATGTGGGGCGAAATGAGAGGTCTGAACTGGAGGATGCAGAGAACGGCTTCATACGAGTGACATTTTGTCCCAGGGACTCTCAGTATCAGTTTAGAGGAATCTGATACCACACATACTGCAAGAAATACCCCAAACTTGGAGCGTTTCCCATAAGGGAAGAACTAACATTAGGGTAGTTATATAACAGGAAACATCTCATATACTCTTAAAGACTACAGCTCTAAGGAGGGGAAAAAACCCACAGCTCCCTGAAGAAATCCAACGTTATAAGCAGCTGGGGCAGTAATGTCTCAGTACCATGTCTTGTTTCCATTTTGAAAGATCTGAGTGTCTTTTCCTCTTCCCGTCTTTTCTGTCCCGCCCCTAAAGCAATCTCCTCTCACACTGATGCTTTTGAGTAGTGTGGGAACGCCCCTCTTTTTCTCTGACCCCCTCCATAGGTTAATACTCTTTGGCCTTGGTTGTAGAGCAGGTGTTAAATCAGTTTAATCTGATTTAACTGGAGTGTTGAGGATTCTGAAGCTGCGTCGAAGGTACACGGGAGCAAAGTTCATGGGAAGAGGTGGAGAGGGTTGGAGAGTGGCACTAGACATGCCACGTATTTGCCACATCCCCATTCAGGAGGAAAGTCAGAGCAGGAAGCAGCATCCTTCAGGCGTTGACTTAAATGAGAGTCAACTGATGTTGTCTTTATATCATTTTTCCTTAGAGCCTGAAACTGTTGGTTTTCAGCTCACGTTTTACAATGGCTTGTGTGTACTATCTTTGCAAGCAGGGAGAGAAGGAGAGTTGACTATCTCAACAGTGTTCAAACCTTTCC
Organism: Mustela erminea; assembly: GCF_009829155.1. Classification (NCBI taxonomy): domain Eukaryota; kingdom Metazoa; phylum Chordata; class Mammalia; order Carnivora; family Mustelidae; genus Mustela; species Mustela erminea. The sequence continues at coordinate 41,193,601 of NC_045624.1, read as the reverse complement.
TCTCATCGGTCGATGTCTGATATCCGATCCTGAATCAGACTTCAAGACCGTGGACTGGGGCAGAAATGAGAGACTGCTGAAAAATTTCCCCTGGTAGAATTATTTTCCAGTGGTTATTTCAGAAGCAGTTTAAGCTTCTGAAACTTGAGCTCCAGCTGGAAACCCCTAACTGAGCAGGTAAGTTGCCATCCAAATCGGTGGCCTGGAATTTAGATTCGTGGGGAATCAGAATGTGCCGAGGAGTAGCCAGGAGCGCTGACCGGCCACTGGATACGTCCCCTTCATAGCAGGCGTGTGTGTACATGCCTGCAGTGAGTGTCACTGAGGGAAAACACACACGGTCATCTCGTTGGAGGCATTCTTCTACAGAGAGAGAAACTGAGGCCCGGCCAGTGAGCCAGGCTGGGCTGCATCAGCTATAATATTGACTGGGCCCTGCTAGTCGGTTAGTAAGTGTTCCTTGAATCCTTTCCATGCTCCAGTCACAGAGCCTGCAAACAGAATGGCGAGAAGACCCTTGAGCTCTCAGCTGTCAGGAGCTTCCTTGCTGTTTGGGAAGGGACAGACCACAGCAGATCTATTAAAGCACCCCAACAAATCAATGCTTTAATGGACTAGGAAGTGGGCCGGAGAAAATGAAATGTGACGATCAGAGCCGCTGCTTGACCTCAGTGTCCAGAGAAGGCTGCTTGGAGGACATGGAGTTCATTTTTGGCCTGGAATGACACAGTGTCAGAGTCCGGGTTGTGAAGATGTTGGGCAGGACCCAAGCCGGACCAACAACAAAACCAGTGTCCAAGACATGGACAGTCAGTGTGGGCTGGAGCAGAGGGAATGCCCCGAGTCCTGTCTTTTCACTCTGAGAGTTGCCGAATTGTTAGCCGTGCTGGTGGTGTCTTGTAAATTTTAACACCATTGCTGTCCTTCCCCAAGTTGCTCTTATGTAAGCCATTGCACTTGGCTGCCTGGGCTTGCCTAGGTGCATGGAGAGAGTACGAAGAATTCTGTAAATTAAGGTGAACCTTATCATGAGGAATAACCCCTTTGGAGGGAGGCTCGTCAGCTGGGGAGTAGGGACATTTCTGCTCCAGAGAATCCAGGCAGGTTGGTTGGAGGTAGAGAACGCAGTGGCCAGTGACCACAAACAGACTGGCTCCGCGGAGAGGGAGCGTCACGCGCCACCCACGGCTGACCTGCTCCCTAAACGATCTCAGCGAGCACTCGTGCTTCCTCCCATGTGCGCTGAGTCTGGCCTTCTGGCCACAAGTCAAAGGCAGCGTGTCGTGATGGGGAGGATGCCTCCTTGTAAAGCCTGCATCCACTAACGAATTTACGTCTCAGTTGCTGGCTACCGTCCTGGGCTCTGGTCCCTAAACCGGAAACTGGAGGGTTCATACGCTCCACGCCTCTCCACTCCCCTCGGTGCCTCTGCCTCTGCTGCCCCTCTGTGGGTCGCCTTTCTCCCCAGTCAAGGCTAGCCCAGACCCTCCTCCAGGAAGCCTTCCTTGTTCTCTGCCAGGACCGGGCTTCTCTTTGCATCTTGGCCCGTCCCCGTGGCACCCTGCTTCGTGTTCTGACTGTGGTCTGATTGTGGCCTCCGAGAGGCTGTGAGCTCCTGAGCAGGGAGCGTGTCCTGGTCATTGCACACCCTTGCCCACCTGCACACAGTAGGGCTTGGTTACTGTGCGGTCAGCAGCTGAGCAGGCCGTCTTCGTAAGCAGAGGTTTTAGCTGTTGGCTTATTGGCATCAAAAGGACATGAAGGAAAGATCAATACTGAACATGGGCAGCTGTTTACTTCTTTATATTCCTCTGAATGTGTTCAGATCCATTGCATAAAGCAGCTGTCATTATTTTTTAGAATTTTTTTTTTAAGATTTTATTTATTTGTTTGAGACAGAGAGAGCACAAGCAGGGGGAGTAGCAGGCAGAGGGAGAAGCAGACTCCCTGCTCAGCAGTGACCCTGATGTGGGACTTGATCCCAGGACCCTGGGATCATGACCTAAACCAAAGGCAGACACTTAACCAACTGAGCCACCCAGGCGCCCTATTTTTGGAATTTTTTTAGGTGAAATGTACGTAACATAAAATCTGCTATTTTAACCATTTATGAGCATGAGACTATGTGAGTACATTCACACCACCATCCATCTTCAGAACTTTTTGGTCATCCCAAACTGAAGCCGCTAAACAACAGGTCCCCCATCTTCCCTCCCCCCGCCCCAGGCAGCCGCCCTTCTGCTTCCTGTCTCTTTGGATGCAACCCTGCTAGCTATCTGATAAAAGTGGAATGAGACAGCATTTGTCCTTTTGTGTCTGGCTTGTTTTACTTAGCATGATGTCTTCGTGCTTCCTCTATGTTGTATCACGGGCCAGAATTTCCTTTTTCACGCTGAATATAATTCCATCATAGGTCTCTGCCACATCTTGTTTATCCCCAGCATTGTCCATTAATGGGCATTTTAGTTGTGTCCCCCTTTTGGCTGCTGTGAGCATGGATGTGCAAATGTCTGCTGCAGGTCCTATCTTCAGCCCCTCTGGGTGTAGGCCCGGACGTGAAATTTCTGGATCCTATGATGCCATCAACTGTACAATTTAGAAACATTTTTGATCATTCTGAAGCGGTCATTTCAATTCAAAGCAAAGGTTCCTTTAGATGGGACTCAGCAGAAATGCAGGCTGACAGGTCAAAATTTGTTCTCATGATTTGGCTGATGCTTGGTGATGTGAAATGATTTGTTTTCAATTTGAAATGATTTGTTTTCAAGCCCAGTTTCTTTTTTTTTTTTTTTTTTTTTTTCTTACAGCATCAAGCTTCTAGCTGTGCAGGAACTACTTGACAGAGAGGCTCTGGAAAAGGTAAATCTTTTGTTCTTACCACCCCACCATCACAAACATAGAGCAGAGGACCACACACGGGAAAAACTCAACTCCCTGTGGTCAGAGATAGCACTTACTGCAAAGTGCGTCTGTTATTTTGTTCTTACCAGTCAGTGAAGCATGCAGCATTTTCATCCACGTTTCCCACATTGCTCACATCATGTTACAAACTCAGCACTGCTCGGCCACTTCAGGGTCCTGTTGAACGCAGAGGCAGCCTTTCTTTTCCTTTTAACACCAGGCACTGGACCAGACTCCATGCTGGCCCCTTTACTCCCCTTCTGTGTGTGGGTGTTAGTTCCTGTCTAGGCTTGTGAATGATAAAACAGAGGCCCAGTAAACTTAAGTCACATGCCCAAGGAAAATTAACTAAGCAGCAGAGTAAAGATTTGAACCCCACGGTTCCATTTCCCAAATCAGTGCTTTTTCTGTTTAATGGGCGAGTTCATGAGTTTGATCCCCCTTTTAGGCTCTCTGTGAGGATTAGGAAACTCCCTCCTCAACTCAAACTACTGTTTCACTGTGCCCTGGAAGAGATACCCAGTGTTTCAGCTTCCATGATCAAGTCAAGCAGGCAGCCGAGGATCCTTTCCAGGTCAGGAGTTCAAATTCTGTGTGCAAGGTTGGGTAGGCTCTGGAAAACAGATCGGGCAAGACCAAGACCCACCTCTTGGGTCTCTCAACTCATACCAAGCTGCTCTCCTGGGAGTGGCTCTGTCTCTTCCTGAGTATGTAGCTATGGGTCCTAATTAGAATCTATAACGTTAGTGTAAAAGGAAATGGTTAGAGATATAAACACTCAAGCAGTATTATTTTATTAATAGAATTTTACATGTTTGGATTAGTGATCAGTCTGCTAGTTGGCCCTGAAGCAGTTTTGAAGCACCAAGTGGTCATGTGCGGGGAGAGGGCTGCTGAACGCTGGCTCTGAATTTAACATTACTTTAGGCTCATTTTGGCCCCGGGTAAAACAGAGATGATGCTGCTTGCCTGACCTCAGAGAGGCAACATGAGAACCAAATGAGCGAGTGCAGCGGAAGGGCTTTCTAAATGCCAAAGCACTCGACACATATTAATTCTTAATTATGTGTATCAATTCTTAATACACATCCAGCCATTAAAATGCAGGAGGTCCGGCTCACAAAGATATCCTTGGGCCAAATGACAATGTTGGATGTGGATCATGGATTAGATTAGAAAGTATTCTATCAACGTGAACTTTCCCTGAAGTCGATAACTGGCACGTGTCAGAGAATGGACTTGTTCCTAGGAATTATGCACTGATGTGTTTAGGAATAAAGGGGCATGCTGTTTGTGCCCTCTTCTCAAATGATTCAGAGAAAAATGTGTGTTGCACACACACACACACACACACACACGTTGAGGGGGAAGAGGTTGCTTAGATGGTAAAGCAAATGGGGCTGAGTAGGACTGGGTAGAGGAGCGTATGAAGATTCTTTGTTCCAGAAACCTTTAAAAAGTTACCTCTCCACAAACAGTGTTCTCCTCAATATTCTTTATGGTTCTTTTCTTTTACTACTTAATTTCAAAGAAGCCCAGAGCCCTTCAGACAAAACTCATAAACCCGTGGCGTCCGTGCACTAAGCTGTATCCGTATAATAAGAACTCAGGCACCGAGACCATCGATTAGGTCTTGCAGCTGTGTTAATATTCGATTTGGAGAAGCTGCCCCAGGCAAGCCAGTTTGGGGGACTGAGTTGGGGGGGTTGGTCAGGGCTCACTGTGGGTGGCGGGCAAGCCGCTATGCTACCCTGAGGGGGTGTGGTAAGCCTGCCACGGAGTGGGGTGGGGAGTGTGGGGCTCAGGCAGCCTGGGCCGGAGCCTTCTTCCTCCTTTGTAACTGGGGCGTCCCAGGTCACTGACCCTCTCTGTGCTTCAGTTCCCCAGTCTGTGAAGTGCAAAACTTTATCATCCCCAGTTCACAGAGGGCTTGAGAAGATGGAGTAGACAGTCAGTGTAAAGGACTTGACTCTGTGTCTGACGCTCAGTGATCCCCAGAAGTTAGTGGCTGCACCTCCCCCCTCCCCTCCCCTCCCTCCCTCCTCCCTTTTTCTCCCCAAGTCTGATGGTGGTTTTGTATTATTCCCCGATCTCTGCACGTGGTAAGTACGAAGATTTATGAGATGGTCCAAATACTCACAGAGGCTAGCTGGGGGCCAAGTTCACTTAGTGTCCTTCTTCCTGCCGCCTTCTGTTCATTCATTCATTCATCCATCCATCCATCCATCCATCCATCCATCCATCCATCCATTCATTCGTTCCTCTCAAGGCCTCTGTTGAGCTTTCTATGTGCCAGGCAAGCAGCAAACATTCTTCGGAAAGTCCAGAAGCGACCAGTTGATGCAAGCTGGGTCGTCAGCGGCATTTTGAGGGACACATGGTCTGTTCCCTGGCATCGTATTACTTTTTTTGCAGCAAGACTGACCTGGTTCCTTTGCTGGCATGAGATAGGCTCCCAAGGTGCCTCATGACATGTGGATTCTCATTCACCTGGACAAGTTCGAGACCCACCTAGGAAGGGGCTTAGTAAACTGCTTAGTTTGCTGTTCAGAGTGTGGTCTGTGGGCCAGCAGCTTCGTAAGCTGGTTAGAAAGACAGATTCTCGGGCTCCACGCAGACCCCTAGAATCAATCTTCCTCCTAACAAGACCCGTTGAGTTGTGTGTGCTAAGGTCCAGGAAGCTGTCCTGAGGATATCAATTCTGATCACCGTCCCTGCTGTTGATGCACCCACCTCCGTAGAGAACCTCTGAGGTGTCAGGCATTTGGTTTGGGGGCCAGTTAAGCTCTTTTTCTTCCTTTTTTTTTTTTTTTTTTCTTTTTTCTTTTTTTGCACCAGAAAAGCAGCAAACATCATCATTCTATTTATCAGAACCCAGTTTTTATCTTTAGTTTTCCTGTTTATTCCTTTCATTTATTTTATATATTTTTTAACATAAGGATGATAGTTCAGATTTTTTTTTTTTTTTTTTTTTTTTTTTTTAAAGAGAGAGACAGCGAGAGAGGAACACAAGCAGGGGAATACAAGCCGGGGGAGGAGCAGTGGGAGAGGGAGAAGCAGGCTCCCGCTGGGCAGGGAGCCCAATGTGGGACTCGATCCCAGGACCCTGGGATCACGACCTGAGCTGAAGAGAGATGCTTAATGACGGAGCCACCCAGACATCCCTTCTTTTCATTTAGAAAATAGTCTTATTTAATTTAATAGTTAGAGCCAGAAAGGCGTCAGCTAGACACACATCCTGCAAACCTCAAACCTCTTTGACTGTCTTTGGAGCTGGGCTTCCAACAGCAGTCTGCTTCTGCGGTTTGCAACACTGAACTCCCTGAAACCCTGCCACAGTGGAACTGGTCCCCCTCCAGACTCAGGCCCAAGAGCGGGGACCTGTTGCCCTCGTGCCTTTCTCTTATAGTGTGGAAGCTCTTTGGGCGTTACCTCCCTCCGAGGTACTTGCAGGTTGAATCCGACCAATAAACAGTCAGATTATATAAAACATACTGGAAAAGGCTGATGAGAAGCAGTGTTTTGGAGTCTCCTAGATACTAAGATTTCTAATCCTTTTTTTCCCCTCATATTAGGCATTATTATGGTCTTAGTATTCCAGCTTCAGACTACCAGCCATGTGCCTGACTCCTCCAGTCCCAGGTTTTAGGCAGAGAGCCTCTCTGCTGTAATAATGGCGAGGTGTTCCTGGCGTCCACAGGGCCCTGGGGTCAGCTCTGGGGAAGCTCTATTGTTGTAGAGCCAAGGTCCCCTCCTAATCTCACCCCTGTTTGGCTACTGGACCTTGCAAGGGACCTTCCTTGGAGGACCCAGGCCCTTTCTTCATGCATAAAACTGATCTCTCTCGTGTCCTCTCACCCTAAAATGCTTGGGGTTTACTCTCCTAGTACATCTCTCATCACATCGTGGAGAGGAGGAAATTGTTTTTTCATACTCTGTTTTCTTGCATTTTCTCTGCTTCCCTGCCCCGGGGGTCCTTACTAGCCTTCAGGACCTCTATGGCTAACATCTGCCCTACTCACCATTAGGTGAGGAGATGTGAACGGTGAGCTCAGGCCTGTGTGTGTGAACCCTCACACACTCAGTAGGGTTCCAGTTTTCACCTCTCCTAACACTGCTCATCTTAAGTCAGGTGCAGTAGTAGATTGGGTTGGAGCTTAGGGACCCCTGGGGGGATTAGGTCTCTGAATTTCTCTTCTCTACAAAGGCTGCAAAAAGTCATTTCCTGGACGAGTGTCAATTACTTGTCTTTTATTTAAAAAATAAGCTATAAACCACACAATTAAGTTTCTCTACCAATTTCTTGTCTTAAAAAACTGTTGGAACCACGAGAAGATTCCTTAATATGCATACATGTCAGGACATGTGACAGTCCCTTGACAAGAAGTTTTGGATTTTGCTGGGCTTTGTCGTCAAGCATCTATCAGGAGCGGACATTGAGGACCGACTTCGAGAAGGGTTCATGCCATCCTGTTCTCTCCATTCTCTCTGGTTTAAGTGTGGGACGCTTTTGTTTTTCTGAACTTAAGGCACACAGACTAGTTTCCCAGGCCTTATAAACAGGCCCGTCTAATGCCTTTAAACGTGGCATTGCATGAGAGGAAATAAAAATATTAGTACAGCTTGATTTAGTAAGATCATTTTTCAATGACCCTTTCAAACAGCTTCCTGCAAAGCCGCAAACAATAGTTTGGCCGTTCACTCCAGCTGAAGGTCACCCTGTTGCTGGATGAGCCAGAGGGCAAAGCACCGGCTGACCCAACCCCAGATCCAAGTCGGCCTGAAGAGCTGCCTGTGTGAGGTTCAGGCCACCCAGCACACAGCCATCGGCCATCTCTGTGCTACAACACCCCGGCCTCCACAGGCCATGACTCAGCCGTTAATCACAAACTGGCTGAGCCCACGCTCTGTCCCCTGGGACTCTAGCTTTGAGGGTGAACAGATTGGGGTTGAATCCAGCTCTGATATTTACCAGCTGGGGGTTCTCGTGGACAAGTTATTGATCAGACTTGGTTTCTTTTTAACATGAAGGGACTAGTACCTACCTCCCTGGATGTTTTACGAGAATTAAAGACGATAACATGTGAGATAAAAGAAATTATGTTTAGAGTGAGCGTGAAAGTGATGGCCCTGCTTAATGAGATTATCCCTGTTGTCACCATCACCATCACCATCATCATTGGTATCTCTTTTTTCTTCTTTCTTGAGAAGCCTAACTTGAGATTGAGCTGATGCCTTAGAGGACTTTGAAAAAGGAGTTACCACCCCTCCCTCCCCTTGTTTGGGAAGTTGTCCAGGGCAAAAGGCCTGCCAGTCTTCGTGTGTGCTCTTGGACATTTTCCCTAGAATTTCAGCATTGAACCCAGGCTCTGAGTCTAGTTTTCCTACAGGGGGAGCAGAGGATCCCTCAGACCTCTTCTGGCACTTCATGTGGGAGATGAAGTGAATACATTTCACCCATGAGCCTGACCCTAGAAAAATTGAACTTGGTGCTTGCATGTGGTAGCTGGTCAGGAACTTTTGCAGCTGAACCCTGGTGGTGGGCAATGTTGGAATTCAAAGTTAATAGCTTCCTGGGAACTTTCAGAAGGAAATAGGGGGTATATAAGAATCACATCGATGGGTATGAATGAGCTATGGATGCTAAGTGCTTGTGTCTCTAACTGGTGACCGGCTTTCCTGAACATATGCGCAGGTGCACATAAACTTTAGCTCTGACATTACCTGCTTCTGGAGTGTTTTTCGCTGTGATCTGGACTTCCAGTTAATTTAGTTTGTGCAGCAATTGAGTACTTAACATGTGCCTAAGTTGTACTGTAAACCAAGGGAGATAAAGTTACGTAAATACATTTGAATGGCGTATATAGAAACTCAGAATACCAGAGCTGAGGGAAACTGTTCAAACCCTGGGTTCTCACCCTGTCATCTTGTAGACAGGGCACAGAGGTCAAAGGAGCTGAAGTGTCCCCTTGACCCAGGGCCAGTTGTTTTGGAACCAGGAGTGCCCCAGTGGAAGGGGCTCCAGTCCAGAACTCCCTTCAAGAGAGCAGCTGCCTGTCTCCTGTGATCTCATTTAATCTGGACACTAGCTTTCCCGCAGGCTTTGTGGAAGCTTCTACCTCTGCATCTTCCAGGAGTGACCCAGAGGGTCAGTCCCAGGCCAGGTGATGGAGAGGTGAGACTCAGGGCTTTTAAAAGAATGACTTGTAGTGAAATAGACACAGGCATGTAGTGTTGGTCTCCCTGAGCCCCCCTTGGGTCCAGGAGGGGAAATAGAGAATATGGGCTGGGGGTTGGAGGGCTCCAGATGTGGACAGGCCCAGGGGAGCACCTGAAAGTGGTGTGAGGGCTGCGGAGGTGTGGGGGCCTGCAAAGGGGGCAACACAGAACGTGCAGCAGACATGCCCTCCACGTGGGCTCAGCGTCAACATGAATAGCTTCAAGAATTTCAACATGAAGTCTGCTTAAAAATACCTTCAGAAAATAGCACTCTGTCTTCATTTTAAAATATCAGAATGAGATTCTTCAGCTCCCTTGGTTTATTTTTTTCTCCCGTGCCCCGGTCCTTCGGGTACTCTGAGCCTAATTCAAATACCATCTTCAATGGTCAGTATTCATGTGCCTGTTACTTTTTTTCTTTTTTTAAGTGGGTTGAGCCAGATCAGTGTCTAAGCATGATTAAACTCATTGTAACTATGTTTCTGGCCAAATCCCTTCCAGCAGGCAGCTTGTTACCTTCCTGAAGGGTCCAGGAAGCAGAAGTGGAGACCTATTGTCAGACTCCCCCTGTTGGCTCTGTGGAGTCTGGCTCAGGTGCACGCCGGGCGGCCACAGCCACCCCCTCACCAGCTCTGCTTTACAAACTACGCACTTGGACCCCACCCCTGTTCTGGAAAGGGCTCTTGGCTGGGGTCCCCCCCACATATACCTCCGCCCCAGCCCCTCAGCTGCCAGAAAATGGAACATCTTGGTGAATTATGGGCCAGGCCTCACAATTCATTTAAAAAAAAAATGTATTTTCTCCTTATTCTTTAAGAATCACCAAGATACCAGGTAATTTTAGGGTCTCCCACCACCTTTCTTTCTTTATGAAAAGCTTTTATTTGAAGTGAGCAAAAAGTAGAATTCCAAAAGGGCTCTTAAATCCCCTTTAGCGTCCTTAGCTATTAAAGAGACGTAAATTAAGCAAAAAACACTTTTAAATTTATTACATTAGCAAAAATTTTTAAGGAACAGTATAGAATGTTCACGTGGGGATAGAGCCGGGGGGTCCCCATTCATTGCTGGGTGGGGCTGGTGATGAGGTGCCGTCTTCCCATAAGCTCCTGGGCAACATGTTTTATCAGTCTTCAAGATGCCCCTATGCTTTGGCCAGCGATCCCATTCCTGGACTCACATCTTAAGGAAATGATCCATAAAAGCAGAAAATAATAAGCCTGTCATATCATGCTTTATAATTACAATAATGAATGGCAGTTCAGTGCTCTGGGGGAAGGGAGGGGTTAAACAGTCTGTGGTAGCAGTCCCCAAACCTGAAATGTGTGGCTACTTGTCCTACTTTCCTCTTTGGTCCTGTCCTATTTCTCTTCTTTCTTGCACTTGGAGTTTCCTGTCCCCTGCACGGTCAGGCTTCATCCCTCCTCAGCGATCCTGAACCCTTCGGAGCCTGACCCCTGCCCGTTCATCTACTACATCATGGATTACCCTAGCCAGCTTCCCAGCCAGAGCATTTTTATTTAGGCTTTTTTTTTTTAATTAAAAAACTGTGAACTGATTTTAAATAGAACTTTAAAATTTTATAAGCAGTTATACATGTTTGATAATTTCTGTGTAACTTTGTTTTTGTAATGGATACATAATGATTTTATGTTAAATATTTTGTAACAGTTTGAAGCCATTTAGATACAATGCTAGGAATCTGGGAGTGGGAAAAGAAAAGAAATCATATCTGAGGCTTGTCTTGTCTAGGTGAGTCTGAACCCCCTGCCATATTGTACCTGTGATGGGTTGTCCCTGGGGCTGTTTTTGGTGATGGTTCCCTTACTTTGCCTTCATACCCTAAATTCATTACTTCTTCATCTCCTAATTGATTCTGTATGTATAGAGGAAAAAAGGAGAAATCTCTTATCTACGTGAATTGCAGGTTCAGGCAGAGGCCCACCCAAGGCCTGTTCCAAGAGCAGAAAGATAATTTGATTCAGGACTTCAAAGTGGAGGAGTCCTTGAAAAATCACTGCTCTCTGTTTTGCTAAGAATTGTATTATCAGCAACAAGATAGAGAGTGATTGGCTTCTCCTAGTGGCTTAGAAATGATGGGCCGGTCTTGTGCATTTGTCTAGTCCATAATTTAAACATACTGTGACCATGTTAATATTTTTCCTGTGCTGAGTCTTGGCTTGAGATGCCTTCTTTCCTCTTCAAGAGGGCATCTGGGGGCCCCAGTTCTAGAAATGGCAATGTAGCTTGTATCAGTATAGCCTTCCCTCAAACAACAACGATCAACTCTGCTTAAAATGCAAAAAGCATTTTAAAACTTGAAATTTCAAAAATTTCAGTAAAAATTTTTTCAAAAAAATTAAAAAAAATTTAAATTTCAAAAAATTTTCAATAAAATTTCAAAAAATTGAAAGCACCAGGAGCTACCCAAATCAGGCAGACAGGGGAGAGCCATCAACCCTGGAAAGAAGGAACCAGCCCTGAGTGAGATCCACATTTGTTTGGCTTTCCCCCTGATCACCTTGACTGGCTTATGTGCTCAGCTAGCGTTCAGGCAGGAGATCTTTGGGGGGATATCATGAGTCTTCTTTTTCTTTTTTCTTGGTCACTCTAGCTAAAGGTTTCTCTTTTTTCGTTGGATTTTTCAAAGACCTTTTGAGTTTATTTATTTTCTCTGTTATTTTCTATCTTTTATTCTACTCATTTCTGCTCTGATCTTTGTATCTTTCATTCTCTTTGCTTTGGGTTTAGTTTAAACTTTTTCCCCCACCGGTGTCTTCAAGTGGAAGTTTGGGCTATTGATTTGAGATCTTTCTTCTTTACTAAGATAAGCATCTACAGCTATAAGTGTTCTTCTAAGCACTGCTTAGATGACCCCCATAAGTTTTGGCATGTTGCATCTTCATTTTCATTTATCTCAAAATGTTTTTAGTTTCTCTTGAAATTTCTTCTTCTTTCTTCCCATTGGGAATTCACAAGTGTGAATTTCCACTTAATTCTGGATTTCCCAAAATTCTTTCTGTTATGGACTTCTAATTTTTTTCCATTCCACAGTGATCAGAGAACATGCTTTACTTAACTTCAGTCCTTTTAAATTTATCAAAGCTTGTTTTATGACCTAGAATATGATCGATTCTGGGGAATATTCCATGTACAATTGAGAAGAAAGTGTATTCTTCTGTCGTTTGGCTGAGTGTTCTATAAATGTTTATAGGTCTGTTTGGTTCATATTGTTGCTTAAGTCTTTTATTTTCTGTTAATTATTCATTTAATTGCTTAACCATTATTGAAAGTGGGGTATTGAAGTCCCTAAATATTGTTCTTTCCTTCGGTCCTGTCTGATTTTTTTCTCATGTATTTTGGGACTCTGTTATTTGGTGCATATAAATTTATAATAGTTGTGTCTTTCTGATAGAACCCTTTTATTATTATAAAATGTCCTTCTTTATCTCTAGTAACAGCTTTAGTTTTAAAGTCTATTTTTGTAATATTAGTTTAGGCATTCCAGCTTCCTTATGGTTACTGTTTGCATAATGTGTCCTTTTTATCTTTTTACTTTCAACCTACTTGTATCGTTTAATCTTAAGTGCTATGTCCTGTACCCAGCATGTGGTTGGATATTGTTTTTTACCCAATTTGACAGTCTCTGCCTTTTGATAGGGTTATTTAATCCATTCACATTTAATGATATTATTGATATGGTTGAGTTTACAGCTCCCGTTTTACTTTTTGCTTTCTGTATCTTACATCTTCCTTTTTTCCTCTTTCACTGTTTTCTTTTGCATTAAGTGAGTATTTTCTAAGATAGCATTTTAATTTCCAAAATAATTTTTTTCACTCTGCTTTTTGAGTTATTTTCTTCATAGTCACTGTTGAGTTTACCATATAAATCTTAATGTATCAGATTTATAATAACTTCTTTCAGATCTGTACTAACTTAATTCCAATGAGAGATAAACACATTGCTCCTGTATGGCTGTATTTCCTTTTCCCCTTTTTGAGGTGTTGTAACACATGTTACATCTAACTACTATGCTCCAGACCCAGCTATACATTATTATACTCATTACTTTATATACTTGTATGTCTTTTGCAGAAGGTGAGGAGAGAAGAAAGGAGAACAAGTAGCTATTTATACCATTAGCTACATTTACCTTCTTATTTACCATTTGTTTCACTTCATTTGTTCCTGTGGATTCACATTACCATTTGGCATCATTTTCTTATTGGCATCCATTATATGTATATACAAATGGATGGATGGATGAGTGTGTAGGTGGTTGGATGAATGGATAGATGGATGGAAACATGGAAACATACATACTACATACATACATGCACAGCTGGCAGGTAGACAAATAGAATATACCAGATTGCCATATAAAAATATATTTACCGCTATGAGTCATGGTCACAAATGTTTGAAAACTGCTGTCCTGCACTATTGGTTGGCTTGGGGACAGGAAGAGGCTTGCTCTGGCATTTTTTTTTTTTAGTACTCAAAAGGCTTGCCCTTGGGTGTATCCTGAGCACTTTCCCCTCTGACCTTGTTTGTCTCTTGACTCTATGTTGTTTCTCAACTGAGAGAAAAGGTGCTCGACTCACCACATTCCCTTCAAAACTGTAATGTAGCCACCGCCTTGTACAAACACTCACATCATCATGGTGACTGGAGTTACATGCAACTTCCTGTCCTATTTGGTCCACCCTCAAATGCCTCTGTTATCAGGAAATGCTAACAATGAGTTAGTGCTGAGAGAACTTTCAATTCACTTTTTTAGAGAATTCTGAGATGTTTCACGAATGATTCATTCATTCATTTCTTGAGAGCATGACTTTATACTTAGCAAGTGTGGGTTGCTTTGTCATTTTAAATAAAACAGAAGGGCAGGTAGGTAAAACTGTTTTGCTTAGTTGCTAAAAACATTTATGCTGGGTGTTCTCAGTGGGTAAAATTATCCTGATTGAGCTGGTCACTAGCACTTGCTTTGTCAGAATTATTTCAATGGAGAAATCTATCAAATTATTAACTAGCCATTTAGAATGAGTAATTCCTACAGCTGATAAAATATTTTTTTATTAACCTTCAGGAGGCACTGAAAAGGTGAGCTTGGGCCTTAACAAGATTCCAAACTTCTGGGAAGCATCCAACCTACTTTCAGAGATTTTGATCCATCTTGGTAGAATTTCAGAAAAGTGTACTGACATCCCTTATGAACACAGTCCAAGACTCCTTTCTAGATCCTAGACTTGGTTTCTCTTCCGCATTCTGACTGTGCTGCCCGGCACTCCTTGCCTCACCCCCAAAATTCCCACCTAACTCTCATCCATGAGATGTGGTCCCATTTTCACAGGCAGAATTAATTAGGTTGGAAGAAGACAGCCAGAGAAAACAAAGCAGCTTCCCATATATGAGTTATTCTAAAATTGCCTGCCCTCCTAGGTATCTGTCAGTGACTTCCTATACCAGTAGCCAGTCCAGAGATTTATTTAAGTGGCTTTGTAGACTCATTACTGAGACAAAGAGCACCTTCCTGTTGTGTCCAGCTGTCAGTAGCCACAGGAATCAGAAGTGCCCAGGGCTAAAGCAGGATCCCCAGCATCTATAAGCCAAAGAGCTGAACTTGGAAGGGGAGGTGACAAGCTCTGGTTTTTGGCCTGAATTTCCAGCATTTACCCCAGCTCTGGAGATGGGGGTAGGAGCAGTGGATATGGATTAAAGCCTTTTTGGCCTTGATTACAAAATTATGAGACTGTAGTTCTGTATTACTGTGAATCTTTGCTGTCCGGCAAGACTTGTCTTTCCGTCGTCTCTTCACCCGGCTGAAACTTCTAGTTGAAGAATAAGTTGCTACATATCAATTGTTCATTTTATCTCTAAATTACCCAGACATCCCTGTATATGCGTTTCATCAGTGGGGCTCTATTTGTGAATAAAAGGAGAAGAACTTGTACAAGTATTTTCAGGCTTCATTTCAGGATGTGGCAGGGACTTTTTTGATGTTGTTTTTGGTGTTTATTTAGCAACAGAAATTAATTTGCTTTTATTTATGAAGAAAATGCAACGTGTGTGTGTACACAGACTGGCATGTCTTCCTGCACAAAGTTCAAGCCATTTGATCCCTATTTATGCAATGGCTAGAAAAGTGAGATTTCTAGGAAACTTGAAAGCAGAGAGAAAAATTAAAGCATAGAAAAGGATTATTTGGTCTCCGTAGTTGAATTTTGTTTCCGTCCTTCATTTATAGTGTTACCAGATAACCCTTCTAAGATGCAGGAGGGATCATGCAACACCTCTCTTGGTTCTTGCATCAGCAGGAAGCTGAAGGGCATAGTGGGGTCACATAGACGGGGATTTGGGTCCTGGCTTAGCCCCTTGCCCTCTGGGCCATCTTATCCCCTCCAGGCCACACTCTTCATTGTTACAACCACGGTGTGAGTCTCATCAAGCCACGTGTACAAAGAGCCAGCCGTCATGTTTGGCTTGCAGTGAGCTGCTTTGGTTACAGCTCATGAATGTGGACGTCTTTTGGTGCCCTGCAGGACACTGTTCTGGCGTCCCTGGCTTGGTCCTTGCCTGGTAGGCCACTGGATTTGTGTACCACTTCTCTCCGCCCTGTTTGCTTTTACTCCACCCACTCCCAGGCATTTGTAAAGAGCTGGAGAGCCTATCAAGCTAACCTCAGGTAGCTAGGCTCTTTTTTTTTTTTTAAAGATTTTATTATTTATTTGACAGAGATCACAAATAGGCAGAGAGGCAGGCAGAGAGAGAGAGAGAGAGAGAGGAGGAAGCAGGCTCCCTGCTGAGCAGAGAGCCCAACGTGGGACTCGATCCCAGGACCCTGAGATCATGACCCGAGCCGAAGGCAGCGGCTCAACCCACTGAGCCACCCAGGAGCCCCGGTAGCTAGGCTCTTTTAAGTGCCTCTGGCCAAAAGTGTAACAGGAGGGGAGGTTGACTAAAAGATAGTTCGGGGACTTGGCTTTCCATTTCTCCCATTAGCACAGAAAACTGAGAAGTGATGAGCCTCAGGACATTCTCCAAAATGAGGATGCTGTTTCACGAACCGCAGCCTAGAGTTCTTGCTGCCAGAAATGGCCTGCGGTGTGACAAATCGCCCGTCTCTCCATCCCTTGCTGCCCACGCAGAAAAGAACAATCAAATATATGGGGTTTGCCCTGAAATAATTTAGGAAATATGAAGGCTTGAAAGTGTAGGATTTGGCATAATGCAAATCAAAATAAAGTAAGTCATGAATCAGTAATACTTTCACCCACAGCTTTGAAGTCTTTATTTTTATGATTATCGCTGCTGAGGACGGCAGCTTGCATAAACGCTGTTTAGAATAGCTGAAGGCTGGCATTTTATAAGAAAAATGGCTACCAGAGCAATTTCCCTGAGGGTCCATAAGAACTAATTTTGTTTAATGTGACGGTTCCTAAATAACTCTGTCTTCTTCACAGGAACACACGGGGAAGGTCTGGGAGCTTTGCAGCCGAGACTGAGTCTAGGAGTGAACGAGTTGTCAGTCATTAGGGACTGAGAAAAATCTATCTCTGGGGCTAGAAAGATGTAGGTGTTCTCGTAGGAGGATAGGGATGAGGAGCTAATGTAAACCGTGGCTTTGTTCTGCTTCTTTTTGGATTGTTTTCTTCGGATTTAAGTACCTAAATAATGGTCTCCGACTCTCTTGTCTTGGCTTTTTCGCTCCTCCCATCTTCCCTTTCCCCTGTCCCCACCCCTTCTGTTGCCATATCTGAAATCTCAGAAGTAAAAAATACTCTTGCTAATAAATTGTACTGTAGGATGGTTTTGGGGGGTCTAGAGACACTCTTTTCCTGATCTGTACCCATCTTTCCTAATCTTTGAGCCTGTTCCCCTGAAAATATCAAAAAGGGAAGGAGATTCTAGAAAGGAAGAGCCGTCGTTGGCTACACCAGCATGGCTTGTCTTAGGAAATGTGATTGTTACCTTACAAGCTTGGGACAGATGCCTTTTGCTTATAAGTGAAACGTTGTAACATGTATGGATCACATTTGCTATCGAAATTTTGGTTCAGCATTTCATCAGGAAGGGACGAATGAAATCTGTGCTGCCAGCCTCATCACTGATATGTCTCTCAGGTGATGTGAAAATATTAGGATCTGTGAAATGGCATCTTCAGAGCAAACCATGGTGTGACCATCCCAGTGTCTCTGCTCCAACGTGGGGTGCTTCACTCTGCCCCTAAGCTTTCCTACTCTCTCCTAAAATAGCCACAAATCCTCCAAAACTCATTGCTATTTTCAGACCAGCTTCCACTTGGAATAATTAGCTTCAATCATTACTCACATGTTTAATGCCTAATTTGGGACAAAGTATTTATTTTATTTGCCCTAAAACGGTCTTTTTTGAGCTTCGGAGAGCCTCTATTCCATGAATTACCGGGTGCTATGCTCCTCTTCTAGGTGCCCCGTAATGTGCCAAGAACCCTGGAGTCACCCCCATTGCAAGGTGGCCTCCCCAGGTCTGGCACTGAGCCCTGATCCTTGCCAGGCAAAGGGCTCTGGGACGGCCCTCACCCTGGTTCGCTCCTGGTGTTTGTGGTTGAACAGAGTGATGTCTCTGCTTTACTTTCAACAGCCAATCCATTGTCCAAGGCACTGTCATTATTTTCTACATAAAATTCACATCCCAAAGAATTAACCAGTTCAGAGCTCACGAGGAAGCATGTCATCTGGTGGCATTTAGCATGTCCACAGTGTCAGGCAGCCATCAACTCTGTCTTGTTCCAAGACATTTTGATCTTCAAAAAAGAAACCCAGTACCCCATTACAAGTCACTCCTCCCTCTCCCTTCCCCTGGCCCCTGGCAACTGCCAGTCTGCTTTCTGTCTCTGTGGATTTGCCTATTCTGGGCATTGCATATAAATGGAATCATACAACATGAGGACCTTTGTGTCTGGCCTTTTCACTCAGTATAATATTTTTGAGGCTCATCCCTGGAAGACAGGGATTAAATGTCATGCCTTGTTGGGGGTCACTACCATTGCATTCTGTGGATGTAGCACACTTGGTGTATCATTCATTGCTTGATGGACATGTGGGTGCTTTTTATCTTCGGGCTGTTGTAAAGGGTGCTGCTGTGAACATCCCCATCCTAGTACTGATTTGAGTACCTGTTTTCATTTCTTGGGAGCCAGGTTATGCTTGTTTCATGATTATCTCCCAAACTTGTCCACTGCTCTCCCTTTAGTCAACCACCCTCATATCTTACTGCGCTACCTAACTGATCTGGCCCTTCTCCAGCCTGCATTCTACATTGCAGCTCAAAGGCCTTTTAAAAATGCAGATCTGTTATTCATGCCCTTCATTGATTTTAGGATTGCTCTTAAGGAACAGAGTCCTTGCAGGTCAGGCAGTTCTGCAAGCCAGGCCTCGGACATTCCTTTAAGCTCATTTCGCCATTCTGCACCTCACCACCAGTGCTGTAGCCACAGTGACCTTTCTGTCCTACAAATCCTCCATGTCTGTCCCACCTCAGGCCCTTTACATATGCTGTTCCACTGCCCGGGTTGCTCTCCTCTCCTCTTTGCACAATTAACTCTGTTTCATCCTTAAACATGACCGCACTTAGGCATTACAGCTTTAAGGCACCAGAGTGGGGTAGACATTCCATTGCATTGTGGCCTGGCAGGACACCTGAGGGTCCTCACAGATAGATGGACAGCAGGACAAATTCTCTAAAGAGACATTTTATTAAAAAAGCAAAGCTAGGGGCGCCTGGGTGGCTCAGTGGGTTAAAGCCTCTGCCTTTGACTTGGCGGTCATGATCTGAGGGTCTTGGGATCGAGCCCCGCATTGGGCTCTCTGCTCGGTGGGGAGTCTGCTTCACCCTGCCTCTCTGCCTACTTGTGATCTCTCTCTGTGTCAAATAAATAAATAAAATCTTAAACAAACAAACAAACAAACAAAACAGGGGCACCTAGGTGGCTCAGTGGGTTAAAGCCTCTGCCTTCGGCTCAGGTCATGATCCCAGGGTCCTGGAATCGAGCCCCACATCGGGCTCTCTGCTCTGCAGGGAGCCTGCTTCCTCCTCTCTTTCTCTCTGCCTGCCTCTCTGCTTACTTGGAATCTCTGTCTGTCAAATAAATAAATAAAATCTTTAAAAAAAAAAAAAACAACAAAGCTAAAGGGAAAAAATAAAGGTGAAATTTATTTATCCGTAGGTGAAAGAAACTGAACTATTTTTGAAGATTCCTATCTCTTATATCAAGGAGTTAAAAAAAGCAAGTGTCACTTCCTCTCTGATTGTACATTCCTGGGGCTTAAGCTTAATGTCTGTGGTCATTCACACTCTAGGCCCTGTGCTGCTGTCCATTTATCACCGGTATGTATATTTAAATAAGCAAAGACCTCCTGAATTATTTTCAGAGCTGAAGATGTTATCATTGTAAACACCAACTTACTGAGGATTTCTATTTAAACTGTGGATAAAATCACTTTGAGCAGGTGAGGGTAGAACTGGTCTTACGGCTACCTCGTTAGGTGGTTTTAGGATGTTTATAGTGAAACAAAATGAGCCTCAAAAGAGCAGAAATTTCTTCCAACCAAAGAAACCTCCAGCACCGTAGGATGGCACGCCACATCACATGTATAATAGCATGTGAGACGTCCCATGGAGGGGATTTAGAAAGGTTTCTAATAGCATGGCACAGTATATAGCTTCCCACAGTAAGTGGGAAGAACAGAACACAGAGCCGCATGTGTCTGTAGGAACAGACAGACGTATTGACGAAATCCATAGGAAACAGCCTGCAAGGAAATCCACAAAAGGTTAGCGGTGCTCACCGTCACATGGTGGCCTTGTGTGGTTCTCTGCTTTACAGGTTCTCCTATAATGAGCTTGTGTTCCTTTATATCCTGACATAAGCCTCGATTTAGAGAAGAGAAACCACAAAACTATCACAGTCTTCACATCCAAAGACCTTTGGAGAAGGAAAAAAAAAAAAAAAAAAACCTTTGGAAGCAGCCCTGGAGGGCAGCAGTGAGCGCTGATGAGGACAGTGGGGAGGGCAGTGCGGGGGCGGGTCCCTCCCTTCCCAACCCAGCTTCCACCTCCAGGAATCCTCCCCCTACCCCGTTCTCCATCTTACCATTCCCCCTGCAGAAAAATGTCTCAACGGCCCTTGAAAAGCATCCCCCTCCCCCATCCCCCCGACTTCTGCATATTTTTAACCATCTTGTTCAGGAAACAAGTGATAAGTAACTTTGGGGAGCACAGAAGAGAGGCTACCAGACCCGCGGCGTTCTGTTGACAGGAGTGCATGTGGGCGTCCCTTCGCCTGACTCTGTAAAAGCAGCTAATGATTAGCTGGTTGTGGAGGCTGAGGAAACGTCTCTTTGTTTGCTCTTTATCCTCCTCGGCATGATAAGAACGTTTAAACAAGGATGAACAGTCACCCAGAATTCCGCTCGGGCCCCCACGGAAAGCGCCTGTTCTTGGAGCTGATGTCGAAGCGCCCCTCCCCCGTCGCACCGCCCCTGGGGGACAAAGGGGCTATAAGGCCATGGCCGCCCTCCACGGGTGATGGAAGATGGGGTCCGAGCTTTAGAGCAGGGGTGCCTTACGAAGAAGCCCTGAGTGCTTGAGGTAAGTTACAGAACCAGCTAGTCTTGCCAGACCCCGGTGCCCACCAGCAGGAAGGCGGTGGTCTGACACGCGGAACTTTCCAGAACTGCTGTGTCCCCACGTCCCCGGGCCCCCTGGGGCAGTGACAATGAGCTCCAGCAGCACTGTGGAGACTGCGCAGGGTCTAGTCCCCCCACCCCTCCACCCACAGGTTTGGGTTTTCTCAACTTTTCCTCGTCTGTGCCTTTTGGCCTTCGAGCTGCCCATGCCTGGGTTCTTGCCCCGCCGGGCCCGCTTGCTGGCAGTGAGTGACCTTGCCGTGTTTCTTTTCCGTGGCCGCTTTCCTCGTGGGTCACATGAGAGTATTATTACCTGCCTCCCAGCGTTGTCATTAGGATTAAATGTGATAATCTGTGAAAAGTACTTGCCAAATAATTGGCACTTAATAAATGTTGGTTCTCTGCCCTCCCCAATCCTTCCCTCTGGGTCTGTTTTTTATACAGGATTCAGAAGCTGACCTGCTTGTAGATTATTGGCCACCTGTGTTTCCTACTGTTGTTGGATGTAGCCAAACCTAACCTATTAGAATTACTACCTATTAAAACTATGCTCTTAGTCGGGGCAGTTTAGCGAGGGGTCTTTGAGGGGGGCTTAGGGGATGTGAAGGGAAGCCGATGCCATTTTGGGAAGAGGGGAATCCACTCTCCCTGTTCCGGGGGGGGGGGGGGGGCAGCCTATGGAAAGTTCACCTGATGTCCTGTCAATGCAGGCAGCTTTTTCGCAGAGTTCATGCAGGGATTATCCCAGAGAAAGAGGGAGAAAGTTCTAGTCTTTGTGAGAATCTTGTATTCCCGCTCCCATCTTTACACTGCCCTCACCCGTCCCCCCTCCCCCCTTCCCTCCCCTTCCTCCCAGAGTTCTAGAATCATACAGTTTTGGAGCCCGAAATGTCTTTGGGCTGGGTCATCTCCTCTCATCCCAGTACTTTATAGGTGGGGAGACCAAGACCCAGGGTCCCAGAGTTCCTCCTCTTCTTCCAGCCCAGGAAGGGGGCCCTGAGGAAACTTGCAAAAGTAGGAGGAAACAAGCCCAGTTCTTTCTTTCAATAATGGAAAACTGTAGTTGCTCAGTGAGCCCCCAGGAGCAGAGAGAATGACCTGCTTCTCTCGAGCTCCGCGGACTCGTGGCCCTCTAGGAAAGGACATGATAGGCAGTGTGTAGCTGTATTTAGAGAGGGGCTCTGTGCCCTGGAGTCCTCCCCGCCCCCAGCATCGCTCTCTGTCCCACATTGCACCCGGATATGTACCTGTGTTTGCACTGCCCTAAGACAGGGCTTCTTTCTTCTATAATGGTCCTGGCTCTGTGGAATAAGCCAATGAGAAAACTTTTTTTCTTCTGGGCAGACTGAGACAGAAAGAGGGTTTAAAGACTTTTTGCTTTTGCTTTATGTCCTGTTGCATGCTGTGTGTGAGCCCCTGCTCTGCAGAGAGGCATGCCAGGGGCCGCTCAGATCTCGAAGAACCATGAAGGCACTTAGCTCCTAGTTCAACCAAGCGGTGGAACTGAGGACACTGCTGCCCCCATAGGCCTTTAAAACATCAACATCTTAAGGTCTAAGTATCCCAGGAAAACTTTCTAATAGACTTGTTATACTTAGAAGGCCAAACAGAGTTTGGTAATTCATAGGTAATTTGCTTTTGCATTGGTGTTTTCACTTAGAGTAGACTGACATTTTTTAATGACCTTAACCAATCCTTGGTTTCACTTTAAATGTGATCCTTCAGCAATACCGGTAGATGTACTGGCTTCTATTATTGTCCCTAACATTTCCACCCTTGAAGATCCTGGCAAATAATAAGCCCTTGTTTACTATTAACCTTACAAAAATGTCTCTGTCATTTGCTCCAGTTTCTATAGTATTCAAATGAAAGTTCAGTCTCTTGACCTCACACAGTCTAAAACAGGGACATTTGTATTTGATGATGGCAGTGTATCTCTTTAAAGGAGAGCTTACCTGTGCTGTTTTATCCATTGTATGCTGCGTTTTCAATGGCCGCTGCTGAGTGCAGGGAAAATGGGAAAATCATGTCAAGGAGAAGTGACCTCCACACTCTGAAAAGCAAACAAAACAAGGAACTCAAGGCAAAGCAAGTTTATCTGGAAATTTGACCCAGAGGGTTCTGAGCGAAAACACCCTTTCCCCACCATCCCGGAAGCAGGATCAGGGTGGCCGTTTAGAGCTGGCCTTTGAAATGCCTGCCAGCACTCCTGGTACTTCATCTTGGGCTAACTGGGTGGTCCCAACTACAACACATCTTTATGCCTAGCTCACAGAACCGCAGGTTTCCTTCTGACATAACCGGACAGGGACAATGGAGGGATCCCGGAGCGTGGCGGTGGCTGGACAGGCCACCGAGTGACACTGGAATGCCTTTCCTATTCCTGTTTCTCACTCAGGACCAGATAAGTGAGGATGGGGAGGGAATAGAAGGAAAGAAAAAAAGAAGTCTGGAGGTCTACAAACAAAACACAGTTGGTCTCAAGGCTCGGAACCCTTCTGTCACTGTGGAGATGAGCGGGCAGGAGATGGTCCGGGGCAGACCCAAGCCGCGGCACATCTAAAGCAGGGCTGAAGGACTCTTTTCTTTTAGGACTTGACGTGCCTAAATGCCAGTGCCTCGGGCGTCTTGTAGATTGGAGTTATCTGTCTGACGTTGAGGCCCCCTGTTGCCACGCCAGAGGATAGGGTGGGTGTGGAGTTGATGATCAAGTGCACTGCCGACTGGACCTGCTGGTTATGGGGCGGGGGCTACAGAATGGTGATATCACCCCATCTGGTTTGCGGCTAGAAAACAAGTCCAGCCCATGGTCATTCTTGTGACTTATCCTGGGAGAGAAAAGCGGTCCCTGGGATGCTCGGGAGATAGCCCTTTGATTCATTCATTCTTTGGGCCGGTATCTACTGCTTGCCTTCCTGCACCTTGCCGCGGGTGGGCTCCCTTCATGTTATCTCCCAGGATCATCTGACAAGAGCCACAGTCAGAGGCTTTACGAGTGTGTGGGGACAGCCAACATGCTATGCTTGTTTTGAAGAGTCAAAACCGTCTTTCTAGACCACAGGTATGAAAAATATGAAGGCTGAGTTCAAAATCAGCAATTGTCGAGCCTTGTCTGAGCTTCTGAAACTTTTTTTTAAAGATTTTATTTATTTATTTGACAGAGACAGCCAGAGAGGGAACACAAGCAGGGGAAGTGGGAGAGGGAGAAGCAGGCTTCCTGCTGAGCTGAGCAGGGAGCCCGATGTGAGGGTGGATCCCAGGACCCTGGGATCATGACGTGAGCTGAAGGCAGATGCTTAAGGACTGAGCCATCCAGGTGGCTCGAACTTTAGAGTTGCTCAGGGGAACTCATGAGAACTGCCCAGACTGGCCCTAACCTCAGTGATTCCGAGTCGGCAAAGAATGAGGTTCGCAAACCTGTGGTTTTAAAAACAGGAACCAGTGTGATTTTGATGGAGACAGGGCATAGGCTGAACCCCAGAATTTTAGAAACACATTTGAGAGGGCTTGTTTCGGGTTATGCAGGTCAGTTACCTGGGAGAATTCTTCCCCATCATACACATCTCCCCATTTCCACCCTTTCTGGCCTGGTGAGCCTCTTTTACTTAGGAGAGTATTATCTCTGCCTTCTGCTCTGTGGGCAAAGCAGAAAATTTGAGAACCAACTGTTCTACATAAAACAGTTTCAGGCAGAGTTCAGATAGAGGGCTCTCAGAGGATGCTTTTGTTTTCCTGAGATATTTTTAGGAGAAAGGATGTAAGGCTTCGCTAAGGTGACCGGCCTCCACGGGGCATCTGTCCTACCTCCACTATTTCACCTGTCCAGCCAGGAGGTAGGGCAGCAGGAGGCAGACCTCGGTTCGGACCGTCCCCTCACACTTACCCACTGTGTAATCTCGAATATAAACTCACATTTCGGTTTAGCATTTCTGTGCTGCCCTTCACTTGGGAGTCATGGGTAGGCTGTCGGCCTCAGGGGGGCCAGTGGTGGGGGCTAATAGGGCTGGGGTATACAAAACAAGAAGGCTCTGAGCAGGCTTCTCACATTTGCCGAACTTGTAAATCACTCCAGGATCCCGTGAAAAGGCCTATTTCGGTGCAGGAGGTCTGAAGTGAGCCTGAGACTTGGCATTTCTAACAGACTCCCAGCTGAGGTCAATGCTGCCCATCCGTGGACCACGCTCCAAGTTGAAAGAATCTTTTTTTTTTTTTAATCTTTTTCTCCTCTGAGTAGCAAGAATCTTTAAGGTGCTCCTCAGTTTTGCTGCAAACCAGGAGTGCCATCGACAAAGTTAACAAACTGGCAACTGTTTTCTTCGCCCTAGGAATAGAGGACAGTCCTCCGGCTCACCTGGCACTGATCATGTAGATGGGCAGAGAAGGCTTCCAGCCGTCAACAACTTTTTCCCGGTTCCTTCAACTATGAAGTGTGTCTGATAACATAAGAACTACTGAAGAAGGGGACAGAGAGGGGGGTCATCTGACCGTGTGGGCTGAGAGAGGTTATCAAGATCAAGGCTTCAGATGTACGAAGTAGAGGTGGCCCTTAAGGTTCAGGAATTACGGTTCCTTAAATCTCTTAGGAGTATAACTGCTAAAGAAAGGCTTTTAGGTAGAAAACGAAAGGAGAATGTCTTTCCAAGAACAGTAGCTTTAAATTGTGTCAGAGTCCCCTGCAGGGTCTGTTAAAATGCAGATCACCTGGCCCCAGCCCAGAGTTTCTAATTCAGTCGGTTGGGGCGGGGCCTGAGAACTTGCCTGTTTAATGAGTTCCCAGCCGAACCTGAGGATCCCACTTTGATTAGCAGACTCGAGGCCCCAAAGGCCATCATCTCGGAGAATGGGAAGCACCGTGCTACGTCTTCACATTCTAACCTTTCTGATCAGAAGGGCGTTGCCCGGAGCGCAAAATGTTTACATAGAGCCGGTGGCTGGCGTTTGCAGTATCAACTGGAGCTCCTCGTGTCTTCAGGTGTCGGAAGGTCCTGTGAGGGTTAGGAAACGTGGGATGTGTAGCACCTACAGGTAGCTCTTTCCAGCGTGATGGGGTCCCCCAAGGACTGGGGCTCTCTAATCTGGCTGGTTGGCTAATCATCTTATGGTGCTTTTGAAAAATGGAGCCCCTTCCCCCAGCTGCTTCCTGGGAGATCAGGGAGCAGCCAGATGTGCGGGACTCCCCGCATGGGGAGGGGCGAAGCACCAGCCGGGCATTAGGAGCTGCTCTCCTTTTTAATGATTCTCGGATTCGGCTCTGGTGATCACTCAGCAAGCAAATGATTCCCCAGCAGGAAATCAGACCCTTTATGGAGTGCATTTCCTTGCTGGATCCCTGAAGTCATCGTCGATACATTCCGGCTGCATTTTCCAAAGGGCTTCATTTCCCATCCAAGGATGGCTTCCAGCCAGGACCATCTGGCCAAGGGGACCCATCTGCGATGAAGGCCCCATTAAGAACAGCGCTGGCCACAGCCACTCAGCCCCGATAAAAGCCCCGATGACCAAACCCCAAAGAGAATACCTCTCAGGCAAACTCAGAATCAGGTTCAAATTGAGGCGATTATTTAGATAAGGAGCTGCAAGGAGACGTGTTTGTCATACCCGGGTTTGAGGTGTGCTGGCCTCCCTGGGGTTCCCTGGTTCACCAGCAGATGCTCAGATGCCCAGAGCATGCCCTGGGCGCCATGCTCTGTGCCAGGTGAGCTTGATAAAGGGGGCTTGGGAACAGTCCCTGCTCTTATGTTACCTGTGGTCAGGAAAAGACAGACACTTAATTGCCTACCTCTCGGCACAGAACCCCGAGAACAGCGTGTCTCTAGAGTAGGCCTCCTGTCATACATCTTCCCTTGTCCAGGGAGGGGTGCCCCCTTTTCCCACCTGAGGCATAAACCAGGTGAGGGCCCTCCCAGGAAGGGCCAGGAACGCAGCGCCGTGCGGTGGAACTGTTTCTGCAGGACTGATGGCTGACAGCTGTTTGCCCCCGCCTCTGCGCTGCATGCGGGGGTGGGGGGCGGATGCCTCTGAAGTCGGGGCAGGGCAGCCGCCGTGGCTCTCCCGCCTTGGCGGGCATCAGAATCACCTGGAGAGCTTGTTAAAAACAGATCGGTGGGCCTCCCTCGCAGTTCTGATCCTGTAGGTCTAGGATGGGGCCAGAGGATTTCTAACAAGTTCCCAGGTAAGGCTGAAGCTTGTGGGCTCCAGGCCACACTTGAAGAACCAGAGGGGTAGCATGTGAGCATGGCCATCACAGCTTCCCCAGGGACAGATGGAGGGAGGTCAGGCAGCTATGCTGCTGACCTAGGCGAGAGAAGATGGGGCTCTGAAACGGGCCACAGCCGTGGGACTAGAGAACAGAGAGAGGGAGCTCAGGACACGTGTGACAGTAGAACAGGTGGGCCAGGCCCAGTGAGGGAGGGGACCCGGGAGGGGAGGGAAGAGTCTGAGTAGCTGCAGGGATGGACATGACAGGACCTGAGATGGGAATAGGACCAGGAGAGGGGGGATGGGCTCATCTCTTTGCGACCTGCTGGGTTTGTGGTTCGTGGAGACCTTCAGGTGGAAACGTGAAAGGGGCTGTTAAACTACCCTTCAAGTCTCAGGAGAGAAAGCCAAGCTGCAGACCCAGATGTGGGGGACGGAGGTTTAAGCTAAAACTGAGGAGTTAAGTAAGACTAGTTAAGGGCAGCTCCTAGAGGAGAGAGTGGTGAGGGCTGGGCAGAGAGAGAAAGAGGGGGCTGGCATTGCTCCGAGGTGCAAGAAGCAAATGGACAGACAGATGGGGTCACCAGGAAGGGGCAGAGCCAGATGTTGGAGCACCTCAAAAACTGACACATTGTGGGGACCCCTCAAAAGAACAATCCTCCTGAGTGTGGGCTGCGTTTGAGGAGAGAGTTGGAGGAACAGATCCCCATGTTTTGAAATAGCTTCTTAACTCCTCATTGTTTCTTGACTCCCTATTGACTTGGCCTGGGCAGTTTTCCTCGGCCTTGGTGACCCAGTGGCTTCACAGGTCCGCCATTTTGGTGGAACACGCATAAGCAAAAAGAAGCAGACCCTGCGAACACATGTGCGGTGCAGTAGCCATGGTAGTAGGCTTCCTTCTCCCAAGAGAGTCAAAGTGAACAGTATGGTAGTTTGGGGTGAAGCTGGGGGTCTGTTTTTCCACCTCTAAGCAGGCCTCCGGTGAGAAAAGACACTGAATTCCTCTTCCTTCCTCCCTCCCCATTTGATACCCACCTGGACCCCCTCTCACATCCCCCTCTCCCCCTTGAAGACCTTGAAGCCACTGGTTTTACAAGGTTAAAAAGGATTCTGACCGCTAGTTTTGTGCAAGTTGTGCGAGAATGCTACAGAAAGAATTGATTTCTATGAACTAAGAGCCCGCCAGGTGATAATTGTATATTTTATAGTTTGCTTTTTTAATTTGTGAGGCTTTTGAGTCCTCTGGGTCTTCACAATCCCTAAGAACACAGAGAAAGTCCGAAAATCTTTAAATAAGGCCGATGAGTCTGGGTCAGGCACTTCCTGGCCCCTCCTGTGGCCACCAGCTATTAGGAGCTTTGGGCAGGAACACACACCGACTTGTTGCTCTGTCTTTGCAGTTCTGTGCGGAGTTAAACCAGCCTATCCTGCCCAACATCCGCAAGTGGAAGGGGCCCCGGGGATGCTGGAAGGCCATTGTTGCTGAGATGCCCTCCACTCAGCTCCAGAAGGTACCCTCCCTCTGCAAAACCTGGATTTTGTCTGCATCTTACTGAAACCTCCTTTTTCCCTAATCACAGGCATTTGCAAATTTCCTTTGCCAGCATCCTCGAAGCAATTCTGTGTTTCTGCACATTTCTTAGCTCTTTGCCATTCATTTCAAAATGCCCTGGTTCCTGTTTCATGTTTAGATCAGGAATGGACCGCTGCCCAGACGGAAATGGGAGTTTAGGGTGTTGGGAGGAGAGGAGAAATCCTGTCTGGAGCCAACGCTGCAAATGGGGTATTTCTGTCCTTTGTCCTCTTAATCCCGTCTCCACAGTTCCATCCTCTGCCAAGTTTGTGGAGAGCCCATTGTTCATTGAGTGAAAACTTCAGATTTGCTCAATTCATACACAAAGCATTTGCTTTCAGTGGTAGAAATTGCGCGCGTGGAAATGTTCTGTGGACATTTTGAGCAGATTCTCATTTTGAATGTTCTTTTGCTGGCATTTCCCCTGTGGCTGTGGGTAAATTATGGAAGGGGTACCTGTCACTCGTACAGGTAGATTCACAGCCGGTTTTCACTCATTTGGAATGTCTGATATTAGTGGGGTTTTGATCTTAAAATAGAATTTCATCAGTACATAGTTTTTCTATAAATGTGCATGTCGTATTTTTTTTTCTCTCTAGTATACCTCACATGTTTATAAACACACAGGAATTGTATTTATGTGAGTGACACTGAGACATGGGGCTTTTAAGTTACACATACATACTGGATTAAAAGTATTTTATGGACATTAAGCTCTCATTTGTGGACAATAAGCTCTCTTTTTAAAGATACTATTTAAAAATGTGATCTAAATCTGATTTCTCTGGGTTTTATGTTTAGGACTATAAATGGTTACTATAGCTGGCAGCCAGTGTCTGTTTCCCCATAGGCTGGAAACTAAGCCAAACTGGGAGGTATCTAGTCTTTACCTCTGTTGCCCATGGCTGTCGCTTCTCAGTCCATATAGAAATAATTCCACCTTGCCTTTTTTTAAGAAAAAAAATAGCATGTTATATGTATGTAGGATCACAAGGCTCTCCTAGTCCCTCTATCCACTGAGAAATTGTTAGAAATGTTCCCACGTGCCAGGCACTGTGCCACATGCCAGATACACATCAGTGAGAAGCACAGCCCCAGGGACCCAGGCCTGCCTGTTTGTAGTCCTTGCAAGTCCAGGGGGAGAATCCATGCTGAGCTGATGGGGCCCCTCTCAGGAGCTCACAGCCGGCTGAAGGCACAAGGTGGGAAACCCTGCTCCAGGTCGGGGTGGCAAGGCTGTTGGAGGGTGATGTGCCATTGGAGGGAGACCCGTGTTCAAGCCACTGCAGCTTCTCAGCCTCAGTTCCTTAATCTCTAAAATGGGAGCAGTTTTTCCTTCCTTCAGCCAGTCACTGGGTGGCTGTAGGATTTACTGCAATGCCCCATTAACTGAACACAGGCCAGGCCTGGCGGGACCCACAAGAGGCAGCAGGCCGGGCTGTGCCAGCTACAAGTCCATGCACCTGTCTCGGGGAGCGGCTGGCTCATCGGGGCCTTGCTGCCATGGAGGCTGGAGGGCCTCGTGGGGACAAATCTCCCAGTCTCTCAAAAGATGCAAATACTAGATTTTAATGTGCAATTTCCTGACTTTTAAATATGGACAGATAAGCGAAAATGTTTTTAAATGCTGTTGAACAAATTGTATCTGCAAGTCGCACACGTTCCACTTCTACCTGGACAACCGTGGGCAAGTGGCCGCAGCAAACGCCGTTTCCCGAATGCCTAAAATGGCATCAGGGGCCTCTGTTCGGGTCTCCAGTCCTCGCCCTATAGCCAGAGGGGCGTCTCCGTAGATGAGAAAACGGAGCTCTGTAAGACTGAATGATTTGCCCCAAGGTCTTCCGGTGACCACATGGGGTCAGGCCCGCACCCAGCTGTCGCTCTGGTTCTAACGGGATCTCCGGCTGCCCTGGAAGGGGCTGGGCCAGTTCTTCCCGAGCCAGGGGCTGCCTGGGTCCAGGGGATCGGGAGAGGCTCCCAGAAACGCCCCGTGCTCACACAGGTGAGCAAGTGTGAAGGGCGGACCGAACAGGCAGGTGGCTGGCGGGTTTTTCGGGCAGGGGCTAGGGCACACGGGGAGCCACAGGAGGGTCTGAAGTAGGGCTAATCACCTGTGTCCTACCTTGTTTGGGGATCAGTAGATGGGAAGACGACCCTCCACAGCAGAAGGGGAAAATCCCACTTCTGTCACTATATACCTGAGGAGACACATTTAGAAAAACAGAGGGCTCCGTGCCCCCACGGCGGAGTGACACAGGTGGCCCTGAGATCTGGGTCATCCAGTTCTTAAACTAGGGCTCTCTCCAGGGGGCAGGCAGGCCTGTGGTTCTAAATCTCAACGTGCACAGTTTACAGAACACGGTTGCCTATTGATTTTTTCCCTCCTCACCTCGAGTTGGGCTAGTGGAGGTGCAAAGCCCAGCAGAGCATGGCGCTGGGACCGTGCGGTGCCGGGGACTCAGCAGAGGCCACTTAAGATGTTCAGGGTCGCTGCCTCTCCTTCAGCAGTAAGTGTTGCTGGCCCCTCCAGCGATGCCACAGATCCTACTGCCCATCTCCAATCTCCTCCAGCTGCTGGGGTGGAGTGGGGAGAGGAAGCTTTTCCCTCTTTCCAGAAGGGATAGCGGCGAGAAGCCGACAGACTGACAATGGCTCATCTGTAGCCAGAGAGGGTGGTGGTTAGCACCAGGACCCAGGACATCCCTGCCACGCCCTCGCTGACCCTCACAGGCCTCCATCCCGGGGCTGCAGGCCCCTGTGTGGGCCCCGTCCACCCGCAGAATGCCCTTGACAGATTCTGAATCGTGGGGACTGCTAGGGCTGACCTCCATCCGCCCAGCAGGTATTTATGGAGGATCCAGGAGGTGCCGGGTACTGGTGATGGGAAGCTGCAGCTCATCAGTAAGCAAAGCCCGGCCTTCGGAGTCCTCTGCTTCATTCTCAACATTGCTGTTTACCAGCTGTGGGATTTTAGGGTAGTTACTTAACCTCTCTGAGCAGCTGAGTCCCTGCCTGGTGGAGAGGGGTATGAGTGTCCATCTCATGGGTTGTGATGATTAGGAAGATGACTCTCTGCTTAGTCAGGGCTTCCCCTCCTTTCACTCCCCAAAAGATAAGAGCCCCCGCCCCCCTCTCCTGCCCCAGCTACACCTAAAACAAATTGGCAGCATGGGAAATCTGGGGCAGCAGGCAGGAAGGAACATGCTGGCTTTGGGCATATGCTTGTGTTTCAGAAACAGTCCCTGCGCATATGATCTCAGGACCCAGTGCAGAGTCCCCTGCCTCCTCCCTGCTTCTCCTGCCTCTCCCCCCAGCTTGGGGCTGAGCCCTTCCAGGAAGGAGACTGGTCTCCAAACTAAGTGATGCCTTCTCTTCTCCTGCAGGGGGCTGGGTTCTCTGGATTCCTGTGGGATACCACGGCCGGTGTGGAGCTGAGAGACGCCAGCTCGCAGGAAAATTCGCCTGGTAATGGGCATGGGAAGCCGCTGGGGCCCAGCCCGTACCTTGCACGGTTCAAGGTACCATTTGTGTTGCTGTGAAGGTCTACTTCTAAAATGGGGTTGGGGGGGGTGGTCCCATTCTAAACTGTGATCCAGAGCAGCCTCATCTACTCTGTCCCACGGTCAGGTCAGCACACACTCTTGGGGTTCCCTTGGCTGATGAACCTGTCCAGGGCAGGAATGAAGAGGATTCTGGAGGACTCTGACAACTCTGGCATCTGGGCAGGAAGGAGAACAGGCGGCTGGCTCCCAAACCTAGCACACATCAGAATCAGCTGGGGAGATTTTCTTAAAATCAGGGATTCCTGGGGCACCTGGGGGGCTCAGTCAGTTAAGCAGCTGTCTTTGGGCTCAGGTCCTAATCCCAGGGTCCTGGGATTGAGCCCCACATCAGGCTCCCTGCTCGGTAGAGAGCCTGCCTTTCCCTCTCCCTCTCCCTCTGTCTGATGCTCTGCCTACTTGTGCTCTCTGTCCATCCCTCTGTCAAATAAATAAAATCCTTAAAAAATTCAGGGGTTCCTGGACCCCACCCCAAACACACGGAATTTCTGGGTTAGGGCCCGGGATGGCCCATTTTTCAAAGACAACTTTAGGGCTTCTTCATCCCTCTGACATTTGGAAATCACTGGATTAGAGGACAGCAGCCCTTGTCTGGGGACCCCTTCTCCTGACTATGGGGAAGGGGCTCACCTTCAAGGGGTCACTGGGTTCAGAGGGGATTCTAAAGGAGCTTCTGGGCTGTGGGGTCAGGGAGAACAGGGGGAGCAGCAGGGAGACTGATCTGAGGGCTCTCTCTGATACCCCCCCCGCCCCCATCCCTGGGGGGTGTACCTGAACAGCGAACACTCAGGAGGGAGAAGAGGCCGGCAGGTCGGCACTCCACTGACCTGAGCCCCATGGCACTTCCCGGTGAAATCACAGGGCAGGGCGGGCGTGGGCCCCCAGCACAGAGCCTAGCAAGCCACTGCTGGGTGTTTGAGCTCCCCTCTCCTTCTGTGTGCTCCTCTGGAGCCTGCGCGTTCCCTCCAGCCAGAGCGTGGTGTCTGGCAGCCCCTGGCTGGGGAGGCCCATGTTTGGGGCACCGCGTTGGCTCCGGTGGGGGTCTAGCCCTAGCTCTTGCTCCTGGCTGCAAGGTTGTTGGGGTTCTGTGTGTGCCCACACACCTGGGGCGTCTGCAGGTTGTGCTTAGGAGACTGAGGTGGAAAATCAGCCACTTACCATCTTTAGGTCCCCCTCACACCACACTGGGTTTCTCATTTACGTAAAGTGGTGATGCTTGCTCTGACCTGACGAGGCGACAGCCGGACCAACCAGTGTCTCTCACAGGTTGGCTGCTTCTAGTAGCCAACGAGAAAATGCTACCGTGTCCTCATTTGCTGGCGCAGATCCTTCAAAGTGCGTAGACAGGCCTTCAGCCCCCCGCTAGGCTGGATTTCCCAGCCTGTGGCCTCGTGGTGGTTCCTCTGTGGTCAGAGCCACCGCTGCTGACAGCGGTCCAGGCTGGGGGGCGGGCGGTGGGCAAACCAGGGTCACATGTGTAAGATGAAACTGGCAGGCTCCACTTCCCGGGGGCTCCCCCTACACCCCCTTCCTCCCCGGCAGTGTTTCGTGTTTGTTGCCATGACAAACGGGAGGGCGGGATTGCCAAAGCCTGAGCAGCTGAGCAGCGCTGCCGTACTCAGGAGACTGGCTCTGACGGCGTGTCCCTGCACCTGCCCGCCGCAGCACGCACCCTGGGGCTGCAGACTGGGCATAGCCTGTGCTGCCGAGGCTCGGCCGCCTTCCCCATTTGACACATCTGAAATCCGGTGAAAGTGAGCGTCAGGGCAGAGCAGTCTCTGGAGGGAAAAGAAGGCAGAGAGGTGGGTGGGCTGGCTGGGGAAGGAAGTGGGTCCCAGAAGAGGGTCCTGGCAGAGGGACCTCAGCCTGTCCTAGAGGGTAAGAACCCAGTCTTGGTTAACAACCAGCTGCTAGAACTGCTGCCGCCTCCTTCTCTGTTGTTGCTTAGAAGGAAAAAAACAAAACCCCAAACCTGACATTTCCAGATGTGCCTGGTTTTCCAGACACTCAGCTGGAGTAGGGGATGTGATATGGTGGGGGTAGGGGGTGGACTGACAGAACAAGATAGATTTTGGTCCTCCGGGTGCCTCAGAAAAAAAATCCAACCCTGAACCACCTTAACCCTTGGGGTGTAAGCCAGCTTGGGCTGCGTTCGCCGTTGTCGGCATGGTGCGAGAAGCTGTTGGTAAGTGGGGAGTCACGAACATGGGAAACAGGGACATCTAAGCCTCTGCCTGCTGCTTTGTCTCCCCTCACCTCAGGTGGGAAGCAACGACATGACCCTTGTGAACCTTCACCTGTCAGCCTTGATCCTGCCAGGGAGTGAGAATCCGAGCAGGAATCACAGTGACAGCCACCGCTTGGCCAGCTTTGTGCAGACCTTGCAGGAAACCCTGAAAGGTAGGAAACACTCTTTCTCTGTGACTGGGCCCACGGCTCCCACTTTTGAAGGGCAGGCACGGAGTGGCCTCTTCCAAGCATCGCTCCCACCCCTTAGGCTGACCCAGCTATTGGCAGTGGTGTATCTTGAGGGCACAGAAGACCACCATCCCTGGGCATGGTGACATCTGTCTCGGTGGGTCTACCACACATGTACTGTGGTATCAGCTTTGGGGCCCTTCTAACCTCCCTTTGATGGAAAGATTGTGGGGGGAGGAAGGGAGGATACCTTCCCTCGTGACCCGTCCTCCTGGTTCAGCTGCCACTGTGGGGGTGCCACCTGCAGATTCACACGTGCTCTTCTTGTGAGAGAGAGACCATGGGTGACAGGGGACCGGGGAAGTCCTGACGAGCACATGTAGGCTTTTTCTTCCTCGTGGGGTGCAGGTGACCCTGAAGGAGCCCTGGTGCTCTCAGGAAATCTGCTTGTTCATCTTTGCTCCTTCGTAGTGGTAGGACCTGGATGAGCCCCCCACACCACTTGAAGCCTGTCTGGTCGGGGGATGGCCGGTGCTCCCCTCCCAGGGATGCCTGGTGGGCACGGTGACTGTCTATGGATGAACCAGGTACATAGTAGGGGCTCAGCAGGCAGGAACTGACTCAGAAAATACCAGAACATGAGAAGAGCAGAGCTTCGGGAGGAAGTCGGTTCTCTGGGTCCAGGCTCTGGCCCAGCCTTACAGAAAGTTCTTGTGTGCAGGGTTTACCGGGAAGGAAGCGTTGACACTGCTGCAAAGACTGGGCTGTTGTCTGCTTGGTGGGGTTCTTCAGAGCCCTGCCCTTCTCTAGGTGAGGGTTTCTGGCTGGAGTTCTGGAATTCTCTTCCATGCTCGCCGATATTCTCTAGTTTTCTAAGCCTATTGCATGCTAGATCAGCCCCTCACATGGGTGATTCATGAGCATCCGGCTATAAAAATAATTAGGTCGGGGCGCCTGGGTGGCTCAGTGGGTTAAAGCCTCTGCCTTCAGCTCAGGTCATGATCCCAGGGTCCTGGGATGGAGCCCACATCAGGCTCTCTGCTCAGCAGGGAGGCTGCTTCCTCCTCTCTCTGCCTGCCTCTCTGCCTACTTGGGATCTCTCTCTGTGAAATCAATAAAGAAAATCTTTTTAAAAAATAATTAGGTCACATTATAAATTTGCATCTTAAAAAGGTATCTTGGTTATAGTAAAGTATATCTGACATGACAGTGACCTTCTTCACCATTTTTAAGTGTCCGGTTCCGTGGTGTTAAATTCATTTACATGGTCTTACAACCACGCCCTCCATCCGTCTGCAGAACATTTTCTTCTCTCCAAACTGAAACTCTGTGCCCATTCAGCACCAACTCCCCGCTGCCCCCATCCTCAGTCCCTGGCGACCGCCCTTCTCCTTCCTGGCTCTGAATTCGGCTACACCAGGTACCTCTGCTAAGTTGGAATTGGGCAGTGTTTGTCCTTTTCTGGCTGGCTTCGCTTACATTAGGTCTTTATGGTTCGTCCATGGTGTAGTCCGTGTCAGAGTTTCCTTCCTTTTTCAGGCCGGATACTATTTATTCTGTTGTCTGTCTACTGAATTTCGTTTATCCACTCGCTGTCTGATGGATGGATCCCTGGGCAGCTTCAATCTTTTGGTTGTTGTGAGGAATGCTGCTCTGAGCATTGATGGACAACTTACATTTGAACCAGGATATGCTGTGGCCAACATTCTATTTAGGAGTTTGGGGGGCTAAAAAAAAAAAAAAAAAAAAAAGTTTAAGCCAAGATACCCCATCCAAGAAGCAACCCTATGGGAAATTGTTCACACACAGCTGGTTTCTAACCCATTAAAAAGGATGACCTGGTGGCTTTTAAAATCTGTGGACGTTTCTATCCTTCTCCACCTCAAGCCCTTCTTTGCCTGTATGTAGGAGTAGAAAGCGGAAATTCCGGTTCATAACTTCTCTGGTAACGTCTCACTGCTTCTTTCTGACACTTAGGAGTAAGCAGGTCATTGTACCAAATTGCCAAGGGGACTGTTGACCTACTCACCTTGGCTTGTCCAGGTATGGACGGTGACTCCTGTTCCCTGCGCCCTTGTGTTTCTAACTGATAACCAGTGAACAGGTGACACAGCAGACCCAGGGGTTCTGGAAGCCCTCCAGCCTGCCCCAGGTGCAAGGACAAATCCATTATTTGCAGAGGTGGCAGAGCTAAAACAAAGACGAAGCTTTTTTATTCCACAGCCTTGCATCAGAGCAAACAGAAGCGATTTGATTAGCAAACGCTGGGCCTTTCTGCCTTTGTCTGGAATGTGTGTCTGGGTTGACATGAGCATGTATGCCAGGCCTCTGTTGGCGTGTTCTTCTTTCAGGGCCTCACTCTGTGAACTCCGCTAGACTGAAACACAGTGCGTGGTAATGCCTGGCGTCTGGGTTGGACCATTCCTCAGTGGGGACCAGCTCCTGCTGTTGCCCCTGGCATTCTGCATATCTGTCACTATCTGAGGAAATCGGCCCCAGGCATTCTCCCCTCACTCCTGAGAACCAAGGAGCCCACCCCTGGGGATCCCAGGCGGATGGTGTTCTAGGGGGGTTCAGGCCTCCTCTTCTCAGAGGCAAGGACCATGTTGATGTCCTCAGTGCCACCAATTTAAAGGAAAGCAGAGAAGTCGTGGGGGACCCAGATGTGCCCCTTCAGAAAAGGAGCTGTTATTTTCATTCTTGAAGTTACACAGAGCTGGGTTTTTTGACCTTTGACACCAGCATCTCGCCTGGTTTCAGAATTGCCTTTTTTGGCCCAGACGTCTTCAGGTGTGCCTCCCAATGAAAACTTCCCATTGTATGGAATGTTCTGCCTCCGTTCTCTTAACCTTCAGTTTTTCTTGTCATTTAGTAAATACAGCATCGTTCTTTCCTTTCAAAGTGTCCGTCTGCATTCTGGGGTTTTCCTCACGCCTCATTCACGAGTTCATTGCATACGTGTTTATCAACCGTCTGCCAGGCAGCAGGCCCGTTCCAGGCATGGGGGATTTTGTGAGGAGGACCACCCATGTCCTTGTGGCTCTGCTGTTCTAGCGCTTTGTGAACAGCCGGGGACTTGAGGGCTGGTCTGATGTATTGGAGCGAGCTATTCAGCGTCTCAGAGACTAGCTTCTTACCTATGGAGAGGGGCCTGCACCAGGTGAGGGCTCTTGGATAGGTCTGACCAGTCGGGTAGGCGTTCTGAAGTCTGCTTTCCTGTTGAAGTTGGCCCTGATTTCTCAAGACAGCGAGAGCTTGCCCTGCTCTGGGCACCAAGGTTGTTGAGATGTGGCCTGGAGGTACCGTCACACAGGGGGGCCGAGGGAGAGTCTTACTTCCCCTTGGCCTGCTTCGGTAGGGGGTGACCACTGCAGTGCCCAAGTGCCCTCTGCTGGTGACTTGTGTTATTTCACTTCAGATTTGAGTGTCTCAGATACCTTTGGCTCTCATTCATGAACTGCTTTCCTCAAAGCCTCCCTTGCTAGTTAGGACGGGAACCCTGCTCCCCACAATAATGTGTCTTCCCTGAGGGAACCTGAAGACAGGAAGGGATGGTTAGGCAAAGATAATGGGAATCCAAGAGCCTAGCTGGGGTCCAGTGTCTTCTCGGAATGTCTGCTCCAT
Source organism: Mustela erminea (assembly GCF_009829155.1). Classification (NCBI taxonomy): domain Eukaryota; kingdom Metazoa; phylum Chordata; class Mammalia; order Carnivora; family Mustelidae; genus Mustela; species Mustela erminea. Next base: position 41,155,441 of record NC_045624.1, on the reverse strand, counting down.
CTAGGAAGTACTTTGTGATGATTCCACTTACTCTAGTGTACATCAAACAATGGTAGAAATGTTGAAAATACTCTAAAGAGAAAACATTTCCACTCTGGCCCTGTATTCGTTGGTTAGGGCCACCATAACAAAATATAGCAGTCTGGGTGGCTTAGACAATAGAAATGTATTTCCTCACAGTCCCGGAGGCTGGAAGTCTGAGAACAAGGTGTGGGCAGGGGTGGTTTCTCCTGAGGCCTCTCTCCTTGACATGTAGATGGCCACCATCTTCTATCTTTGCACGGTGTTCCCCACTGTGCCCAAGGAGCGTTTGTCAAGCTCTTATGAAATATCCAGTCAAGACCCTCAGGCTTTTTCTGCCATGAAATTTGGATCACATGAGCTGGCACAGGGGTGATCTCTGCATCCTCCAGCTCCCCTTTTCCAGATGTGTTACTAATCTGCTCTAAAGTCTTGTGAGCATGTTGGGAGTTTTTGTTGTTGTTGTTGTTTTTGTTTTCAGTTTTTGGTTTTTGGTTTTTTTTTGGTTTGTTGGTTGCACAAGGTATTTAGAAAAAATGGAAGAATGAGAACCAGATAGATGCACTCCTGACCCCGCAGAGTCCAATCAGAGAATCGAGATCCCACTTTGTGGGCTGTGATCAGTTTTGTTTCGACCTCCCAGCACCTCTTAAATGCCTGCTTCTCCTTCTTTCCACCTGCAGGAGAAAAAGACATGATTGTTTTAGGGGACTTCGGCCAGGGTCCTGAGAGCAGTGACTGTGATATCTTGAGGAAAGAAAAATTCTACCACCTAGTCCCTGCCCACACCTTCACCAACATCAGCACCAAGAATCCCCAAGGCTCGAAGTCTCTAGACAACATCTGGATCAGTAAAAGCTTAAAGAAGGTCTTCACAGGTAAAGCAGAAGTCCCTCAGTCTTTCTCCTGCTCAGAAATGTAAGAGAGACTTGTCCAAACTGATCGTCCCAGATCCTTTGGTTTGATGACTCTGGTCAGGAGTTCTCCTATGTTCTCTGTGGGTGATTTACAGGATTATATATAGTTTAGGCTCCTCTGTAACCATCATTCAAACAGCCACTCTGAGGAGTGAAGGAGGGCCATGAAAAATGGTGAAAAGGCATTCACTGATCTTCAGCAGGGGCAAACCTGGGTAGAGGCCAGCAGAGTACCAGTTCTGAGAGGAGCCCATACCTTACTCTAATTTTAAGGACACTTGGTCATTTAGCAAACATTCCTCAAGCCTCCTCATATTCAGGCGCTTTATTGTGGCCTGTGGTTTCCCAAAGTGCTATCGGTGCCCCAACGAGCTGCCGTTGAGGACAAGCGGAGATGTCTCAGAGCATTGTGGTAGGATGCGAGACATGCTTTACCTGGACCTCACGAGGACTGGGGTGTGGTGGGTAATCTCAGCGCAGCAAAGCAGCCCCAGGAACCCCCAAACCAGTAGCCTGCTGAGCTGACTGTGGGCCAGCAAATATTAGTCAGAAACAGGGCAGTGACAGGCAGTGTCTTTTGATGAACAGCAGGAACTGTGGTTCTCCATCCTGCCTGGCCGCTTTGCTAAGTCCCAGCACGTTATCCATATTCTACTTCAGTGAGACATTTAAAATCTGTGAAAGCGCCCGTTCTGGAGTTGGCCTGGGAGCACCTCGTGGGCAGCCAGCACTGAGCTCCTCAGCAGAATTTCCAGTCCAGGCTGCGTCACCAGCTTCTTGCACCTCTCTCTGGGTGCTGGTTTCCGTTGGACTGTGTTGGGGGCAGGTCTGCAGGTAAAGGAATGGGTCTCAGGAGGATTGGCGATCATCCAACTCTGTGAGACACGGTTTGTGGAAAGGCACTGCTCGCCAAAGGCTGGCCCCAGGCTGCCTCAGGATGCCCAGGATGCCGGAAGGGCATGCTCTCATCAAAAGAGAACACAGGGCCAGAAGGAAGTTAGAAATGATTTCATCGGTCTCCTTGCTGCGAAATTCTAGAAACTCAGGTGCGGGGAGGAGTGAAAGAACTGAATAGGCAATTTGTAGGACTTCTTTGGAAAAAATGTCACTGTGTACATGAGAAGACACTCAAACATCACTCATCGTCAGGGAAATGCAAATCAAAACCGCAATGAGATATCACGTCTCTGAGAGACATTTGACCCTGCGTCAGAAATTTATTCTTGTTGCTCAGATTAGAAGAGGTCTATGGTGAGGAGAAGGTCAACCATAGGCCGATGGGTATGGCAGTGAGTGGGAGGCCAGCCTCTGGGGACTTCGGTGCCTACACAGTAAGCCCTCGCTTGTCCAGATCACATTGGCCGAAACCTGTTGTTTGCACCGGCAAGCTGAGGGGTATTGACAGGGCATCCTGGCTCCCAGCTGCAGCAGAGGTCTCCACCCGCCGGTCCGTGGCCCCAGCCAACCCCAGGCCTGATCCCGGGGTCTCTCTTCCCTCCCCCTCCAGGTCACTGGGCTGTAGTGAGAGAAGGCCTCACGAACCCTTGGATTCCCGATAACTGGTCCTGGGGCGGAGTGGCTTCTGAGCACTGCCCCGTGCTCGCTGAGTTCTATGCTGAAAAGGATTGGAACAAGAAGGAAGGCCCTCGGAACGGCAACGGGGTCACCTTGGAGCGAAGTGAAGCCAACGTTAAGCACGAGCGATGACGGCACCCAGAGGTCTCTCCACCTCTGAGTCTGGAGGGCCCCAGGCAGGGGAATCCACCCTTCCAGGTGAAGACGCGGAGCCAGAACTGCGTCATGGTCTTGGGCCTGACAACACTAGCCCCTGGGCCTCGACCTGCCTGCCTTCTCTGTGGACGTTCTTGAACCTCTCATGGGGCAGGTCCCATCAGAAGCACAGTGGGGGACCGAGGTGTCTTGTAATCTGGGGCTGTCGTCTACTCCCGCAGACGCAGGCCGGCCAGCCGCTGCCCCTGGGTGGCGGCGTGCACAGAACCGTGACAGGGCTGTTGGGGCTGGAGAGGGTGGTCTCAACCTGCTAGGCCGGGTCTGAGCCATGCCAGAAGCGCTTGTCTCTGACTAATGACTGGTCCATGACGCTCTGGCTGCTGATTGTATAAAGCTTTTAACTGTGACTGAGCTGAGCACTCTTCTCAGATATTTTGAGTGGTGATTTTTAGTTTTGTTTTGAAAAAATAAACAGAGATGAACGTGCCTGGTTGCAGTGAGCGTCCAGGGGGTGGGCCCCCCGCCTACGGGTGTTTTGTGCCCAGTTCCAGCACCTCTGTGAGGCTGTGGTCCAGGCCACTGCTCATTTACACCCCCTACTTTGCGGAGATGCCTCCCACACCCCTGTCAACCCCCTGAGTTTACTATAAAATCTTCCTATGACCTTCTCCCTCCCAGCCTGTTCTCTGTCTTCTGACCCTTGAGCGCCATTTGTGTCTCTGGCCGTTCAGTGTCGGTTCCCTGCGCTGGGCAAGAGTCCCAGAAGGATCCTATTTCCTCCCTCCCTTCCTCCCCACCCACTTCAATTTTCAGTGCGGTTCCTAGCCCAGAGCTGCCCTATGGTGATTCTGAGGACTGTCTGTTGATTCTAGATCCACAGGAAGCTAAGCCTGGGTGTATTGCGGGAGGCTTCATTTTTGTGGGGGTTGGGGGAGGGGGCAGGGAGATGAGCCCATGTTAACAGCCACAAGGTATCCCTTCCTTTGCTGGCATGGTTCTCCCTTAGGTCTCCTGTGAGACCAGATCATAACACCCATTTCCAAAGAAATCAAAGTGTAGAGCACTTAACCTCCTGCAGGTCGCATAACCGGTAAGTAGATGAGATTCAAACCCAGCCTGAGAGCCCGTGCCCACATTTCCAGTCTGTGCTTGCCAGCACCAATGCTGCGAAGGCAGCAGCCCTGATAGCGAATGTGTGAGTACTGAGCCTAGATGATGAGTTGTTCCAGGTCACCATGGAAGCCGAGGGTTTATTCCTCCCTCCACGCTGAAAACCCGGTGTGGACCAGTACCCAGAAACTGTTGTCACCACACAGTGTGAACCCTGGGGCCGGGGCCAGATGCAGTGACAGACGCCTGTTTCCCCCAACGACCATCTTTTGGACCAGCCAGCTGCAAGGAGCATCACTGATCGTGGGCTCAGGAAGGAAGTCCTCCAGGTACTCTGGGGGTGCCTGGGCTTTGGCCGGGCCTCTCCTGAGGGACCAACTCCAGTGGGGGAGGGAGGGTGAGTAGTGCCTCTCTCTTGGGCTCAGGCTGTGCCACTGGAAACGTGAATGAGCCTGGACCAAAAGCACTCAAGTTAGAAGGAAAGATCATGGCAGGGAGGAAAGGGTGCTCCCCAGCAAAGCAGGCCATTTTTTGGTGCCTCATCTAAAGAGCAGACTTCACCAGCATTCACCAGCCAGCTGCCCCAAATCCTTTTGGCCAGATTGGCTTTTGCACCAAAACTACGGAAAGACAAGTCTTACGTGAAAGTAAAGGAAAAGAAAACCAATTAAATGGCCTTACTGAAGGTCACTCCGTGAGGCAGGGAGGGAGGGGGCGTGGAGTGGAAGGCCGCAGCCACATCTCAGACACAGAGTGCATCCTGGCTTTGGCTCCTAACATTCAAGCAGTTGCTTGGAGGCCTGTTTGCGGGGAGGGGGCACTGCCTGCAGTGGGGCAGTCCTGTCTGCAGAGGGAGCTGCTGTTCTAGCCACAGCCTTCTTGGTTTTTGCTTTAGGGGGGGTGGTTTTGACTTGGGTTTTATTTTGCTTTTCTTTTTTTCTTTTTCTTTTTTTTTTTTTTTTCCATCTTTAATTAATAGATGTTATTTTTAGGAATGGTTTTAGGTTGGTAGGGAACCAGAGCAGAAAGCACAGAGTTCCTGCACTCGTGGTAGTTTTCCCTGTTGTGGCATTAGTGTGGTGTACTCGCTACCACTGAGGGACCAGGACTGATACCTTATTAACTGAAGTCCATAGTTTAAGGTTCACTCTTTGTACGTTCCATGGGTTTCAACAAACGTATAAAGACATATATCCCTTTTTCTCTGATCTAAAAGTCCTCTGTGCTCTGCCTGTTCATTGCCCTGCCCTGGCAACCGCTGGTCCTTCTACTGTCTCCCTGGCTTTGCCTTTTCTAGAAGGCCATATAGTTGCAATCAGTCTGTAGCCTTTTTCAGTTGGCTTGTCTTAGCAACCTGCATTTACAGTTTCTCTGTGTCTCTTCATGGCCTGATAGCTCTTTTCTTGTTATTGCTGAACCACAGTCCATTGGATGAACTTTATCTGCTCCCCACACCTTGGACTCTTTCTAAATCCTCACTTTCTCCAGACTTCGCTCCCACCCTATCCCCAGCTCCATCCTCAGATGGGACATTTCTCTCCCATTCTTTCTTTCCTTCCCTCTCCATTCTTTTCTTCCTTCCCTGCTTTCCAAGATTGTTCGAGAAGGGTCCTACTGCAAACCCACTTTGTTGGAAAAGCCCAGTTGGAAAAGCCCTGATGCACAACAGGGCTTCTGGCAGGTGAGTTTGGGCAGGAGATGTGAAGGAATTACATGCTAGGGACACACAAAGTCCCAGGGGACAAGTGGAAGCTCTGTCGTCTTCCCTGGGTCCCTCTATCCTGGAGCACACAGGCAACCACACCCCTTCCCCTTCTGCCCCAGTGGAACCTTCCTCTCGTGACCATTGTCCCACAGAGGTGCTGAGATCAGAGAGCTCCCCTCCTCTCTCTGTACAGGAGCCAGTCAGCAGGGCCCCGGGGGCCATCTCTCCATTCTGCTGCACCAGCCCCATCCCTTACTGTCCCCAGACTTAGCGGCAGAGGGTGGGGGCAGACAGAAGCCCTTCTGTGCTACAAATAATTGGCTCCAGGCTAGGACTCCCTCACTACTGCTTGGGAGATGTCAAAAGCAGCAAAATGAGCATGGCCCTCAAGAGCGGGCTGCATTCTTCCAGAGCCAAAGGGATATCCTTTATTTCTTTGTATTTCTTTAGATCTAAGGGTTGAGTTCTCCCCGGATGCTCCCATGCAGACACCGTCCCACCAGAATGAGTGAGAACCCCGCCTGGCAGGAGTCCCCGCCGTCTGTGGGATTGGGAGGTGAGTGCCCATGGCGTCAGAGTGCCACAGGGTCTGCTGGCAAAGGAAAGGAATTCATGGCTTCAGCAGCACTCAGTAATCTTAAACTGGCTCTTGCTTGTAAATCATCCCTGCCCACACTTACTGGCTCCTTACTGTCCCAAGCACTTGACACGTGTAACTGCTTTATTCCTCAGAAGGGTTCAGTGAGGTTGGTTCTACTGTCCGTGCTCCTCCTGCAGATGAAGGAGCTGAGAAGGGAAGACAGGAGGGGCTCTGGTTTCCCTGGGATAAGGAGGGCGCTTGGTCTGGGACCTGTCAAGCCGACAAAGAGGGCTGCGGAAAATAAGTGGCCTTGACAAAGGCAGGTGGGACTAACGCCAAAGGGACAGGCCAGGGAGATTTTGCCGAGTCTTCCAGCTTTCTGGAAACCACCTGGGAGACTGAGTAGCCAAGGGTGACCTCGGAATTGGTCTTGCCCCAGCAGCACACAGACTAAGGAAAGCAGGTGGGGGAGCCCCAGGGGTGGCCAGGTCCCCCCACCACTGCAGGCCAAGGGTGCAGGTGCAGGACAAGCTTTGAAGGCTGCGGGGTGGTCTGGGGCATCCTGGGACCTCTGACTCTTGCCTCCTAGGGTGTCTCCAGCTCCTCCCTTTTCCTCTGATGGGTGCCCATGGCCCGGTTGGGTTTGGTAACATGGACAGTTCACGTCCATTAGAGCAGTGAAGTTCAAAGGTCTGAAAGAGAGCATCAGGAAAAAGGGCTTTGTCTCCAGAGCACCATGCCCTTGGGTGGCAGTTGTTCCCAGTGGCCGGGAAAGGAGGGACAAGAGGGAGAGAGACAAAACCTCCGAAAGACTTTCCAGGTCTGCTTGTGCCTTCCCAAGTCTGGGGTCAAACCACATGAGGCAGGTTTCCCTTGGTGCTTGTGGTTGTGGGATGTTTAACAGTTAGTCTGCTGAGTGGGCTGGGCTCCAGTCAATGGGCAGTGTTGGGTGAGGGACATGCCTAGGCGCCCTGCTGACCTCCATTATGGTGAGTCATTTAAGTGTATGGCGCGGGGGGGGGGGGGGGGTGCGAGCAGCAAGGACTCAGGTTTTACTGTGATGAGTGAGCACAATTGGCCGGCATTGTGTGATCACATAGAAGCCACGGCCTTGGACAGAGCCCGACTTTGCAGCTGGAAGAAGGTGTCTGGCCCCTGGGCCCAGGCCCACTGTGTTTCCTGTGGCAGTTTCTTCCTTCTGGGCTCTGAGAAGCTGAGGTGGTGGTTTTAAACAGAGATCCCAGAGACCGTTTTCTCTGGAAAGAAGGGCCAACAAGATACTGTCCCTGTTCACTGCTTTAAGGAATCCTATGAATTTTCCTGGCTAGAAAAATCCACCTTACTCCCCCAACACTGACTCTAAAACCCAAGGCTAGTGAGTGAGGAAATGCCAGGATGAAGCCAGCTATATCACAGATTTGCTGGGAGCTAGCAGCTACACTGAACTGCGTTTCCCAGGCCTTTCCTTTCCTTTTTGTTCTAAAGTGTTCTGACTGTGTTGTGGAACAAAGAGAATCACTTTCTGGGGCAGTGGGCCTCCCACTCTGGCACATGGGAGGATCCCCCAGGGGCTTTCTGGCAAACAGTTTCCTTAGCCCTAAGCCAGGGGGTCGGAGAATGGAGTGCTGATCGGTCTGGCCTGTGGCCCAGCAGAATCAATGAAGGTGCCCTGAGTCTCACCCTTTGAGAAACACGAGTGTTGGCGGCGGGGTGGGGGGAACTTTAAGTGCCTAGAAATGTGCCTGAGCCTCCTCTACATAATACTAAAGATAGGACATCAAGAAGAAATGTTGATTACGGTAGTTGATTAGGATTTCAGTGTGGCTTTTAATGACTAGGTAAGAGATTCCTTCAGTGGGGACAGTAACGTGACAAGTCTCCGTAGGAGATCCGCGGGAGCTGAGCAAGTGAAGGCTCGGAGCTGACAGGCGGCAGAAGCATTGTTACTGTGACTGCTGGATTAAGTGTCTGAGCCCTGGGCTTGCTGATGTCGCCAGGTCTTTTCACGACTTTCATTACTGAACACAAGACCAGGTTTCAAAGACCGATGTCGAGTAAATCCTCACTATTCGGTTAGCAGCTGGAGCTCTGGGAATTTGTAGAACTCTCCTCCAGAATTTTTCTGAACATCGTTCATCTCTTACTCAATTTTAAATTACCGGAGAACTTTTTAGAAGTTTGATCTTCTCACGTTTACCACACGGGGGTCTCATGGGCCTGCATGCAGACTGAGTAGTTTCAGTGCTGAGGCCAACCAGGCTCAGTGAATATATGGGAGCATCAGACCCAAGAGCCTTCGCAGGCAGTTTCCAGACAGACCCTGGAGGCAAGGGCCCCAGTTCCCATCCTCAGCATAACATACAGTACGTTCATGTTCTCAGAGTCTAGGCTTTCCCTGACAAATCTAGTCACTTATCTAACCCCTAAACGCCTCGGTGCTTGGGAATCCCAGTTTATAGGTATGTTACCTGGGGGTATGGGTCATGAAGGAGAAGGCCTCTGTGTGCTTTCCAGTGTTTCATCTAAAGACAGTCCAAAAGCTTATAGGGTTTGAAGGTGCATTGTTACCAGGTACCTGGGGTGTGGGACAGAAGACCTAGAGTCGCCCTAGAGGTGTGGTACATCAAAGCACTGTGGGTCTTGAGGTCAGAAGTTGTGAATTCCCTAGCCTTGCCTGTGATCCAGAAACAGTGGGGACCTCAGTCTGTGAGCCATGGTTAGCTGTCAAGCTGAGAAATCTCTTTGGCCAGAGGATCTGATGTCTTTCCTCAGTATCCCCTCTTATTTCCCTAAAAGCAAAACACTGGTTGTACTGAGTAGTGTCTTAGGTATTTGTATCTGGAGGCTGTGGTAGGATAAAAGAGCATCTAAATTTCAAATTGTTCTCATCTCACAGATTTGCTTGTTTCAAACACAATGAAATGTTATTGAAGATATCTCTCAAGACTGTAAATAGTATTTAACATACTTTAGCATATAATACACTTCCTGTGTTTATACGCAGAGTACGTATATTGGTTTTTAGCCTAACTCAAGGAATTTTTATGGCAAACTCGTTAATGAGATTAAAATTGAACTCAAGAGGACACCTGATTTTGGAATGGGACTGCAGACTTCAGTGAGTCCTTCCCCTGAGCTCTTGAAAGGGTTATACATATCTTTCCTAGAAGAATTATGAAGGCTTAAAGTCAAAGTGTAGTTCTGGGTTTAGCTGTAAGGATTAACCAGCAAGATTAGTCTAATCTAGACGGCCTGTAGCCTGAAATAAAATAGGGAAAGGGAAGAGCCAGAAGAGAAGGGGAAAGAAGAGCTCGTGGTCCCTCTAGTGGGTCTTTGTGGAATGGCACTCAAATTCCCTCGAGCTCAAGTAACTCTCTCTTAGAGTTAGGTCTTCTAGATCCAGGAAGGCCCATTGACCTGTAAGATCCAAGATTCTTAATTTCCTGGGAGAAACACAGTAATTAACCAGGGGAGTACACTAAATATGATAGAGGTTATTTTTAAAGGGCAAAAGAAACAAATAATCTGATTTATCTAAATTTGAGTTATTTACACCTGAGGTAATCATGTATTTGCTGCTCTTGAGAACTTTGACATAAATGGTGTTTGGGACTTTTTCAGGTTTATCTAATTCCCATATTGGAAAAAATAATCTCCAGCATTCCACAATCTCTTGAAATTATCATCCACTGAAATGCCACTTATTTTTTTAAAAGAACAAACCCTCATAACTTTATTTAGAGAGTTCATATCTTAGAATAATCTGATATATATTAAATGGAAAAATCAAAATACAGAAAAATATGTGTAGTAACCTGTACTAAAAAGAAAGAGTAGTTTTGCGTATTTGATTGTAAATGCATAAATATGTCTGGGACCCAGTACACACACAAATAGTGTAGTTGGTTTTCTTGTTTTTCCGAGCTTCATTGAGCTATGATTCACAGAGAACGTTATGGAGTATAATGCGATGACTTTCTCTTAAAGACTTTATTTATTTAAGTTATCTATCCATCTATCTATTTATTTATTATTTAACAGGGAGAGACTCAGTGAGAGAGGGAACACACACAGAGGGAGTGGGAGAGGGAGTGTGGGAGAAGCAGGCTTCCCGCCAAGCAGGGAGCCTGATGCGGGGCTCGATCCCAGGACCCTGGGATCATGACCTGAGCCTAAGGCAGATGCTTAATTGACTGAGCCACACAGGCGCCCTTAATGTGACTACTTAATATGTTTATATACTATGAAATGATTACTACAGTAGTATTAGTTAACACCTCTAGTTAACCTCTAGTTAACACCTCTACAACCTCACATAATTACCATTTCTTTTCTGTGGTGGGAACATTTAAGATCTTAACATTAAGATTTAATGTTAAGATCTTAACATTTAAGGTGTCTCTTGACACCTTTCAGGTATATAATACAATATTGATAACTGTAGTCACTGTGCTGTACATTAAATCTTTCAGAATCAATTGGAAGTTTGTATCCTTTGACTAACATCTCCCCAGCAACATCCCCTGGTAACCACTATTCTACTGTCTCCATGAGTTTAGCTTTTTTAGAAAGTGATAATCGTACAGTAATCATCTTTCTCTGATATATTTCACTTAGCATAATGCCTTCAAGCCCATCCGTGTTGTTGCAAATGGATTTTCTTCTTTCTTGTGGCTGATTAATATTCCAGTGTGTGTATACGCGCATGTGTACATCTTCTTTCTACATTCACCTTTGGACAGACACTTAGATTATTTCCCTATCTTGACTATTGTGAACAATGCTGCAGGGAACATTGGAATGCAGATATCTATTCAATACCTTATTTTTATTTCCTTTGATTATATATCCAGAAGTGGGATTACTGGCTTCTATAATAGTTCTATTTTTTTTTTTTTTGAGGAACCTCCCTTCTGTTTTCCATACTTGTTTTACTGATTTATATTTTCACCAACAGTGCACAAGTCCCTTTTCTCCATATCTCTGCCAGTATCCCTTGTCTTTTTGACGATAACTATTCTAACAGGTGTGAGGTGATACCTCACTGTGGTTTTGATTTGCATTTCCCTGATGATTAGTGTTGTTGAATGTCTTTTCACATACACGTTGGCAATTTGTATGTATTCTTTGGGGAAAATGTTCAGTTCTTTTGCTCATTTTATTTATTTATTTTACAGACAGAGATCACAAATGGGCAGAGAGGCAGGCAGAGAGAGAGAGGAGGAAGCAGGCTCCCTGCCAAGCAGAGAGCCCGATGCAGGGTTCGATCCCAGGACCCTGAGACCATGACCTGAGCCAGAGGCAGAGATTTTAACCCACTGAGCCACCCAGGTACCCCTCTTTTGCTCATTTTAAAATCAGATTGTATTTTTTGCTCTTGAGTTGCATGAGTTCCCTATATTTTGGATATTAACTCCTTATCAGATAGATGATTTGCAAATATTTTCTCTCATTCCAAAACTAGTCTTTTCATTCTGTTGTTCCTTTTGTTGTGCAGAGCTTTTCAGTTTGATGTAGCCCCACTTATTTATTTTGCTCTTGTCAGTTCTACTTTTGATTTCACAACTTAAAAAAAAAAAAAGGTTGCCAACGCCAGTGTCAAAGAGCATTTCCCCTATGATCTCTTTTAGGATTTTTATGGTTTCAAGTCTTATGTTTAAGTGTTTAATCCATTTTGAGTTAATCTTTGTGCATGATCTAGGACATCCAATTTCATTCTTCTGCATATGGATATCCAGTCTTCCCAACACTATTAATTGAAGAGACTGAGTATTGAGTATACTCCCATTGAGTATTCTGGGCCTTCCATTCTGTTCTGTTGGTCTGTGTGTCTATTTTTATGCCTGTAGGATACTGTTTTGATTACTATTGCTTTATAGTATAGTTTGAAATCAGGAAGTGTGATGCCTTGGGTTTTTTCTTAAGATTGCTTTGCTGATTATTCAGGGTCTTTTGTTGTTCTATATCAATTTTAATATTTTTTTCTATTTTTGTGGGAAAAAAATTTCACTGTGTCCTAGGCTTTTCACACTGGAATTTTGATAGGGCTTGCATTGCATCTACACATGGCTTTGGGTAGTATGGACATTTTGAAAATATAAATTGTTCTGATCCATAAACATGAGTTATTGTTCCATTTATTTGTGTCTTCTTCCCTTTCTTTCATGAAAGTCTTATAGTTTTAAATGATAGAACTCCTTGATTAATCTATTAAGTATTTTATCATTTTTGATATTGTAAATGGGATTTTCTTTTTCAGATATTTCATTGTTTAGAGACACAACTGATTTCAGTATTTAGATTTTCTATCTTGTAACTTTATTGAATATGTTAATTAGTCTATGTTGGTGGAGAAAATCTTTAGGATTTCCAATGTATGAGATCATATCTGGAAATATAGAAAATTTTACTTCTTTATTTCCAGTTGGGATGCCTTTATTTATGTGCTCTTGCCTGATTGCTCTGGCTAGGACTTCTAGTAACATGTTGAATGGGAGTCGTGAGACTGGGCATCCTTGTCTTGTTCCTGATCTGATAGGGTAAGTTTTTAACCTTTTACCATTTGAATATGATGTTGGCTTTGGGCTTGTCATGTGTGGTCTTTATAATGTTGAGGTTCATTCCTTCTATACCCAATACTTTTATTTTATTTTATTTTATTTCTTTTCAGCATAACAGAATTCATTGTTTTTGCACCACACCCAGTGCTCCATGCAATACGTGCCCTCCATAATACCTACCACCTGGCTCCCCGAACCTCCCACCCCCGCCCCTTCAAAACCCTCAGATTGTTTTCCAGAGTCCATAGTCTCTCATGGTTCACCTCCCCTTCCAATTTCCCTCAACTCCCTTCTCCTCTCCATCTCCCTACATCCTCCATGTTATTTGTTATGCTCCACAAATAAGTGAAACCATATGATAATTGACTCTCTCTGCTTGACTTATTTCACTCAGCATAATCTCTTCCGGTCCTGTCTATGTTGATACAAAAGTTACCCAATACTTTTAGAGTTTTTAATCATGAAGTGATATTGAAATTTGTCAAATGCTTTTTCTGCATTTATTGAGATGATTAGATTATTTTTATCTTGTATTCTGTTAATGTAGTTTATTACATTTTTGATTTGTGTATGTTGAACCATCCTTGTTTCCCAGGAATACATCCCACTTTATCATGATGTATGATCCTTTTAATGTCCTGTTGAATTTGGTATGTTGTTTGAATTTTGTTGAGAATTTTTGTATCTGTATTCATCAGGGAGATTGGCCTGTAGTTTTGTTCTTCAACTATCCTTCTGCTTTTGATAGCAGAGTAATTCTCACAGAATGAGTTTAGGAGTGTTCTTTTAGATTTATTGGAAAAGTTTGAGAAGGAATGGCATTAATTTTTCTCTAAAGGTTTGGTAGAATTTACCAGGAACATGATGTGATCTTGAATTTTTCTTTTTTAGATTTTTGATTACTCATTCAGTGTCTTTACTTTTATTACTGATCTATGTTCAGATTTTCCATTTCTTCCTTATTCAGTCTTGGTAAGGTTGTAGCTGTATCTTTCTAAGAATTTATTCATTTCTTCTGAATTATCCAATTTGATGGTATATTAATTGTTCATAGTAGTCTCCTATAATCCTTTGTGTTTCTGTGGTATCAATCACAATGCCTTTCATATCTGATTTCATTTGACTCTTTTGTTCTTAGTGTAGCTAAAAGTTAGCCTATTTTGTTTATCTTTTCAAAAAAACAACTCTCGGTTTTGTTGAATTTTTTTTTCTATTGCTTTACTGGTCTTCATTTTTCCTCTGATCTTTGTTATTTCTTTCCTTCTGTTAACTTTGGGCTTATTCTGTTTTTCTAGTCTCTTGAGGTGTAAAGTTACGTTGTTCAAGATTTTTTCAAATTAGTGTTAGCGTTTATCATTATACGCATCTCTCCTGGAACTGCTTTTGCTGGATCCCATAAGTTTTGATACATTATATTCCCATTTTCGTTTTTTTCAAAGATTTTTTTTTTAATTTTCCTTTGATTTCTTCTTTGACCCATTGGTAGTTCAGGAGCATGTTGTTTAATTTCCATATGTTTGTGGATTTTCCAGTTTTCTTTCTGTTACTAATTTCTAGTTTCATACCATTTTGGTCAGGAAAGATACTTGGTATGATTTCAGTCTTCTTAACTTTGCTAAGACCTGTTCTGTCACTGATTAAATGATCCATCCTGAGGAATGTTCTGTGTGCACTTGAGAAGAATGTGCGTTCTGTTGCTATTGGGTGGAGTGTTCTGTATTTATCTGTTGGACCATTTCTGTCTAAAGTGTAGTTCAAGTACAGCATTTCCTTATTGAAAATAATACATTATGTTAATAAAATTTTTTAAAATTTAAAAAAGATATGAGAAAAGTGGAATATTGAAGGTCCCCTACTGTTACTGTATTGTTGTCTATTTTCTCTATTCATGTGTATTTACCTAATATGTTTAGTTTCTTCAGTGTTGGGTACTTGTGTTATGACTGGTTAGATCCTTTTGAACTGACCCCTTTATAATTGTATGATGATCTTCTTTGTCTCATTACCCTTTTGGGCTTAAAGTCTATTTTGTCTGATACTAGTTACCCCTGTTCTTTTTTGGTTTATACTTGCATTGGTTATCTTTTTCCTTACCTTCACTTTGGGCCTATGTCTGCCTTAAAGCTGAGTGAATCTCTTGTAGGCAGCCTATAGTTAGATCTTGTGGTTTAAGTCTATCCTGGCATCTGTGCCTTTTGTTAGGTAAGAATTTATTGATGCTATCTTAATGTTTTCCTGCTATTTTGTATTTTCCTTGTTTCTTATTTCCTCTCTTGCTTCCTTCATTTGTAAATTCATGATTTTCCATAATGGGTATGCATTGATTCATTTCTCTATCCTTTGTAAATCTTCTGTAGGTTTTTACTTTGTGGTTACAATAAGGTTTACATAAAACGTAGATACAACAGTCTGTTTATGCTGGTAACCACTTAACTTTAATTACATACAAAAACTTGATCCTTTTATGCCTCCCATTTTTGCATTTTTGGTGGCCTAATTTACCTCTTTTTATACTATGTATCCATTAACAAGTTATTGTAGTTACAAATATATTAACAAGTTATTGTAGTTATAGTTACTTTTAATACTTTTGTCCTTTAACCTTTATATTAGCCTTATGTGATTAATATACGACCATATCACAATAGGGGTATTCTGAATGTGATTATGTCTTACTTTTACTAGTGTGCTACTAATTTTATTTTAACTCAAACTCCTTTCAATTTACAGATTAAAAAAATTTTTTTTTAGGTCTTCAAGTAGACTATAATTTTAATTCATTAAGCAAGACTGACAAAAACAACTGCATAGCAGGATGCCTGAGTGGGTCAGTTAATTGTCTGCCTTCCAACTCAGGTCATGATCCCAGAGCCCTGGGATTAGTCCCACTGAGAAGGAAGCTTCTCCCTCTGCCTGCCTCTCTCTCTTCCTGATAAATAAATAAAATCTTTTTTTAAAAAGAGAGAAAAACTGGGGCGCCTGGGTGGCTCAGTGGGTTAAGCTGCTGCCTTCGGCTCAGGTCATGATCTCAGGGTCCTGGGATCGAGTCCCGCATCGGGCTCTCTGCTCAGCGGGGAGCCTGCTTCCTTCTCTCTCTCTGCCTGCCTCTCCAACTACTTGTGATTTCTCTCTGTCAGATAAATAAATAAAATCTTTAAAATAAATAAATAAATAAATAAATAAATTTTTAAAAATTTAAAAAAAAAGAGAAAAACTGCATAACAAAGTGCCAGGGACATCCATTACAAGGGAATAAAAGCATTTTAGAGAAGGAGGTGTCAGGAGGGGATAATTAGAAGATGTGGAGTGGTAAGAGTGCTCTAGAAGAGGGGTGAGGTGCCTTAAGGATGGATGGAAACCTGATTTAGAAATGAACAAAGGCAGAAACATGAAATACAAAATGCTGTTGTTTACAATTCATCCATATTTGTGATACAACAGGATTCCAGTGATTTGGGAGTAGACTTTAAAACATCCAGTGAGAATCACAGAATACACCTTGGTGGTGTAAAATCATGACAGACTCAATCTGTGACTATTGTGGCACTACATTGTCAACACCAAACAACTACCCAATGAAAATGTAAGTTGACATCAACTCTGCTACTGAAATTTTATTGAGTCAGACTTTTCAAAATCAGTTTCTCAAATCCACCAGAATAAGTAAGTTTCTTATGACAGGAATCGCCAAAGTTACATAACTATACCAAGTAGGATACTTGGTATAAACAGATGACTAAGTCCCACTGGGTTCAAAGGAAATATCTCAGTTCGATTTCTAAATTAGTTTTCTTGAAGCACAGCTCTCATTTTCTCATTTCCTTGGTTCAAAAAACAAGGGATCCCTCTTAAATCTAAAAAAAGTTATTGAACTTGACCTTCGAAAGTCCTTTCCCACTTTTTAAAAATTTAATTTCAGTATATTTAACATGCAATGGTATAGTAGTTTCTGGTGCACAATATAGTGATTCAACAATTCTATATATTACTCAGTGCTCTTGTGATAAGTGTACTCTTAATCCCCTTCATATTTCCCTCATCTCCCTGCTCCCAACTCTCCTCTGGTAACCATCAGCTTGTTCTCCATATTTTTTTTGGTTTGTCTCGTTTTTTCTTGTTTTGTTTCTTAAATTCCACATATGAGTGAAATCCTACTGCACTTGTCTCTCTGATTTCAGTTAGCATTTTACTCTTTAGATCCTTCCATGTTGCTGCAAATGGCAAGATTGCATTTTTTTAAAAGATTTTATTTATTTGACAGAGAGAGACACAACAAGAGAGGGAACAGAAACAGAGGGAGTGGGAGAGGGAGGAGCAGATCTCCCGCTGAGCAGGGAGCCGGATGAGGGGCTCGATACCAGGACCCCGGGATCATGACCCAAGCCCAAGGCAGACGCTTAACGACTGAGCCACTCAGGTGCCCCAAGATTGCATTTTTTATGGCTGAATAATACTCCATAGTTTATGTTTACCATATCTACTTTATCCATTCACCTATCATGGGACACTTGGGTTGCTTCCATATTTGGCTATTGATAGTATGCATTTATTGCCAGTTTATTTGTTTTATGGTTGTTTTTGTAGTTCTTTTGTTCCTTTCTTCTCTTGCTCTCTTCTTCAGTTTGCTGGCTTTCTTTAGTGATATACTTTGAATCTTCCCTTTTTATTGTTTGCATATCTGTTCCAGTTTTTGATTTGTGGTTATCATTACCTAATGATAACATCTTATGCACATAGCACTCTATATTAAGTTCATGGTTACTTAAGTTTGAATCCATTCTAAAAACATTGCATTTTTACTCCTCCCCCTTCCACACCATGTTTTAGGTATATGGTGTCATACTTCACATTTTTATTTAGTGAATCCCTTGATTGATTTTTGTGAATACGTTTTTTATTGCTTTTGTGCTTTCTACTTTTCTTACTTCTGCTTTTGGTCTTTCTTTTCACTCGCAAAGAGTCACTGTTAACATTTCCTGTAAGGCTGGTTTCATGGTCTTGAATTCCTTTAACTTGTGTTTGTCTGGGGAACTCTCTACTCTGAATGTTAACCTTGTTGGGTAGAATATTGGTTGAAGGTTTACTCTCGTCTTTCTTTCATCTTTCATCTTTTCTTTCATATAGTCTTTTGAATATATCATGCCACTCTTTTCTTGCTTACAAACTTTGTGCTGAAAACTCAGCTGATAACCTTATAGGGTTCCCCTTATATATAACTGTTTTCTCTTGCTTTTGATTCTCTTGGAATCTCTGCTTTTTGCCATTTTAATTATTATGTGTCTTAGTGTGGACTTCATTGGGTTTATTTTATTGGAGGTTTCTGTGCCTTCTGGATCTGGATTTCTGTTTCTTTCCCCCATATTCATCAAATAAATCATCATATTCATAAATTCATCTTATTCTTCAAATAAATTTTCTGTGCCCTTATTGCCCTCTTATTTTGGGATCCCTATAATGAAAATACTATAATGTATGATGGTTACACTGAGTCTCTTTCAACTATTTTCATTTTTTATTCTTTTTTGTCTCTCCTCTTCAGCTTGCTTGTTTTCCATTACTCTGTCCTTCAGGTCGCTCATCCCTTCTGCTTCCTCTAGCCTACCATTTATTCCATCTAGTGTATTTTTAATACCAGTTAATGAGTTCATCTCTGATTGGCTCTCTGTATTCTCTCTCTTAAGGGTCTCACTGAGATCCTCCACACTGTTCTCAAGGCCAGTATTTTTATGACCATTACTTTAAATTCTCTATCAGGCATATTCTTTCCATTTAGCTATTACTGTGATTTTGTCCTGTTCTTTTATTTGGGAGATACTCTCTCTCCTCATTTTGTCTGTTTTTATGCATTAGGAAAGTCAATTCTGTCTCCTGCCCTTGAGAGTAGTCGCCTTATGATAATGAGGTCCTGTAGTGCCCTGTGGTGCAATGTCCCTATTTATGAGAACCTGGCGCTTAAGGGGTGTCTCCTATTTGTGTGATGTGTGCCCTACTGCTGAGGCACATTTGCCTTCAGGCTAGTCATCTGCACTGGCTCTATTTGCCTGGTTGTGGGTAGGGTTTGGTTACTATGTTGTTAGTAGGCCAATTCGGGGACACCTTGAGCTTGAATTGGGTCAGAACAGATATTTGCTAGAGCCCAGGTAGCACTGAACTGCAGGGTGCTTTCCCTGTGTTGTCTGAGCAGCTTTTGTTGGTGGGCAGGGCCTGGAGTCAGACCAGTTATCTGCCCCTGTCCATGGCTGGGTTTGCAGTGTGACTGGTGTGTGTGATCATCTTCTCCTGCCTCCCCAGATCAGGAGTCACTTTAGGGTGGTGCTGGCCACTGCTGGGGTTGCTTGCACCCTGCCAGGTTTTTGACACTGCTTCAGTTTCTCACTTGCCCAAGGTACATTGGGAGGAGTGGATCTGCAGGAGAATGCAGAGGCAGGTCATGTGGTACCAGGAAGTTCTGCACTGGTCTACTGTGAAATGCGCTGTTAGCAAGCTAGATGAGACTGTTCATGCTATACTGGTTCCCACAAGTGTCTGTTGGTACAGGGGTAGAAGAAATGGCACCCACCAGCTCTTTTGTTCTTGATGAAGTCTCCCAAAGATCCCTGCCCCACCAGCTCTTTTGTTCTTGATGAAGCCTCCCAAAGATCCCTGCCCCACCAGCACACACGCACTGAGATTAGGCAGTAAATCTTGCTGTATCCCCAAGGCACATTTCAAACTGCTGCTCCTGTGCTATATCTCTGCAGCGCTGTTTGTTGTGCTGTTACTTTAAGGGAGAGGACTCAGCTTCCTATTGCCCTCGGAGTCCACTGATTTTTAAAATTTCAGGTGTTAAGTCTCATTATATAAACAAAATTGGGCCCCTCTGGTTTTCAAAGCCAAATGTTACTGGAATTTGTCTTCCCAGTGGGTCCTTTGTGTCTGGGGTGCCTGGTGTGGGATCTGCTCCTCTCCCCTTTCCATGCCCAGGGTGTCCCTCTCACCAGTGCAATCCCGTGGGTCAGTTTGGCTCCTGACCATGTCTCTGCCCTCCCTCATTGATGTGGTCTCTTCTCTACTTACCTGTGGAGAGTCATTTTTGCCAGTCCTCGGGTCATTTTCTGGTTTATTTACTTTGATATGGGAGTTATTTGGTATTATAACCATAGGAAGAGGTTAGCTTGGGATCCTCCTACTCTGCCACCTTCTCTGGAAGTCAGCATTTTTTTTATTATTGAATTTTAAGAGTTCTTAGGTATATGTTCCTTATCATATACATGATTTGCAAAAAAGTTCTCCCATTCTGTGGGTTGTCTTTTCACTTTCTTGATGGCTTTGAAGCACAATAGTATTTTATTTTTAGTATGTCCAGTCTATTTTTCTATTTTTTCTGTTGTGGGTTATAATTTTGGTTCTAAGTAAAAATAACCATGTGTACAGAGTTTTTTATATAATAATTGTCTCTGTAAGAAAGGATGAGGGACAAGAAGAATATATGTGTTTATTTGCTTATATATGCATATATGCATAAACAGTATAAGCTGAAAATAGCACTTATCTACTATTAGGGGAGAACTTCAGGGATGGGTGCCAGGGGTAGAGAAAGGAGAATTTGCTGTATAACTTTTTAATTTCATTTTTTATAAACTATTTATTATATAAAACAATTAAAAATAGTGCTTGAGTAAACCTAGGATTCTAGTATTATACTGAAGATATTATGTGCATACGGTAGAAAAAATCCAAAGAGGAGTATGCAGTAAAAATGAATCTTTTTACCTGTGGTCCCCAATCCTTCAGATGTCACCATTCTTACCAGTTTCTTGTGGAGCCTACTTGAGATAGTATGTGATACTAGTATATTCCTGTACAAATACATACCACTCCTCTCCCTTCCCATTAAAAAAAATAGAAACAGACTATAAACACTTCCTGCAAACATGCTCTTTACAGAAAAAGACTTTGTACATTTGTTCTATATGATGTAAAATCTGCCTCAATACTTATTTTTTAAGTAGGCTTGATTTAATTTTTAAGTAGGCTATATAATTTTAGTGTATGTCATTTAACTAGAAGTTCCTTGAATAATGAATTTTAAGGTTGTTTTCTACTCTCTTGTTACTACAGTGTTGCAGTGAATATCCTTATACAAATATGCTATGTATATGTGATGGATAAGTGTATGTGATAGTATATATATTAGATAAATTCCTGATGTTGAGCTGTTGGGTCAAAGAGTATATGCTTTTGTAGCACCTGGGTGGCTCAGGAGGTTAAGCATTTGCCTTCAGCTCAGGTCATGATCCTGGAGTTCTGGGATTGAGCCCCATGTTGGGCTCCCTGCTTAGCAGAGTGTCTGCTTCTGACCCTCCCTCCTCTTGTATTCTCTCTCACTCTCTCAAATAAAATCTTTTTTTAAAAAAGTATGTGCTTTTAATATTTTCATGTATTTTCTAACAGTTCTAGAATCAAATTATCGAAAATATCCTCTTGGGATTGTGACTGGAAGCATTTCTCGTAAGGCAGGTCTAGTGGTGATGAACTCCCTCAGCTTTTGTCTGGGAAAGTCTTTATCACCCTTTCATAGCTAAAGAACAAGTTTTCCAGAAAGTATTCTTGGTTGGCAGGTATTTTTCTTTCTTCTTTTAAAAAATCTCTTTTTTAGAATAAATGAAACAAGATGGGATCGGGAGGGAGACAAACCATAAGAGGCTCTTAATCTCACACACAAAAAAACAGGGTTTCTGGGGGGAGGGAAGTAGGGAGATGGTGGTGGAGTTATGGACATTGGGGAGGGTGTGTGCTATGGTGAGTGCTGTGAAGTGTGTAAACCTGGCGATTCACAGACCTGTACCCCTGGGGCTAATAATACATTTTATGTTTATTAAAAAAATTATTTAAAAATTTTTTTCTAATCTTTTTTTTTTTTTTTTTTTAGGGGGTGTCTAGGTGGCTCCAGTAGGTCATGAGATCCAACCCTGCACTGGGTTCTATGCTCAGGGTGTCTGCTTGAGATACTCTCTCTCTTCCGCCCCATCCTCCCAGCTTCTCACTAAAATAAATACATCTTTTAAAAAAATTTTTTTTTAATTATATGTGCACTCTTTCATCTCCATTCCCTATTTCCCCTATACCCCCACCTACCTCCCCTCTGGTAACCATCAGTTTGTCCTTTATAGATAAAAGTCTGTTTCTTGGTTTGTCTCTTTTTTTCCTTTGCTTATTTGTATTGTTAAATTCTGCATGTGAGTGAGATCATATGGTATTTGCCTTTCTCTGACTTATTTTGCTTAGGAGCATACCTTCCAGCTCCATTGATGTGTTGCCAGTGGCAAGATTTCATCCTTTTTATGGTGACTAATATAATCTTCTTTATTCAGTTGCCTAGCAATGGACACTTGGATTGCTTCCATAGTTTGGCTGTTGCAAATAATGCTGCAATAAACACAGGATGCATATATCCCTTTGAATTAGTTTTCGTGTTTTTTTTTTTTTTTTTTTAATTTTCTGGGTAAATACCCACTAGTGCATAGAGTAGTTCTATTTTAATTTTTTGAGGAGCCTCCATACTGTATTCTGTAGTGGTGGTACAATTTGCATTCCTACAAACAGTGCACCAGGGTTCCTTTTTCTTCACACCTCATCAACACTGTTTCTTGTGCTATTTTAGCCACTCAGACAATGAGGTGATACCTCATTGTACTTTTGATTTGTATTTCCCTGATAATGAGGGATGTTGAGCATGTGTCTGTTGGCCATCTATGTGTCTTCTTTGGAGAAATGTCTGTTTCTTCTGCCCACTTTAATTGGATTATTTGGTTTTGGAGTATTGAGTTAGGTCAGTTTTTTATATATTTTGGATAACAATCCTCTATGGATATGTCATTTGCAAATATCTTCAATTCTATAGGTTGTCTTTAAGTTTTGTTGTTTCCTTCACTGTGCATAAACTTTTTATTTTGATATAGCCTCTATCATTTATTTTTATTTCTCTTTATTTCTCTTGTCTCAGGAGATCTAGCTTAGAAAATGTTGCAATGGCTGATGTCAGAGAGCTTACTGCCCATGCTCTCTTCAGAGATTTTTATGGTTTCAGCTTTCACATTTAGATCTTTCATCCATTTTGAGTTTATTTTTCTGTATGATGAGAGAAAGTGGTCCAGTTTCATTCTTCTACATGTATCTGTCAAGTTTTCCCAACACCATTTGTCTTTTTCCCATTGTATATTTTTGCCCTCTTTGTTGAAAAATAATTGACCATATAATTGTGAGTTTATTTCTGGGCTTTCTGTTCTGCTACACTGATCTATGTGTCTATTTTTATGCCAGTACTGTAGTGGTATTGTTGTTTTAAAGTTTGTTTGGTGTTTGTTTTTCATTTTTGTTTGTAATCTCTACACCCAACAGGCTCAAACTCATGACTCCAAGATCAAGAGTCACATGCTCTTCCAACTGAGCCAGCCAGGCACTCCACCATAGTGTTTTAATTACTGCTGCTTTGTAATATAACTTGAAATCTGGAATTGCGATACCTCCAGTTTTGTTTATCTTTTTCAAGATTGTTTCAGCTGGGTCTTTTGTGGTTCTGTACAAATTTTATGATTATTTGTTCTAGTTCAGTGAAAACTGCTATTGGTACTTTGATACAAATTGCATTAAATCTGTAGGTTGCTTTCAGTAGACACTGAAACAGTGTTACTTTTTCCAATTCAAGAGCGTGGGGTGTCTTTCCATTTCTTTTTCATTTTTTTTTTTTAATCTGTGTTTACAGTTTTAAGAGTACAGGTCTTTCACAGGTTAAGTTTATTCCTATTTTTGGTGGAATTGTAAATGGGATTTTTTTCTTAACTTCCTTTTCTGCTGTTGCATTATTTTTGTACAGGAATACAACAGAACTCTGTACATTGATTTTGGGTCCTGTGACTGTTTTGAATTCATTTATCATAGCTTTCTTGCTGGAGTCTTTAGGATTTTCTATATACAGTATTATGTCATATGTAAATAATGAAGTTTTACTTCTTCCTTACCAATACGGATGCCTTTTATTTCTTTTTCTTGTCTGATTGCATGGCTAGGTGTTCCACTACTCTCTTGAATAAAAGTGGTGAATGGTCATCCTTGTCTTGTTCCTGACCTTCGGGGGAAAGCTGTCAGTTTTTCCCCACTGAGGATGATGTTAACTTAGAGTTTTTCATATAAGGCCTTTATAATGTTGAGGTATGTTTCCTCTAGACCTACCTTGTTGACGGATTTTATCATGAATGGGTGTTGTACTTTGTCAGATGCTTTTTTTGCATCAAAATGATCATATGGTTTTTAATCTTTCTCTTATTGATGTGATGTATCATGTTGATTGTTTTGGGAATACTGGAACGCCCCTTACATCTTGGGAATAAATCAGATTTGATAATGTGTATGATTTTTTAAAATGTATTATTGGGATCAGTTTGCTAATTTTTTGTTGAGGATTTTTGCATCTATATTCATGGGAGATACTGGAGTGTAGTGTTCTTTTTTCTTTCTTTTCCTTTTTTTTTTTTTCCTTTGGTGTATCTGGTTTTGGTATCAGGGTAATATTGGCCTCATAGAAAGTTTTGCTTCCTCTTCTATTTTTTGGAATAAATTGAGGGGAAAAATGGGTTAACTCTTATTTAAATATTTAGTTGAATTTTCTTGTGAAACTATCTGGTCCTGGACTTTGTTTTTTGTGGGGGAATTTTTTGATTACTGATTCAAGTTCATTGCTGATACTTGGTCTGTTCAAATTTTATATTTCCTCCTGCTTTAGTTGGTCTGTTCAAATTTTATATTTCCTCCTGTTTTAGTTTTGGCAGGTTATGTATTTTTTAAGAATTTATCCCTTTCTTCTAAGTTGTCCAATTTGTTGGTGTATAGGTTTTTCATAATATTCTGTTACAATTATTTATATTTCTGTGTTATTTCTCATCTTTCATTCGTAATTTTATTTTATTTGGATACTCTTTCTTTTTCATGATCTTGCTAGAGGTTTATCAATTTTGTTGATCTTTTCAAAGAACCAGCTCCTGGTTTCATCAATCTGTTCTGTTTTTTCTAGTTTCTATATCATTTATTTCTTCTCTGATATTATTTCCTTCCTTTTGCTGGGTTTGGGTTTTGTTTCTTCTTCTAGCCCCTTCAGATGTAAGGCTAAGTTGTTTGAGATTTTTCTTCCTTTTGAGCTAGGCCTGCATCTCTTTTTTTTTTTTTTAAGATTTTCTTTTTGACAGAGAGAGATCATAAGTAGGCAGAGAGGCAGTAGGCCTGCATTTCTATAAACTTTCCTCTTAGAACCATTTTTGCTGCATCCCAAAGATTTTGGACTGTTGTGTTTTCATTTTCATTTGTTTTCATGTAGTTTTTTAATTCTTCTTTGATCACTTGGTTGACCCATTCATTGGTTAATAGGATGTTACATAACCTCCATGTATTTGTGTTCTTTCCCTTTTTTTTTTTTTTTTTTTAAATTTCTGATTGATTTCTAGTTTCATACCATTGTGGCCAGAAAAGATGCATGGTAGGACTCTGATCTTTTTGAGTTTGCTGAGACTTGTGTTGTGGCCTAATATGTGGTCTATTCTAGAGAATGTTCCATGTGTTCTGCTGGTTTAGGATGGAATGTTCTGAATATGTCAGTTAAATCCATTTAGTCCAGTGTGTCATTCAAATCCACTGTTTTCTTGCTGATTTTCTATTTGGATGATCTGTCCATTGATGTAAATGGGGTGTTAAAAGTCCCCTACTATTTTATTATTTCTTTTATGTTTGCTTTTAACTGTTTTATGTATTTGGATCCTCCCATGTTAGGTGCATAAATATTTACAACTGTTACATCTTCTTGTTGGATTTTCCACTTTCTCATTATATAATGTCCTTCTTTGTCTTTTACAGTCTTTGTTTAATAAAGTCTGTTTTGCCCAATGTTAAGTATTGCTACCCCAGCCTTCTTTTGGCATCCATGTGCATAAAAAATATTTCTCCATTCCGTTTTCAATCTGCAAGTCTTTAGATCTGAATTGAGTCTCTTGTAGGCAACATATAGATGGGTCTTACTTTTTTATCCACTTTGTCACCCTATGTCTGACTGGAGCATTTAGTCTACTTACCTTCAAAATAATTATTGATAGAATGTATTTATTGCTGTTTTGTTACCTTGTTTCTATAGATTTTTCTTGGATCCTTTCTTGCTCTCTTTCATGTTTTGTTGGCTTTCTTTAGTGGTATACTTGGATTCCATTCTCTTTATTTTTTCAATATCTATTACTGGTTTTTGTTTTGTGGTTACCCTTGGGTTTGTGTATAAGATTTTTTGCATATAGCAGTCTCTCTGAAGTTAATGGTCACTAAGTTTAAAACCATTCTTTACTCCTCTTCTCTCCCCCGCCAGTACATTTTAGGTATTTGGTGTCATATTTTACATCCTTTTATTTTATGGATCCCTTGACTGATTTTCCTTTAAAGAAATACTTTTTACTGCTTCTGTGTTTTTTACTTTTTCATACTTGAATATATGGTTGTCCTTTCAAAACCTCAAAAACTCCCCTTTAGTATGTCTTATAGGGCTGGTTTGGTGGTCCTGAGTTCCTTTAGCTTTTGCTTGTCTGAGAAACCCTTTATCTCTATTTCTATTCTGAATGATAGCCTTGCTGGATAGAGTATTCTTAGCTACAGATTTTTTTCCCTTTCTGCACTTTGAATATATCATGCCACTCCCCTCAGGCCTGTAAAGTTGCTGCTGAAAAATTAGCTGATAGTCTTATCAGGGCTCTCTTGTATATAACTATCTTCTCTTACTGCTTTAAAAATTCTTTTTCTTTATCACTACTTTTTGCCATTTTAATTACTGTGTGTTTTGGTGTGGACCTCCTTGGGTTGAATTTTTGGAGAAATCTCTGGACTTCTGGGTCTGGATATTTGTTTCCTTCCCCAGATTTGGGAAGTTTTCAGATATTATTTTTTCAAATAAAGTTTCTGCCCCCCCCTTCTTCTGAGATCCTATCAGGCAATTATTACATTTGATGGAGTCACTGAGTTCCCTAAGATATTCTGTTTGCATTATTTTCTTTCCTCTCCTTTGCTCAGCTTGGTTACTTTCCATTACTTTCTCTTCCAGGCATTAATTCATTCCTCTGCTTCATCTAGCATCCTATTTATCCCATCAAGTGTATTTTTTATTTCATTTACTGTGTTCTTGATCTGATAGGTTCTTTTTTATCTTCGTTAACGGTCTCACTGATTTCCTCAACTCTTTTCTCCAGTGTTTTCATGATCATTAAGTTATCTATCAGCCATGTTATTTATATCTTTTTTGCTTTGATCTCTTGCTGTGATTTGGTTCTATTCTTCCATTTGGGAGATATTTCTTGGTCTCCCCATTTTGTTTGACTTTCTATGTGTTAGAAAAGTCAGCTACTTCTCTTGCTTTTAATGATAATAGCCTTATGAAGGAGAGGTCCTATAGTGCCCTGCAGTGTAATGTCCTATTCCCCAGGGCCTGGTGCTTGAGGGAGGGTCTCTTATGTGTTTTGCATGTCCTCTGCTGTTGAGTCTTGGCCTCTTTTTCCTTCTTCCAGTTGTCTGCGGGGGCTGTCTTTGCCAATTGTAGGCAGTGTTCGGTCACCAACGGTGTGTGTGGGGGTGAATTTTAATGAGGTGATGTGTTTGTAAAATGAGACCTGGTCCCTCCACTACCAGCACAGAGGTTCCACAAGACATACAGGTCTGGAGATGTGGTGTTGGCAGAGTTTTTGCAGGTCTTCTGGGGGACCTACAGTGCAGGAACTCAGGCAAGTTAACGAGGAAGGGCAGATCTGCTAGAGCAAGGGTTATGGGGCTTGGTGTAAGCAAATTGGCTAACGAAAGGCAGCACTGTACTGGTTCCTGCAGATGCCCACTGTATATGGCGGGGGAGAGTTATGGAGAGGTGGGGAGTGGTTGGAAAAGGGAAATGGCACCTGTTAGTTCCTCTGTCCCTTGAGGAGTCTCTCTGTGATGTATCTGTCCAGCCATGCTTTGATATGAGGAAATCACTCTCCCTTCTGTTTGCCCCCAGCATCTTTCAAACTGCTGATTCTATGCTATTATCTGCATGAGCTGTTTGTTGGGCTAAGGGCAGGGACTCAGCTTCCTGATTCCCTCAAGACTCTCCCAGAACTGAGCCCAAAGATTTTTTTTAAATTCCTGGCTTTAAGTCATTGGTTTTCAGAACTCCTGAAATTCAGCCCCTCTAACTTACTTTTAAAAAAAATTTTTTTTTACTATGTTAGTCACCATACAGTACATCATTAGTTTTTGATGTAGTGTTCCATGATTCATTGTTTCCGTGTAATACCCAGTGCTCATTGCAATACGTGCCTGCCTTAATACCCATCACCGGGTTAACCCATTCCCCCCCAACCCCCTCCCCTCTGATACCCAGAGTTCATAGTGTCTCATGGTTTGTCTCCCCCTCTGCTTTCCCCACCTTCATTTTTCCCTTCCTTCTCCTAATGTCCTCCATGCTATTCCTTGTGTTCCACATATACGTGAAACCATATGATAACTGTCTTTCTTTGCTTGACTTATTTAGTATTATCCCCTCTAGTTCCATCCATGTTGATGCAAACGGTAGGTATTCATCCTTTCTGATGACTGAGTAATATTTCATTGTATATATGGACCACATCTTTATCCATTTATCTGTTGAAAGACATCTCAGAATGGCAAAAATTAATAAGACAGGAAACAACAAATGTTGGAAGATGCAGAGAAAGGGGAAGCCTCTTACACTGTTAGTGGGAATGCAAGTTGGTAGAGCCACTTTGGAAAACAGTATGGAGATTCCTCAAAAAGTTAAAAATAGAGCAACCCTATGATCCAGCAATTGAACTACTGGGTATTTACCCCAAAGACATAGATGTTGTGAAAAGAAGGGGCAGATCGACCCCCACGTTCATTGGAGCAACGTCCATAAAAGCCAAACTGTGGAAGGCAAATATTATGGAGATTCGTCCTCCCCATTTGTGGGTTCCCCATTGTGAGTCTGTTTTCCACCCTTCTCTACGCCACTAGCTCCCTCCCCACAGTGGAGGGTCATTGTCTGTTTTGCTCCCAGACTGCACTGTTGCTTTTCCTACCTTCACTGATGTGGCCCCTTCCTAGCACTTAGTAGTGGAGTTTGTTCTGCCAGTCTTTGGGCCATTTTCTGGTAAGAATTTCATTTCATTTCATTCTGATGCAAATGTTACCTATGTACTTGCTGCTTTTAAGATTTTTTGATTTTTGGTAGCTTTTAAATAATGTTTCTCGGAGAAGTTTTTGGAGATTTTTTGGTAACCTAGGAGTTTCATGAACATGGATATCCAAATTTCTCCTCGGATTTGGGAAGTGTTTAGCCTTATTTTTTTAAAATAAGCTTTCTTTTCCCTTCTCCCTCTCTCCTCTGCAAGTCCAATAATTTGCAAATTATTTCTTTTGATTGTATCCTATAGATCACATAGACTTTCATCACTTTCATTTTTTTCTTTGTTCTCCCTTGACTGGATAATTTCAAAATTCCCATCCTCGTATTTTTTTGCTTGATCCTTTGGTGTTGGTGCTATTACATTTTTCATTTCATTCATTGTATTCTTCTATTCCAGAGTATGCTTTTGTTCTTTTTATGATATCTCTTTATTAAGTTGCTCATTTTTTCATGTATTGTTTTCTTGATTTCATTGAATTGTCTGTATTCTTGTACCTCATTGAGCTTCCTTAAAACAGATACTTTGAATTCCTCATCAGGTAAACAGCTCTCTATGACTTTGGGTTTAGTTACTAGATTATCATAATCTTTTAGTGGTGTCATGTTTCCTTGATTTCTCAAGTTCCTTAGAGTTTTGAATCGTTGTCTTTGTATTTAAGTAAATTAAGATGAAATTATCCCTCTCTCCTTTTCCCTTCACCCATGAGAGTATAAGCTGAACTAATTAGGAGAAAGGTGGAATATGGTAAATTTAGTATTTCCTTATAAACAAGGATATTAGAAGACAAACATAATCAATAATTACCACCCAATAAAAACACAGAAATACCACAAAAAATATAATTAAGTTTTCAAAGAAGTTTGCATGCATACATAGTCTCATATTTCATTTGAGAACCTCAGCGCTCTTTCTACTACAGCTAAACGTAAAATGCCCAGATATATACAAAACATACAAATTTTAAACATTTTTACAAAGTGAAAATATAAAGAAATCAAGACTGGATTTATGTCTACAAACAATTTACTCTGAATCCCATCTGATGTGAAAACCTAACAGTTTATCAGACTTTATATTTGATACAACTATATGTTAGAATTACAGTGGACAAAATTGATAAAATCCTAATCCTCAATAGCCTATATTAAAAACTATTAAAATTAATGCAACCTTCAACTATTCTAAGTACTGTTGATATAATTTTCAATTTATTAAAACTTCAATTTTAAGGGAACAAAACTGACCTTAATGCTATTTCAGGAAAGAGAATAAACATTAATTAAATCTTTCCCAACTTTTAAAGCTTTGAGTACTTTAAGTATTCTGCTAATCTGGACTATTTTTGGTTCATTGCTAACTTTTAAAAGATCTTAAGACAACCAATGTGATTGAAGGTCTGTTTTTTGTTTGTCTGGATAGCACTGTTTTTTTTTTGTCTTTATACCAAAGCAATAAGGCAAGAAAGTATTTCTTTTTCCGAATCAGATAGAGAATATCCATTTTTAAAATTCAGGGACTAGAATCATTGTAAATAATCCTACCAACAGGATATTAAGGCTTCTGTGATTTTCCTTTACATTTAAACCATAACGTAAGAGTAACAGTGTTATTGCCTACAAATGTTGAATTTTTAAGCATGTGGGGTTTAAATCACAGGACATAAATATTGTCATTTCTGTCTATTTCAATTCCAGTTAACAAAACACCATTTTCACAATCATCTTGGATAAGTTTGAAAAATGCTACACCAAAGCTGAAACTGGATGACTCTGCTACAAGGAAGTATGCTTGAGGGGTCAAGAGTGTTTTCCAGTACCTGGTTAGTGTTGGCACAATGTGCCCAAAGCCTGCACAGAGATCCAGAGACCACACTCCAGCCATCAGGACACGTTTGTGGGTGCCTTTAATGGTCCAAAGGGCCTGGCCTGCTACTTACCAAAGGTGAGATGTATGGCTTTCAAGAATTACCAGGTGCCAGTCAGAATACATTCTGTTTGCGGCAACATTCTTCGAGGCAAGCCCTTCTAGATATGTGGATGAGAAAAATCACATAACCTAGCCTGCAGAAGACTTCCTATAATCCTTTCCTAGCATGAATGTGGACCAGGCTTTGCAGTAGGCATCTACCAGTGTTAGCACCATATTTAAGCCTGAACTGAGGTAAAGATGAACTCTGATAGCTTTGGGTAAAAATTACAGTAGCAATTTTGAATGGGTGTTTACAGCAGTGCTCTTCCTGATCATTAAAATGTTGTTTGAAGAATCATTGGATCCCAAGTATATATATCCAATATATATCAAAATTGGTAAGTTAATAAAGAGCTAGGTGTGTAAGCTTTTAACAGAGAAAATGCAGCAAAACAGAATTCTGATTTTTGAAAGCAAACTAGGTTATTGTTGGATTGATGAAGTCAAAGATTTTGACAAAATATACTGAGCCAACATGACCAGGCCAGTTTATCAAACAGCAATGTCTAGGAATTCCACTCTCCAGCGCACGGTGAAGTCTATGGTAGATACTACCTAGTCAATATCCAGTGCCTATAGGAGCTATATTAGTCGATTTGTGTCTTGCTAGTTGCTCCATTTAATAAAAAGCTGAGTAGCTTCTCTCTTCCCCAACTATTTTAATCTATGTAGACAAACCTCTCTGGAACTTTTACTTATTTTATATGAAGGAATAGGGAGGGAAAGACCCTAAAACTTAAAATCTTGAAGGGAAAATCTAAAACTTAAAATATAGCAAATAAAGTTTAGTTAAGAAATAATTGAAAATGAGGTAATTCTCTTAGTTCCTATAAACTGATAAGGTGAAGCAATATGGAAAAGAACTAATGAAAACTTTTCAAACTACTTTCCCCCTCTCTTTAACATTACTTAACATCTAAGAGATATAAGAAATCTTAAATACAGCTACATTTGGGGAGCATAACAAAACTAATTTTTCAAAGGAGAATTACCATTATTTATAAAATAAAATATAATCTTGGGAGTCTGAATTCCAGTGTTCTATCTCTATAGTCGGGGCTAGTCTTGGTGTTCAGGCAGAAGCACCAAGGAGCAATGGTCACTGCCCAGACAGCCTATCACTCAATTTGACCAAGATTCTTAAAATAAAAAAAAACAAAACAAAAAAACAAAACAAAAAAAAACTCACCAGTAGTATTTTCGTTGGACTCTGTTGAGATTCAGATAAAAATAGGAAGATCTTTCCCCTGCAGCCTACAGGAACATGTTAAGGAAACAGTTTAAGGTTTGTACTTAACTTTTAAAAATTCAGCTGAATACTGCAGATCATTCTACAGAAAAGTCATGTAAACAGTCATTGTTTTATAAATATGCTGGTGCTAACTGCACCTAATTGGTTAATAGATTAGCTACATCTGTAAGAATGCTGATTAATATATAAGATCTTTCAGTTCCCTGTCGGTCAGTTCATTCACTTCCATAATTTTCTCTAAATGTTCCATGTATCGGCCATGGTCCTGCAGGAAATGAGGGACCCTCATGTTTTCAGTAACTGCCAATCCTTTCAAGCGATCCACATCTTCATAAGAGACCTGAAAAGAGGAAGATGGGTTCATTTTTAAATATACATAACATCTTCCCTAAGTCTTAAGAAAAAGTTTATGGGGACTCTCCCTCAAATTACTTTAATACCTGCAAAATAACAAAAATCATTGGCTTCCACTCCTTTACCATATTAAATAAGAATGTATTGGGGCACCTGGGTGGATCAGTAGGTCAAGTGTTTAACTTCCTGATTTCAGCTCAGGTTGTGATCTCAGGGTTGTGAGATCAAGCCCCACCTTGGGCTCACGTACTAGGCATGGAGTCAGCTTGAGATTCTTTCTCTCCTCCCCCACCTCTGCATCCCTACTTTAAAAATATATATATATATATATATATATATATATATATTTATCTGCCTGCTAATACCATGACCATAAAAATACCATGACCATAAAAAAACAAGTCAATATTTAACACTCTATCTTGGACCTATACCCAGTTTGTTTAGAAATTACACAACTAAACTTAATACAGGTATGTGAGAGACTCTAAAACCTAAACAAATGTCCGGACTAAAGCTAAATGAAAGAACCCAGGAAAATTGTGTTTTATGTTAGATTCTCTTTGTGACAAAGTATGCTATAAAAATGTTTTAATTACTTATATAAGAAGCCAGTCTTTCATAAATATTTACATTGAGTTTATGGATGAAACTCTAAGTTCTATAAATTAACATTGCAACTTTAAATTCCAAAACATGGCTGGCTTTAAAAACTACTGTCTTCTGACCAACACTGTAACCTGATTCAGTAGAGAGGCTTTAAATAAAGAAATCATGTTCATTTATATTTTCATAAGTTTTAATTTTTTTAAAGATTTATCTACTAGGGAACACGCACAAGCAGGAGGAGGGGCAGAGGGAGAAGCAGACTCCCCACCTAGCAGGGAGCCAACATGGGGCTCAATCCCAGGAAGCCAGGACAATGAACTGAGCCAAAGGCAGACACTTAACAATTGAACCACCCAGGTACCCCTTAAGTTTTAATTTTTAAGTTATTGAAATTATGTTATTATTTATACCACAAAGTGTAATGAATATAGATTTGTTGTTGATACTGGTGTGGTTTAGTATTTTTTTTTTCTTCCTTCCTTGACTGAGGAGACCTATCCATAAATATGTCCAAGAGATAGCAGCCTCGGTTTCCTTTTAGGTTTTTGGTGTTTAATCCATGTTTAGTTTATTTTTGTGTATTGTGTAAGAGGGTGGTCCAGTTTCATTCTTTAGCATGTAGCTGTCCAGTTTTCCCCAGCACCATTTATTGAGGAAGTGTTCTTCACTGTATACTCTGCTTCTGTCCGAGATTAAATGATCTAGGCTGTCCTGTTCCACTGATGTATGTATCCATTTTTGTATCAATTCCATACTGTTTCAATTACTATAGCTCTGCAGTATATCTTGAAATCTGGGGTTTTTATACTTCTAGCTTGGTTCTTGTTTATTAAGATGGCTTTGCTATTTGACATTATTTGTGGTTCCATATGAATTTTAGGATTATTTATTCTAGTTCTGTGAAAAATGCTTCTGGTATTTGGATTGGGATTGCACTGAATCTGCAGATTGCTTTGAGTAGTATGAACATAATTAATTCTTCCAATCCAAGAGCACAGTGTATCTTCCTACTTGTTAGTGTCATTTTCAATTTCCTTCATTAATGTCTTCTAGTTTTCAGAATATAGGTCTTTCATCTCCTTGGTTAATTTACTTCTAGGTATTTTATGCTTTTAGTACAGTAAGTGGAACTGTTTTCTTAATTTCTCTTTCTGCTTTGTTGTTATTGTATAGAAATGCAATAGACTCCTATATATTTTGTATCCTGTAACTTTACTGAATTCATTTATTCTAATAGTCTTTTGGTGGAGTTCTTAGGGTTTTTTTTTTTTTTTAAATATATAGTATCAGGTCATTTGTAAATACTGATGGTTTTACTTCTTACTAATGTGGGTGCCTTTTATTTCTTTTTCCTGTCTGGCTGCTGCAGCTTTTAGGACTTTTAGGACTATGTTGAATAAAAATGGTAAGAATGGACATCTTTGTCTTATTCCTGATCTTAGGGGTTTTGAAAAGCTTTCAGTTTTTTCATTGCTGGCTGTTGGGTTTTAATTTATGGCCTTTATTAGGTTGAGGTATGTTCCCTCTAAGACTACTTTGTCAAGGGTTTTTATCATGAATGGATGTTGTATTCTGTCAAATGTTTTTTCTTCATCTATTGAAATGATACGGTTTTTATTCTCTTATTGATGTGATATATCATGACAGATTTGCAAATACTGAACCACCCTTGCATCTTAGGAATAACCCCACCTACTCATGGTCAGTGATCCTTTTAGTGTATTACTGAATTCAGTTTGAGTATTATTTTATTTAGGATTTCTATATCTATGTTCATCAGAAATACTAACTTTTTTTTTTTTTTTTTTGGTAGAGACTCTGTCTGGTTTTAGTTTTAGTATCAGGCTAATGTTGGCCTTGCAGAATGAATTTGGGAATTTTCCTTCTTCTATTTTTTTGGAAGAGTTTGAGAATTATATTTACTCTTCTTTAATTATTTGGTAGAATTCATCCATGAAGCCATATGGTCCTAGCTGTTGGGCGTTTTGTTTTTTGGGAAATTCATTTATTACTGATTCAGTTTCATTACTAGTAAGTAATCTATTCAAATTCTCTAATTCTGGGGTGCCTGGGTGGCTCAGTGGGTTAAATCCTCTGCCTTTAGCTCAGGTCATGATCTCAGGGTCCTGGGATTGAGCCCTGCATCGCTCGCTGCTCAGCAGGGAGCTTGCTTCCTCCTCTCTCTCTACTGCCTTTCTGCCTACTTGGGATCTCTGTCAAATAAATAAAATCTTTAAAAAGATTCTCTACTTCTAGAAAGCAGCTGAGGGATCTCGGGGTTCAGGGACCTTCCCTTGTTTGTAAGCTCCACCATCCCTACACTACCTCGTGAATCCTAGGCCATGGCAAGCAGGGGCCATTTTGTGCTGTGTGTGTGTGTGTGTGAATTAAAGACTGAGTTCCAACAGAAAAAAAAAAAAAAAAGATTCTCTACTTCTTTCTGATTCCATTTTAGAGGATTGCATGTTTCTACTTTCTATTTCTGTAGTACCAGTTATTTCCCCACTTTCACTTCCAGTTTGAGTCCTCTCTTCTTAATCAGTCTGGTGGCTAAAGGTTTATCAATTGTTTTTCTTTAGCAAAACCAGATCCTGGTTTCATTGATCTTTTAGTCTCTAGTTCATTAATTTCCACTCAAATTTTACTTTGTTCTTTTCTAGCTCCTTTAGGTGTATGGTTAGGTTGTTTGAGATTCTGTGACTTGATGTTGGCCTATATCACTATAGACATCCTTCTTAGAACTGCTTTTGCTGTGTCCCAAAAGTTTTGGACCATTTTGATTTGTATACCCACTGTTTAGTAGCAGTAATTCTTTCAACCATCCTGAGTTTGTTTTTTTTTTTTTAAGATTTTATTTATTTGACAGAGAGATCACAAGAAGGCAGGAAGACAGGCAGAGAGAGGGGGAAGCAGGCTCTCCACAGAGCAGAGAGCCCAATGCGGGGCTCGATCCCAGGACTCTGGGATCATGACCTGAGCTGAAGGCAGAGGCTTTAACCCACTGAACCACCCAGGTGCTCTAACCATCCTGAGTTTATTATTATAGGAAAGAATGAGTAAACATAATAGATAAAATACTGCAGTTGGTAAACATAATTTTCATTTGAAGAGAAGGGAGACACACATATGGAATGGGAAAAAAGGTGTAAAAAACTTGCGTGTGTGATGTGAATTAGAACACCCTATGATTTAAAACAAATACATGATTTGCTCACTGGAAAGACACAGAAGCATCAACATTCCAGAAGTAATAAGCACACCTAGTACTTGTTTTCTAAATACCATTTTCACTAAAAGGAATCCAGCCTTCCTTGGAGAAATAATCTTGTCTGAGATTTGAATAAGATGGACCCAGAATATTTTACTTTGCCAGAAAACAGGGTGGCATGTTTTTAAAA
Source organism: Mustela erminea (assembly GCF_009829155.1). Lineage (NCBI taxonomy): Eukaryota > Metazoa > Chordata > Mammalia > Carnivora > Mustelidae > Mustela > Mustela erminea. The sequence continues at coordinate 41,119,022 of NC_045624.1, read as the reverse complement.
ACACAGGAGCAGCCACTAGAAGGGATGAATAAAAAAGAACTTAAGTCCATAATAATACTGTTTAAAGGGGGAGTGAAATGTAATAATTTGAAGATCTCTATTTTGCGACACTACTGTAGTTAACTGATATGGGCAAAGATCATCAATGGATGTTAAAACCATTCCTTGAAAGGTTGTTAAAGAACAGTACATTGTTAGGTATTACCCCACAGATTACTTAATATAAAAAAGAAAGGTGAAAAAAAAAAAAAAAAAAAAGAAAGGTGGGGCGCCTGGGTGCTCAGTGGATTAAGTCTCTGCCTTCGGCTCAGGTCCTGGGATCGAGCCCCACATAGGGCTCTCTGCTCAGCAGGAGCCTGTTTCCCCTTCTCTCTCTCTGCCTGCCTCTCTGCCTACTTGTGATTTCTGTCTGTCAAATAAATAAATAAAATCTTTTAAAAAAAAAAAAAGGTACCTTTTATGAGGGAGAGATCTGGCAGTAACTAACAGTAACCACTGGAATCTGAATCTTATTTAATCCTTAAACCAAGCCTAAGGGAATGATGACCTGGTGTGTTCTAGACTACCTGCCACTGGTCTCACTCACCTTGCCCAGGGCAGTCAGTAGATGAAAGTCAATGGTCTCTCTGTACCGGAGAATTTGCAGGATCCCATCCAAGTATACCTGGTCTTTACTAAAGCAGCCTAGAGGAAGACAAGAGCTTTTATTTTCTAATATTTAAAAAAAATTACTAAATAATTGCTACTAACACATTCCCTTTACTGTAGGTATCAGTCCTGAATAAAAATGGTATGGTAAATTAGAATTACCTATCTTCATAATATAAAATGCAAGGTCTTAGGTAGGACCAGGATAATGTGCAGACTGGTAGCTTCCCTTTATGAATTTCTTTTCCCCAGATTCCCATTCCCCATAGTTAAAACACTGTTAAAAAATTTTTTCTAATTATAAAGAAACACTGATCATTTAGGACTCTTCATAACCTGAACTCCCATGTGTAAGGAGTCACTTGGGGCAGCAGGGAGGATGGCGATAGCTCAGTAAGTCTCACGGGGGCAATGTGAAGATGGGAGTTCAGAAACTCAGTTTTTAAAAATACCACCCCTCACCCCATTAAAAACAGATATTGATACTCTTCTTCCATATGAAAACAAGAATTAGAATGAGATTTAAAAATAGAAGAAAATAGGGGCGGCTGGGTGGCTCGGTGGGTTAAGCTTCTGCTTTTGGCTTAGGTCATGATCACGGGGTCCTGGATTGAGTCCCGCATCGGGCTCTCTGCTTGGCAGGGAGCCTGCTTCCCCCCCCCTCTGTCAAATAAATAAAATCTTTTAAAAAAAATAAAAATAGAAGAAAATATGAAGACAGAAAAAGGAAGAGCTCATGAAATCTGAACTAGTTGAAGTGTTCCACTTACAAAGAAAACTTTTCTCCCATCATGACATAAATTGTGTTAATTTTATAAAATTCTGCTTTAGTAAATGGACTAAAATTGTATTAAGAAATTAATTTTTTCAGTATGCTAATAGCATGGGAATTATGGAAAAAAGGTGGAACATTTTTTCAACGAGGTTCAGATGTCATGAGTTGTTTGCTCCTACTTTTCAGGAGGAATAAAACTGTCCTTATCAGTAAAGACTTACAGGTAGAGAACATGGTATTTGGAATTGGCTTTAAAATACTATAGGAAAGGGGCGCCTGGGTGGCTCAATGGGTTAAAGCCTCTGCCTTTGGCTCAGGTCATGATCCCAGAGTCCTGGGATTGAGCCCTGCATTGCACTCTCTGCTCAGTGAGGAGCCTGCTTTTCCCTCTCTCTCTCTGCCTACTTGTGATCTCTGCTTATCAAGTAATAAATCTTAAAAAAAATACTATAGCAAAATAGGAACTTAGAAGAATAGATGATTTGGGGAAATCCAAATATTATGTATTAGTTAAGATTGTTGAATGTATGCTCACTTTCTTAAGTGTGATAATGATATTGTATTAGAAGAATGTATTCTTAGGAGATGCATGCTCAGGGCTTCAGAAATAAAAGAGCAAGTGTACAGTGTACTTTTAAAAAGTCACAGAACATTATTAAGTAAGTGAAAGACAACCCACAGAATAGAGAAAATATTTGTAAATCATAAGAGCTTCGTAACTAGAATATACAAAGAACACCTACAACTCAATAATAAAAAGACAAATAACCCAATTAAAAATGGACAAAGGGTCTATTTAGACCCCTTCTCTACATAAAATATGCAATGAATGCACATGAAAAGATGCTCAACATGATTAGTCATCAGGGAAACCCAAATCAAAACCCCAATGACAAAGGACTCACAGGGAAGATGGTTGAGAAAGGATCCTAAGCTCACCTTGTTCCAGGTAGACCTAGTTATGAATACCCATGTCAGTGTAAATACCCAACAGAAAACAACCAGCAGATTGGCAGAACAGACTCTCCACAGCTAAATGTAGAGAAGAGGTCACACTGAAAAGGGTGGACAGGGCAGAGGTGTGGTCAGAAACCAAACTGACCCAGAAGACTATCCTCAGGAGAGGACACCGTAAGGATGGGGAAGGGTGAGAGGAATACTGCAAGCAAAGAGAAAGGAGAGGAGCAGACCCTATAACACCTACCCCAAACATAAGGGACCCACAGTGCAGAAACAAATCCCTATAACGTTTGGCTTTGAAAGGCAGAGGGACTTATCTTCATGAGTTCTTATAGTTAGTGGGGCTTAATACGAAGAACTTTAAAAATCACCAAGCTTAGATTTGGGGGAGCCAGGGAGCAAGAGGAAATCGAATCCTTGCCCTTAAAGAGACAGCATAACAAACAGCCCCACTGAGATACAGCATAGCAGCAACTTTAGGTAGGGTATATGAGAAGGAGATTTATGTTTACTAATCTCAGAATATGTGCTGGAGGAGCAGGGATCTTCAGGAGACTCCTCTAAGAACAAAAGAGCTGACAGGTGCCATTCTTCTCCCTGCCCCAGCCTAGATACATAGAAACGGGAAAGAACAAGCATACTCTCCACCTAGCTTGTCAACAGCATACCCTGCTCTCTTAGCCTACCCTTGCAGGAGTTCTCCAAAGCAGCTGCAGGTCTCCTCACACAGACCCTTCACACAGCTTCCAAACAGCACACCCTAACCCTGCAATCTCCTGTGGATCCACCCCCTCCAACCTGGCCTCCACAGGAGTTTTCCCAGACAGCTGTAGATCCTCTCTAGCAGACCACTGTGGATCTTGCTGGCCCCGCATGCCCAGCCCCTAATACACAGCACTACAGAAGCTCTTCTTCATAAGGCCACTCTTCTAAAGAGCAGGAGACAGATGCAGCTGAATTTCCTAACACAGATAGAGTCAGAAAAAACTGGGAAGACAGAGGATATGTCCCAAATAAAAGAACCAGACAAACTTAGAGCCAGAGAGCTCAACAAAACTGTTTACGCAGTATGCCTGACAGAGAATTTAATGGTCAAAGAGAACATTAGACAGTGGTGATAGCTGCACAACTCCATGAATATTCTAAAAACCACTGAGCTATATATTTTAATGGGCAAACTGTAGGTCAAGTGAAGTAGAGCTGTTTTTAAAATGAGAGCAAGAAAAAGAACTGGCAAAATGTTAATAATTGGTGAATCTAGAAGATGGGTAATATGAGTGTTAATTCTATCATTTCCATATTTGTATAGGCTTGAAATTTTTCAAAATGATAACTGAATAAAGAATGCTAACAAAATATGGTTTGGGAAGACTAGCATTGACCTCAAGTAACAACGGTTTAATTTTTCACTAGTGAGTGATTTCTCTGGTGGATGAGGATGTAATTGAAATCAACAGACAACTGACCATAAGGCAAACACACAATCAAGGGACACCCACCTGGTTGAGAAGTATCAGTCCATCCCCTCTTGGCTCGTACACAATAATCCCATCTTGTATTGGGGTCCTTGACAAACTTTCCAATATCTTTGAAGAGTTCGCAAAAAGACATTTGGCTGGCTCGATAAACAGTGTAGTAGAGGAGGGCCGCCCTCCATAAAAAGGGGTCTTTTCTAAAAAGGACGCTGTGAATACTTGCCAGTCCTTCCTCTGTGGGATTGTTTGGCTTTAGCTCATGTTTTTTACGACCAGTCCAACTGTTCCATGGCTGCTGAAGGTTGTTAATACCTCGAAAATAATGTGTGCCTATGGAGAAGAAAAGGCATGTGAAAAACGAGAAATGACATTTTAATTCTTTTCCACAAAAGATTCTACCAACAGTTCTAAAACCAAATTGATGTGTACCTATGAATCAAAACAAAGTGGAAAATGACCTGACCCTAAAGCTTTTTGAAGGAGGTACTCTTGCCTTCAGAAGGACTGCATGTATCATTCAAAGAAGTGTGACTTTTGTACAATTTATTTTCTTAAAGGGAAGAATCAGAGACTTGATATCTGAAAGGAATCCAGCATTCAGTTCCATTTCACTTGGTTTCAGAAACACAGGCGAACTGAAATCCAGGAGTTAATCCAAGCTCAATACAGCTACATGGTACTGAAAAAATCTAATCTGAACTGAGACATTAATATCTTAGCTCAAATGAAAACTAACAATTTCATTACCTTTCGCCAAATACTGCGAAGAAAAAAACCATTATAAAAAGGTTTCTTTGCAGCTGATGTCTGATATTATAAGTGAACAAATGAAGGGCTACCCCTACCTATTTCATGCCTCAGCATTCCCTCCAGCCAGTGCTCACGTGCTGTGGAAACATTAATGGTCAGTGTTGGGCACCCATTTACCACTGTCATTGAAGCTCGGGAAAGCAGATCTTCAGTGAGATGAACTACAATCTAAGAAGAGGACACAAATACATTTATATAAAACAAAATGTAGAGGCTGGGGAGAGGAAGGTTTCACAGGAAACAAGAGACCCATAAACCAGTACATTTTTATTTCCAATTTGAATCTCCCGATACTAAGATGATGATAATTACTTCTGACCCTTCCACTTCTAAGCATGGGCAACTCAAGAGCCTTTCCTGGAATGAAGAAAAGTAGAGGGCTATACTGAGGAAGCAGTGCCCTGTTGTGCTCTCAAATACAGACCCCCCCCGACCCCGGCCCCAGTTAAAATGATGCAAAGGATGGTACACAAGCCAGAGACCACTTCACTGCTTGGTCATTCTGAACGGGCTGCTAATAAGAGGAGGCCACTGAGGCAAATTGCTTCATTATAATTTTCATTAAAAAATTCCCATAATCCCATAGGCTATACAGAAAGGGTAGTATAAGTAAAGAAAAACATAATGAAGTTGAACACAACAATTCAATATAGTGAGATCTCTGGGTGACTAATTTAATGAGCAGTAAAATGCCAACAGCATCTCGTGTCACTCCCGATTCATACCTCACCCAGGCAGCCTTCTTTCATCATGTACTTCCGAACATGACTCCAGATTCGAGTTTTAGATAGCAGGCTGCCACCAGTGGCCTGCTCAAATTTTTCATAACTTCCATATTTCTGTAAAGTCAGTTCCATAATATTGATGGACTGTAAAAAACAAACAAACAGGGATAATGAAAATAAATAATCTCTTATTACTTGGAGATGAGTAATAAGCCAGTTATATTCTTAGGGATCATGACCTGTGCTGTGTTTATTGACTTCCAAATGAAACTGCAAGGGAGGTACCATATCTAATTCTAAACAGCTTTCACTCATTGTCACAAATTTTTACAAACATCTCTACTTACAAATCCTCTTTCTCTTCACAGCCTAAGAGTTAAAGGTACTAGTGTTGTCATTTGACAGGCTGAGAAGGCAAGGCAGAGGGGCTCCTTGGCTTCTCTAAGACCATCTGGTGGTCTGGCAGGAGAACTCAGAATGGAAGGTATGTCTCCAGATTAATCACTAAATTACAACTGCCATTTAGATAAAGAGAAAAATAGCCCAAGTTTTAAGAACACTCAAAAGAAATAGCCATTCTTCTCTGATAATCTTATAAATCTAAAGTTTTCCAGGGCTCGTCTTTCAAATAAAACAGTCTCAACATTACTAAAAACACTTTTATCTTTCATTCAGGGCAGGGTACTACCTACTACTCCTTCTTTATAAATTTTTACATCAAAAGAATATGAAAGTTGAGATCTAAATACAAATATACAAAAAGGAAGACTTAAAAAAGCTAGAGATCACTAGTATCTTGGGAAAGCCACAAGGAAGGAAAACATAAGGAAAATGATCTTTAAAAAATCTTTTGGGAAAGAAGCTAGAAAATCCATTTTATGATGTGTAGTTTTTGGACTACTGTCAGACAAGAAAAGATTTTCCAAACAAGAAGCTTTAGAGTCAGACTAACTTCTTGTGTCGATGTCCCAGTTCTGTCCCTGCTCTGGCTCTGTGACCACAGGCAAGTCATTTAACTTTTTACCAAGCCTTTCATTTTTAAATGGAGTAACAATAATAATGTCTACTTCATGGTTTTGTTCAAAAAATTTAGTCAATCTTTGTAAAGCACAGCGTCTGGGGCCTAATAAGTCATCAGTACCTGTCAGTTATTACTACATCATTGTTGTCATCGGTACATTCATTCTTTCTAAATGCCACCACTGTAGATAGTATGCCCAACACAAAAACTAGAAAAACTCACACGCTACAATTCAACATCTATTTTCCTGTTGGAAAAATATGTATTACTAATAAACAAGGCATGTGTCATAAAGTTATAACAAGAAATGGCTTCAACAAGCTTTGACTGGCTTTTGTTCCCAAAACTGTTATCAAAAAGGCAACAATTCAAAGTGTGGTCCAAAGGCTTGCAGCATTGGCTTCATATCTGAGCTGGTTTCAAATGCAGAATTTTACCCCCACCACACCTACTGAATCAGAACAAAATCCCCAGGTGATTGATGTGCATGGTAAAAAGGAGGATCTTGGAGAATTGGAATACAGCACAAAAACCCCAGATGCTAATTATTTATATGACAACTATTGTAATTAAAAGAATAAAAGCTCACAATTAAAAACCCACTTTAGCAGATTAGCAAAGCTTTTTGAATATACCAGTCTAATGATGACTAGTCATCAATGTATCAGAGTGAGAAGAATATGAGAAATCTGGCCCTAATTCCAGGAAAGACAGAAGTGGTACATTCTATATTGGACTATTATTTAGACCTAAAAAAGGTTAAGGAAATATATTATAACCTGGAATTACAGGTTTTTAAGTATTTACTTAATTTCAGATAAAAATAGCTTTTCTAGCTTATGCTTACTCACAAGAAAAAATGTTATTTGGTTACTATGTAGTCCCCCCTTATCTGCAGAGGATATGTTCTAAGAGCTCAGTGGACGCCTGAAATTGCACTGAGTACCAAACCCTATGTGCACTATGTTTTTCCTATACAAACACACCTATGATAAAGTTTAATTTATAAACCAGGCATAGTAAGAAGCTAACAGTAATAATAACAAAATAGAACATTTATACCACTATACTATAATATGAATGCGGTCTCTCTCTCAAAATATCTTACCGAACTATACTCACTCTTCTTGTGATGATGTGAGATGGTAAAATGCCTATGTGATAAGATGAAGGGAGGTGAATGACACAGGCAGCATTAGGCTACCACTGACCTTCTGACAGCATGTCAGAAAGAGGATCATCTGCTTCCAGACCAAGGCTGATCTTAGGTAACTGAAACCGCAGATAAGGGGAACTACAGTGTTTATTATGTAAGTTATAAGCAGTTTACAGGATTAATAAAAATTAAATACAGGTGTCCCCTGGTAGTATTAGTAGAAGGCTAGTAAGTATTCATATCCATAATAAGTATTCATTCATATTCATAATGGGAAACAAATCTGATAGGGAATTTATACTGAGAAAGAACCCTATACATGTTAGGATGAAACATGCTTGGCAGTTTAACAACATTTAGGCAAACTTTATATCCAGGTACTAAATATTGGATCAAAGAATGAATAAAAATAGTGGGTTTTTTGGGGGGGTTGATTTTTCCTACAAAATGATATACAACAGAACACCACATCCTTCATTTCATCTTGCTTACTGGCATCACAATAGCAACACTACCTGGGAGCTATACTGATGTTCCCCAAAGGTTAGGTTAATATGATGTCATGTGCAATACTTTTCTTTAAAGAGCCTATTTTCAGGGCACCTGGGTGGCTCAGATGGTTAAGTGTCCAGCTTCAGCTCAGGTCATGATCCTGGGGTTCTGGGATCAAGTACCGTGAGAGGCTCCCAGGGAGCCTGCTTCTCACTAGCCTTCTGTCCCTTGCCCCCTTGTTCCTAAAAAATAAATCAAAAATCTTAAAAAAAAAAATAAAATAAAATGCCTATCTTCTTGTCATCTCTGTTGATTGCTTCATCAGTTTTTCAACTGGTCCAACCTAGACAGATTTGTCAGTGAGCATATAGATCTCCAGTATCCTTCACTGACCTCCAGAAATAACTTCCCAATCTTATCTGCATTGGAATAGCCCCCGGCACAGAGAAAGAAACAGTGGCTAAATTGGGTGGATAAATTCAAGCTTCCCGGGAGAAGTCAGAAATGCTGAGTGGTCACTTCATCAGTGAATATTTTTATGTTACCATTTCTGCTTATCTATGCAGCCTCAACTGCAGGCTACAAAAATTTTATGAGTATGATCTCAGCTTTGGAAAAAGGAAGGGGCAATAAGCAATTTACGAAGACACAAGGAAACCTGCAAGAATATTCCCAAAGGCTGCTGTTCCTGTTTGGGATGGAGTGATGGACTGCATTGAGGTTTATTATCTGTACTTTTCAGAAGTTTTAAAATGCTTTACAGTATGAATATATTAATGTTATGATCAAGGGGAAAAAGCCATTTTCCTGTTTTACTGAAGTATGACTGACAAAAATATATATGTAGGTCACACCATGTGATGTGTTTTTTAAAGGGGTACAATGTAAATATTTAATATCTGTACATACTATGAAATGATTGCCATAATCAAGTTAATTTGACACAGCTATCACCTCTTGTAATTACCATTTTTTTGTGTATGGTAAAAGCATCTAAAAGTTTAGCAAATTTCAAGTATACAATATAGTATTATTAACTTTAATCATCATACTGTACATTAGTTCCCCAGGACTTACTCAGTTTTTAACTGAAAGTTTGTACCCTTTGATCCACATCTCCTCGTCCCCCCCTACCAAAAGTTTGTTTTTGTTTTTAAGAAAAAAGAAGGGAGAAGATCATCCCTTCTCCCTTGAGTTCAGAGACTCCCTATCAATACAACTTGGAGAATCATGCTTTCACAGGCCTCATCCACATGGCTATTTTAAGAGGGAATAAATTTCAAGTAAAATCTCTCTACTACATTAACATTATCATTAAAGTTAATCAAAAAACATTTCCTGATATTACATGGTGGGGAATTAAAACAAGAAGTGGCTTAATTATTATTCTCCAATCATTGCTTTCAATTTGCCATCCAGAATTTCACCTTCCTATCCCTGAATATCAGTTTCTTCAGCTTTCCAATAATTTTCAAGTATTCAAAAAAAGTCCATTTCAAGCAAACTTAATCCAATTTAAAATGTCAATCTCATCTAATTTACAGTTCTTTCCCCTCTCCCAAGACAGGTCTGCCCTGAGGCCTAAAGAACCTTCACTGAGAAAGAAAGGTATAATAGTGACGTGATTCCTTCTCATCCCTCTGCAGTTATCTAGGCCTCTCTTTCTCTTCAGTATACTGAGGGCTGGGAGAAGGAAAGAATAATTCCTATGCAACTGGTTCAGCTGTGTCCCCCTTCCTTGACTTAAATGCTGGTGCAAGCCTATCCTAGTCAGCACCTCCACTGCATGGCTCACTGCATACCCATACACTGCATACTGTATACCCATTTTATTAAATATATACAGTCAGTGAAAATTATGCTGACAAAAAGGAAATGCTGATAGTTTTTAATGACATGAGAAGATACAAATATGTAAACAAAAGTATACTAACGTCAGTTATGAACACCATTAGGCATGGGACAAGAAACACTAAATGTGAATAGTGATTATCTGTGGATGATAGAATCATGGGATTTTATTCTCTTCTCGATACTTTTTTTTTTTTTTTAAGAGGGGTAGAGAGGAGGGGGAGGACAGAAGAAGAGGGAAAGAGTGAATCAATCAGGCTCCACACCTTTCTCCCACTTGCCAGTTAGTTGTTGATATATTTTCTCTGGAGTATTTGTATTAAAAAAAAAAAAGAAAACGTGGGGAAAAGAAAAACTGAAAATTCAAAAAGATATTTTTCTGTCGTAATTTTTAGGCAGTGCAGATTGCTGCTAGGAAGAGTTGGTATGGCTTGCATTCTTGAGGCCTAATCTTGGAGCAAGCAGCCACTTCGCTCAGCCATGAGGAGATCTAGCCCTGATTTATCCATAGACATCAAATATATTCTCTACTTCCCTCCAAGTAAGAACAGCAAATATACACAGTAAACAATCAGACATTACATAATTTCATTGATCAGTTTTAAAACTTCTGGAACCAAAACAGTTTAATATACACACATGCTTTTATCCAGATCTCAGTCCCCTAATCTGCAGAAATCTGACTTTGTACTTTTCCTTTATGTTCACTCTTAATACCTGGCCAACTCTTCCATTGCCATGTTAGAAAGTGACACACAGAAAGGCCCAGAGGAGTCCTGATGACTGTCCTTCTGAGAAGATAATGTGGCAGTTGACTTAATTTTTGGACAATACATAAGGTACCTGGCACTGCTTTATGGTTGATCCTTACTGTGGCGCCAAAAAAGGGAGCACTTGCCTGGATCGTGGTTGATATATTCAGCTATACAACCCATCAACCACCTCTCACCAAAATGACTAGGAGGAGGGAGACCCAAAAGAGGAAAAATTCAGAGACGGTGCCCTCTGAGACAGAATTATTGGATATGGACATAAACAGTATGTTGGAAAGGAATTCAGGGTAACAATCACCCGGGCAATGGCTAGGTTGGAGAAGACCATTAGTGACAACATAGAATCTCTAAGGGCAGAAGTAAGAGCTGATCTGGCAGTACTAAAAAATGCTATCAACGAGATCCAATCTAATCTGAATACTCTTACAGCTAGGGTAACCGAGGCAGAAGATAGAATTAGTGATCTAGAAAACAAACCAATAGTAAAGAAGGATCAGGAGGAGGCCTGGAACAAAACAGCTTAGAAGCCATGAAAACAGCATCAGGGAAATAAATGATGCCATGAAACATTCCAATGTCAGAATTATTGGGATTCTTGAGTGGGGTGGAGACAGAGAGAAGACTAGAAGATATAGCTGTAAAAATTCTGTATGAAAATTTCCCTAATCTGGGGAACAGAACAAGTGTTCATGTCCTAGAGGCAGAAAGGACCCCCCCTCAAAGATCAGCGAGTCTAGTAAGACATCCAGACATTTAATTGTGAAATTCACAAATCATAATTTCAGACAAAAGATCTTAAGGGCAACTAGGGGGAAGAGATTCCTTAAATACAGAGGAAGGACCATCAGAATAATGTCAGACCTGTCCAGAGAAACCTGGCAAGCTGGAAAGGGTTGGCAAGACATATTCAGGGCACTAAATGAGAAGAACATGCTGCCAAAAATACTTTATCCAGCAAGGCTGACATTCAGAATGGATGGAGAGATAAAGAGCTTCCAAGACCAGCAAGGCTTAAAAGATGATGTGATCACCAACCTGGCACTACAAGAAATATTAATGGGGGTTCTATAAAAGAAGAAAGAACCCAAGAGTGACAGAGAGAAGAAATTTACAGAGACAATCTATAGGAAAAGGGACTTCACAGGCAACATGATGTCGATAAAAACTTATCTTTCAATAATCACTTTCAACGTGAACAGCCTAAATGCTCACATAAAACGGCACAGGATTGCAGGTTAGATAAAATGACAGGACCCGTCCATATGCTGTCTACAAGAGACACATTTGGAACCTAAAGATACATGCAGACTGAAAGTGAAGGGATGGAGAACCATTTTTCATGCCAGTGGATCTCAAAAGAAAGCTGGAGTGGCAATTCTCATATCAGATACATTAGATTTTAAGCTAAAGACTAGTCAGAAATACAGAAGGACACTACATCATTCTTAAAGGGTCTATCCATCAAGAAGATCTAACAATTGTAAATGTTTATGCTTCCCCAATAGGGGAGCAGCCAACTACATAAGCCAACTATTAATCAAAATAGTCATATTGATATGAATACATTAATTGTAGGGGATCTTAACACACCACTCTCAGTAATAGACCACCCAAGCAGAAAATCAATAAACAAGGGCTTTGAATGACACATTGGACCAGATGGACCTCATAGATATATACAGAACATTCCATCCTAAAACAACAGAATACTTATTCTTCTCAAGTGCACATGGAACTCTCTTCAGAATAGACCACATACTGGGTGACAAATCAGGGCTTAACTGATACCAAAAGACTGAGATTATTCCTTGCATATTCTCAGACCAAAATGCTTTGAAACTGGAGCTCAACCACAAGAAAATGTTTGGAAGGAATTCAAACACTTGGAAGCTAAAGACCATCCCCTGCTCAAGAATTTTTAGATCAATCAGGAAATCAAAAAGTACTTAAACAATTCATGGAAACCAATGAGAATGAAGACACATCGGTCCAAAACCTATGGGATATAGCAAAGGCAATCCTAAGGGGGAAATACATAGCCAGCCAAGCCTCACTCAAGAAAATTGAATAAACCAACTTTCTTTACACCTTAAAGAACTGGAAAATCAACAACAAATTAAGCCAACCCCACATACAAGAAGGGAAATAATCAAGATTAAAGCAGAGATCAATGAGTTAGAAACTAGAGATACAGCAGAACACAGCATCGAAACAAGAAGCTGGTTCTTCGGGGCGCCTGGCTGGCTCAGTGGGTTAAAGCCTCTGCCTTCGGCTCAGGTCTTGATCCCAACGTTCTGGGATTGAGCCCCGCATGGGGCTCTCTGCTCAGTGGGGAGCCTGCTTCCTCCTCTCTTTCTCTCTCTGCCTGCTTGTGATCTCTGTCAAATAAATAAATAAAATCTTAAAAAAAAAAAAGGAAGCTGGTTCTTTGAAAGAATCAATAAGATTGATAACTACTGGCCAAACTAATCCAAAAGAAAAGAGAGAGAACCCAAATTAATAAAATTATAGATGAAAGGGGAGAGATCATGACTAACACCAAGGAAATAGAAGTAATCATCAGAAATTATTATCAACAGTTATATGCCAATAAGTTAAGCAACCCAGGAGAAATGGAGGAATTCCTGGAAACCTATAAACTTCCAACACTGAAACAGGAACAAACTGAAAACCTGAATAGACCAATATCTAGTAATGAGATTAAAGCAGTGATCAAAAACCTCCCAAAAAATAAGAGCCCAGGACATGACAGATTCCTTGGGAAATTCTGCCAAACATTCAAAGAAATAATACCTATTCTCCTGAAGCTGTTTCAAAAAATAGAAACAGAGGAAAACTTCCAGACTCTTTCTATGAAGACAGCATTACCTCGATCCCCAAACCAGGCAAAGGTTCCATTAAAAAGGAGAATTTCAGATCAATATCCCTGATGAATATGGATGCTAATGTTCTCAACAAGATCTTAGCTAATAGGATCCAACAGTGCATTAAAAACATTACCCACCATGACCAGATGGGACTTATGCATGGGATGCAAGGTGGTTCAACATTCACAAATCAATCAATGTCATAGAACAAATCAATAAGAGAAGAGAGAAGAACCACATGGTCCTCTCAACTGATGCAGAAAAAGCATTTGACAAAATAACAGCATCTGTTCCTGATTAATACTCTTCAAAGTAAGGGGATAGAGGGAACATTCCTCAACTTCATAAAATCTATCTATGAAAAACCCAGAGTGAATATCATTCTCAATGGGGAAAAGCTGATAGCCTTCCCTTTGAGATCAGAAAAATGACAAGGATGCCTACTCTTGCCACTGTTGTTCAACATATACTAGAAGCCCTAGCAACAGCAATCAGACGACAAAAAGAAAAGGTATTCAAATTGGCAAAGAAGAAGTCAAACTCTCTCTCTTTGCAGACATGATACTTCATATGGAAAACCCAAGTCTCTACCCCTAAACTACTAGAACTCATACAGCAATTCAGTAATGTGGCGATGCAAAATCAATGCACAGAGATCAGTTGCTTTCTTATACACTAACAATGAAAATATAGAAAGGGAAATTAGAAAATCAATTCCATTTACTATAATACCAAGAACCGTAAGATACTTTGGAATAAACCTAACTAAGGAGGTAATGGATCAATTTCATGAAAGAAATTGAAGAAGGCACAAAAAAAAAAAAAGAAAAATCATTCCATGCTCATGGATCAGAAGAATAAACACTGTTAAAATGTGTATACTACCCAGAGCAATCTATACTTTCAATAAATGCATCCTGATCAAAATTCCACTGGCATTTTTCAAAGTGCTTGAACAATCAATCCAAAAATTTTTAAGGAACCAGAAAAGACCCTAAATTGCTAAGGAAATGCTGAAAAAGAAAAAACAAAGTTGGGGGCATCACATTGCCTGATTTAAGCTTTACTACAAAGCTGCGATCACCAAGACAGCACAAAAACAGACACATAGAGAGGGGAAGCAAGATGGCAGAGGAGTAAAAGACTGAAACAACATTAGGTCCCATGAGTTCAGATAGATAGTTATCAAACCATTCTGAAGACCTACAAACTCAAAAGGAGATAGAGGAGAAGAGGAGCAGCAATTCTAGGAACAGAAAATCGACCACTTTCTGGAAGGCAGGACATGCAGAAAAGTGAATCCAAATAGTCGGGAAGATAGACTGCAGGGAGAGGGGCTGGCTCCAGGCAAGCGGTGGAGCAGCTGAGCACAAAATCAAAACTTTCAGAAGTCTGCTCCACTGAGGGATGTCATTCCAGAGGCTAAGTGGTGGTGGAACTCTTGTGGGGACAGTGTGGGACCCATGGGGTCACAGAAAGCCTGGGGGTGTCTGAGTGTGGCAGAGCTGACAGGTATAGGAGCAGGGAAGCTGGCTACAGAGATGGATCTGAGCAGTGGGCTCTCAGCTCAAGGTTACCTTAAACCATGATCCAAGGCAGAGTCGGGTCACGGCTCTTTGAGCAGGGACCCCATAAGTGGCAGATCTGGAGGATCTGCACAGGGGCGTGTGGCAGGAATCTGCTGGATTGGGAGACTCCAAAGGGGGCCAGGTGCCAAAGATAGAAATGCTCCATCATCAGCCAGGTGAGCACAGAGTGCAGCCGGGGAGATGGGAGGAATTGACTGCTTTTTTCTGAGGGTGCACTGAGGAGTGTGGCCCTGAGCTCTTGGTTCCTCCAATGGGAAGAGTGGGAGGCCGCCATCTTCACTCCATCCTCCAAAGCTGTATGGAAAGCGTTTAGGGAAAAAAAGCTACCGAGAGCAACCCCAGGCAGATTACTTAGCTTGCCCCCTGGCAAGGGCAGTGCAATTCCACCTTGGGCAAAGACATTTGAGAATCACTGCAACGTGCCCCTCCCCCAGAAGATCAGCAAGAACGTCCAGCCAAGACCAAGTTCACCAATCAATGAGTACTGCAGAACTTCTGAGCTAGAGGAAAGCAACACCGAATTCATAGCTTTTCTCCCATGATGCTTTAGTCTTGCAAAGTTAAAGTTTTTTAATTTTATTTCTTTCTTATTCTATCCTTGTTAACTTTTCCTCTTTCCTCTTTTAACATTTTTAACTATTTTAACTTATCACTTTTAAAAAGATTTTTTAAATTTTCATTGTTATAGTCATATTTTATCCCTTCATTGTATTTAACATTTTTTATATACATACAGGGTTTTTTCCTTTAAAATTTTGATAGAATTTCTTCTAGTAGATCAAATTATACCCTAAATCTAGCTCCAGCCTGATCACATTCTCCTCTTTTTATTCCTTTTTCCAACCAACTTGTCAATCCCTTTTTAGAATTGTTTTAAATTTTCATCTTTACAATCATATTCCATCCCTTCATCGTGTTTACCCTTATGTTTGCATATATATAAGTTTTTCTTTCTTCAAACTTTTGGGAGGTAGTTTCTTCTAAGAGACCAGATTACACCCAAACTCAAATGGGTCGCTCTTTTTTATCCACTGGTCTAAAAAACATATATATACATATATATATATTTTTTAAATTTTAAATTTTAATTTATTATTTATTTTTACACCCCCCCCAATATTCTCCCCCCGTTTTGGGTTTCTTTCGATTTGGTTAGCATATATTTTTCTGGGGTCTTTGCCACACTTTAGTATTTTACCCTCTCGTTCATATATTCTTATCTGGATAAAATGACAAAGTGGAAAAACTCATCACAAAATAAAGAACAGGAAGCAGTACCAAAGTCTAGGGACCTAATCAATATGGACATTGGTAATATGTTAGAACTAGAGTTCAGAATGATGATTATCAAGGTGCTAGCTGGGCTTGAAAAGGGCATAGAAGAAATGAGAGAATCCCTTTCTGGAGAAATAAAATCCCTTTCTGGAGAAATAAAAGAACTAAAATCTAACCAAGTTGAAATCTATTAATTTCAACCAAGTTTGAAAGCTATTAATGCAGTGCAATAAAAAATGGAGGCTCTTACTGCTAGGATAAATGAGGCAGAAGAAAGAATTAGTGATATAGAACACCAAATGACAGAGAATAAAGAAACTGAGCAAAAGAGAGACAAACTACTGCTGGATCACGAGGGGAGAATTCGAGAGCTAAGTGATACCATAAGATGAAACAATATTAGAATAATGGGATCCCAAAAGAAGGAGAGAGAGAGAGAGAGGAGGGGCAGAAGATATATTGGAGAAAATTATAGTAGAGAACTTCCCTAATATGGCAATGGGAACAAGCATCAAAATCCAGGAGGCACAGAGAACCCCCCTCAAAATCAATTAAAAATAGGTTCACACCCATCATCTAACAGTAAAATTTACAAGTCTTAGTGACAAAGAGAAAATCCTGAAAGCAGCTCAAAACAAGAAGTCTGTAACATATAACAGTAGAAATATTAGATTGGCACCAGACTCATCCACAGAGACCTGGCAGGTCAGAAAGAACTGGCATGATATATTCAGAGCACTAAATGAGAAAAATATGCAGCCAAGAATACTATATCCAGCTAGGCTATCATTGAAAATAGGAGATAAAAAGCTTCCAGGACAAACAAAAATTAAAAGAATTTGCAAACACCAAACCAGGCCTATGGGAAATATTGAAAGGGGTCCTCTAAGCAAAGAGAGAGCCTAAAAGTAGTAGGCCAGAAAGGAACAGAGACAATATACAGTAACAGTCACCTTACAGGCATTACAATGGCACTAAATTCATATCTTTCAATAGTTACCCTGAATGTAAATGGGCTAAATGTCCTAATCAAAAGACACAGGCTATCAGAATGGATAAAAATCCAAAACCTATCAATATACTGTCTGCAAGAAACTCATTTTAGACCCAAAGACACCTCCAAATTTAAAGTGAGGGAGTGCAAAACAATTTATCATGCTAATGGACATCAAAAGAAAGGTGGGGTGGCAGTCCTTATAGCAGATAAATTAGATTTTAAGCCAAAGACTATGATAAGAGATGAGGAAGGACACTATATTATACTCAAAGGGTCTGTCCAACAAGAAGATCTAAAAATGTTAAATATCTATGTCCCTAACATGGGAACAGCCAACTATATAAACCAACTAATAAGAAAATCAGAGAAACACGTAAAAACAAAAAAACAATAATACAATAATAGTAGGGGACATTAACATTCCCCTCACTGAAATGGACAGATCATCCAAGCAAAAGACCAGCAAGGAAATAAAGGCCTTAAATGACACACTGGACCAGATGGACATCACAGATATATTCAGAACATTCCATCCCAAAGCAACAGAATACACATTCTTCTCTAGTGTATGTGGAACCTTCTCCAGAATAGATCATATCCTAGTTACAAATCCTGGTCTCAACTGGTACCAAAAGATTGGGACCTTTCCCTGCATATTTTCAGGCCACAATGCTCTGAAGCTAGAACTCAATCACAAAAGGAAAGTTGGAAAGAACTCAAATACATAGAGGCTAATGAGCATCCTACTAAAGAATGAATGGGTCAACCAGGAAATTAAAGAAGAATTTAAAAAATTCATGGAAACAAAAATTAATGAAAACACAACTGTTCAAAATCTTTGGGACACAGTAAAGGCGGTCCTGAGAGGAAAGTATATAGCTATACAAGCCTTTCTCCAGAAACAAGAAATATTTCAAGTATACAACCTAACCCTATACCTAAAGGAGCTGAAGAAAGAAGAGTAAAGAAAGCCTAAACCCAGCAGGGGAAGAGAAATAATAAAGATCAGAGCAGAAATCAATAAAATAGAAACCGAAAGAACAGTAGAACAAATTAAGGAAACTAGGAGCTGGCTCTTTGAAAGAATTAATAAGACTGATAAACCCCTGGCCAGACTTATCAAAAAGAAAAAAGGACCCAAATAAATCAAATCATGAATGATAAAGGAGAGATCACAACAAACACCAAAGAAATACAAACAATTATAAGAACAAATAATGAGCAACTATATGCCAGCAAATTTGACAATCTGGAAGAAATGGTTGCATTCCTAGAGACATATAAATATAAACTACCACAACTGAACCAGGAAGAAATAAAAAACCTGAACAGACCCATAACCAGTAAGGAGATTGAAGCAGTCATCAAAAATCTCCCAGAAAACAAGAGCCCAGTGCCAGATGGCTTCCCAGGGGAATTCAACCAAACATTTAAAGAAGAATACCTATTCTCCTGAAATTGTTCCCAAAAAACAGAAATGGAAGGAAAACTTCCAAACTCATTTTATAAGGCCAGCATTACCTTGCTTCCGAAACCAGACAAAGACCCCACCAAAAAGGAGAGTTACAGACCAATATCCTTGATGAACACAGATGGGAAAATTCTCACCAAAATACTAGCCAATAAGATCCAACGGTACATTAAAAGGATTAATTACCGTGACCAAGTGGGATTCACTCCTGGGCTTGCAAGGTTGGTTCAACATCCGCAAGCCAATCAGTGTGATACAGTACATTAATAGCTAAAAGAAAGAACAAGAACCATATGACACTCTCAATATATGGTGAAAAAGCATTTGACGAAGTACAGTATCCTTTCTTGATTGAAACTCTTCAAAGTGTAGGGATAGAGGGTACATTCCTCAATATCATCAAAACCATCTATGAAAAACCACAGCAAATATCAACTCAATGGGGAAAACCTGAGAGCTTTTCCGCTAAGATCAAAAACACAGCAGGGATGTCCACTATCACCACTGCTATTCAATATAGTACTAGAAGTTCTAGCCTCAGCAATCAGACAATAAAAAGAAATTAAAGACATCTGAATGGGCAAAGAAGTAGTCAAACTCTCACTCTTTGCAGATGATATGACACTTTATGTGGAAAACCCAAAAGACTCCCCTCCAAAGCTGCTAGAACTCACACAGGAATTCAGTAAAGTGTCAGGATATAAAATCAAGGCACAGAAATCAGTTGCATTTCTATACACCAACAACAAGACAGAAGAAAGAGAAATTAAGGAGTCGATCCCTTTACAATTGCACCCAAAACTATAAGATACCTAGGAATAAACCTAATCAAAGAGACAAAGAATCTGTACTTAGAAAACTACAAAGTACTCATGAAAGAAATTGAGGAAGACACAAAGAAATGGAAAAATATTCCATGCTCATGGATTGGAGGAAAAAATATTGTGAAAATGTCTACCTAAAGCAATCTACACATTTAATGCAATCCTGATCAAAATACCATCCATTTTTTTCAAAGAAATGGAACAAATAATCCTAAAAATTTACATGGAACCAGAAAAAACCTGAATAGCCAGAGGAAGGTTGAAAAAGAAAGCCAAAGGGGAACCTCGGTGGTTCAGTGGGTTAAAGCCTCTGCCTTCAGCTCATGTCATGATCTTAGGGTCCTGGGAAAGAGCCCCACATCAGGTTCTCTGCTTGGCGGGGAGCCTGCTCCCTCCTCTCTCTCTCTACCTACTTGTGATCTCTGTCAGATAAATAAATAAAATCTTTAAAAAAAGGAAAAGAAAGAAAGCCAAAGTTAATGACACCACAATTCCAGACTTCAAGCTCTATTACAAAGCTGTAATCATCAAGACAGTATGGTACTGGCACAAAAACAGACACATATATCAATGGAACAGAGTAGAGAACCCAGAAATAAGCCCTCAACTCTGGTCAACTAGTCTTTGACAAAGCAGGAAAGAATGTCCAATGGAAAAAAGACAGTCTCTTCAACAAATGGTGTTGGGAAGATTGGACAGCCACATGCAGAAGAATGAAACTGGACAACTTCCTTACACTACACACAAAAATATACTCAAAATGGATGAAAGACCTCAATGTGAGACAGGAATCCATCAAAATCCTTGAGAAGAACATAAGCAGCAACCTCTTCGACCTCAACTGCAACTTCTTCCTAGAAACATCACCAAAGGCAAGGGAAGCAAGGGCAAAAACGAACTAATGGGAAATTGAAAAACATTCAATAGCAAAAGCTTTTGCACAGCAAAGGTAACAGTCAACAAAACCAAAAGACAACTGACAGAATGGGAGAAGATATTTGCAAACCACATATCAGATAAAGGGTTAGTATCCAAAATCTATAAAGACTATCAAACTCAACACCCAAAGAATAAATAATCCAATCAAGAAATGGGCAGAGGGGGATGCCTGGGTGGCTCAGTTGGTTAAGCAGCTGCCTTCGGCTCAGGTCATGATCCCAGGGTCCTGGGATCGAGTCCCGCATCGGGCTCCTTGCTCGGCAGGGAGCCTGCTTCTCTCTCTGCCTCTGCCTGTGCTCGCTCGCTCTCTCTCCCTGTGACTCTGGCAAATAAATAAATAAAATCTTTAAAAAAAAAAAAAAAAGGAAATGGGCCGAGGACATGAACAGACATTGCTGCAAAGAACACATCTAGATGGCCAACAGACACATGAAAAATGCTCAACATCCCTGGGCATCAGGGAAATACAAATCAAAACCACAATGAACTACCACCTCACACCAGTCAGAATGGTTTAAATTAACAAGTCAGGAAACAACTGATGCTAGAGAGGATGCGGAGAAAGGGGAACACTCCTACACTGTTGGCAGGGATGCAAGCTGGTGAAACCACTCTGGAAAACAGCGTGGAGTTTGCTCAGAAAGCTGAAAATAGAGCTACCCTATGACCCAGCAATCACACTACTGGGTATTTACCCTAAAGATACAAATGTAGTGATCGGAAGGGGCACATGCATCCGAATGTTTATAGCAGCAATGTCCACAATAGCCAAACTATGGAAAGAACCTAGATGTCCATCAACAGATGAATGAATAAAAATGTGGTATATATACAATGGAATACTATGAAACCATCAAAAGAAATGAAACCTTGCCATTTGCAATGACATAGATGGAACTAGAGGGTATTATGCTGAGAGAAATAAGTCAATCAGAGAAAGACAATTATCACATGTCTCCCTGATATGAGGAATTTGAGAGGCAGGGCTGGTGAGTTACAGGGGTAAGGAATGGAAAAATGAAATAAGATAGGATCAGGAGGGAAAAAAATCACAAGAGACTCTTACTTTCACAAAACAAACTGAGGGTTGCTGGGGGGTGGGGGATTAGGGATAGGATGGTTGGGTTATGGATATTGGGGAGGGTATGTGCTATGGTGAGTACTGTGAAATGTGTAAGCCTGATAATTCAAAGACCTGAACCTGAGGCAAGTACATTATATGTTAATAAAAATAATTTTAAAAAACCAGACACATAGACTAGAGAGCCCAGATACGGACCCACAAGTCCATGGTCAAATAATTTTCGACAAAGCAGGAAAAAATATCCAGTGGAAAAAAGACAGTCTCTTCAATAAATGGTGCTGGGAAAACCGGACAGCTATGTATAGAAGAATGAAACTTGACTATTCCCTTACACCATACACAAAGGATAAACTCAAAATGGATAAAAGACCTCAATATGTAGCAGGAATCTATCAAAATCCTAGAGGAGAACATAGGCAGTAACCTCTTCGACATTGGCCACAGCAACTTCTTTCAAGACATGTCTCCAAAGGTAAAGGAAACAAAAGCAAAAATTAACTTTTGGGACGTCATCAAGATAAGAAGCTTCTGCACAGCAAAGGAAACAGTCAACAAAACAAAGAGGCAGCCCATGGAATGGGAGAAGATATTCACAAATGACACTACAGACAAAGGGCTGATATCCAAGATCTATAAAGAATTCCTCAAAGTCAACACTCAAAAAACATACAATCACATCAAAAAAATGGGTGGAAGACATGACCAGACACGTCTCCAGTGAAGACATACAAATGGCCAACAGACACATGAAAAAATGCTCATCATCATTAGCCATCAGGAAAATTCAAATCAAAACCACACTGAGATAACACCTTACACCAATTAGAATGGCCATAATTAATAAGACAGTAAACAACAAGTGTTGGAGAGGATGTCAAAAAAGGGGAACCCTCTTACACTATTGGTGGGAATGCAAGTTGGTGCAGCCACTTTGGAAAACAGTGTGGAGATTCCTTAAGAAATTAAAAATAGAGCTACCCTATGACCCTGCAATTGTACTACTGGGTATTTACCCCAAAGATACAGATGTAGTGATAAGAAGGGCCATATGTACCCCAATGTTCATAGCAGCAATGGCCACAATTGCCAAACTGTGCAAAGAGCCAAGATGCCCTTCAACAAATGAACGGATAAAGAATATATGGTCCATATATACAATGAAATATTATGCCTCCATCAGAAAGGATGAATACCCAACTTTTTTTTTTATCAACATGGACAGAACTGGAGGAGATTATGCTGAGTGAAATAAGTCAAGCAGAGAAAGTCAATTATCATATGGTTTCACTTACTTGTGGAGCATAAGGAATAACATGGAGAACATTAGGATAAGGAAAGGAAAAGTGAATTGGGGGAATTGGAGGTGGGGAGACAAACCATGAGAGACTGTGGACTCTGAGAAACAAACTGAGGGATTAATATAGTATTTTGTGTTTTCCGACTTACATGACCCTCTTTCTCATGCAGTATCCCTCAGATCAATTTGCAGATAAGCATGAGGTGTACACATGCGCGCGCGCACACACACACACACACACAGAGGTACTTTTAGATTCTTAGAATAAAAAGCAAAATTCCAAATGTCGAATGTTTTTTAATGGTAGCTGCTGCTTCTTGGCAGCAAAATAAGTAAGATTTGGGGAAGCCTGGGTGGCTCAGTGGGTTAAGCCTCTGCCTTCGGCTCAGGTCATGATCCCAGGGTCCTGGGATCGAGCCCCACATCAGGCTCCCTGCTCAGCGGGGAGCCTGCTTCTCCCTCTCCCTCTGCCTGCCACTCTGC
Source organism: Mustela erminea (assembly GCF_009829155.1). Taxonomy (NCBI): domain Eukaryota; kingdom Metazoa; phylum Chordata; class Mammalia; order Carnivora; family Mustelidae; genus Mustela; species Mustela erminea. The sequence goes on along the minus strand of NC_045624.1, from coordinate 41,095,510 downwards.
CTACTTGTGCTATCTCTCTGTCAAATAAATAAATAAAATCTTAAAAAAAAAAAGGAAGATTTGGATTACTCAATCAGATCTTTAGGCCTCCATTTAAGGTACAATAACCAGAAACTGGTGGGCGACTACAGCAGCAGTCATATACTCAGATGCGTTCAGCTGCAAGCAGTAACCAATGTGTAAAGCCACTGAGTATAACATGTGGGAGAAGCAACAGAAGACCATCTTTATATTCCAATGGTTTAAAAAAACATGATGCTGATCTCCCAAAAACATACATTCAGGTTAAATCTGACCCTTGGGCCACAAATATAAATTCACTGTTTGAAAAGTACATTACTAAATTTCCCGAATACTATCAATAAAGACTATTCATTCATCATCTTTGTGCTAATCACTGGTACTTTTTTTTTTCTTTTTAAAGATTTTAAGTAATCTCTACACCCAACATGGGACTTGAACTGACAACCCTGAGATGAAGAGTTGCAGGCTCTAGGGATGCCTGGGTGGCTCAGTCAGTTAAGCATCTGCCTTCAGCCTTAGGTCATGATCCCAGGTCTAAAGATTGAACCCTGTGTGGGGGCTCCCTGCTCAGCGGAGAGTGTTCCTCTCTCTCCCCTCTTCCCCCCAACCCTGCTGCTTGTGCTCTCAAGTAAATAAATTTTTTTTAAAAAGAGTTGCATGCTCTATGACAGAGCCAGCCAAGCAACTCTAATCACTGACACTTTTTTTCATTTTTATATTTTAGACTCTAAATCCCTGCCTAACTATTGGACTGGCAGAGAAGACATATAAATCAACATACTTTAGTAAGAGTCTGTTGAAGGTATATGTATTGTGAGATTATAGGGAAAAGTAAATAAAAATGGGCACTAGAGGAAACAGAGGGCATTCCAGGCAATAAGAATGGAGTCAAACGTGTATACAAAGTAAAGAAAGTGAAATACAGAGTTTCTAGGTTGAAGAGGAATCAGGAGACTCACAGGAACTGTGCTAGATTCTAGGAATAGCTGAAATAAATAAAATACACTTTTTATCAATCAGTACAGTGATGAGAACAACAACAAAACAAAACCCCAAAAAACAAAATTTGTGAATAACAGTATGATAAGTGCTATGATACTTAGCCCAAGATGCATACGGCTGGTGGTACAGAGTTGACTTGCAAATGTAAGCACAAACCAGATCATGAAAGATGAAAGACCAGTAGGCCATGCTACAGATTGGAGGAGCCATGAAGGTTTTCAGGAAGGCAAATGACATCAGAATTGTATCATAGAAATAGACATTAATGCAGTATGGAGAGCAGGGGAGACTGAAGCAAATACTTTTGCAAACATATAATTCAGTAACCTATGAAATAGCCTACAGACTATGATCAGATAATAATAAAAGTATTTCCAAAAATTATACTCTACAAATGCAGAATCCAGGAAATAAATAGGTCTGAGACACTGAATCTAATGTCAATGAAGGAAAAGTGTAAGAACACAGTAGGACAAAGAAAGATGCCTCCTGTTGCTGCCTTCTCTCCACCCCCTTTGCATGTTTGTGTCATCGGGGTTGGGGGTAGTCTGAATGTATACAACGTGTACAATCTGAGTGTATCAGATTGTAACTGCTACCAGGATAAGATATTTATAAACAGCCTAGTAACAAAGACTCTTCTTTTACCACCTACCAGGATAAAGCAGATATTCAAGCTATTCTGTAGCAAAGACCTTGTTAACAACCTAAGAATGCATGTTAGGCAAATTTTCAAAGGCAAATCAACAAAATGCTCTTTAAGTAATCAAGGTCATAACTTCTTCCAAAGACATAAAATCTGATGGGGTATGTCCATCTCTGAATATAAGAAATGATTAAGGGGGTGCCTGGGTGGCTAGGTTGGTTAAGCAACTGCCTTAGCTCAGGTCATGATCCCAGGGTCCTAGGATGGAGCCCCTCATTGGGCTCCCTGCTCAGTGGGGAGACTGCTTCTCCCTTTCCCTCTGCTGTTCTGCCTGTGTCTCTCACTCTGTCAAATAAATAAATAAAAATCTTTTTTAAAAATGATTAAGAAATGATCCCACTTTGGGCACCTGAATGGCTCAGGTGGTTAGAGGTCTGCATTTGGCTCAGGTCATGATCCAGAGAGTTGGGACCGAGTCCTGCATTGGGCTCCCGGCTCCCTGGAGAGCCTGCCTCTCCCTCTGCCTTTCTTGGTCTCTCATGAATGAATGAATGAATAAATAAATTTTTAAAAACTTCTCCAATCTAATAAAGACCATACTAAATTCAATCCTTAAAAAAAAAAAAAATCTCATAACTTTCGGCTATCTGTGAAAGGTCTGTGATTTTCTAAACAGAAAACTGTGTCATGAAGGAGAGGTCTAATTTACTGATTTATTGGTTGAGTTTATTTATTTAACATAGAGAGACAGTGAGAGAGGGAACACAAGCAGGGAGAGTGGGAGAGGGAAAAGCAGGCTCCCGGCTTGATCCCAGGACCCCAAGATTATGACCTGAGCCGAAGGCAGACACTTAATGAATGAGCTACCCAGGTACCCCAGGAGAGGTCTAATTTAAAGGAGACTTGCTCTTTCCTTTCCCTTTTTAAATCTGAACAACTTGGGGGTCTACCAAGATAAAGCACCTTCAGTGTCAGTACAATTAAAACTTACGCCTAGGGGCACCTGGGTGGGTCAGTGGGTTAAAGCCTCTGTCTTTGGCTCAGATCATGATCCCAGGGTCCTGGGATCGAGTCCCATATCGGGCTCTCTGCTCAGCAGGGAGCCTGCTTCCCCCCCTCTCTCTGCCTACCTCTCTGCCTACTTGTGATCTCTCTTTCTCTGTCAAATAAATAAATAAATTTTTTTTTAAAAAAGAAAACTTAGGCTTAAAGAAATATTATATCAAGACATCCTGCCAACAGTGAAGGAGTATGATTTCCATTTAGGTTGCTTCTATCAAAAAAGTAGAATAAATATTTGTCTTGCTTTAGAACATGATATAATACTTATTTCAATGCATGAGCTTTAATATAACAATGAATTACCAATTCCATTCATATGACATTGTTGTCTGAGGACCACACCTAAAAGTCTTTATGTTATGCTAACCATAGCTCCCAATACAATAGAGCTTATATTTAACAGATCTGGTAAAACACAGGTGATGAACCAGCAACCCAACGGGTAAATGTGGCCCATATCAAATAGATTTTCTTCGGTCTAGACAGTCTTTCTTTAATTGAATTAGCAGCCAACATTTATCTGAAGATAAGCAATTTATATCTTTCTATGTTAGCATAAAAATACATTATGAAATATAATGTAAAATCTACATGAATTTAAGATAAAACATAGATTTGCTCCTGATTTCCTGGATTATTCTCTTTACATCTCTGCTATTAGGTTACAGTCTTAGAAAAGTTTGAAAAGCATTCTCCTGAGCTGTCAAATTGAATATGCACTATAGAAAGAACTGCATTGGAATCATTAAATCTTAGGTTCTTATACTTAAAAACCAAATTTCACTTATTTAGAAAATTCATTTATTGTGGTTTTTTTCAAGCAAGCTCCATGCCCAGCATGGAGCCCAACATGGGGCCTGAACTCACGACTCTGAGATCAAGACCTGAGCTGAAATCAAGAGTTGGCCACTCAACTGACAGATCCACCCAGGCACCCTTAGAAATAGTTTTAACAAACTAAATCACTTACCGATTATGATGTACTAAAGCACTATCTGAAATAAAAGGAATTTTCAGTTAACAAAGCTGGTAAAAACTGAGCCATTCTGTGATTAGTATGCAATTGGAAGACGACCTAAATGTTTTTACAAAATAAATGACACAACTTAGATATACAATGTGACATGACACAGAATCTTGATTTAATTAGCTACAGTATTTTTAGGTCTCAAATGAGAGATCTGTGTTGTCCTAGAAATAGTTCTCAATAATCATTTAGTTTATTTCCCTCAATATGTATGTGGGGGAAATGAAGCAGAAACTGCAATATTTACATGAATATGAAGTCTGGGAATAAAAATAAAAATATACTCATTCTGCATCAGGATGTGCAAAGAAAACTTCAGAGATTGAGCCATCTCTCTCCCATAGAGCAAGAGTCTTACAAATCAACCCCAAATCAAAAAATATTTTTATTTTTACTTTTTTAAAGATTTTATTTATTTATTTGACAGAGATCACAAGTAGGCAGAGAGGCAGGCAGAGAGAGAGAGGAGGAAGCAAGATCCCTGCTGAGCAGAGAGCCCGATGTGGGGCTCCATCCCAGGACTCTGGGATCATGACCCAAGCTGAAGGCAGAGGCTTTATTTAACCCACTGAGCCACCCAGCCCCCCCAAAAAGACTATTTTTAAAAGAAGGCAATTCTCCAATTTCTTAGTTACATTTAAATGTCTGACAAACCTCATATTTAAGATAGCAATTTCTGTAAACAGCTAAAATCCATTTTGTTATTGGTTGAGAAGGTTAGGTTTTAAGATATTATAAAGATTAACAAGTACACATTTATGGAGTACTTCGGTATCCTACAATGGAGACATGATGAAAATGTTTTACTGTATGTTTTTGACATAAAATATTTTGCAAATAGTAACTACAAGCCTAGTTTCTTCTAGTAACTACAAGCCTTCAACATCTGTTCTTCATCCATACTAACAATCCTCAATATTTAATCTTGTGTCTTTCCTAATTGCATTTTTCGCCCAGAGGTTATGATGCAAGATGTCTAGAACTAAATCAAAATTCAAAAACTTTCTTTATACATCAATTCAGGGCTTTATTTTTATTTAGATGTTTGATTTTAAGCAACATTTCCTTCTATAATCTCTATTGCATGCCCCAGCTTGTGGCTTTTTCTATTACTGCATTTATTACTTACTACTGATTCTAATGAATTACTCATGGCTGGTAGAGCACTGTCCCAGCAGGAAAGAAAAGGTGACTGCTTTGATGAGAAAAATTCAACAAAGAGAGAGAAGGAGTATCTTCCTACTTTAGCTAATTCATATAAATGCTTCCTTCCATTAACATGGGTAATAAAAAACTAACTACTGGGGCACCTGGGTGGCACAGGTGGTTGAACATCCGACTCTTGGTTGGCTCAGGTCATGATCTCAGACCTCAGATCTCAGGCACACAAGACTGAGCCTTGTGTTGGGTGCTGTGCTCAACATGGAATCTACTGGGATTCTCTCTCCCTCTCCTTCTGCCCTTCCCCCCATGCTCTGTCTCTCTAATAAATCTTTTTTTAAAAAAGCTATCTTTAGGGGCGCCTGGGTGGCTCAGTGGATTAAGCCGCTGCCTTCGGCTCAGGTCATGATCTCAGTGTCCTGGGATCGAGCCCCGCATCGGGCTCTTTGCTCAGCGGGAGCCTGCTTCTCTCTCTCTCTCTGCCTGACTCTCCGCCTACTTGTGATTTCTCTCTCTGTCAAATAAATAAATAAAATCTTTAAAAAAAAAAAAAAAGCTATCTTTATATATTTTTTTAAAGATTTTATTTATTTATTTGAGAGAGAGACAGTGAGAGAGAGCATGAGCAAGGAGAAGGTCAGAGAGTGAAACAGACTCCCCATGGAGCCGGGAGCCCGATGTGGGACTCGATCCCGGGACTCCGGGATCATGACCTGAGCTGAAGGCAGTCGTCCAACCAACTGAGCCACCCAGGCGTCCCTAAAAAAGCTATCTTTATAAAGAGTTATTTTGAAAAATATAAGACCTTAGAAACAGGAAGACACTGGATACACAATTTCATTGTAGAAGAAATTACTGAAAACTATTTTCAATTATTTTGTTTCATTTTAATTACTTTAACAGTTCTGGATTGTATGTACTCCACATCAAACAGAAAGGGAATAAATGAAATACAATTTAGGATAGTTCTAAAAGAGAAAAGGTATATACCTTGGGAGCTTTAATGGAAGGGATGCTTCTGCTTTGATTCTTAGTCGTCACAGAGGTAAGAAGAGAGAAATAATGTGGAATAGTCTTTCTGGGGAAACTTCACTCAGTTTACAGATGAGGAGACAATTTTGACCTTGAAAGTCTTCCTAAGGGACTAATTACCAGTGTATTGAATTGAGACTGAAGCCATAACTGAAAAGTGCCCTTATAGGGAGATATTTTTGTTTTACAGCTTCCCCCCAAAAAACAGTAATAATCATTATTTCATAGGTTTACCATAAAGAGGAAAAAAAATCTTCAATGGCCCTATAATAAACTCATGCCAGAGGCATGGATCCTAGCCAGCAAAATGAGAGGATCTTTTCATCTGGTGCTTTTTGGGTGCAGGAGGTGGTGGCATCAGGGTTTGGAAAAGCCAGGCTAAAACCACGCTGTGTGAAACAGTGGTATGCTGGAGCCTTATCATATTGGCTTGTGAAAACTCACTGAGTTTTTATTAATTTGCAAGCCAGTTGATATTCCATTGCTTGAAACAGGCCATGGTGGAAGCATTCCTATTTGTTTCATGGACTCTGAGAGCTAGTGTACCAACATGCTATTGTGTGGAAAACAGTAGTACTTGGAACAGACTCCTGGTTCTGCAATTTACTATATGTGACCGCAGTAAAAGTTACTTCATTTCTCTAGATCAGTTTTTTCAACTGGCAAAACTCTAAGTATTGCACCTCAAGTGAGAAACTAAAGATGATAATAGGTATAAAGTACTAAGCAAACAGAGTAACAAGCAAGTATTAAGTAACCTATCAATACCGGTAATCTACCATACACTGAAGTTCATGTGACTTTGTCCTTAAATTTCAAAGCAATATTAATGGAATAACAGAACCCTTAAAAAAAAAAAAAACAGTGTCAGCAATTTCATAATAATACGAGTATATGGAGAAGAAATATGTTTTTGTTCACTCTTTCCCAGCTACCCTTAATGTAAAATTTCTAACTTAGCATACACTTAATTTCCTTAATGTTCTGTATAAATATCATACAACTGAAAACTATTATAGAAGTACTATGATGCCAAAGAACCCCATGTTTATGGTAAATGTTATCCTTATTGTATAAATGTAGGGCCCAGGACTGTTCAATTTGTGAACAGTCCCCCATAGAACTGTGTAAAACAATGGCACTTTACAAAGCTATAGAAACCAGACCTTAAAACTGATCAGGAATCTCAAACTAACAGGGAGTACAACAGCCCAAAGAGATGTTTTTGTTTGTTTGTTTTAAAGATTTTATTTATTTATTTGGCAGACAGAGATCACAAGTAGGCAGAGAGGCAGGCTGGGGTGGGGGGGATGGGGAGAAGCAGGCTTTCTGCTGAGCCCAATGTGGGGCTTGATCCCAGGGTCCTGAGATCATGACCTGAGCTGAAAGCAGAGGCTTAACCCACTGAGCCACCCAGGCACCCCTCAAATAGATGTTTTGAGTACAGAATTTTTTCTTCTTCTTTTCTAAAATCTGAATGTCAATCTGAATGCCTTTAAGAGATCAACTTAAGCCCACCATTCCCCATTTCTTACAACCAGGAAAGTCTGAAGGAAACCAGAAGCAAGCTTCCAAGAGTCCTCTCTGAATGAAATCACAAAGGATGCAATTAATTTCTCCCACAACTGAGTTCTAAGAATGCATAAAGAGTGGTCTACTAAAGAAACTCGTTACAGATCAGCACCCAAGGCTTTTACTGGGGGCAGGTACATAAGTACCCCTATACCTAGCATGTTCCAAAATTATAGACTCCCAAAAGAAAAATCAGTGCTAATATAAACACCATTTGCACAGTTTAAGCACAGCAACCTACACTTATAATTTAGAGGAAGTTTTATTTCAGTGTAGAAAACCTTACCAATCAAGTTCCCAGACACCAGGCCAAGGCAGACCTTTCTAAAGTCAGCAGTGTCAGGCCTGCTCTGTCAGCAACTTCTGCACATCCACCTTTAACTTTTCTTCCCTGCCAACCAAAGCCTTGTCCCAAGGTCTTTACCCAACACCCCAAGCCTGCCTTCTCTCACACAAACGCTCGCCATTTACCAAGTGCTAATTATCCCCACTGCTCCAGTTTTATTAACACATAAGAAAATAATCCCTAACCTTTAGCTTATCTAGCCAAACAAAAGTTGACTTTTTTCCCCAATGTTATTAAATACCACTCTACCAATCAGAACTTCTAGTTAGCATGAGCTAGCCTGGATCTACACTGAGATAGGATTTCAGCCAGAGCTAGAAAACAAATCACTTAAGCTGTCCATTGGCTTTATCATGTAAATATATAATTTCCATTTGACTGCTGAAAATACTGAAAATAGTTCAAGGACTCTTATTACCACCCTGAAGACTCTTCTCATCTCTCACTATCAATCTTATTCAACAAAGTGCAGAGTGCAAAGCCAAATGGATTTGATATCTAGGTTTCACAAAGGTAGTCGGCCTCTGTGAAGTAGGACAGACAGTGCACTGGCTGTCAATTTTACGGCACAAGGGTGCTGCTGAGAATCCACTTCTGACCCACTGCTTAACAGCTTCCAGCATTCTCTCATCCCAGAACCCTTCAGCCCCCAGGAAGTGCTGTACTCTTTCCTGCAAAAGTCCAGAGCCAGAGAAAACAGATATTCTCAGTTTCTGTCAAGCTTAAACACACTCAAGGTTTGGGGAGCTGAGAGCCACCATGGCTGTTAGCAAGGGGCTGGAAGGGTTCAGCAGGCTCTACCTAAAGTTATGCTCAAGTCCTACAGCCCTTGCTAGATCACTTGAACCACCTAAAGGACCTGACTGTCTCCTGGGGAACCTAATAACTAGACTATAAAAACCTGAATCCTGGAACTCCTTGACATTGATAGAACAATCAACTGGGAATGACCAGAGCTTGAGCATTCCTTTGGTTCTACTCTGACAGACTTATCTGTGCATGGAAATTTTTGCATTGCTCTGCTGGTCTGTGCATTTTGGAGGACCACGGTCACTCTCTCTCCAACAACGATGTAGAAGGATTCAGATCTTGACACTAGGAAGACAATCTGCTAGAGACTCCACTTCAGGGTAGAGGCCAGAGACCAACAGGCGACTTCGCTATCCTGGCCTCTCTCTGTGCAGCAGGTTTCTAAAACCTGAGACTAGCCCTGAAGCTGTGCTTTTGCTTCACAGCTAGGGAGGGGAAGGATGTATGCCATCATGTCATAATTCACTGAGATGCTAAATAGGAATTTAAGCATATTTTATGGCCGGCTTATTCTAAAGAATCTCTTTTATTTGACAAAAGTGGTTTAAACAGTATACTAGGCGTTTGTTGGGAGCATCCTCCCCAATGGTGGCATTTTAAGCAGCCATCTAGGACTGCTGGTGCCACATACTCAAGAAACCTAACTACAGGTTTATCTCCTCAAGCTGGAATTGAGTTAAAATAGATCGTAAAGTCATAGGTCAAGTAGTGTCAATTCTCAGTCTGTGGAGCTGCTGATGCTTCCTAATTGTCTTCCATGGAAATGAGAGAACGTTCATTTTGATCCAGTGGTGGAAAATGTCCTTCCCAACTGGCCGGGGTTAGGATAGGAGAGCAAATTAAAGAATACTGGTAAGTAAATCTCAGCCATCTCTTTCAGCAATAATGGGTGGAAAAAGCAAATAGCATTTTTATAATTATCATAAATTTTAAATGAGTGAAAGCCCTATTCAATCAATTGCAATTTCCAAACAATAAAAAAATCAGAAAATCACTGCCAAAACAGGAATAAAAATAATATGACCTTTTTATTAGTGTTTAACACACCACATTTAAGTGAAAAGTGAATACTCATTAAAAATCCAGAGAAGTATATGAAAAGGTTTCTTCTAACAAAGGAAAAATAAACAGAAAGACTAAAACTATTGTAATCCTAAATTTTTAAGCTTTATTTACATAATGGCTTTAAAAGACTGATCAGATTCTAGGTCATTTCTAACAACAAAAAATCTGCTGACCACAAGTACTTCCAGGAATTGTTCTGTAGGAAAAATGTTAAAATTAGGCATACAGCACAGGCAAATGGAACCATGCAGTTTCACCCAGCCTACAGACAGATTTCTAATCACTCACAAACCCAAACTGAACTTCATGTATTATAAAAATATATAGAAAGTTAATTGAACAAAATATGGTGTACCTGCATGAACTCAACACTATGCCCCCTTCAGCCAATTTCCCTCAATAATTTAAATGGATTTCAAAGTTTCTTAAGCCCTGTAACACACAAAACTATGTGGTAAGTGTCCAAAATGAGCAATTTGGAAAGTGTTGTTCATATCATTTAGATCACGATTTGCTACCCTTGAAAATAATTTTTAAAACTCTATTATTATCTTCTTTAAATGAGTGCTGAAATATGTGATGATGATAAACAATTTCAGTAAAGCATTAAAAAGTTCATGGGCAAGTATCCAACCTAACTTTCCAAATTGCCTCTGGAGCCTAAGTAAGATGGGAATGTAATACAACAGGGGAACTAAAAGACTATGATCCATCTAAGGAAGACTCAAAACCAAATAGAAAACACAGGGCGCCTGGGTGGCTCAGTGGGTTAAGCCGCTGCCTTCGGCTCAGGTCATGATCTCAGGGTCCTGGGATTGAGTCCCACATCGGGCTCTCTGCTCAGCAGGGAGCCTGCTTCCTCCTCTCTCTCTCTGCCTACTTGTGATCTCTCTCTCTGTCGAATAAATAAATAAAATCTTTAAAAAAAAATAAATAAAAAAAAATAAAAACAAATAGAAAACACAAACAGTGTGAGCTAACAGCACTTATCTGTGGGTTGGCTAATGGACTGCAAGTATGTAACTCCCCAAAATAAGCCTGGAACCAGAATCTGAAACTTTTCCCAAATATAGTTGCTTCCTGTCACAAAGTCTATCTAACAGACTCTTCATAGATTCAGACTAGTGCAAAGTAGTTCACATACAGGCTACGGCACTCACCTGGAGATCTCCTGTCACATATTCACATGTCCTGGAGGGGAGTTAACTATTGCATACAAATACCTGAACTATTTTTAAAGTCATTTTTTTTCTTTTTCTAAGATTGCAGATAATTGCTTTAGTTATATAGAAATGAAACGCCACTACTGAAATAGTGTTTTACCTGTTTAAGAAATCGGTCTGATGCATTGCTGTGTTTGGCTAACACACTTGGCAGAGATGGGTTTGCATATTCAAACTGAGGATTGTAGGTATAATCAGATTTGAAGAATCTCAGTTTCTCTTTCTCCAAGTTGGTGGGCTTTATAGCAGTCAGTATACAAAATTTCTTCCCAGAAAAGTCATCTCCTTTTTCAAAACTTCTAGACAACTGAGGCTGCAGTTTTGGCTTTGGCAGAGCAGAGAAATGGCGTCGCTTTACTTTGTTTTTGGGTTTAGGTGGCAGTACTATGCTGCTCCCTGTAACAGAGATATCATGTGTAAACTTTAGAGGACTCGACACTGAACTAGTGACAAAGACACCAGGCTGCCTTTCTAGGCAATACCAAGTACCACTGCTCATCATAGACACCGGGGCTTTCATCTTGCGAAGATCTTTACTACGAGAAGAACTAGGAGATTTGCTGGTTTTTCTACATCTTTTGGAGTAGGTAGAGGAAGACTGTTTTTGTGAATGATGCTTTTTCTCCTCTTTGCTCTGTAGTAGGACATTGTAACTACTGGTTCCAGTTGTGAAAATGTCCTTTAGTATCCCAGAAGATAAATGTGAAATGCTTCTTTTGCTGTCAATGATCAATGACTCTTCTGCATTTAGAACAGACTTCTTAGCAAGTTCTTGCTCAGGCCAGTGAAGCTTTTCTGTGTTAATAAAAAAAAATCAAAACAAAAGAAATAACAAAGATACCAGATGAAGCAAACTGCTTATTATACAAAAAGTATTCTGAAGGTTCTGTAAATTGTATAATTTTGCAACAATCTTTAGAAAAGATATTTTAAATATTAAAATATGTTACTACACTTTGGTCATGCTAGACAGTGTCACTTCTACACAAGCATATACATGCTAAACTATCTATGAAAATTATCTTCCAACTATTAGATGATCAAAGTTTAGTATCAATGTGAGATAATGTACATAAATAATTTGTATCGTCAACTCTGAACGACTTCACAGAAAGGATATCATTTTCAATAGTGTCACCAGTATCAAAGTAAAATTGAAGGCATTTTCAAAGCCAACACAATCTTCAAACTGGATGCTATAAATAAAGATAGCCATCAGTAAAAGAAGGACACTGCCCTATTTATCTCAAAAATCATTTTAAAAATTAATGATATGTGTATGTTAAAGCATGTTTTAGTAATGTCACTTGATTGGTTAATTTTCTGAATTCTAGGCTATAGGTTAATAGGAAAGAAAACTAAGATTTTTTTTTCTTGCCAAGTCTGAAAAAAATTATAATTACTATTACATAGATATTAGAATATCATGTGATAAATGAAGGAGAGGTCAGTTTTGCCTTTAGATTTCATCAGTGCCTTAAAGAGGTACGAATCACATGATATACTGGTGGTCATGCACTGCTTTAAAACTGTGTTGACCTGCATTCTTTCATTCCACAAATAGATGGAATACTACTAATTAGGTACATGGCTATGAGAAACATGTTTATAAATCCATTGTTTCTGCCTTCAACCAGCTTCTAATCTAGCTCTGAAAGCAAGGCAGTCCTATGAAGATCTGAAAAATCATCCAAGGTAGTGTAAGTTTAAATGTGAAAAATAGAAAATACAGACAATAACCTAGAAATCAGAGAAGGACAAAAGCAATACGAAGAAAAACAGATGAGATTGCACCTAGGCCCTTAAGAACTTTCGGATTTAATTCTAAACTGACAAAATGAGTTTGTCTTAAATCCTACTTACACCAAAACTATATTATTCCAAGCTGACTCCTATCTACAAATCTGATCTCTGGCCAAGCCTGCTTATAAACCTTTCCTACAAATGATATAATTCTCTACAAATGACATATAATTCTCTCAACTAGTTCTCTTTTCCAAGTCTCAATGGATCCTTATGCCTCTATCCCCCAACCTTTGGCTCCTACTATGGAAACATTCTCAATGCTACCCGACTTGGACAGATGCCTGCCTTGCCAAGAAACATGATTTCAATTTTTTGAAAATTTTCTCCACATTCCTCTGTCATTCATTAAGATCAGACATTCAGAAATCCTTTCTATAGTAAGCAATGGTAAATACTAGTAGCAATAATAATGACATACCATTTGTTGACACTTTTATAGGAGTTTGGGATTTCACAGAAAACTGTACATGTTATATCATTTAACTCTCAGAAATATTAAATTATTTGCTCAAGGTTATATAACAATAAAGTAATAAACTGCAAACTGATTTGAATGCAGTTATATGTGATTACAGACTCCATGCATGTTGTGTTATGCATGGCCATTGGTTCATCAGCACATGTTCAATATTAAGTCTGCTACATGCACAGCACTGCAACTTTTCTTCCTCTGCACAGAACACAGACCCCAATAAGACATGGTAATCTGAATAACCAATGTACTAAGATAGGTACCAGAACTGTGTTTTATTCATTTCTGCCAATACCTAGCATGGATCTGGTAGACATTTAATAAATGTATACTGAAAAAAATGAATGAATGAATGACAGGACCCTAAACATATCACTCTCCAACCATTCTAGATAAAAAGGTATCTGCTAGGTATTGGTTCTGGAACCATTCTATAGTTCCAGAAGATCACTGCAGAAGTGAAAATACAACAGGGAAAAACCCTGAGCCAATGGTTCTTAACCAGAGACAGTTGTGCCCCCCACCTAAGGGAACATATGGCAGTCCTGGAGACATTCTGGTTGTCACAATGACGGGTGCTAAAGGCATCTTGCGGATAGAACCCAAGGATGATGATAAATATCCATCAATGCATAGGACAGACTTCTATGACAAAAATATCCATCCCAAACTGGTCCTATGATAAAGAAACCCTGCCCTAAACATAAATTTTTTAAGCTTAGAAATCATAGGGTTTAGGGTAAAGACCTGGTTAAGTACCAGATCAAAAATGGATAACAATCCAAATATGTGAGGTACTTAAAAGTCCTGCCAGTTAATATTTTCTAGGCCAACATTTTAAATTTGAATTCCGGTGTCTTAAACATAACATAAAAGCATAAATCTGCAGGGGCTAAATGCCTATTACTTGTACAAGCTGAGAGGTAGGAGCAAGACTGCACAGGGTCATGTCGAAGGTTGACTGCACAAAGAAGCCATTCAATAAATGGAAAAAAACAGCCAAAAATAAAAAGAACAAATAAAACTTTCAGTATGGGCTGGTAGGTCTCAATTCCTTAGGAGTTTTAGACTTAAGTGTTGCCAAATGGTAGTCCAAATTGGGCAGGCTGGGCAAACATAGGCTAAGGAACATCAGAACCCAGGCTGAAGCCTAATGCCCATGAATAATGTCAGTTTCCCTAAAAAGACACAACTTTACAAGACAAAAGGTGATTAGGAAAGGAAGACTGAAATGGACACTAAAAGGGAAAGAACAAGAAAACTGAGATAAGAGTAAAGGCTATTCCAAACTTAGAAAAGTCAGGTGAGGAATAGGCACAGCCAGGGAGGTAAAGGGAGGTAATCAGGTTCTTCTCTCATTTGGTTCTCATACTAAAAACAGAGAAAGTTAAACCAAATTAAAAACAGTGAATAAGGGGCACCTGGGTGGCTCAGTGGGTTAAGCTGCTGCCTTCAGCTCAGCTCATGATCTCAGGGTCCTGGGATCGAGTCCCACATCGGGCTCTCTGCTCGGCAGGGAGAGAGCTTCCTCCTCTCTCTCTCTCTGCCTGCCTCTCTGCCTGCTTGTGATCTCTCTCTGTCAAATAAATAAATAAAATATTTTTTTAAAAAATACAATTTTGATGGCATATTACATGTATGTTTTGTTGATTTCTTTAAAAGATTTTATTTATTTATTTATTTATTTATTTATTTGACACAGAGAGAGAAAGTGAGAGAGAGCGCACAAGTAAGCAGAGCAGCAGGTAGAGACAGAAGGAGAAGCAGGGTCTCTGGCTAACAGAGAGTCGGATGTGGGACTAGATCCCAGGACTCTGGAACCATGACCTGAGCTGAAGGCAGCCGCTTAAGCAACTGAGCCACCCAGGTGCCTCAATTTTGTTGATTTTTTTTAAAAAATGAATATTCAGTGTAAAAATGCTTTCTTTCGTTCCTAAGACTCAGTGGCTCTATGACCACAGAGTTCCAAGGGTTCTTTTGTTTTGTCATAAAGCATCAGTGACCCCTAAATTCAGAATTTCATTTCATCTCAAACAAGATATATATTTCAGGATACTTAATAAAAATCCTAAACCATCTGCCAAATCCCTCAGTGGGGAGTGGGGAATGGGAGAGATGTGACAGTGTGTGTAGGGCAGAACACTTTTCCCCCAGGAGTATGGCATTTCAGCTCACTTGCTAATTATCTACCTGAGAGGTTTAACATCAGTCCTTTTTAAGCTCCATCTGCTGATGTGTAAGGTTTGGGAGTGCCAAAGGTGTATTTATTTAATAAAACACGAATCTTGCCAAATGCTGATCTCTTATGAAGTTCATAAAAGTGGGACAGGTGATCAAATAACTCATACAAGATGAATACAAGTTAATTTCTCAGAGTCCCACTGATCTTATTTCATTAAAATGTACTAATAGAGACTCTAGAGGTTGTTTTTATAATTTTAACTATTATTGTTTAAGAAAAAATAACTTTTAAAAATGCATAAAAACAGGAGAGCCTGGGTGGCTCAGTGGGTAAGCCTCTGCCTTTGGCTCAGGTCATTAATCTCAGGGTCCTGGGATCAAGTGCCCCATCGGGCTCTCTTCTTGGTGGAGAGCCTGATTCCTCCTCTCTCTCTCTCTGCCTGCCTCTCTCCCTCTCTGTCAAGTAAATAAAATATTTTTAAAAATGCATAAAACAATAAAAGGTCAATAAGAAGATTTCATTAAAGAATACCCTATTCTTTTTCTTGAAAAATCAAAACTTGTTAAAAGCATATGCAGGCTTCTTTGGAGGAAGTGCACTCATTTTCTCTCAGAAAAGTAGTAAGGCAATCAATCCTACTTTCTTATATTAAAAGTCACTATATGACATTTTAGCCATCAGCAATCTATTTCACTACAACCTTAGAGTAAACAAAAATAATTTGTTAATCAAAGAAATCATTCACCCCAACCTGATTATCTTGAAGGAAAAAAGGGGAAATATTACATTAAAATTGATACTAAGTACAATGCACAAGTAGGTGAATATACTAAAATTACCAACACAATGAAAGCTTAATTTGTATCTAGAACAGGAAAAAAGGATACCAGGATTCCTGGCTTCTCTTTCCAGTTCTTTCAATGACCTCTCTGTAATATTAACCTAATCATTAAACCCCATCAGTGCCTCATGTTCCTCATCTAAAGGAATGGGAAAGAGAGGGACTCACTAAACTTTATTTTTCACAACTGTGAAGAGGCGAGGTTTCACAGTAATTATGGCTGAAAGGAAGATTAGATCATCAGAAACAAGCCTGGTGGAAAATACCATTCAATCAATTTTGACCTACCAAATGGCAATGTCATACAGTTCACTAATATTGACAAAACCTGAGAGCCTGGCCCAATTCTACGTAACAAGACCATAGGTTGCTTGATTACAAACAGAAGAAAAGGCAAAACAAAACAGTATAGTCCCTGGACAAAATTAACACTTTAATTTTATCAAGTACTTCTTCATCACTTAAAACTCAAATGATAGAACACCAACAGGAGAAAAAAAATGAACTGTGGTAACTTATATACCAGATTACTATATTGCATTGCAACAGCAGCTGAGGTTGCAAGCAACAATACAGATGAATCTCACAGACAATACTGTGCAACAGAAGTCAGATCAAAAGAGTACATACTGTATAATTACATTTTTAAGTAGTTCAAAAACAGGCAAAACTCATTTATGGTATTAGAAATCAGAACAGTGGTTACCACTGAGGGATGGGTTATAACCTAGGAAAAGGCACCAGGGTACTTGGTGCTAGAAATGTTCTACATTTTCATCAAGGCAGTGGTTACATATGCACAGATTCACTGGACTACACATTTAAGACTTGTAAATTCAATGTATCTCAGTTACACCTTAATCATTTACATGGTATATGAAAAAATCAGAATCTCTGAAAACATATTTATTGCCCAACTTGTCTGCATTATAACAGATAGCCTACTAATTTTAGTATCTCTAAATTCAACAGAACCCAATATAGTTTCTCAATTGTAAGTTAAAAAGAGAGAGAGAGAGAGAGAGAGAGATGAAAAGGCACTGCTCATGTCATTCAGGAACTAAGAAAGTCAACTTTACCTCAGGATTCCCAAAAATATCACACTCCCAGTTAGGAGCACTTCAGTGTTACTCAACTAGTAACGATTCTTTATAATGTGACAGTATCATTTTTTTGCTCACAAAGTGTTGTGTTATTTTACAGTTAGAAATATGCAGGGTAGGGCACCTGGGTGGCTCAGTGGGTTGGGCCTCTGCCTTCTGCCCGGGTCTGGTCTCAGGGTCCTGGGATCGAGCCCCGCATCGGGCTCTCTGCTCGGTGGGGAGCCTGTTTCCTCCTCTCTCTCTCTGCCTACATGTGATCTCTCTCTTTCTGTCAAATGAATAAAATCTTAAAAAAAAAAAAAGAAATATGCAGGGTATTCTATAATGCCAGAAAAAGATGATCATGGTAAAAAACACCACTTTAAACACCATCTGAAGTAACAATAAACATGCCAGAAAACAAACTTCCCCATGGCTTTCCACTCAGGATGAAGACAAAACTCCTAACCATGGCATAAGAAGTCATTTGTGGTCAGGTCACTCTGCCTCTCTGGCCTCCTTGCACCAAGTTCCCCTTAATTAGTCCACTCTAGTAGCTTCCTTTCGTTCTGTCAATCCCTCACACCCATCCATTCTCTCTCCAGACACAACACCTCTTCATACACTGTCTCCTATGTTTGGAGAGCCCTTCCTCCCCTATGTTAGATTAATTTTCACTCTCCCTTGAGTTGAAATAACACTTGTTCAGTGATAACCTTCCCTGGAAGGTTCTTTGAAGCACTTGTCACAGTAGCAGTTTTACATTTGTTTGTATGATGGCCTCTTCCATACTGAAATTCTAAGTCTCCTTATGGCATACACCTGTTTGTTCTTGCTCGATCCCTGCCTTGTTTATGAAAGGATGGCCAGAGAGGTAGCCAGGAAAAGATAATATCTGAGAGGAAGGAAAGGATACACGATTTGAATGCCTGAAGGTTAAGAAAAAGAATCATACCAAGATGGCATTAAAAAAATAAAATAGTGGTATTGAAGACAAGTTTTAATGGCAGGTGCCTACTGCTATAATACAATCAGGAGCTATGGGCCTAAGTGTATTCATCCCATATGGCAAAACAGTGGCCTTAAGATCACTTTTGTCTCCAGCATTTTTAAACATTCACTTTTGTTACAAAGGCCCATCATTTCTAGATGACTAATTAATCATTTCTTATCACTTACATGTCAGACAAAATATGGGGCAGTAGGAAATAAAAAAAAAATAACAATCAATATGGTTTCTGAACAACTTTCTGTTACTCACTAAATGAGCTAGATGTCTTCTATCTTGAAAATTTTATAATCAAGTAAAGTATGATTTTTTCCAGGCAAAACTTATTTACAGCTTGCTTGTGATAAAAACTTAAAAAACAACACCTGAGTAAGCTATCAGATAATATACCACTGATGTTAAATGAGATTTTCATGTTGAACTTCGCGGCTTAAATCAACATATAGTCACTGTAATAGTGTGGGTTTTTTAAAAGATTTTATTTATTTATTTGACAGAGAGAGAGAGAGAGAGAAAGAGAGAGAGATCACAAGTAGGGAGAGAGGCAAGCAGACGGAGAGGGGAAAAGCAGGCCCCCTGCTGAGCAGAGAGATGCTGAACTCCACTAAGCCACCCAAGCAACCCTGTAATAGTGTTCTGCCTTTCCTAGTGGTTGAAAAAATGGTCTTTGGAATGGCTGTTTATTAGTAGCTTTGACCTTGACCAAGTTAACTTCTTTGTGCTGTAGTTTCCTTACCCGTAAGCAGGGTAATACTACTACATATTTCATAGTATTGGTGTGAAGATTAAAAATGCTAATATACGTGAAGTGCTAAGAACAGTGCCAGCTGTAGTAAGCAGCCTGTGTTAACTACCAGTATAGTTATATTCAATATTATATTCAGCTCCTACAGAAATACTCCATAGAATAATATAAATGGGAAAATATTTTGAATCTTTACATTTGGAATTCCAAGGTAAATTTAACAGTAAGCAATTACTTTTACATTCTAGTATCAACATTTTAGTGGCTTTAGTATAATAAACTATCTTTAAAAAGGTATGAGAAAGCAAACAAAAACTTTTCTGATTTGATTCCATTTCAAACAGCACACATAGCATAGACATCTTATTTTACTTCCCCAGTCAGCAGTTCTACTAGGACATTATATTTAGATTATATGAAATTGTGACTAATAAGTCAAAAGATATTATACAGGAAGAGATTTCAGAAATATTTAATTGCTTTACTCCTGAGATTAGAAACCACCAGAAGAACATGGGCTTCTTAGGTATCAAGGAGTAGTGAGAGGATAGCAAGGGAAAAGGGGGGCATGTTTTCAGCTATATTCTCTTCATAAAGTTTCTAGCTGTCCAAATTGGGCTTTCTAGTATATTAGTGAAACTGCTTGTCATACCGTTCTGAAACTTCATTTATCTAGTTAAGTACTATAAAAAAGAAATAAACTATTTTGAAAAACCACCTGACCAATTACTTTTAATTATATTATATATTAAATATATTATATTTATATTAAAATATTAACTTTATTTCTAAATGCCTCAATGGCGGTTTTAACTCTTACTGAACTATAGAAACTCACTCCGAAATTATCTCAGGGTATGCAACATGCAGAATTGATTTTTGTTGCTAAATTACAGAAATGGAGTTGAGACAAGAGGAAAGAGACTACTATTTCATAAAGCACCTCTCCTTTAACTTCCAACTCCACCTACTGAAAAGGAGGAGATCCACTTTCTTTTGCTGCTGGTTCTTCAGAATACCCACTTTCTAATACTATTATTATCATAATCGTATTCTCTTTCTACAATGATTGGTTTTGAGAAAATTATTTTAATTGATATTATTTCTAAACTGTTGCCTAAAAACCTTCACTTTGACGGAATCAAACTATATCTTACTTCAAGGCAGTGGTTTTCGAATGGGGAGGGAAGTAATTTTGCCATCTAGGGAACACTGACAATGTCTGGTGACATTTTCTGGTTGTCACAACTGTGTGTGGGGTGGGGGGCTTGCTACTGGCATCTAATGAGTAGAGACCAGGGATACTGCTAGACATCCCACAATGCACAGGACAGTCCTCCACAGCAAAGGATTACCCATTAATTCAATATTAATAGTGCCAAAGCTGAGAGACCCTGCTCTAAAACGAAAAGAAGGTACGGTATTTTTAAGTACCTTTCAAATTTTTCATTGTAATTTAAGATGAAAAAATAGTGTCTACATCAAATTATATTTTAAAAAACTCTAATGCTAATTTAAGTTGCTTCTTAGATTTTAGATCTTGTGCTTCCTATCAACATAAATAAGGATGAGATTAAAGTACGAGATCAGCTCCCTATTTTAAAAAACCGAGCAGGACATAAAACACCATAAAATTCAGACCACAAGTATTTTCATTGGAAAAGAATTCAGTTTAGAATTTAAAAACTGATAGAAAAAAAAAAAAAAGGTCTGTTTGGTAGTGCAATACCTGTTAGTAAAAAATTGCGGCCTTTTTTTGACACTAGCTTGAGGATACTCCCTTTACTCTGTTGTTTTTCGTCATGATACTGGACTACCATGAACCCGGTCTTGCAGAAATGTTGATACAGGAATAAATGCCAGGATAATGGTCAAGAAAAGCTTTCTCATACGTAAGATAATATTTAAAGGGTTAACATCCATCCATTTTTTTCTTTTTTTAATAAAAGGCAAGTAAACTTTCTAACCTGCAGTCTGAACACCCATTTCTTCAGGTTGGTATAATATATACTCTACAGCGACTGCTACTAATACCAACTCAAAACGTTCTCACTGACTTAAGCATAGAGAGAAATAAACACAGTAAACACTCATACAGGAATGTGTTCTTTTGCTTAGCTCTGATTTTTCTGAACATTCTAGAAAATTAGACGCCAATACCCTATAATACCTAATACGCTTTCAAATATTTAGACAGCACATTTGTAGAGCCAGTAATGTGTATATCAGAATTTATTTCCCTAGATTCCATGGCACGCGCTTACTGATAAAAAGCGACAAAAGGAAAGGGGACCCTTTTCCTGTCTGCGCTCCGCGCATTTTCCCCGAGCGCCTCCACCGCGCCGTGCACTGTTCCTGGCGCGGGGTTGAGCGCCCGCGCCCCGCGCGGAGCCCACATCCTACCGTTACCTCGGCCTCCGGGCGGTGGGGGCCCCTCGTCGCCCCACACCCGCCGCCACCGGCTCGGAGGACGCTGGCCACCCCTGCCAGCCCAGGGGCCCGACCTTCTCAGCACTCACCCGTCACGCGAATGGACTCCAGCATCGTCCCGCCGAGGCCGCGGGCGGCTAGCTGGCTCCACGGGCACGGGGGACGAGGACCAGCGGGAACCCGACAGCCCGCCTCTAGCTTGTGGCCCGGGCCTCAGAGGTGGGTCGCGGCGGAAGGCTGCTCTCCGCGACTTGAGGCAGGATAAAGCGGATAGGGACAGACGAAGAACGTTCGGACACGGCTGTGGAAAGCGCTCCCTCCAGCCCGCAGGTGCCGGAAGGTACACACAGCGGCTCTACAGTGGGCAGCTGCGTTGAGAACCCGCTGCCGTGACGTTGCCGCGCCCCCGTTGCTAGGAAACGCTCCTCGCCGTTCGCGTGCGCCGCGCTTCGCTGAGCCTGCGCACCGCTTGGGGCGCTAGCGCGCTGGCGGCCGGAGTCGAAAGGAAGTGAGAGAAGGGAGGGAAAACTACAACTCCCGGCGTGCACAGTGAAGGCCCGTGCCTCAGGGGTCTGTGGGGGCTGGGCCCAGGGAGAGGCTTGGGGCTTCCGCTTCTGGAAACCCGCATTTTGTCGAATAATTTCTATAGACGTCTGTACCGTATTCGAGGATTTAACACTGCAGCAGCTTCACAAGAGAGTGTTGACGTGACAGCTCCCGCTGTGAATTGCAAAACCAATCTCCTCCACCCTTTGGTTAAAAGGTTAGGAAAACTAAAACAACTTTAGGTTGAAGGGCGTTGATAGCATCTTCATTATTTGAGGAAACTGGAATACATTTATCAATTGAGTATTACAGCTTAATAGCCTTAATACTAAAACACGAAATTTTATTTTTTTTAAAGATTTTATTTATTTGAGAGAGAGCGAGAGAGCGCATTGAGGAAGAATGAGAGGGAGAAGCCGGCTCCCCGGTGAGCAGAGAGCCCCAGGTAGGCTTCATCCAGAACTCTGGGATCATGACCTGAGCTGAGCAGAAAGCTAGCGCTTGGCGGACGGATCCACCCAGGCGCCACTAAAATACGCATTTTAATTTATGATTGTGCAACTGATACCGCTGGATGTTGTTTTCAGTTTGTTATTCCGTGAAAAATATATGGTATAGAGACTATACCATTCAACATATTTTTAGAGCCTGATGTGTGCAAAGTTCTAAGACAAGCCTGGAGGACATAAGTAAATGAACTAAGTCTTCCGAGCTTACAGTTTAGGATGAGCTCATAAGATGGTGTTGGCACTGTCAAATGTCCTGGCACTGTCAAATTTTCTCTTTACCCTTCCTCAAGGTTGAGACAGGACACAGAAATATGTTTTCAAACTCAGGAACAAAAGTTATGTTAACATAATCTAAGAATGACAGAAAACGTGTGAGGATTTGTAACTTTGCGATCAGTTTAGGAGGGAACAGTGGAAATTTAACTATCACAAATAGTAGATGACCTTACATCATATTCTGTCTCAAACTCCTGCGAATACTATCTTCAAAATATATCCAGAATCCAGCCACTTCTCATATCATCACTGCCAGCATTCTATTTCCAGCCACCATCTCTTGTTGGATTATAGCTATAGCCTAAATGATCTCCATATTTCCACCCTTGCCTTCTTAAATTTATTCTCAAAATTCAGTGGCCTGTGTGATCCTGTTGAAAAATCAGATGTCACTCTTCAGTGCAAAACACTTCAATGGCTTCCATTCTTACCTATGACATCCTTTATGACCTAGTCTCCTGTCATCCCTTTGATGTCATGTCTCCCCGCTCTCTGCCCTGGTCTCTTCCAAACACATTGGTGGTCTTGATATTTCTGAACAATGTCAAGCACTGTTTCACCTCAAGGCCTTAGTAACTTAGGATTCCAGCAACCTGGAATGCTCTTCCCCCAGACAGCCAAAGGACTAGCTCCTTCACCTCTTTCAGGACTTGATCCAAACATCACTTCTCAGGGAGGCCTTTCCTGGCCATTCTATTTAAAATTCTACTTCTTTCTCAGATCTCCTACCCTACTTCTCTGTTTCATTTTTCCACTTAGTACTGAACACTAATTTAATCAAATATTTTACTGATTTATCTTGTCTCCAGCCTTCAAATAAAACTTCCATAAGTGAAGTGATTTTTGCTTGTTCACTGCTGTATCCCAACATCTATAATAGTGCCTGGCACATAGTTTATCAGAGAGAGAGAGAGGGAGAGAAAGCAAGCACAGGCAGACAGAATGGCAGGCAGAGGCAGAGGGAGAAGCAGGCTCCCAGCCCAGCAAGGAGCCCGATGTGGGACTCGAACCCAGGATGCTGGGATCATGACCTGAGCCGAAGGCAGCTGCTCAATGAACTGAGCCACCCAGGCATCCCGTGCCTGGCACATAGTAGGTACTCAATAAATATTTGTAAATTAATGACTAAGTAGACAATAGAAAGTATGCATTTTCAATGATAACTCAAAGAAAATAGAATGATATAAAATGGGATGTAAAGAAAGAATCTTCAGGTTAGAGCGCTTGATAGTTTTGAGCAATGAATCTTTGCATTCATAAGGGCAGTTACTCCTGCAACATATGTCCTATGGAAAATAAAAGGCTATAAATGAATATATATCTATCTTCCTTATTTAACTAAAACTCTGAAACCTGCTTTCCAAGTTTGCTATAAAAATGCATCTATTACCACTCCAAATTTCTAATTTTTAAAGTCACTGCAATTTAAGAATTGTTAGTTCTCAAAAAAAGACTCCTAAAAGATGTTTATAAGTCATATATTTAGCATTTATATAAAGAATTTACTTTGAATGTTTTTACTGAAGCATACTTAATCATACTGTCCATTTTCATTATATTCTGAAGAAAACAAAATGTATGTACTTGCATATAAGGTATTGGGCTTAGTACTTTTAGAGTACATTATAAAACATGATACTTATCCTCAAGAAACTTACTGACTAGTTAGGAAAGGGTTTATACACACATACACACACACTAAATTTAGAAAAGGATGTGCCCTAAATGTTTACCTCTCTCAACAGACCATTAAACTTAAGAATTCCAAAAATAAACAATTTGGCACCTCTGTAGTTAGATGCATCTAGAACATTATTTCATTCTTTACTTTTAAAATTGTTTTTTGGGGGTGCTGGGGTGGCTCAGTGGCTTGAGGCCTCTGCCTTCGGCTCAGGTCATGATCCTGGGATTGAGTCCCGCATCAGGCTCTCTGCTCAGCAGGGAGTCTGCTTCTCCCTCTCTCTCTGTGCCTGCCTCTCTGCCTACTTGTGATCTCTGTCTGTCAAATAAATAAAAATCTTTTAAAAAATTGTTTTTATGGTCACTCTACCAATATTGCCTTGTGGATAATTTTGATTTCTTTTTTTAAAAGAAAAAAAAAGAGATCATGACCTGAGCCGAAGGCAGAGGCTTTAACCCACTGAGCCACCCAGGTGCCCCTAATTTTGATTTCTAAATAATCTTTAGTGATAAGTGATATTAAAGGTGCATATCAATTTAATCAAAGCGTTTTGAAAAGATGCATATTCTTTGTGTATTATTAGGCATTGAAGTACTCTTGTTAACAAATTTGTGAATACAAAGAGTTTATCTAATTTCTTACAAAACTCGTACTGTTATCAGCTCCTTTTACCATTCCTGCCTATGCAATTATTCATCCTCATCAAGCTTTGTACATCTGCTTTGTTAATTATTGATTTGTGCTATGCCTGCTTAGTATTTCCATTGGGTACAGCATCTGCAGCTGTCCACTTGGCTGCTTTTGAGTCAGCATTGTTTTTACATATCCACCAGAACAATGAACAATTCCATCTTTCTGAGAAACTTTTCTTTATATCCATTTCTATATAAACCATTAATATTGAGACAAAAGAATTGATTGATTATCAATTACTACTCCATTTTCATAAAACTGATTTTAATAATTTATATTTATCTTTAAGGATGCACTTCCCCTCTTTTTAAAGTTTTACTAAACTTAGGTTTTCCAACAGTAGCTAAAGATGCCATTATAGTTGTCCTACTATGTTATATTTCATTTTACTTTCATAGTCATTTTTATATACACTGCCAATATTATATTGCAGATCATTTTGATTACTGAATATCTTTAATGATTACTTCCATTCAATTTTACATATGAAAAATGATAGAAAAATGGGAATTTTGATAGAAATTCTTTTCTGTATGGTGGGATTTTTATGTTATGGAAAAGAGCTTATATTTTTCTTATCTTATCAGTAACTTTTTTTGTTTAACTCCTATGTTAATCTGTATATTCCATGTACATGATGTACACTTTTCATGATCCATGGAGTTTCTGAAAGAAAGTCAAAACATCTTTGTAATAAGAAGGGATCATTTTTGTTTTTGTTTTAGAAAACAGACCAACGACCTCCTTTTAAAAGACTTAAATACATTTGATCATTTACTATGAATGGGGGAGTTGTATAGTAAAGACTAAGAAAAAGGAAGAGAGAGATGGGGAAGACTTGAGAAGGCTGCTAATTAATAAGTATTGCTAATGGGGCGCCTGGGTGGCTCAGCGGGTTAAAGCCTCTGCCTTCGGCCCAGGTCATGATCCCAGGGTCCTGGGATTGAGCCCCGCATCGGGCTCTCTGCTCAGTGCAGAGCCTGCTTCTCTCTCTCTCTCTCTGCCTGCCTCTCTGCCTACTTGTGTTCTCTGTCAAATAAATAAAATCTTAAAAAAAAAAAAAAAAGTATTGCTAATGTTAGTGGAAAGACAAATAATTACAGTATTTCATCTTCTATAGAAAAGGTTCATATTGTTTAGGGCTGATCAAATATACATTATGCTTGAAACTGAGAAAAAGTTTAATTTCTTAAGAAGTTATCTCAGTAACTAAAAGAAATTAGAACAATTAAAATAATATTCACTTAGGGGCGCCTGGGTGGCTCAGTGGGTTAAAGCCTCTGCCTTCAGCCCAGGTCACGATCTCAGTGTCATGCAATCGAACTGCCCCACATTGGGCTCTCTGCTCAGCAGGGAGCTTGCTTCCTCCTCTCTCTCTGCCTGCCTCTCTGCCTGCTGATCTCTGTCTGCCATATAAATAAATAAATAAATCTTTAAAAAAAAAATAATATTCACTTAAATTTTACATAAGAATTTAAAAGTTTGGGGGGTTGAAGTTTCTAGAAAATATTTTTTACTTCCTGTTTACTGGAAGCAGTTCTATGTCTTTGAAAATAAATGAGTTGAGGAAAATTCATCTGCAGCAGTCTGCTATTGTATAAGAACAGAGGAACACCTCATTCTAACAAACATTAACAGAAACCTCAGGGCAAGCTGTGAACAATGTTTTTTGACTCATAAAAGGAAAAAAAATCCAAGGAATAGTTGGTTTCTGTGGCATTTGAAAAAAATTTCGAGTGACTTTTGAATGCTTTCAGGATGTCTGTATTGAAAGAATGGAATGTTTTCAGTATGTCTTTTTCAGGAGAATGAAAAGCATTAAGTGGGAGACAAATCAAAGAATGCTATGTGAAACCTCCTCTGCCTTTTCACCTCAATGAAAACAGCACAAAAATCCTGAAAAACACTGATTTTTTTTTTTTTTTTTTTTTGGATAGGTTGTTTGTTGTAAATGACTAGGGGAGGAAGGATATTTTTTAATCAGATAAAAAAATTGCCTGCCTTTATTATATTTTGCAAAAATCATGATGTGTTTTAGTATACTTCTTCCACAGATTTGTTAAGTGCCTCTTTTATACAAAGCAAAAGATGATGAAGAAGATATGATACCTACCCTCAAAGAACTTCCTGATAGTGCATACACACATATGTAAACATGATGTATACATCAACCAGTCTTTGAGTACATACATCAAGGATGCTGTGGTGAGAGTCCCAGTTCTCTTAGAACATATATTACAGTGGGAGAAACAAACAAGAATCAAGTTAACCAAAGTATAATTATAGATAGGTGCTATGAAGTATAGTAAATCAGGGAAGTAATGCTAGATGGTGACTTGTCCTAGGCCGGTCTGAAAAGGCCTCTTTGACAAACTTTTGAGCTGAGATCTGAAGAGTCAACCACAGTATATTTGGCTGGGTGGGGGGTAGGGGGAGAGGGTTTGGGGAGACAAGCATTCTAGGTGGAGGGGATTGTAAATGCAAAAGCCCTGAGATGGCAATGATCCTGACATGATCCTGGAACTATATGAAGGTCAGCATGATTGCCGTCCAGTGAGCTGGGGGAAGTGGTAGGAGAAAAGGCCTCAGAGGTAGGCAGGGACCAGCAAAAGGAATTTGGACTTTATTCAAAATGCAATCAGAAGCCACTGGTTGATTCTAAACAGGGCAGTGACATAATATGGCTTATTTGTTTTTAAAGATCCTCATTGACTGTTCTGAGGACAATGGGTAAGAGGGTGAGAATGGAAGTGGGGAAACCAGATAGGAGACTTCATAGTGGGCCAAGTGAGGGTGATAATGGCTTGGAGTGGAACAGGAGCTGAAAAGAAGCAAAGAAGTAGAAGACCCAGCATATACTTGGAGGAGATGATCAGTAGTAGGTTGAGTATATGGGGAGGAGAAAAAGAAGGAATTGAACATGACTCCTGGGTTTTTGGCTTGAGCAACTGAGCAGATAGTAGTATTATGTATGGAAATGAAAAAGATGAGGGAAAAACATGTTGAGTGGGGAATTCTATTTTGGTTATGTTAAGTTTAATATGTCAGTTAGAAGTCCACGTCAGTATTTCAAATAGGTGGTTGGATATTAGAGTTCAGAGCTCAGGAAAGAGATCATGTTAAAGAAATAAATCTGGGAGCCATCAGTATAAGGACAGTATTTTAAGTCAGTGGGACTAATGAAATCACCCAGGGGAGTGTGTATAGGTAGACAGAAGAGGTCAGGGTAGAATTTAGAGTTTTTAGTCATTTAGTAATGGAGCAGAGGAAAAGGAGCCAACAAAGTTCTTTTCTCAAATATACATATTTAATAATATGTATATAATATGTATATGTATATATAAATGTATTTTGTATATATAATGTATATATATAAAATATACAATACACACACACACGCAGAGTAATATATACATAACTATACAACTATATGTGTGTATACATGTGTTTTTTTCTGACTTAAGATTAGCTGTCAGACATGATGCACTTTTACCCCTAAATACTTTAGATTATGCACATATATATGTAAATATGTATATCTGTGTATGTGCATGTTCAGAGAGAGGGAGAGAGGGAGAGAGAGAGAGAGGGAATGAGAAAAAACCAAATGTAATAAAATGTTAATATATTATGAATCTGGTTAAAAGCATCTTGGAATTCCACTTTTCTCTATGTATATATATATAAAACTTTTGCAACTTTTCTATAAGTCTGAAATCATATCAAAATAAAGTAGTGCAAATTGCGTACTGAAGTGGAAAATGAACTAGGTGGGGAATCTTCCAAGACATAAGATTCAACCAGCCTCATATAGATATATCCAAAGGTGCTGTGAGGACATTTCAATAGCAGGATCAAGGTGAGAAAGCCATGGATGTAGCAGAGCAGGGTATGTTCAGGAAATAGCAAATGATTGAGAGTTGTCTATTCTTGGAGTCACTTTCCTTGGCATTAAATGTTAAGCAAAATTAGTAGTAAACTCATTTGCTGAGAGTAAGAGAGTGGGATGGGAAACTGATAAGAGAATTTGATAGGGATTTAAACGGATAAGAATGAGAGGATTCTGAGCAACATGAAACATCCAGTTAGTTGGGATAAATTTGAAATGGAATTGGCTCAATGTTTAGCAAGCCAAGAAAAATAGAAAAAAATAGAAGGTTAGAAATTGGGAAGTTAAAAGCAGCAAGGTCTTGGGCCCAAGGAAAATGATATTGAAATGGTTTCTCTTGGGATTGGTTGGGTAGGAAACAGGTAAGACATAAAGGAGTTGGGCAGTGTTTGGGGAAGAGACCCGGAAAAGGCCAATAACAAGTTCTGAAAATCTTAGTCATAATCTTCTTGTTTCCTCATGTACTATTTTAAGGGGCTGAATTAGGTGTTCCTTACCCAGCTCTTAATTTTTTTTTTAAACTCCCTTTTCTCTTAGCCTCCTTTTCACAATAGATTGAATTACTTAGCATGTGGCCTCATAGAGAAGGGCATGGGCTATAACATTTTTAATTTGATGAAAAATTAGGAAAGGAGACAAACCATAAGAGACTTTTAATCTCACAAAACAAACTGAGAGTTGCCAGTGGGGAAGGGAGTATGGAGAGGGTGGTAGGGTTATGGACATTCGGGAGGGTATGTGCTATGGTGAGTGCTGTGAAGTGTGTAAGCCTGATGATCCATAGACCTGTACCCCTGGGGCTAATAATAAATTTTATGTTAATAAAAAAAAATTAGGCAATGAGAATATATTGAAGGTTAAGGTTGCAGGGCTTGCAGGGTTAGCAAGAGTAAGCAGCAGTGGAGAAGAGATAAGGATTTGAGATTACAATCAGGAGGCCAGTTTGGGAGTTTGAAATTTTAGACATGGAGTCTTCCAAGTATCAACTAGCAACCAAGTATGGCCATACATGTGATGGCTGAGCAGAAGACAGGAGGACATCAGTCTAGTTGGAAGGTTTGAGGAATGATGAGGTCAGGGTGGAAGAGATGATTGTTTCCAAATGTTTTATCAGCAAACATTTCTCAATGGACTGTTACATGTCAGGCCTGAATGGTCTGAGAAAGACCAGGATGGTGCCTGACTTCGAAAAGCATGGAAGTAGGAGTGAAGGTGGATGTCACAAATGCCAAAATTTGGGAGCATTAATGAGAGAGTAGAAGAGCCCCTGTCTAAAAGTAGTATGTGAAGAGAAATTTTTGAATTTGGAAGATAAAGAAGTTCATGACAGACATCAGTGGGGTACACTGAATCTTCTTCTGACATCCATTTTAAGAAGATTTTATTTTTGATATCCAATAGAGAGACTTTGATGTTTAAGAAACATAGGCTTCTGATACTCTGTAATATTTAAGAACTGCCTTTCTTTAATATGGATAATTTTAAACATCTAAAAATAGGCTCTGTGAATATAGCGTTAAAAAATCTAAGTATGAAAAGGTAAAGTTATCAATATATAAATTCTAGTGTGAAAAGTAAATAAAAGAATTGTTCCTCTTTATGAAAGGATTTGCTGTAGTCCTTTAATTATGAATTCTCTTAATACCCTTCCTCACCACTTGAGAAAGTAAAAAGGAGATTAAAACTGTATAAATTTTGAAAATAGTATGACTGTTGTTACATCGGGTTTTAAGAACAGTACAATATGTTCAGAAAGCACAATTTGTTTTCCTTCACTTTGGAATATGAAACGTTTTCATTGATTAAATTAGAAAAGAAAAAAAATCTGATGCTAAGAAGCATTAAAATGTGATGTTAGGGACCATTAATAGCAAAGATAGTAATAAATAAAACAGCCTTTTCCATAACATGTATGACATTCTTTGATGGTTCTTATTTCTTCATTATAATAAATATGTAAAAGAAGTGGCCTTTCAGCCAGATAACCTGAGGTAGAGAACTTGACTTTAATCCTTCTTGCCACTGCCTTGTTGTTAGACCTTGGACTTTTCTCTCCCTATAAAAATAAGAATATTGAAATCATTATATTATTTTGTGAATGAAATGAGAATTAGTATGAATGTATTTTGAAAAATTAACTGTAAATACATAACATTTGGAGTGTCTTTATCAAGTAAATGCTTTCAAATTCTTGTGTTTTTAGCCCTCCATTAATTTTATCTTTGAAAGATTATTATTTCCTTTTTTGAAAAGTAAGGATCTCAGAAGCAGCAAATACTCATTAGTAAGTGTCACCTTTAATCTACATAGCCTTGATTCTATTCTTAAGTTAATGTAATAAACTGTGGTCTTTACCTAAATAACTTGAGAGGTTGTGATTTCCATATAAAAAACAGGGAAGACAGTTCTGATAACATCATTTAAGCCAAAGGGCACAGTCTAACTACTAAT
This sequence comes from Mustela erminea, assembly GCF_009829155.1. Lineage (NCBI taxonomy): Eukaryota > Metazoa > Chordata > Mammalia > Carnivora > Mustelidae > Mustela > Mustela erminea. Next base: position 41,063,928 of record NC_045624.1, on the reverse strand, counting down.
AATCATGTGATTTCAGCATACATTTCTTTGCAACAGTTAAAAAAGAACTTTTTTTAAAGAAAGCAATTCCAAGAGAAAAGCATGGTTGTCATTTTTCAGGCCTTTGGATGCAGCTCGAGGGCATATTTACATCATTATTGTGTCTTTGGGGATCCAAATAAATTACTTAATTGAAATGTCAAAAGTATAATCTAGGATTTAAAGTCAGGCCGATTTGATTCAAATTGTTAGGTGATGGTCTGATCACTTAGTCTCTTTGTATCTTGGTTTCCTCATCTCTAAAATAGGAATAATGCTTATTTTATACTCATTCATTCAACAAACATCTACTGAACTTATGTTCCCAGAAGGTGCTGAGTTACAGCTATAAATAAGATATGTTCCTGCCATTCAATAGCTTACACTCTAGTAGGAGGGACAGATAATAAACATAAATACTTAACAAAACTAATTCCACATAGGGACGTCTGGCTGACTCAGTAGGTTGAGCATCTGCCTTGGGCTCAGGTCATGATCCTAGGGTCCAGGGATCAAGTCCTACATGGGGCTCCGTGCTCAGTAGGGAGCCTGCTTCTCCTTCTGCCTGCCACTCACCCTGCTTGTGCTCTCCCTCCCTTTCTGACAAATAAATAAATTAAATCTTTAAAAAATAATAATAATTCCACATAAGTGGTAAATGGGATGAAAAGAATAAATCAGCATAATAGGATAGAAACTGATGGAGAGGGGGCAGAGAGGAAGGGAGTGGCTACCCAAAGAGGGAAGTCTTTGAGGAGGTAGTACATTCCATCTCACACTCAATTAATGAGGAACCAGACATGTATAGAATGTATAGATCTAGAAGAGCATCTAGGAGGTAGAAAATTCTTGAAGGAAAAAGGAATTTGCCCAGAAGAAAAGCCCATGAGGCCGGAGCCTTGTGAAAAAAAGGGAGAGTATTGTAGAGGAAAACGGAGTCTGAATCATTTAGGGCCCTGTAGGTATGAAAAAGAATTTGGATATTATTCTAATTGCAATGAAAGACACGAACTAGCTCTGAATAAAGAAATGACACTGCACAATTTACATTTTAAAAAGATCCTTCTCTATAAATAAATTACTAAAACTAATAAGATAGTTGAGTAGGTTTGCAATAATCATTTATGTTCCTACATACCAGTGATGATTTAAAAACAAATAAAAAGATAAGTAAAAGTAGCAACAACAAGAGTACAAAGGAATAAATCAGTTTAAAGATTTGTAGGGAAGCACATTATAAACATTTTTGGAAAATATTGAAATAGACTTAAATTAATGAAGATCAACCACATTCACAAATGGAAAGGCTCAATATCACAAAGATGTCAACTCTCCAAATTATGTGATAAATTCAGTACAATTCCAAAAAAATCTCAAGAGGATTTTTTTTCTCTTTGTGGAGTTTGACAATCTAACTGTAAATTGGAAAAACAAGGAGCCAAATGAGCCAAGTCATTTCGTCAGGTCAATTTAATTTTTAACTTGCCTACCAGATATCAACACTTAAAATTAAGACAGTTTGATAATAGAAGTAGAATAGAAAAACGAACCACTTGAATAGAATAAAGAGCTCCAAAACAGACCTATAGTATGTACATAAAAAGTTGATATATCACAAAAGTGGCATTACAGGTTGGGGGGAAAGAATGGACAAATAACTGCTGTTAAGACATTTGGTTTCCAGGGACACCTGGGTGGCTCAGCGGGTTAAGCCACTGCCTTTGGCTCAGGTCATGATCTCAGGGTCCTGAGATCGAGCCCCACATTGGACTCTCTGCTCAGCAGGGAGCCTGTTTCCCGAACCCCCGCCCCCCCACCGGCCTCTCTGCCTACTTGTGATCTATTTGTCAAGTAAATAAATATAATCTTAAAAAAAAAAAAAGATATTTGGTTTCCAAATAAAAAAAATCAAACCAGGTAATTTAAAGACAAAATGATGAAAACAATACTTTTTAGTAAAAATATGGGAGAACATCTTTACAACCTCAGAGTAGGGAAGGATTTCTTGAAACACAAAAAGCACAATCCCTAAAGAAAAATATACATATATCTAATTACATTTATATTAAACATTTCGGTACATCCAAGACATCCTAAAAGATAAACCTGAAACTAAGATCCTGAAAAGATAAACCATAATCTAAGAAAAGATAATTGCAAGCTAAAAAGTTATTTTTCCAGAAAATACTAAATAAACAACAAAAAGTCTATGAATCAATAAGAAAAAATGAAGTGCATGGAAAAATAGGCAAACATATAGAGTTGACATTCACAGAAAAGGAAAATTGGAAGACCAATAAACACATGAAATGATGCTCAAGTTCAGAAGTAAGAGAAGTACACCCAGACAGGAATGGCAAAATCTAAAAAGTCTCCATGTGCTAGGGAGGCACTGAAGTAGCTGGCAAGCTCATGCACTGCTGACTAAAGTAAAACTTGTGACAATCATTTTGAAGAGTAAATTTTTTTTTTTTTTAAGATTTTATTTATTTATTTGACAGAGAGAGAGATCACAAGTAGGCAGAGAGGCAGGCAGAGAGAGAGGGGGAAGCAGGCTCCCCGCTGAGCAGAGAGCCCGATGCGGGACTGATCCCAGGACCCTGAGATCATGACCTGAGCCGAAGGCAGCGGCTTAACCCACTGAGCCACCCAGGCGCCCCTTGAAGAGTAAATTTATTTTTAATATCTGGTAATAATATTGAAATATATTTATCAAAATAATTCCTAGGTACATTACTGTAGATAAAATTTTGCATGTGTATAAAGGAGACATAAAAATATTTATAGCATCACCTTATGACCCAGCAATTGCACTACTGTTTATTTACCCGAAAGATTCAAACATAGTGATCCGAAGGGGCACATGCACCCGAATGTTTATAGCAGCAATGTCCACAATAGCCAAACTATGGAAAGAACTTAGATGTCCATCAACAGATGAATGGATAAAGAAGATGTGGTATATATATACAATGGAATACTATGCAGCCATCAAAAGAAATGAAATCTTGCCATTTGCAACGACATGGATGGAACTAGAGGGTATTATGCTTAGCAAAATAAATCAATCAGAGAAAGACAACTATCATATGATCTCCCTGATATGAGGAAGTGGAGATGCAAGGTAGGAGGTTGGGGGGTAGGAAAAGAATAAATGAAACAGGATGGGATTGGGAGGGAGACAATAAGAGACTCTTAGTGTCACAAAACAAACTGAGGGTGACTGGGGGGAGGGGGGTTGGGGGATGGTGGTGGGAGAGTGTGCAATATGGTGAGTGCTATGAAGTGTGTAAACCTGGCGATTCACAGACCTGTACCCCTGGGGCTAATAATACATTATATGTTTATTAAAAATTTTAAAAAATATTTATAGCATCGTGGAATCTTTGGAATAAATATTGTTAATGAGCTAAACATCCACGAACAGGATAATGGATACATAAATTGCAAGTATATTCATATAATATAATATAGCCCTGAAAATCAATGATATGCAGCTATTAGTGTGGATGAATCTCATAAAAAGAATATGGAGCAAAAAAATAAACAATTGCAGAAAAATACATACAATAAAAAATTTTTATGTAGATCACAATATATTGTTAAGGATACATATGTAGATGTAATGAAAATACATAAATTTCATGGGAATGATAAGCATTAAAATCAGAATAGTTTTAACCCTCAGGAGGAAAAGGTGAATGGAATTAAGAGACTCACAGGAGACTTCAAGTATAAAATTATATATCTCTTTAAGCTAGGTGGTGGGTACATGGTTATGTTTTATTCATTACTTCTTTATAAACCAGAAATATTTTATAACACAAATTTTAAAAGGAGAAAACTTATCTCCAGCTTATAGACTGAAGAATGAACTACCAGGGGGTAAGAATGGAAAAAAAGGAGACATGGTAGGTGACAATGGCCTTAATTCAAATTTAAACAGCTGCAGGAGGCCGACTCTGATACTGATACTCTTTTAGAGGAAGAGTAGAGGAGTATCTAGCACAGTTTCTGGCAGCTGGGAGGTGTTTAACATGTTGCAGCTACTGTTTTGGTGGTTGCTATCATCTTCACGGTGGTCATTATCAGTGTAGAGCACAAAGACATAAGGGGATTATGAAGCAAGATAAAGATTTGGAGTAGTTCTATTGTTCTATGTGCTTTATGTATCTCTTTTAGTCTTGACTAGAATCTGGTCATAAAGAATCTAAGGCTTGGGGTGCCTGGGTGGCTCAGTGGGTTAAGCCTCTGCTTTTGGCTCAGGTCATGATCTCAGGGTCCTGGAATCAAGCCCCTCTCAGCTGCTGAGCAGAGAGCCTGCTTCCCCCTCTCTCTCTGCCTGCCTCTCTGCCTACCTGTGATCTCTCTCCCTCTGTGTCAAATAAATAAAATCTTAAAAAAAAAAAAAATCTAAGGCTCACAGACTACATAAATTTCTAATGACTTCTTTTCCAATATTGTTTAAAACATTTTCTTCCTCCCCTCCAACACATATACTTTCCTGTCTAGCAAAAATGCAAACTTCTTTTCCTCATTGGTTCATAAGTAGCATATTTTAAGTATTAATAATTTGATACACCAAACACTTCAGTAGTGGCTGATTACAGAATACTTCTGGTTCTGTTTCAGTTTTTCATCTGATACTCCTAATAACCCTGGCAGTTGGTTATTCTTGTTTTATAGATGAGTAAGCTAAAATCTAGAGAGGCTAAACCTTTAGTATGTTGCTAACTTGGTGACCATGAGTTTCATGAAATTCTGTGACAAATACTTTATGATTAAATGGGCATTTTTCTAGGTAGAGGGTCAGCTTCAACTGTATTTTCAAAAGGTTTTAAAAATAGTGGGTTGAATGATTTGCCTAAGGTCACATGGTCCTTGGGAGTCAAAATCCCAAGCAATTTCTTCCTGCTCCACACTCAGAATTCTTTTTTTACAACCTATACCATTAAATTTCAAATTAGAGATATTATTAGTGAAACACTTTTTGTAATGTCTACTGACTGCTAAGATGGAAAGGTTATTAAATATACCAAAACATCTTACTTGGGAGAAATAGTTTTGGTTTGTTCAGCCGTTAGGCAGTAACTCCTTCATCTACATGGTGTTACTTTTCAAGTGAACAAGTCAGGAACTGTTGTCTTTACAAGCCCTAATGCAGACTTGTTGAAGAAGAAATGATTGATACAGTAATTACAAAACGTATTTTGCAATTCTGAGTAATCCGTAAAGAGCAATCATGAGACACAGCTTGATCTCGTGGTGGAGAGGGGACCATGAGCTGAGAATGGGGTTTTCCTTTCTCCTGGACAAGACTGACTTGTCTCAGGGTCTCCCCGCTCTGGGCTGTAAAAGCACATAGGTGGATGGCTTCTTAATCCTTCCAACTCTAACACTGTATAAATTTGGATGGGATTTAAGATAGAAAGGCAGCACAGAGTTTTGTGCATGAAACTTTCAGTCTGTTAATATTAGCCTTACTTCCCAATGAGAAAGGGTCTCTAGCGCCCGAGGTGGGTTATTAGCCTCAAATATCCGGGATCCCACTAGAGGAACCTCTCACGAGGGTCAAGCCCACAGCCCCCATTAGGGTAACGTAGCGGCGGGGGAAAGAAGGCCCCCAGGCCAGTGGGATTTCAAACATAAGGGCTGCTAATCCTATATTAAGTAAAGAGGGAAGGCGGGAAGGTTCCACAGGATCAGTTTAAACAGGGTGCCTGTGCGAACGTTGGGGTGGGGCTTCGGGTCCCGGAGGCGGCTGGAGCGCCCGCCGAGCCGCACCTCCGCCGCACCCCGGCCTCGGGAGCTGGGGTGTGACCGAGAGGAGGTCCGCTACCCTCAGAAACCCCCGCGGCCCGGCACCGCCACGTGACCGAGAGCCGGGGCGGACAGAGGCGTGTCCCGCTCCGCCCCGCGCGCAGGCGCGCTGTACAGGCGCTGAAATTCAAATTTGAACGGCCGCAGGAGGCCGACTCTGACACTGGAGGCCGAGGGGGTAGAGGAGAGGAGTTTGGGAGAGTCCTCCCTTCTCCGGCCTTCTGGTTTTCTCCAAGTGACACTGAACCGAGACTCACTTTTCTTTTTCTGAATTTGAACCACCGTTTCCGTCGTCTCGCAACCGACAGGAGAAGCCCGGGGCGATGGACCCGTTTACCGAGGTGAGAAAACTTGCGGGGGTAGCTTGCCATCGCCACTGTGGGCTCCTACCCTAACCCTTCCCACCTTCCGCGACCTCTGGGCCCACCGGGCGGAGGGCGCGTGCGCGCGCGTGCGCAGCGTGTGTGTGCAGGGGTCCGCCTGGGGGAGCCGTAGGGAGAAGGGGGTGGGGGGAAGACGCCGCCGGCTCCGCGGCTGCTGTGGGTCCGCGGTTGACGTATTGCGGTCCTGCCGCTGAAGCCTCGGGAGGGTGGTTTTGAGCCTGTCCTAAAAGGCGGTAGCGAAAAGCCTGCTGTCAGCCCGGATTACTGTAAAGCCCCTCGGTCGTAGTGCCCTGTCCCCTCCGAGGGGGAGGTTGAGGCCTGAGGCCTGGCGGAACTGGTCCTGCTGGAAGTGAAAACTGGGATAAGGTGTAGGGTGGAGTCGGGAGCCTGAATGACTCAGTGCTGTGTGCAGCCGCCGCCTGCAAATGGAATGTGATTTGCGGTGTTCAGGCGGCCGGCAGAATGCCCTGCATTTCAAGGATGCTGTTAACGAAATAACAGCAAAACGTTGAAATAAGCCAGTACCTGAAATCATTGCATCCGTTCCTATAGAGTCAGTAGTTTCTTCAGGTCTGATTACTCAGTTAAATAGGGAAGAAGTTTCATCCCCGGGATTGACACTCGAATGGAAAGGAAACAGCGCTGGCCGAATATATACAAACAAAATTAAAAGCCGACAATTAAAAAAAAGCAGAGTAAAGAAATAGGAAACCTCTTTGTGTGTGTTTATGGAGCATAACATTACAGCAATACTTGTCTTTTGTCCTTTGGAAATTGAATATGGATTAATTATGTCGTGTCAAATTATTTTTCTATTACTGGCCAGTCTTGTTGAGAATGTACATGGACATACTTGAGTTTTGTGTTGCCAGTTGTCTACTCCCTGTTCTTCCAGAACAGTTCCTGTTTCTGTAAGTTGTTGTGCAAGTTTCAAACTGTTACTTCTTGAGTTGTTGCAAAGTGGCCCTAAAAATGTCTCGATACTAGATTCAAAAACTTAAATGCTATGGAGAGTAGAAATACTTTTTTGGGGAGATGTAGTTTATAATTCCATAAGTCTAAGATTGTAAAAGTTTCAGCAGTTATAGTTTACTTGGATTCAAACATAATATTTATTTTTGCTTCAAATTCTCATTTAGGGGAAAACATTAGTTAATCTTAAGGACTGACAGAATGCAGAACACATTTTGTATTAGCTTTAAAAAATAGGGCTGATCATGCATCATATATTTTTCACATGAAGTTAAAAAGGATATTTTATGTTACTAAGCTAGGATAGGATTCCTTAAAACATTAGCCCTATGTCCTGAATATTCTTTTTATTTTCCTAAGTAACAGACAGGAACAACACATTTTGAAACTTGGTTGAAAATTGTACTTCATTTTACTTGAAAATGTCATTCCGAAGCTAGTACAAATCTCCATTGAAAGAAACTTTTATTTGAAGAAAGCTTTCGCTTTATAGTGTGTTCAGAAACATGTATGGTTTACATTATAAAAAGATCAGTTGCAGTTGGAATAAACAGCTTTGACATCTTTTCCTTAATTGGTAATGAGTGAAAAATTTGAGTTGGTTCCAATGACTAGGTGCTTAATGATAGCATTCATAACATTTTTGCACAGGCAAGTGAACTGATACATATCTTTGTCTTAAAAGGACTTAAAATAAGTTAAAGTAGTTTTCTCAACTAGAGTTCTTTATCAGAACCACAGAAAATGATTTGAGAAACTATTTTGTTAATTTTCCCAAATGTGATTCATAACCGTGCCATCCTGCAAGCATAGGAGAGATGTTAATTCATTACATTAATGTCAGAGCATAAGGGCTAATTCTTTTGGTGACTCAGGTTGAAAAAGCTACAGCCATCCTAGACTCTCTTCTTCTCAAACAAGGCTGTTGTGCATTGATTGCTTCTCCACCCTGGTGTCACTGGTGTTGTATGGCACACTCTTCTCTCCCTGTCCCTTCTGCTTGATTTAACCTCCGGCTCTCACTTTGATATCCCTTCTTCAAAGGGCAGATCACCTTTCACAGCGCTCATCTCACTTGCATTTACCTGTTGAATATATTTCCTATACGAATGTGAGTTTCATGAGTGCAGGCCTGTTCTTTCCTATTCAGAGAGATGTTTCCCTAACATCAAGCACATCCAATAACATTCTGTTGAAAAAATTTTTAAAAAGAGCCATTCAGTGCACATTATTTTACAAACACATAATTATATACAACAGTAATTGTTAGAACATTTTAGCCATGTTCTTTCCTTTATTGTAGAAAATTTCAAATTCTCAAGTATAATAACTCCGCATGGACTCATCACCCTGCAACACATGGCCATATTATTTCACTGTGTTCCCCTCAAATCCCTCCTACTGGATCATTTGGAAGAAAATTGTAGAGATCATATAATTTCATACATAAATACTTCAGTATTTATCATTAAACACTAAACAGTTGAAAAAAATCATAGTGCTGTTATCACACCTAAAATTTAATAGCAATTCCTTAATATCATCAAATATTCTGTCAATGTTCACATTTCCTTAAGTGTCTCATTGTTTTGCATTTTGAATAAGACTCTAGACAAGGTCCACAGGGCAGTGTCTTTCTATATTCTTCTTGGACTAACCAGAAATAAGGAAGCCATCTTGATTCATGGACAAACAAGCAGGGAAGGCAGATGTTTATTATTATGACCAGCTGATAACATTTAAAAAGTTACGGTGATATGAAGTTGTTTCTCCTGACAATAAGTTCTTAAAAAGAGGGATGCCTGGGTGGCCCAGTTGGTTAAGTGGCTTCCTTTGGCTCAGGTCATGATCCCAGCATCCTGGGATCGAGTCCCATATCGGGCTCCTTGCTCGGCAGGGAGCCTACTTCTCACTCTGCCTCTGCCTGCCACTCTGTCTGCCTGTGCTTGCTCTCTCCCTCTCTCTCTCTGGCAAATAAATAAATAAAATCTTAAAAAAATATATGTTCTTAAAAAGAACAATTGGATTTAGTCAAAAGACAGTTCGGATGTGGAGCCTAATGCAGGGTTTGAACTCATGACCTTGAACTGAAATCAAGAGTCTGATGTTTAATGACTGAGCCATTTAAAAGACAGTGTATAGCAAACTGATTAAGAGCCCAAACTCTGGAGCCTGATTTTTGAATCCAGCCTTGCCATTTCTTTTTTTTTTTTAATTTTTAAATTTTTTTTTTTTAAGATTTCATTTATTTATTAGAGAGAGAGTCCGGGATTGACACTGCCGTAGGGAACCCAGGGCCAGGTGTGCCAAGTCAGAGCTTTCTGTGTAGGATCCTTAAAAAGAGAAAAGCCACAGTTAAAATATTCTGTAAAGCATCTTCTCTTGTGCAATCAATAAATATGCTGTTACTGTGTGGAATGGACTTTCTCTTATTTTTGAAAAGTAAGTGAAAATCTCTGTATTGACATGGGAAAGAATGCTGCTAGAGTATACTGAAAATAATAAGTTAATTTATGTTGAGTGTACTCTGTTTAAGAAGGTATGGGGGGAAAAAAGAAGGTAGGGGAATCAGTAATACCTCCTAGAAAGATTTCTGTCAGAAATGATTTCAGGCGTGTGTGTGGCAGAAATTGCTTAGACTATAAGCTTCAGTTATTTTAGATTCATCCATGTAGAATGTCTTATTTCCCAGTTCCATTAGTTACTGCAGTTTTTTTATGCCTCTTTTATTTAAAGAAGGATCTGTAATGTTTGAAGGAATGTATCTTATAAATAAAGAACCCTTGAATTTCTGAGGCATTATTATAGAGACTTAGACTTATTGAACTGTTGAGTTTATCTTCCTTAGATATATAATTTCTTTTAAATCGATCTTTAGTCCTTATTTTGTAGATAAGGGAACTTTGGCTTATCTCTCTCAAATTTCTTAAAGTTTTGAAATCTTTGAATCTAATGTAGACAATAGAGTACTTGTGTATGTTTGAATGGCAAAGCCACATTCTTTTGTAACCAACCTCTTGCTCATAGTAACTGAAAATATACTGACTCACAAGTATTCTAACTAACCAGAGTGGAATGTGGGCATGTCCATGAATGAATAAAATTAAGCTAGTTTTGTATCTGGGGAGTGATATGTTTTATCATGGGGAAATTATCATATATATATGAATTTATGTAACAGTACCACTTTTGAGTTTGTTGAAGACTTTTATTTAAAGGGTGAAGGACTTGTGTCTTGGGCAACATTTGGTTCATGGATTAACTCTTTAAGTGACATGGCATTTAGATTTAGCTTCACTTCTTTCAGTTAGGAAATCATTCCTAAGGGAGAGAGTTGTACCTTCCAAATTTAGCTCATATTTCTTTCGCATACTCAGAGGAATTTTAAAGAATAATTATTCTATATTAATTAAGGAAATTAAAAAGTTCAAATGGAAGTGTAGTTCCTTAGTCTTCACTAACACTGTATCTGTGTGTGGGGCAGCATATAAACTCCAGCCAATAATTTGCATGCCTCCTTTAGTTGTGTACTTTTGAAAGAAAAGGAATTGTTTTATAGGGTCTTGTGTTTGTTCTACCATGCTGGTTCAAATGGAAGCATTAGTTGATTCAGAGTAAGAACAGAGTAATCGTGAGTTTATGGAATGGTTAAGATATCAACTTAAAATTATTTTATTATATATTCATATTGAGTTAAATAAAATATGGGATTTTTTTTTTAAAAGATTTTATTTATTTATTTGAGAGAGAGAGAGAGAGTGAGAGAGAACATGAGCGAGGAGAAGGTCAGAGAGAGAAGCAGACTCCCCGTGGAGCTGGGAGCCCTATGCGGGACTCGATCCCGGGACTCCGGGATCATGACCTGAGCCGAAGGCAGTCAGTCGTCCAACCAACTGAGCCACCCAGGTGTCCCAAAATATGGGATTTTTTTAGGTTTTTTTTTTTTCATCTTAGGAAATGTCATGTTTTCAAAAGACTAAATATGTTATCTCTTGCTGTTTACCATTATACCAAATCTTAGTGGCTGTGTTAGTTTCATTGTTAAAACAAATTACCACACGCTTAGTGGTTTAAAATCATAGATATTTATTACCTTCTGAAGGTCATAAGGCTGATGGATTTTACTGGGTTAAGATCAAGGTGTTGGCAAGATTGTATTCTTTCTGAAGGCCCTGGAGGAGAATCTGTTTCCTCGCCCTTTGTAGCTTCTGGAGGCCACCAGCATTTTTTGGCATGTGGCCCCCTCCTGCATCTTCAAAGGCACAATCCCATCACTCTAAGCTCTGCTTCTGTTGTCACATTTCTGACCTTCCTGACTCTTTTTTTTTTTTTTTAAGATTTTATTTATTTATTTGTCAGAGAGAGAGAGATCGAGAGCAAGCACAGGCAGACAGAGTGGAAGGCAGAGTCAGAGGGAGAAGCAGGCTCCCTGCAGAGCAAGGAGCCCGATGTGGGACTCGATCCCAGGACGCCGGGATCATGACCTGAGCCGAAGGCAGCTGCTTAACCAACTGAGCCACCCAGGCGTCCCTGACCTTCCTGACTCTTGTTTCATAAGGACAACTGTGATTACTATTGCCCTCTCCATATAATTCAGAATAATCTTTCCATCTCAAGACTCTAAATCATATCAGCAAAGTCCCTTTTGCCAAATAAAGTAACACATTCACAGGTTGATGAGATTAGGAAATGAACAGCTTTGAGAGACTATTATTCTTGCCCCTGAAGTGCTTGAAACAACCTCTCGTGATTCAGTGGCTCAGTAATTTGCGTTGGGCTCAGCGAGGCTCTGTTTCTAGTGGTGTCCCCCGGGGTCATGCCGGAGTCTGCAGGGATCTAGCAAATTATCTGGGACTGGATGGTCACAAGTCTGGTGGTTGATGCTAGCTCTCAGCTGGGCCAAGTGTCTCTAGCAGGCTTGACCTGGGCTGCTTCACCTGGTGTTCTAAGAGAGTGAGAAGAGAAACTGCAAGACTTCTGATGCCTGGGTTTGGAAGTCACGCAGTATCACTTCTGCCACATTATGTTGGTCAAGGTGAATCATAAGGCCAGCCCAACGCAAGGGTGTGGAAATAGATTCTACCTTTGGATGGAAGCAGAAAAAACTTCTGGCCATTTTAAATCTCATACAACCAACCTAACCATTTTATTTATATTACATCTGTGATAATTTTGACACTGGGGTGCTTATTTGGTGAATTTTGACCTAAATTACATAAGATTTCACATTTGGAATGTATTTAACTGTTATCTTATATGGTAATTGATGATTTTAGAAGATACCTTAAGTTTTGCAAATTTTTGACTAAACTTGTGTTTTAACGCTGCTGTATTACATATATAGAAACTGCTGGAACGAACCCGTGCCAGGCGAGAGAACCTCCAGAGAAAGATGGCCGAAAGGCCCACGGCAGCCGCAAGGTCCATGACTCACGCTAAGAGAGCCAGAGAGCCACTTTCGGAAGCAAGTAACCAACAACCCCTACCTGGTAGTGAAGGTAAAAGACTGTGGTGGGGGGGAAATATAATTGGCATCTTTTAAAAGAGATAAGCCCCATTTTATTGTGCATGTAGAAAAATCCAGGTCTTTGGGAGACAAATGTAATAATAGCCTCTGGGAAAAGGTCAGCCTTCTAGTTCAGGCTGATTGTATTAGGCCTAGACCTACAAGACCAGAGCAGAGTATCCAATAAATATTTCAAACTAATTGGTCAAACATAATTTTCCTCAACCCAAAGTTACCCTTAAAACCCCCAAGGGGAGAAAAGTAAAGGAGCAGAGGACACATACACGGTAGTGGTTTGGAGTTATCTACCTCTACAGTGCGGGAACAGCTGACTACCAAGTTTTCAGATAGTCTCTGGCACGAGCAGGTTAACAAATGGCAGACCTGCTTGTGGAGGCTTGAAATTCAATGCACCTTTTCATCCTCTGTCTGTTGAACCAGCCCTCTAGAGCTAGGCTGAAGGTATAGGTGGTTAATCTAAGACCTGGTGAATTAGACAAAAATAAATAAATATACAAACAAACTAACCTAAAATCACCCAGAAATTTATTTTATTCTTTCCTAAATCCTGGCATCCCCAGCCTGTATCAGTAAGTTAGCTGCCTTAATCTTTTCCCTGAGTATGGAATTGTCTGGAGATAATCATTTTCCTCAGCATAAATTTTAAAAATGCATATAGAAAGAGAGCATCACAGAAAGCAGAAGCAATATTACAAAAGTGATAAGGGCATGGAGCAGGCTCACGATTACTTTGTAAGCTAACCATGGAATGGGAATTTATTTTCAAATAGCTATACATTTTGAAGAGAGGGAATCCTATCTATATCACATATATTTGGTATATATTTTACATTTGTGTGGTAAATCTATCAGACGTACATGGTATGTATATTACATATGTGGATATATATATTATATACATATGGTAGTTGGTCAGGAAGACAGAGGCCTAGCTCCAGTCCAGGATCTTTTTCTGTTTTCGTTGTGACATAGGTTTATACAATGAAATGTGGTGTACCATGTACTTTAAAACTAGTGCTTGGAACTATGTTTTGATGCTTCGGTGGAAATATTTACTGTTTTATATAAGAATATATTGAATTCTGTATTTTCAAGTGGTGATGCATGTTAAAATAGGAACACTTTCAAAAAATCATTAGATGAGTTAGTAGAAAATAGATCCATAAATGAATTACAGAAGATGAGAAAGTTTCAGAATGTCTCTTTAATTAGACTGATGTCTCTGAGGGCAATCATGGCCCCCATTTAACAGAACTTTGGGTATTGCCAGAGCGAGAACACTAGGTCAGACAGCCAGGGATACTGGCCTCATATGCACTTTACATTCCTATATTCTAAAATGTTAATTTCCCAGGAGATATATTAAAACTCATTCTTGAGTAGAAATAACATGCCTCATGTTTGGGTAGCTCCTTTTTATTTTAGGCCTTTTTATTTTATAGGTGTCCATGGCACTTTAAAATATGAAATGTTATAAAAATATGAAAACATTTGTGCCAATAACTTCACTTGGCATTAACCAGATAATTGAGTTGCTTTTTTGGTTCCCTGCCTTTCCCAAACCTCAAGCAGGTTCTCTTCTAACCTTGCTTATTATTGTTCATTGAAGATTGTTTTAAGAAACACAAAGCCTGTTTCGACCCTTAGCTGTGTCATTTTATGGAAGATAATATAATTGCTCTGTGCTTGGTTTTCCTTATCTAAAAATGAGGTGATTGGGCTGTATGATTTTAAAAATCACTCAAAATGTTTGTTTATTCTATGTGTATGCATTTTTTATTTCCTAGTGTCTTTTTTTTTTTTTTTAAGGTTTTATTTATTTATTTATTTATTTGTCAGAGAGAGAGAGAGAGAGAGAAAAGCAGGCTCCCTGTCGAGCAAGGAGCCCAATGCAGGACTTGATCCCAGGACCCTGGGATCATGACCTGAGCCGAAGGCAGCAGCCTAACCAACTGAGCCATCCAGGTGTCCCTATTTCCTAATGCCTTAAGACTACATAAAATATTAGTCCTATACCTTGAGAATATTATTTGAATATCTTTTCATTCAGGGGTTTTATTTTATTTTAATTAATTAATTAATTTTTAAAAGATTTTATTTGTCCAAGAGAAAGAGGGAGGGAGAGAGAGCACAAGCAGGGGGCATGGCAGAGACAGAGGAAGAAGCAGGCTCCCCGCTGAGCAAGGAACTGGTACAGGACTCTGGGATCATGACCTGAGCTGAAGGCAGATGCTTAACTGGCTGGCCTCCCAGGCATCCCCACTCAGGTGTTTAAAACCATAAATTATATGTTCGCTTAAAAAGAAATCTCTGGAGGTGCCTGGGTGGCTCAGTGGGTTGGGGTCTCTGCCTTTGGCTCAGGTCGTGATCCCAGGGTCCTGGGATCAAGCCCCAAGTCAGGCTCTCTGCTCAGTGGGGAGCCTGCCTCCCTTCCTCTCTCTCTGCCTACCTCTCTGCCTGCTTGTGATCTCTGTCAAATAATTAAAAAATAAAAATTAAAAAAAGAGAAAGAAAGAAATCTCTCATACCAGATTTCTAAGTTACTGAAAGTAGAATTTTACATATTTCTTGTTGTAAGGAAAATCATTTAAAGAGAACAGAGAAACATCACATTTTAGTAATTTGTTAAGTACCTACTGATGGTTTTTCAGGCTATGAGAATTTACAGAAATTTGAAATTTTGGGGGTGGGTGTCCTTTTTTTAATCTAGAGAAATCTTGTACAAAACCATCACCATCAAAGAAACGCTGTTCTGACACCACCGAAGTAGTAGAAGTTTCTAACTTGGAAAATGAAAAACCAGTTGAGTCTGCTTCTGCAAAACCCTGTCCTCCAAGTCCTCCGGCTCCCCAGGCGCAGCCTCAAGCAACTGCTCCTGTCAGTGCTTCGGAGGCGGCCCCAGCCCCGGTGCCCAGAGTGAGGAGGGGGCTCAACTCGAGATTGGAATCAACTGCAGGGTCCTCAGTGAAAACACGAATGCAAAAGCTGGCAGAGCAGCGGCGCCATTGGGATAATAATGATCTGACAGGTATGAATGATACGATGGCCTGGTCCTTAAAATCTGTTTCAATAAGCTTCAACTTGGATGCAAATTTGAGGTATCACTTAACACACGAAAGATCACTGCTTCTGTTTTATCTATCTCTTCAGTATCCATCACTTACAAATAGTTTGTATATCAATGGGATATTTATCAGTTGATTGTGTTCTCATTGAAGGAGATGCTGCTGAAGTTCTTAGAGCAGCTCCCAGAAGCTTGGTCTCATAACAGAATTATATTTGCAATAAGACACAATAGAGAACAAACTATACCCTCGTCATTATTAGCATTGCTGACCTTTAGCTCTGTATGCAAGAAATCCTATTTCGCGGATTAACTAATTAAATAAATTTGAGTGGTTAAGGTATGTAATGCTATTTAATAGAGGGGAGAGAAAACGTAAACATTTACTGAGCACCTACGACACATGTTTGTCAGGGTGCTGGGAACCCATGAAGTGACCTGATCCTTACCTCTGTGTTCTCATATTCAGATGGAGAGTCTAAGAGCAAATCAGCAGGGTTATGTGTTCTATGATCAATTTTGTCTCCTATCTCATTACAAAAAAAGCCTTGAGATGACTCACAAAAAGAACTATGTTACAAAACAAAAATAAGGAAATTCTTGGGTGAAGAGAAGGAAGAACAGAGAAGGGGAGGGTAAAATACAGGCGTTCAGGTCCTCCTCACTTGCCAGAGTTATGAACTTGCTAGCAGCCAAGGCAAGGAGGTTATACACCATCAGTTATTTCACTGCTATTTATAAGATTAAAGCAGAACCGTGGCTGGAACTAAGACCTAAGAGAACTTTCTTCCCTGGGTCCTCAAAGATGACTTTGTAGAAGGTAGTTCGTGTGTGAGGTTAGTCAAGGTAGGCAGATGGCCTGGCTCCAAGCTCAGTTGGTGAACACAGTTCCGAAGAGAGCCAGCATTGTACAGTGACAGCTGGGCCTTACCCAAGGAAGTGTTCCTCAAGCTTTGGCTCTCAGCCTGACTCCTGTGTAACAGAAACATTTGGACCATTGGATTGTAATCTCAGGAGCATGCTGGAGCCCTGGGGTGTACTTATGTCTTTTTAAAAAAAAATCTGTTTTACTCTGGTGCATAGCCAGAATTGAGACCAAGTGATCTGAAGAAATGGATGGACAACATAAATTTTAGGCAGTCTTTCATAAATGTCAATTCTTTGGTCTGAAATTTGGTAAGTATCGGACAGCAGAGTGTTTTAAGATTATCCTTTTGGCAGTGATGGTAATTTCAAGAGTCAATACTTACTGTGTAAAGTGCTAGGCATTCTAAATATTTTTTGTTCTAATATAGTATAACATTCAATTCTTATAAATATCTTAGGACATACATACCACTTTTTTGTTCATGTTATAGAAGAGGAAACTGTGTTCTTTTTTTTTCTTTCTTTTTTAGGAAACTGGGTTCTGAGAGGCTAAGACTCCTTACCAGAATCAGCAGCTAAAATTCCAACCTCAGTTGTTGGATTCTAGGGCTCAACCCTTGCCTGCTGTGACCCACCTGATGTTCTCGGGTATAGATCAGGGTGCAGATATCCCATGCTGTCTCTTAAACACCTAGTGATTTTGGTAGTGGGCAGGGCTAACCGTGCTTCTTTATGATTCCTGGGGAGGCTAATCAGTAAATGTGCCTAAATACAAGGATGTTTCCTTTCTGTTTGGCAAGAAATCTCTATGCGAAATAGAAAGAGGGTTTAATGATATAATGCATGGTGAGAAGATCAGCCAAGGCCATAAATATTCTAGGGCAGAAAGCATTGCCACAGTGACTTTGAACATTTTGAAAACAAATGTTAACAAATGCTTACCTCAGCCTTTAAAGTAAATCTCTTAAGGGATCATAACCTGTCTAATTTTAAGTACTGAAACTTGAAAATAAAGTGTTTGTGATGAATGAGTTAGTGTATGCTCTCCAGAACTGTGGGTATAAACCAGTTAAATGAGGGATTATACTAAAATATAACTTAACTGAAGCTTCTTTTCTGATAGAGAATAGTTAGAAGAGCTAAAAGTCTCTTAAGCCCATTCCTAAAATATGACAGTAAAGCTGTCATCTGCTTAGAGGACAGGTCTGATTCTCAGGGACGCGATAGAGGTATGCAAAAGGGTATCACAGGGACGGTGGTGGCCAGGGAAGCTTTTCTAGGGAAGGCAGATGCAAGACACTGAGGGACTACTGGCTTCAGACCATGGAGAAGGTCTCCTAGGCAGAAGTAATAGGATGCCTAAGAAGCACAGAGGTATGTAAACAGAGCACGTACATAAAGAGTAGATATTTTCTGGTAGAAAAGCAAGAGATAAGTTTGAAGAAAGCAGCAGGGTTTAGAGCCTGTGGAATTTAACCAGGAGGTGATGGTGAGATACTGGGAGAATTTAAGTAGACAAATGCTGTAGAGAGATCACTCTGGCATCAGAATTGAGAAGGGATTGAATAGGCCAGAGACTCGAGCAGAGGGAGCAGGAAGACCAGTTAGAAGGTTAATGTTATAATCCTGGTATGGAATGATGAAGGCCAGGAGTGAAGAGGAGAGGTGGGATCTGTAAGATTTAGGAGGAGGATCTCTGGGCTAGATGTCTGGGTGGTGGTGGAGGAGAAGGGAGAAGGAGGAAGAGGCCACAATGAGGAGGAACATGTTTGGGGTAGTTTCAGCATCACATACGTTATTTGGGGTGCCGGGGGATAGCCAAATGGAGGTGGTTGGTAGGTAGAAGGACCCCATGGAGGATATGGCCCAAGAGCAGAACTAGTAGAGGATGCTGCCACCAGTGGAAACACAAGGCCTGCAATGTGTAGTGGCATCTAGTGCCAGCAGCGAAGGCAACTTCAAGGCAGCCGGGGAGGCAGAGGCCAGTTTGGGTGTCTAGTAGCGAGAGAATATTGTGTAGGGCTAGAGGGACAGTAGCTAAAAAGGGGCGTATGTTGGTGGGAGGGTGTTTACTTTTAGCTGGAAGATAAGACAGAGCTAGATACAGATGAGCATATTTATGTGCAGAGAAGAAAAGAAGTTTTAGAGGGGTAGAATTGAGAATTCAGGCAGAAGTATAAGGCTTGGACAGTAGGAAGGATACCTCTTCCATTGACTGAATTTGTGGAGTAGAAAGTGCTGTGGAATTTTGATTTCCCTATATGTGCTTTATGCCTGTAGGTCTTCATAAGTTAAGTATTACTTTTCGAGATCTATCTATACACATGAAGTAACTGTGGGCAACATTTTAGTCTAACCCTGTGCTATCCAATACTGTAGACACTAGCCATATATAGTTTTTAAGATTTAAATTAATTGAAATGAAATAACATTTCTTAGTTGCCCTAGCCACATTTCAAGGGCTCATGAGCCACACGTGGCTAGTGGTTACTGTCCTGGATAGCATGGATCTAGAACATGTCCATCATTGCAGGAAGTTCTATTGTACAGCACTGGTCTCATCCATTTTAAAACAAAACGTGCCTGTGGAATATGTAATCTTAAATTGTGTGATGTTGTAACATCATGAATTCTAAAATTATGACCTAAGTGCACGGTCTCTTCGAGCATTTGTAATCCATTAAGATTTAGAAAAAATAGGTGTAAGAAGTTTGCCTGTTTTTTTTCAAATTTGGATGAAGTATCATCTGATTTGAAAAGATATTGTCAAATTTAAGCAGCTTGGTAGTTTCATACAATCAAGAGCTTTCTATTAGTTCCTAAACCTCCTAACTCTTTTTTAAAAGTTCTGAATGGAGTGATCTTGGTATTACACATATGCGTAACTCTTGAACACGGGTTTTAAGTCTTTTTCTGAAAACATTTCCAGATGATATCCCTGAGAGCTCAGTCATCTCCCCAATGCCATCAGAGGAAAAGGCTGCCTCCCCTCCCAAACCAGCCCTCTCGGATGCCTCGGCAACTCCAGTTGGAAGAAGGGGCCGTCTGGCCAACCTTGCAGCAACTATTTGCTCGTGGGAAGATGATGTAAATTACTCATCTGCAAAGCAACACAGTGCACAAGAACAGCCTGGTACCACTTGTTTATCCAAATTTTCCTCTGCAAGTGGAGCATCTGCTAGGATCAATAGCAGCAGTGTTAAGCAGGAAGCTACATGCTGTTCCCAAAGGGATGGCGAGGCCTCTTTGAATAAAGCTCCATCCTCGAGTGCTGTGGGTGTATCTCTGAATAATGCTGCAATTTCCAGCTCTGTGGTAAGCAATGCAATATTGGTCTTTGGAAATCATTTTTTTTTCCTTATGAGTGATAATGTATATAAAGTATTTTATCACATATATGTAGTGTATTTGTATCTATTTTTAGAAATTGGTGGCATAGAAAGTAAAAATCCTAAATTTGGTAGCCTAGTCTAAGATAAATTAGTTGTTGACAAGTAAATTATATTAATTTCATATGATTCCAAGGTGTATAATAATGGAATGATGACGCCTCTTAGTCATCAGGGAGAGCACTGAACATTATTCTCCCTGTAGAACGTTTTATGTATGCGTATAAATCTAAGATATGGAATTTCTCTGAAAAGACATGTAATAAACTAGTAGCTCAAGTTGCTTTCAAAAGGCAAATTGCAGAACAGGATTTTTAAGGGTGGTTATGATAATGTTACCATATATCCTTTTGAAATGTTTGAAAGTTTTACCTGGCACAAGAATTACATCATCAACTTTCAAAAATAATCTTAAAAAAAAAAAAGTATGTTTCTGAGCATTGTTTTTTAATGTGGAGCCAGGTTTTGGAATTAGATAGACCTGCATTCAATCCCTGCCACATTATTAAAAGTGTAGCTTTGGACAAGTTACTTAATCTTACAAAACCTTGTTTTCCCATCTGCAGAATGGGAAAGAAGGGGTTATTGGGAGGTTTAAATGAGATTATGTGCATAAAACCTTTAGCAAAGTGCTTGGCACGTAGCACTTAATAATATGTTATAGTTAGCCATGAAGTACATGATATGATTGCGTTGAATTAATATTGACTTAATTAAAATACAAAAATATGCAGTGTGGTCTCATACAGTTAAAATTTATAAAGGTGCTAGTAAGATAATCAGAAAGAAATTGTTATTTAAAATAGGGAGTGACCCTACCCCTTATATGAAATTACTCCTCAGTGTATTATACATGCTAAATTACATATTATAATTTTAATAATAGCATTTTCAAAGTTGACTTTTTGTCAAACCTTTCAAATTGGTTCGATCTATTAAGGAGAATTTTTTTTTCCGTAAGTTTACATAAAGGCTACTAAGCAAATAGAAATGACTCGTTTTGTTATAAGACTACCTTTCGATATTGTGAATATCGTAGTTTACCTGAAGTGTTATCATGTTTCAGAAAGCTGCTTCTTCCCCAGTGAAATCTTCTACTACAGCCATTACTGATGCTAAAAATTGTAAGGGACAAAATCCTGAGCTACTTCAGAAAGCTCCTGTAAGTCCCCTGAAAACAGAGATATTGAAACCAATTGAAAAGTCAACTGTGTCCCAGACATTTCGGCCCAAAGAAGAATTAAATAGAGAAACTTGTCGGCAGTCTCAATCTAAAGACAAAGCAGCAACATCAGGTTATGTATCTTTTTAAAAAAATCTAGTTAGTGCTGACTCTTTTCAGGGTGTCTGTTCTCAGCATTCTAATTATCCAGTTGTGAACTGCACAGTGTTGGTCTGCATGGCAAGCACGTGAATGTATAAAATGAGACTTCTTCAAATTCAGTCTTAATTTATTGAATGAATATTCATTAGTGGGGACTTGCCTATTTACTGGTCAAAGTATGTAACTTGTTAACAGTTTAAACATGGTTTTTTTCTAGAATGACCATGGTAGATACTTTCTTTTATGCTTTTTGATGGGGACACAGCATATACACCTGAAAATCACATTGTAAGGGCATAAAGAAGAAACATTTTTGTAACCAAGAGTGCAGAGCAATGCTTTGCAAACTTTAATATGAAGGCACCCCTAATAGCAAAGGAGAGTGAATGTGTATGTAAATGGCTCCACTCCCAATTATATTTATATGTGTGTATATTGTATGTGAGCATGTACATGTAAAAGTTCAAAATTAACCCGTGTAGTAAAATGATGCTCCTGGAAATCTGTATTCATCTTGTGGGGACTTACACCTTCTGGCTTACCCTACCCTCACATGCTATGGGTTGAGAAACACAGGACTAAAAAATAAGGTTCAAATATATGGAAATACAGTTAATTTTGAACTATATTCTTTTTTCAATAGAATTGCTTTAGAAAAGACTTTTTTTTTTTTTTAAGATTTTATTTATTTATTTGTCAGAGAGAGAGCGAGCGGGAGCGAGCATAGGCAGACAGAGTGGAAGGCAGAGTCAGGGAGAAGCAGGCTCCCTGCAGAGCAAGGAGCCCGATGTGGGACTCGATCCCAGGATGCTGGGATCATGACCTGAGCCGAAGGCAGCTGCTTAACCAACTGAGCCACCCAGGCGTCCCTTGAAAAGACTTTTAATTCAAAATTTTAACTTCTTAAAAATATCTCTCTGGATACTGTAGTTCCTCATCAAAGAGAAGTAGACAGAGAAATGAGAGTAGATATCCATTAGTTATTCCAGGAAACCAGCAATCAGTTTCCAGATGAGCCGAAGTGAGAAGTAACCTGGGGACAATTAGCAACATCCCCACATGGACTAGGACTAGTTACTCTCAATTTTTCAAAGACTTATGGAATCGATAAGAAGGATTTTTTTTTTTTTAATTCTTGGCTATTGGCTATGCCCAGTATATGTTACTGGGACCTCAGAGATATTTAATTTTTATGTTTCTTTGTATTCTTAAGGCATTCTGGTTTGAGATATGGTATAAAGTGACACATGGAGTCTTTAAACTATGCCTATAGGTCAAATTCTGCCTTTTACCTTTTTTGCAAATAACGTTTTATTGGAACACAGCCATGCCCATTTATTTACACGCTGTCTGTGGCTGCTTTCATGCTTCAATGAAGAGTTGAGTAGTTAACAACAGTGGTCACATGGTTTGCAAAGCCCAAAATATTTACTGTCTGGCCTTCTGTGGAGAAAATGCTGATTTCGGATAGAGAGAAACCTCTTTCTCTATGGTCTCTATCCCATTTGTTCTACTTCAAATGTACCTCATACTATTTCAAATGAATACTATTTTAAGACTTTATAGAATCAAGATATCGCTTGATAGGGACGCCTGGGTGGCTCAATGGGTTAAGCCACTGCCTTCGGCTCAGGTCATGATCTCGGGGTCCTGGGATCGAGTCCCGCGTCGTGCTCTCTGCTTGGCAGGGAGCCAGCTTCCTCCTCTCTCTCTCTCTCTGCCTGCCTCTATGCCTACTTGTGATCTCTCTCTGTCAAATAAATAAATAAAATCTTTAAAAAAAAAAAAAAAGATATCGCTTGATAAAGTCAATAATCTCTAATTTTTCTTTTGAGAGAGAAAAAGGATTTAATTCCTAGATTTTCTATTGTACTTCCTAAAACCAAGATAAAATAAATTGGGCTATAGAAACAGAAGTAGTTGGGTTATCATGGTGAGGACCCTTTGGTGATATGGAATACTGTTAATATACATAGTCAATTTCCAGTCATTTAGGTTCTGCTTATTTAGTTGAAGGGTTTTCTAATTTTCACTGTCCTCTCACTCTACCTTTTAAAAATTCTTGCTCTTCTTTCTTTAAAGAACTAAATCTAATAAATGAATTTTAAGACATGGAATTAGATAGGATAATATGGTAAATTTCTGTTTTAAAGCTGTTTTCATACTTTTTACTTTCTGAATGAGTAATCTAAGTAGAATCAAAGCATTTTAGAGCCATACTGGATTTTAGAACCTTTTCAATACAAGTTATAATTGTTACTTATTATAAATAGCCTCCAAAATGTGTGTGCTTTCTGTAGGAGGAGCAGGAATTAAGCCTTTCCTGGAACGCTTTGGGGAGCGTTGTCAAGAACACAGCAAACAAAGTCCCGCTCGGAGTACACCCCACAGAACCCCCGTTATCACTCCAAATACAAGGGCCATCCAGGAAAGATTATTCCAGCAAAATACATCTTCATCTACTACTCATTTAGCACAACAGCTCAAGCAGGTCTGGCATACTGCTTTTAACATTATTCATTACATGTTCTCGGCATAGAACCTAGAAATCAAATTGTAAATCCGATATCAGTCTTTCTGACAGAGATAAATAGCATCTTGGTTCCTTGTATCGCTTATTTCAAATTAGAAATATTATTGTCTTGTGTTCCATGCATACTGTGATTTTTTAAAATCTCAAACCTGAAGACAAGCAAAGTTTAGTAGTATCTGAATATTATTCTTAAACATACTATTGGCTCTTGTATAAAATAGAGCTTTTGGTGGTTTTAGGAACGTGAAAAAGAACTAGCATGTCTCCGTGGCCGATTTGACAAGGGCAATTTATGGAGTGCAGAAAAAGGCGAAACTTCAAGAAGCAAACAACTAGAAACCAAACAGGTAGTGTAAACAAGAAAAATGGGGGTGAACTTGGTATGGAAGTATTGCCGGGATCTAACTTGTGGTCCTGCATTGTCAAACAGTTCTTTATCCTGTTTCTTTTAACTGTGCCATTTTCCATTCATAAACCCCTTCAATGTTCATACGTAGTCTGCTTTTCTCTTGTGATACTCTCCCATTCGGTATTCACTGATGACCTACTTAGAATCAAAATTTTAAAACATGTTCTCATCTTCAATTGATTTCATATTTCTTTTAGTATTCTACTTAGTTGCTAGTTCTAAAATGTTTCTCGAAATCTACTTTTTTCATTAATGATGGTAGATTACTGTCAGATTTCATTAATCAGCTTTCAACAAAGCTCCTACTTATAAACTACTTTGTGTTTCATTTACATGCCTACTATGTACAAAATACTGTATTAGGATATACATTTAAGCTAAAAATAATAGAATTATATTTAAAGTGGTACCAGTTGAAATAGAAAAATACATTTAACCAGTATTCTCTAAGAAAGACCTTTAATTGACTTTGGTTTTTATCAGGTCTCTTGCTTAACAAATCATGTTTCCCAGGGTTCTGACCTAACCGTGTTTTCTTATTTGCTCTGGGACATCTCTTCCTTGTCCTCACAAAATGCTAATGTGCCTGGCTGTGTTGTATTCTTCTCTCCAGAACTCCAGGCCTGGTTGGCTGGTAGAGTTCTTTGCACTTCTCACCAGTATATTTTCTGTGTAGCCTCTGTCTTCACGTAGGGCTTCATTCTCTACCTCACCATCTAAAACAGTCTGGGAGTTCTTCCTTGCCTCCTTCCTCTTATTATTGCATCTTCCCCTAGC
The DNA here is from genome assembly GCF_009829155.1 of Mustela erminea. Classification (NCBI taxonomy): domain Eukaryota; kingdom Metazoa; phylum Chordata; class Mammalia; order Carnivora; family Mustelidae; genus Mustela; species Mustela erminea. The sequence continues at coordinate 41,038,845 of NC_045624.1, read as the reverse complement.
ACACACTTGAACACATACACATCCACTGTGTCCTCTGCTGTTTCCTTATCACTTCCAGAGCTTTGTATTGAAAACCTTGATTCTAGTCTGGCTACTCTCCTGTCAGAGCAATTTTATTTTTTTAAAGATTTTTTATTCATTTATTTGACACAGAGAGAGAGAGAGAGCGAGAGAGAGAGCTCGCTCAATCAGTGGAGCAGCATGGGGAGAGGGAGAGGGAAAAGTAGGCTCACCAAGCAGGAAGTCCGGTGTGGGGCTCAATCCCCAGACCCTGGGATCACAACCCCAGCTAAAGGCAGATGCTCAATGGCTGAGATACCCAGGCACCGTAAGAAATATTTTTTTAAAAAAGATTTTATTTATTTATTTGACAGACAGATCACAAGTAGGCAGAGAGGCAGGCAGAGAGAGAGGGGAAAGCAGGCTCCGTGCTGAGCAGAGAGCCCGATGCGGGACTCGATCCCAGGACCCTGGGATCATGACCTGAGCCGAAGGCAGAGGCTTAACCCACTGAGCCACCCAGGTGCCCCTATAAGAAATATTTTTAAAAGGCAGGTATCTGTATTCCCTTGCTTAAAGTCCTTAGAAAGCTCTCCCTAGCCAGCATCAGAAAACCGTCTATAGTGCTTGGCTTGCCATCTAGAATCATCTAGAATCTGGCTTCTCACTGCTCTTCCACATGTGTGTGTCAGTCCGGTCATGCAGACTGCAGTTTCTCAAATGCACCCATGTTTTCAGATCTCTTTGTCTTTGCCTTGCTATTTCTCTCGCAAAGAGTATCTCCATGGTGAGCACCTACTTCATTAGGAGTAGGTCAAACTTCAGTCCCCTCTGGAAACCCTTACCAGGCCCTTTTCCTGAGGGGCCATCTTTTCTCACCCTGTCATCCTATTGTTTACCTCAGCTGGAATGTTTATCTTCTTGTAACTGTTTCACCTTTGCTTTCCACTAGAGCCTTATCTGTCTTTATCTGTGTTCTTAGTGCTTGGCTCACAGGACGAGCTCCATAAATTTGTCCTTGAAGGAAGGAATGAATGAGCTAATCCTTCCTATCGGCATACAGCAAGCTGTTATCGTCATCTTAAAATAAAAACTACTCTCTGGACCCCCTATTCCCTTCTCTTTCTTTACCTCCTTTTCATTCACTCTTCCAAAAGAGTTACGTCTTGCTGCGTACATTTTTTCCTCCCTTCTCTCTGGATCTCTCCACTCAGGCTGTCACCACTACTTCCTCATCAAATTCACTGGGGCCCTTCGGTAATCAATTTTTAGGCATTTAACTTGACTTATTAGCAGCATTTGGCATTGTTGATTACTGTCTTCTGTTTGAAGCACCTTCTTCACTTGGTTGCCAGTGTATCATATCATGGCTTTTCTGCTTCATCCCTGGAAATATGGGACAACAGTTCTGAAACTGTTGTGCTAAATAATTCCTGCTACACTTGCGGAATTCCTCTCCGGATGGCTGCACATTTGCATATAAAGAACATCCTGAAAACAGTAACAGAGTTTAGGGGTCTGGCTCACTCAGAACTCATCCATGGTACCCCCAGAGGGAGCAAAGAGGTAGGAGGAAAAAGTGATTGAGTGTGGTGTTGCTAGAGTCAAAGAGAGGGCTTTGAAGTCTGACCTACTCCTAGTGAAGTAGGTGCTCACCATGGAGATACTCTTTGCAGAAAGGACCTTTCAGAAAGAAAGGATGGTTGCTAGCAAGTATCTGTTGTCAAATGTGGACTGGGCCGAGACCACTGGGTTTTGGAAGAAAGAGCTTGTTTCTTGGCAAGAGCAGTTTGGCTGAAGTGGTGAGGGGAGAATGCAGGTGGTGGTGGGTGAGGAGCGGGGCCAGAGGGTGGAGGCAGTCCTCAGACGTTTAATTCTAAAAGGGAAGGGAGAAAGGAGGTGATGGCCGGAAGGGGATGAGGAAGGGAAGCACAGTTTGTGTTTGTGGTTGTGGTCGTGTTTGTTTTATTCTTTCTGAAGAGACATAAGTCCGTTTTAATGTCAAAAATAAGGTTTATAGCGTGCCTGGGTGGCTCAGTCAGTGAAGCATTTCACTCGATTTTAGCTCAGATTGTCACCTTGGAGTCATGGGATCCAGCCCCACGTCAGGCTCCATGCTCAGGATGGAGCCTGCTTGGGATTCTCCCTCTCCCCTCTGTCCCTCCCTACTCGCACATGTAAATCAGTAAATAACATCTTAAAAAAAAAGAGGTTTATGATAGAGGAATAAGTGATGCTGATTGATAGGGTCGGGTGAACCTTTCAGGAGGTAAGACTGGACTGGATGAACTCCGGAGCACCATGAAGGGAAAGGATTAAGACAGGTTCCGGCTGTGGGAAGAAGGAAGAAGGAAAGCGGTGTTTGGGGGCAAGTGATTTTAGAACTGTGATGACGGAAAACTGGTAGAATTTCTATCTGGTTACCTCTGTTTTGTTCATCCTTAGGGAAGGGAAGGTGACAGATGTGATACTCTGGAGGACGGGAGGGAGAACTGACCCAGAAAGAGAAGGACGGAAGAGTAGTGTGGAGACTCAAGTGGGGGTATGAGAGCATACAGTCCTAGCACTCTAGGTCTGTCCAAAGAACCTGGATATAAACATGGAGAAGGTGATTGTTCCAGGGATGGAGTTTGCTAGACATGAGGAATGGAAGTATAGTTGAGGTGAGGGAGTTGAAGGTATTGGTGAGATTGCGGTTGAACTGAAGGCTCTAACCAGGATGGAGGTGTAAGAAAATAGGTGGGAGTAACAGGAAGAAAAGCATCAAATGGCCAGAAGTCCCCATGAGGCCAAAGAGTAGGATCTGGTGGGAATTCCTGAGTAAGAGAGATTGGAGGGTTTGAGGGAAGAGGCTGACTCCAGGGCACGGCTGAACTGGAATGGCGGTGGGGGTCTCTGAAATGGAAGCATTTATGCAGCTAGGGGCCAGGATGCTGGCGAGAAGGTACTTGCGGCTATGCAAACCACCCAGAGGATGGCAGGTCTGGGACTGCAGAAGCGGGGATGGCGGGAGCAGGAGGAGAGAATTAATTACTAAGAGCGTGGAATTACCATTAGGGAGCTGGGAGGGGCTGTGCCTTATGTTGTCAGGGTGTGTATCCAGAAGATGGTAGGGGAGTTGTGCCTTCCCGGGACAGTCAGGCCTGCAGCGCAACATTCGGTAGTTTACTCTGTGTACATGCATCAACAGCTCCTTCTATCTTAAGAGCCAAAATAGTCTGGAACTAGTTGTGGAATGAGAATATGTGGGTTTGTAAATTGGCCCTCCCAGTTATCGGCCAAGTGTGCAAGTCATTTAACTCCTGTGTCTCTATCTTTTCTTCTTTAGAATGAAGTAATAGCCCTAACTTGCAGGGTTATTGGGAGGATTGGGGAGGCAATAATGTCAAGTGCTTAGAAAAGGTGACTGGTGCATATTAGGCTCTATTAAGCATTAGTTGCTGTTCTTCTTACTCTTCTTTGATTATTTCTTCTATTGCTTTAATCATAAAACCCATGATTCAAAAACAATGAATGTTTGTCTCCCACAGCCTTGTCAATGATAAGAAAGAATCAGATGAGTGATTTTTTTTTTCTTTTTCTTTCCTTTTTTTCCTTCCACATTCTGTTTTTGTTCCTGTTTTCTTTGCCTTTTACCCACTGAGTAAATGTTAAGGGGAATCCTGATGTAGGAACTGTCAGTAGATTTTATAGGTATGGGATGAGATAAGTGGCCTAGGGGAATTGCTTTTTTCTGCGTGTGGCTTGCACTTTAATCGGTTTATCTAAAACTACTCCAATACAAATTTTCCTTCTTGTCTCCTAGTCTCTTTAAGTACATCCTGGGAATTACAGAGAATACTGAGCCAGCATCAACGGTTTCTTGTGTTCTAAACATTGCTGGGACCTTTCACATACATTATTTTGTTTTGAGGAAGTTTATATAGAATTATGACTCGTGTTTGTTTCACTTGATAACATGCAGAAAGAAAAAAATCTGTAGTGTTGAGAAATGACATCTTCATTTGCTTTTTTAGGAAATTCACTGTCAGAACACCCCCCTCAAAAAACATCCAGCTGTGTCAAACACCCCATCGCTTCCAGTAACAGAAAAGGTGACAGAAAATCAGACACCGGGAAAACCTTCCAACACAGAACCTACAGGTCAGCATTTTTTACTTCTGCTCCACTTACAATGAAGCTTTCCATCTACTATCGTTTTGGAAATTGCATCGGAAAGCAGAAATACTGCTTTAATGTAAAAAGATAGATTAATTTTTTTATTGCTACTCATTCTTTCATTTCTAGCTGTACAATATGCTTCTTCCTTAGTTCTCCTTTCAGACTCAGAGTTCATGCTCTTCATGGGAGGATAAATCACTGTACAACTCTTTTTTTTTTTTTTCCCTGAGAAAGATTCAGTAAGATCTGTTGAATTATGGAGTGTGCATGCTCTTTAGTTTATTTTCTTTATAAGTGTTTCTATAAGTTGAATTCTTAAAACTACCACGCAAAGATGATTATTCAAAGAGATGAATGGCAGCACTGTTTGTAATAGTAATAAAGTGTAAATGACCTCAATGTCCATCAGCAGAAAACTGTTTAAATAAATGGTGCTAAATCCATGTCCCCACATATTATGTAGCTGCTTAAAACAATAAGTGAGCTTTGTATGGAATGACATTTAACATATCATAGACACTTAAACATTTTTTTGTTTTTTAAATTTATGGTAAAAAACACATTACTAAAATTTACCATCTTAACAATTTTTAAGTTCACGGTTCAGTAGTGTTAAGTACATTCACATCGTTGTGGAACAGAGCTCCAGAATTTATTCATCATTAGAACTGAAACTATACACATCAAGCAACAATTCCCCATTTCCTCCTCTCCTCAGCCCCTGGTAACTACCATTCTGCTTTCTGTTTCTATGACTTTGACCACCTTATAAACCTCATATAAGTATAATCATATAGTATTTATCTTTCTGTAACTAGCTTAAAAAAAAAAAAGATTTATTTATTTTAGAGAGAGAGACCTAGAGTGCAGTGGGGAGGGCTGGAGAGAGAGGGAGAAACTTTAGCAGACTCTGCACTGAGCATGGAGCCCTACACGCCGCTCTATCTCATGACCCTGAGATCACAACCTGAGCTGAAATCAAGAGTTGGACGCTTAACTGACTGTGCCACCCAGGCACCCCATAACTAGCTTATTTAATTTACCATAGTGTCCTTAAGGTTTATCCATGTCCTAGCATGTGACCGGAATTCCTTCCTTTTTAAGGCTGAATAATACTCCATCATGTATATATACATTTTGTTTAACCACTGTCTATCAGTGGACTTTTTGGTTGCTTCCATCTCTTGGTTATTGTGAGTAGTGCTGCTAGGGACATAGGTATGCAAATGTCTCTTTGAGACCCTGCTTTTAATTCTTGGCATAGACTCAGTAGTAGAGTTGCTATATCATACAGTGGATCTATTTTAAGTATTTTGAAGGAACCATTATACTATTTTCTGTAGCACTCATACCATTTTACTATCTCATCAACACAGCACAAGGGTTCTAGTTTTTCCACATCCTTGTCAACACTTGTTACTTTCTGTTTTTTGATAGTAGCCATCCTTAAGGGTGTGAGGTGATAGCTCATTGTGATTTTGATTTCCATTTCCTTTACAATTAGTGGTGTTGAGCCCATTTTCATATATTTGTTGGCTGTTTCTATATCATCTTTGGAGAAATGTCTGTTCAAGTCCTTTGCCCATTTTCTAATCAGGATATTTTATTTTTGTTGTTGAGTTTTAGGAGTTCTTTATATTAACCAAACATTAACCTCTTATCACATATATAATTTATAATATTGTCCTCCATTCTGTAGGTTGTCTTTGCAACTCTGTTGAATATATGCTTTGATGCACAAAAGTTTTTAAGCTTGATATTGCCCCATTTGTCTGTTTGTACTTTTGTGGCCTGTGCTTTTGATGTTGCTCCCAAGAAATTGCCAAATCCATTGTCATGAAGCTTTCCTTCCATGTTTTCTTATAGGACCTTGATAGTTTTGAGTCTTCTATTTGCGTCTTTAATCGATTGTGAGTTAATTTTTGTATATGGTGTCAGATAAGGGTCCAACTTCATTTTTTGCATGTGAATATCCAATTTTCCCAACATCATTTGTTGAAGAGACTTTCCTTCCCCGCCAAATCATCTTGGCAGCCTTGTCAAAGATCATTTGACTAAATATGTAAGGTTTTGTTTCGTGGCTGTCTATTCTTTCTATTCCATTGGTCTATGGATCTGTGTTTGTGCCAAATGTGTTGATTACTGTAGCCTTGTAATATGTTCTGAAATCTGGAAATGTCAGTCTTCTAATTTTGTTCTTTTACAAAATTATTTTGGATGTTCAAGGTCCCTTGAAGCTCCATATGAATTTTAGGATAGACTTTTCTGTTTCTTCAAAAAATGTTATTGATAAGAATGCATTGACTCAGTAGATTGCCTTGGGTAGTACTGACATCTTGACAATGTTAGGTCTTCCAATCCATGAACATGGGATGTCTTTCCAGCTATCTGTGTCTTATTTAATGTCTTTCAGCAACGTTTTGTAGCTTTCGGCATATAAATCTATCACCTCCTTGGTTTGGTTTATTCCTAAGTATTTCACTTTTTTTTTTTTCCCTAAGTATTTTATTCTATGAACAGAAGTAATTTTAATTCTTTTCAAATCTGGATGCTTTTTTTTTTTAAAGATTTTATTTATTTATTTGACAGAGAGAGATCACAAGTAGGCAGAGAGGCAGGCAGAGTGAGGGGGGGAAGCAGGCTCCCTGCCGAGCAGAGAGCCGGATGTGGGGCTTGATCCCAGGACCCTGGGATCATGACCTGAACCTTAGGCAGAGGCTTTAACCTACTGAGCCACCCAGGTGCCCCAATCTGGATGCTTTTTATTTCTTCTTCTTGCCTATTGCTCTTACTAGGACTTCCAAAGCTGCACTGAATAGAAGAGGTAAGAGTGGCCAAGCTTGCCTTGTTCCTGATCTTAGAGGAAAAACTTTGAGTCTTTCACTACTGAGTATCATGTTAGCTATGGGCTTTTCCTCTGTGGCCTTTATTATGTTGAGGTAGTTTTCTTATATTGCTAATCTCTGAAGTGTTCTTATTGACACTTTTTTTTTTAAGTGAAAAACAAAATGCAGAACAGAATGCATAGTATGATTACTTTCTGATAAAACAAAAGGATGTTCATATTTGCATACATAGGGGCAAAACTGGAAGAACAAGCAGTAACCTTGTAATATTGACATTGCCTTTCTCTTTGGGGAGGAAGAGATAAATGGGAATGTGAAGAGAGGACAGTTGTTTGGGGGGATTCTGCATACATCTCTAGATTTGAAATGCATAGTTTTATAATCTGAAAAAAGAATACATAAGATTCTTTAACTGAAAAATTCTAGGTTCTTAACATAAACTAATATGATTTTTCTTACAATTTTTTTAGGTTTCACTGAATGTGAAATGACGAAGTCTAGCCCTTTGAAAATCACATTGTTTTTAGAAGAGGATAAGTCTTTAAAAGTAACATCAGAGCCAAAGGTCGAGCAGCAGACTGGTTGGTTTTTTTATGCTTTATTTCCTATTAATATATTGGTAGAAGCACATATTCAAATATATAGTGTCCTGTATTTCAAAATGTCTTCTGATTTTGTAATTCTCTCTGTCTTTCCCTTTTAACTAGGAAATACTCTAGCTTGCACAAAGAGATAGCACTTTTAACAGTTATCTTTAGGTCATAGACCCCTGTGAAAATCTGATTAAGGCTATCACTCACTTTCACAGGGAAAGGAAATGTGGTGTTCTTCCACACTCTTAGAGGAATAAGTGGCTCTTGAAGACTATTTGGGACCCCTGCTTTAGGTGATGTTACTATTTCCCTATTATTCACTGCCATGTGAAAGGGAACTCCCCAACAATAGAAAAAGAGTGACTTGAAAGAACACTTTTCGTGAGTCTGAAGCCTTTGGCTGTTACCTTGCCATTTGCATTCTTCCTTAATATTCTTTCTTAAACCCGAAGCATTGACTCAACTTTCGACAGTTTCAACCTTTATTGCTTTACTGTATATTTAGTAAGCGCATGAACGTGAGATCTGCTCTGCTGTCCTTTTAATTCTTAAAGATCTGAGTCACAGAATCTGCCTACTGCAATCTTTTTCAGAAGTGGTACGTGAAACTGAGATGAGTGTGGATGATGATGATGATATCAATAGTTCAAAAGTAATTAATGACATCTTCAGTGATGTCCTGGTGGAAGGTGAGCTAGATATGGAAAAGAGCGAAGAGGAGATGGACCATGAAGAACAGGAAGACGCACTGAATATCTCCTCCATGTCTTTACTCGCTCCATTAGCACAGACAGTTGGTGTGGTAAGTCCAGAGGTAAGGAAAGACGGAATGTTAACAGGCCTGGGATACAAACTGTTAGAAAGGGATCCCCTTTTGTTTTAGTTGGTACATGGGGATTTGGCCCTCTGTAGCCAGGGGAATTCTGGAACTCTGATGTCAGTTCTCTTAAAAGAGAGCTTAAAATGCTTTGGTGGTTTCCTGTGACCTTAGATAAAATCCACAGCATGACATGGTTTAAAAGGCCAGATGTCTGGGCTCTGCCATTGGCTGTTTCTGGCCCAGGTTATTCAACCTCTTTACCACGGTTCCCTCACCTGTTAAAGGAGGTTAAAACTAGTTCAGGCTGATGTGAATATTATATCATTAGTATATTAGTATTTAGCACCAGACAGAGAACTAACATTTATGGACAGCCAACTACTATTATTAGCTATCACCATAAATTGAATAACTGCAGCTTGGCGAGTTGATGCAATTAGAAATACTTTTTAAGACACTTGCAGATGTAGGTTTTAGCTATCTTTTTTTTAAAAAAAATATTTTATTTATTTATTTGACACAGAGAGAGAGAGAGCACAAGCAGGCAGAGAGGCAGGCAGAGAGAGAAGGGGGGGAAGCAGGCTCCCTTCTGAGCAGAGAGCCTGATTCGGGGCTCGATCCCAGGACCCTGAGATCATGACCTGAGCCGAAGGCAGAGGCTTAACCCACTGAACCACCCAGGCACCCCGGTTTTAGCTATCTTTGAACTTTTATTCATTTACTATTTAGGAACTTATTTTAGTTGGGCTTGGTTTTATGATGCATCAGTTGGCTTATTGGATGTTTATTTCCTAATAATAGAGAATTTCTTCATTTCCTCAGAATTATCATTTAGAATCCATGTCATCCATAAAACCTACTAATACCTCATGTGTTTCACTGCAGAGTTTGGTTTCTTCACCGAGATTGGAATTGAAAGACAGCAGTGTAAGTGATGAAAGTCCAAAGCCGGGAAAATTCCAGAGAACCCGTGTCCCTCGAGCTGAGTCAGGTGATAGCATTGGTTCTGAAGATCGTGATCTTCTTTATAGGTAAGAATGTTTCAGAAGGGATTCAGTCACTAAGGGTCATGGTTAGATATAGCAAATTGTATTATAATGTTATTAATAATTCACCTATAAAACTTTGGAATGACTTTTTTCAGCCTCTCTTTTACCAAATGGCATTTTGCATTCCACCTGTTCAGTAAAAGAGAGTGCTCAGTGTGTTGCTAGATTTCTAATAGAGTATACCTTATTTCCTGAAGCATTGATGCGTATAGATCTCAAAGATTCAAAGAAACAGAACGTCCTTCAATAAAGCAGGTGATTGTTCGGAAGGAAGACGTTACTTCCAAGTTAGATGAGAAAAAGAATGGCTTTCCTGGTCAAGTTAATATCAAACAGAAAATGCAGGTATGTACTTCTGTGGAAAGGAGCTTTGGAATGTTTTTCTGTACAAGACTGTGTACTCCTTAAGGACAAGGGCTCAGCCTTACTCATCTGTATACCCTGAGTGACTAGGGCATTGTCTGATACACTAGAGCTCAGTAAATTGCTCTTGAGTTCAGTGTAACTTGAGAAAGGAAGGACTTCTCTATTGGAAATGTTGCTTGTTTGATATTGTTTGATATTTCTGAAATATTTAAATGTTTGTCATATATCCTTAAAGTCCAACTCTAAGTTGGATGGTAGTGAAGTGTAAAATTTTTTTGCTCTTAGATGTTCTTGTATGCTAAGGAAGGCATTTTTAAAAGTATAAATATATATAATTTAAATAAAATGAATCAAATAATGTCTAAATCTTTATACTTTGTTGAATGTACCCCCAATTATAATTTTAATAAGTATGAATGGAAAGTCTTCATGAGAAAGACTGTTTATAGTGTAATTATTACAGCGTGTTGAATATTTTTGGTGCATAATGTAGACACTTGAATGGTGAGATAATAACATTTTGACTTTACTCTCTGGATATTTCAGAAATTATCCAACAGGCTTAGTTAGAACTGAAGTTTCAATAAAGTGAAAATGGCAATTAAAAATGTGAGTTTTTTCTTCCTTTTGCTGGTTTCCCTAGGAACTCAATAATGAAATAAATTTGCAGCAGACAGTCATCTATCAAGCTAGCCAGGCCCTTAACTGTTGTGTTGACGAAGATCATGGAAAAGGGTCACTAGAAGAAGCTGAAGCGGAAAGACTTCTCCTCATTGCAAGTACGTGTGCTACACTAGAAACAAGACTCTTTTGTCTAGGATAGTTAGAAATCTCTATTTTAAAGAAGGGGCTTTTTTCTATTTCGGTTCATCTGTGTTTTTGTGTGTTTCTTATGACACTTGTGAATGCTCTGCACATAAAATGGAGTTTGCACAAAAGGTGAAAGAATTGGAATGCATTTGAAGATATGCAGTTTTGAAGAGTATGCAAAAAATGAATATATGGACATATGTGTGTGTGTTTGTGTCTGTGTGTGTGTGTGTCTGTGTATTCGTATACACACACTCTGTCTCAGCACCTAACTATCTTCATGGAGCTAAAAAAAGTGCATGAGTTTAGTTGTGTATGTGTGTTGAGGAATGCTAGGGCATGTTAGTACACAGAGATTATACCATATGAGAAAACTGGCAAAAAGTTCAAGCATTAAGTTATAAAAAGATGAGCAGTCAAGGTTTTACTCAACTACTACTACCTGTTTTATAAAGAAGCACTGATCTTGTCTTTGATCTTAAGTACATTTTCTTGAGTTGGTCTCATGTACAAACAGTTACAGTTTTCATATTTGTGATATTGCATATTTTTACATAGCTGAGAAGAGAGCCCTTTTGATTGATGAGTTGAATAAATTGAAGAATGAAGGGCCTCAGAAGAAGAATAAGGCTGGTCCCATTGCCCCAAGTGAATTTGTCCCATCCAAAGGATCAGTTACTTTGTCAGAAATCCGCTTGCCTCTAAAAGCAGATTTCGTCTGTGGTACGGTTCAGAAACCAGGTATGGTGATTTTTATTTGCATCACTTCTGGGTCCTAGGTTAAATTATGGGCCTTACCTAGATAGGAATTATGCAAATGGGAGCAAGTAGAGCATGCAAAAAGATGCACAGCTTGTTATCTTGGGCTTTAGTTCCTTTAATGAAGATATATTCGTAAAAATAACCAAGGGAAAATTGCGTATATGGGGCTGCTGATCTACATGGTAACAGGGTTCTGAAAGGAGGTGAGTTACACATAGGTGTTTTGTTGTCGTTGTTTTTTAAGATTTTATTTATTTGGTAGAGAGAGAGAGGACCAAGTGACGGGGGAGGGGCAGAGAGAGAAGCAGACTCCTGCTGAGTAGGGAGGCTGTTGCAGGGTGGATCCTTGGACTCTGGGATCATGACCTCAACCCAAGGCAGACACTTAACCAACTGAGCCACGCAGGTGCCCCTAAACATAGTTTTGAACATAAAGTATTTTCCCAAGATGAGATGTCTTGATACAGCACATCATTTCAACTTTCATTATTTAGTTTTATTGTGGAAAGTAATGGAACATTGAAGAGGATCTACTTTATTCTGTTTAAAATTCATTCCAGGGGTGCCTGGGTGGCTCAGTGGGTTAAAGCCTCTGCCTTCGGCTCAGGTCATAATCTCAGGGTCCTGGGATCGAGCCTCGCATCGGGCTCTCTGCTCAGCGGGAGCCTGCTTCCCCTCCTCTCTCTCTGCCTGCCTCTCTGCCTATCTATGATCTATCTGTGATCTATCTCTGTCAAAAATTATTAGTTGTAGAGGTGAAGATGACCACCACAGTGAAGGTGGTTCTATTGAAATTATTATTGCCTTTGTCACTCTAGATTGAATAAGTAAACTTTCCTAAATGTGTGTGCTATGATAAATCATAGCAAAGTGGGCAAAGGAGAATATGGCACCAGGATCTGTAAAGAGGGCAGGGTAATTATACCACACTTAATAAAAATCAAAGTTTCATTAAATTTTGGTGTAGTTCTTTTAAGATTCTTTTATGTTTTCATTTGCATGGGCCGTTCTGTTTGAGGAGAGAGAGGGCTAGACATAGGTGAGAAGTGAATTTAAGCTACAAGGAAAATAAAGAATGGAGCGTTCTTTAGGAACAAGGTAACATAGGTCCTGATTGTTGCTGTTGTCTGATTTTGGTGTGGTCTGGAAGAAATCTTGGTAATATAATACGTACCTTGAAACGTGGGTATTTACTAACATGGTGAAGAAACACTCTTATGTTTTTATTAGAATTTATCTCCAAGGAACTTTCACAGAAATATAATATTTTAAGGAACATATTGAGGCCTATATTGTTGAACAATATATCGTCAGCTAAAGAATTAGGAATCAATAGGTAAAATTTGAAGTCAGCAGAAACTGAGGGATATGGAGTGATGTCATTTCAGTTCATATAAATTATAGGAAGACACCTTGATGAGGCTTATTGATGATGATTATGACTGTCTGCTTATGTGTCTTACTTAGCTTTTTGTATCTGGAAAGTTGATTTTAGTAATTTTTAGGTAAATTATATAAATCGGTCGCAGTATTACTTTTTCCTTTGGTTTTCTGAAATGCTGGTTAGTCAAATCTGACTTTGCTTGTGCTTATTACATAATGTGATTACTTTTTGCAGATGCAGCAAATTACTATTTCTTAATTATACTAAAAGCAGGACCTGAAAATATGGTAGCCACACCATTAGCATGTACTTCAAATTCTCTTAATGGTGATGCTCTGACATTCACTACTACATTTACTCTGTAAGTAAATTAGGCTTCTGATGGTTTAAACACATTTTTCTTTTAATAGAGAATACAGATGGAATGTATAGCCTTTGAAATGTGGTATCTACATTCTTCTATGGACAAATGACTCCGTTTCAGTTTGTTGATTTAAATCTTTTATATGTTTCTGGTATTTCTGTCCAGTGAGTAGCACATTTCTTGCATGTGACTATAGGTACTTAATGATTTGGTAAATACATAAAATATAAATACATATTACATATGTACCATAAAAATAATTAAGGTCCACATTATATATTATATAAATATATATAAATAAATATGTATATAAAATGTGGACCTGGGCGCCTGGGTGGCTCAGTGGGTTAAGCCGCTGCCTTCGGCTCAGGTCATGATCTCAGGGTCCTGGGATCGAGTCCCGCATCGGGTTCTCTGCTCCGCGGGGAGCCTGCTTCCTCCTCTCTCTCTCTCTCTGCCTGCCTCTCTGCCTACTTGTGATCTCTCTGTGTCAAATGAATAAATAAAATCTTTAAAAAAAAAAAAAATGTGGACCTTAATTTTTATGTATATATGTTTTAAATCGTAAATGTACTTAATATTCCAGCTCACTGAAAAGATGTATTTAGTAAATTTGTAAATTTTTCCAGCTCACTGAAAAGATGTATTTAGTAAATTTGTAAATTTATTATGAAAATTCAGAATCAAAATCCAATTAGAAAAAAAGTACTTATTAAAGATCTTGAGTTGTAAAATACCAAAGAAAAGATTTGGCTTGTATTATAGGAAAAATAGACTGCTCTTACTAATTTTTATGTTCTTTGATGGTTTATAAAACTGCCTGTAGTTATAAACACTGTGAATTCCTTTAATCCCAAAATATTGCAACACTATTAGGGGACATCATTTTTAATGGCATTAAGTCAATGTTTTCCTTACTGTTTTATTTAATGATTTATTTTTCCAGACAAGATGTGTCCAATGACTTTGAAATAAATATTGAAGTTTACAGCTTGGTAAGTAGTGAAAGCTTTCCCAAATAACCAATATCATGTTCTCCTTAGAGATATTAACTCTTAAACTAATTATGCTTTGGGTTTGTGTGTAGGTACAAAAGAAAGATCTCTCAGGCCCTGATAAGAAGAAAAAGGCATATAAGTCTAAGGTGAGAATAAAAAACATGGTAGAAATATTATTATCAGAAACAATAGATGTATCAGTTTTAATTGCTCTACACTTACTTGACAACCAGCTTTGATAGCCTGCTGAAATGTGTCTCAGGCCTTTCTTCTGCACTCTTGCCTGCCATGTTCTTGGTTAACCAGCACTTGGGACTGACATGCAGGCAGAAACAGTAGTGTCTGCATGTCAGTTTCTAGCTTTCCCAGTCTTGGCTCTGGGTTGTGCTTTTCCTAAGTCATCATCTAGCAAAATTTTATTTTAGTTCTAATAAAAACAGGAATGACAATATAGGGAAAGCCTTTAATGGAGGACTCAAGAATAATGTATTCATATTTCAGGATTATTTTCTATATGAGAGTATCTCAAGGTTGGTTAGTTTTAAGCTCTGACTCATAATGTTTAGCAGGAAAGACACTGGGAAAGACACTGTTAATCTTTTCTTCTAGGCGATTACTCCAAAACGACTTCTCACATCTATAACCACAGTAAGTAAATTCTTAAAAAATTTAGCTCCATTGAGAAATCTGCATCTTACACACAGGATTGTAAATTGGTTAGCCATTTCTAATCCCTTAGCACTGTAGAAATCTTTAAAATATACTACTGGGGAGAAAATCTAATACTTAAGAAGGGGAAAAATACTGTTTTCTGAAGTGTAGCCTTTGCAGTGTTAAGGAGTTTAATGTTTAATACTTAAATCTTTGTATTGAATAAAGGAAGTAACTTATACTTCTTTATTCCGATTTTTTTTTTTTCTTTTAGAAAAGCAGCCTTCATTCTTCAGGTGAGTGAATCTTGAACTGTTTCAAACACTGGAATAAGGAATCGAGTTAAGCAGTGGTGCACATGCTTTATACATATGGGCATCTTGATGAGTGTTCACCTTAGTCTCCTTTGAGTAATATTTTCTGTATGGTTTTTAGTAATATATGAGATTACCGGGCAGAATGGCAGGCTCTCAGCTGTCGCCCGGCCTCACGTCATTCAGGCTCCATCTAGGAGGCAGTAGCTGTGTGATACCCAGTCCCCTGGCTACAGCTGCAGCCGCTGGCTCCGTTCTTCACCCCAACTTCTGTCATTGTGTAGATTTGTTTTGTGTTTTCCACACTGTGAACTTTACTTCTTTTAACTTTGCTCATCATGACTCGCATTATATCATGTCAGAGAAGCATCCTTCTAGTTCACTGGGAGCCTGGGTGCCAGGAAGCCAGGAAAGGCATTCTCTAGAGTGGCTTTAGGCCTGAGTTTTTCGGAGGGGATTAGAATGGAGCTGGTTTCACTCACTTCCTTTGGGCTTCTGGTCTCTTCTTCTTGGCATAAGGTAACTGAGAAGAACTTTGTAGATTCAGTCTCTGCTGTTAATTATGTCATCCTAGACCAGAGCAATGAAGGCTTTTCACATCTCTTTTAGGAAAATTGTTTTCTCTCACTCTTTAGAGATGGAGGAGAATGAGGCAGTTTTCTCTGTGACAACCTAATTTCTTTCTGTTGGGCTGTGGTGAAGAATTGTTATTTACACTCACAAAAGTCACTCTGAACTAAACTTCCTTTCCTTTCTCTCCAGTCTTGGCCAGTCCAGGAGGTCTCAATGCTGTGCGCACCAGCAACTTTGTCTTGGTTGGATCTTATACGCTGTCATTGTCTTCAGTAGGAAACACTAAATTTGCTCTGGACAAGGTACTCCAAATTTATGTATTTATTTGCTTTTAGAAAAATTAGGTCAATGGAAATGCCCCAGGACTTTCAAGTATTTGAAATCTTTGGGTGAGAATGTATGTTCTTAGAATTGTAAATTTTAACTAGGCGTGGGTGTCCCTACATTTTTGATGTTGGAAGTATTTCTTTCTTGTCTCTTATTAGTTAAATCTTCAAAGCAGTGCATACTGCTTTGTATACAGTGTATACTGATTTATTCTAAATGTTACTTCTGACTATGAGAGTATTACTTCTTGCATGTAGATGTTAAGCTTACAGTTTTAAACATGGTAACTTGCCCATTTGAACTGATATTTTGAAATGAATAGTATTTAATAGATTTAGTTTTGATAATATAGGGAAGGATAGGTTAGTTTCTTAGAAAGTACTCATAAATTGAAGGGACTTCTTTCCCATACTTTCCTCCCCAAATTTAAAGCTTCAAAGTTCAGTGTTTGTCCCTATTGAGTGCTTTTTCACCATAATGTGATATGACTAAACTGTTTTTTTTTTTTAAGATTTTTATTTATTTATTTGACAGACTGAGATCTCAAGTAGGCAGAGAGGCAGGTAGAGAGAGAGAGAGAGAGAGAGAAGAGGATCCCTGCTGAGCAGAGAGCCCGACGTGGGGCTCGATCCCAGGACCCTGAGATCATGACCTGAGCCGAAGGCAGAGGTTTTAACCCACTGAGCCACCCAGGCGCCCCTGACTAAACTTTTAATAGCCAATGAAACCATTCAAAGAGTGAGAGACCTGGTAGCAAATTTTGGTCCTTGGGCTGATTCCTGTGGTAATAATACAGGGATATTGTTAAATATTTTAAGAGATTTTCCTAGTCAGAATATGGAGGTGAGGAAGTATAAAAATTTGGAGGTCTGGTTTCTAGTACTGATCCTGCTAGTAATTTCCTTTTAAACATTGAGCAAATCACTTCATTTCTCTGGGATCTTGTTTTCCCAGTAGAGAATATAAGGTTAGATTAAAACAATCTACCTTTAAATTTCTATGAAACATTTGTCTTTTAGTTAATAGGGAAAAAAACAGACTACCTTTAAATTTTGATTATTGTTAACACAAAAATGTGTTTTATCTTAACATGCTAATTTTAAAAATGTATATAACTTTTTATTTAGTAATACAGTTAGTTTAACAAATTGAGTGATCTTGGGTCTTTTTTTCTTTTTGTCTTTTATTTTGTTTGTTTTAGATAAATTATGATGTAAAAGAGCGAGAACTACTGGGCTATATGTTCCAGGAAAAGGTTGCTATATTTTCTTTGCTTGAAACTAATGAGCTTAAAAAAATCAATCCTGAAGTTTTGGCTTAATGTATTCATTTCACTAACCACTCTTATGTGTTCTTGGTAATTTTAAATAATTAAGGACGTGATATACGTTATTTTTCTTTAGATTCTTACAGGTGGAAATCTTTTTCTTTATTCTCATAGTTCTTTTAAGCTTTTTTTGACAGTCTTCTTGTTTTCATGCATGTTTGGTACTAGGGCTTTTCTTCTATATTTTTTTCACGTTACAGTTCTTTAAGATTCTGTAGTCACTTTTATTTGATTTTCTGGCTACTAAAATACCAAATTAATAACTAACATTAAAATGTATTCAATTGTCTAAAAACAAAAGTATTTAATATTCAGTATTCATTCAGTATTCAGTATTTATTTGTTTATTTAATATTCAGTATTCAATATTTACTCAGTATTCAATATTGTTAACCTCCCGTATATGGAAAGACCTATGGTAATGTTTCAGATAAAACTGGTCTCAGTTGGCTAATAGGTACATTGCTATGTAGATGATGGTTTGTTTAGTGATTTTGAAATTAAAATGCATTGAACACTAAAATTATACTAAATATAATCATATGTCTTAGGTCTTTTTTTAGGATTTTTACTAGCCTTGCAAAGATCAATTACAAGCATTGTCTGGGTATATAGAAATGTACAAAATGCCAATTTCTGCATGTAAGAGATTTTGTTAATCTTTAAAATGAGGGCGCCTGGGTGGCTCAGTGGGTTAAGCCGCTGCCTTCGGCTCAGGTCATGATCTCAGGGTCCTGGGATCGAGTCCCGCATCAGGCTCTCTGCTCAGCAGGGAGCCTGCTTCCTTCTCTCTCTCTCTCTGCCTGCCTCTCAGTGTACTTGTAATTTCTCTCTGTCAAATAAATAAATAAAATCTTTAAAAAAAAAAAAAAATCTTTAAAATGAAAGAGGTTTAATCTTTAAAATGAAAGAGGTTTCAATGATGTATGTTAAATAGACTCATTTTGAAAAATTGTTTGGGTGCCATTTTAATTCAAAATATCACATTTACAAATTTAAAAAATCCAGTATTTCCATTTTCTTAATTTCTTTGAAATTAAGAAACTTAAATTAAATTAAAGTTTAAATTAACTTAAATTAACTTAAAGTAAATTAAACTTAACTTAAATAGCCAACCACATGATTCAGTACAAAATCAAATCACTCAATTTAATTGGTTGTGTCTAATACTCTAAAGTCTTTTTCTGAATCAAATACAATATAATCATATATAAAATTTGTCTCAAATGTGCTTGTATGAATGGCAGGAGGAAGCAAATATTTATTCTAATAGTTTATAATTGATGTAGGAGAATATTTAAAATAGTTAAGTTAGATGTTCTTTCAGTTGGTGAGAAAAATGGAAGTCTATACTCATACAATAACCCTGCTTCATTTACTGAGAGAACACCCAAGTCACCCATATCCTACCAGATACCAGTGATGTAAGCGAGTGTTTGCTTATTTTATTGGAGCTGTGACCAACAATACAACAGTCACAAAGGTTATCTCTTGAGATCACCTTCAGAATGGAATTTCTGTTGAAGTTTACCCAGACTGTTTGCTCTGTGGATTTAGGATACCACTGATAGCGATTGCCTTCCTATTTGAGGTTAAATCTGATATCCTGCGATTTAAATTATGAATTGCCATGAGTCACAGGCTCTCAAATTCTTTCTTTGAATAGAGACTCCAAAATAGCCATAGATTTTATTATACTTTCACAGATAAAGAGAGAATAATATCTCGAAGCCCATCTTTTGACTAAAAGAACCCTCATAGGTATTTACACCTTACCGGAAATAGAGATGTCATTTCAAATAATAATAGGGCAAACAGTTGTGAAGTAAAACAATCAATTAGTATTGTTGAATTTCAAGGTTATAGGAAGAGTGATTGGGTGTTCTGCTGTGCCCAAAACTATCCTGGTGTATGCCCATTGGCTTAATAATTATTAACAGTACGCCCCTCTCTTAGAAATATCCCACTGTATAAAAAATTACAGCCATGCTGGTTATAGAGTTACATTTTATAGATCTTAGCAATAATCTTAGAAGTGTGAATATCTTCAAGACCATTTTGTTAAACAGAAAACCTAACAGGCTCATACATTTTCCCATGTTCCTACACTCAGCAGGGGGCAGTGATATTGACCATCTTGTGACTATTCTCAATTCACCCATTGGCACAAGCTTCTGACCAAGAATACTGTCAGCATTTTATAGCTGTAGAGTTAAGAGTGAACATTTTCTTCTCATTTTTATGAGATTCTTTTTACCAGTAGCATTCCCTGGGTTCAACGTGGAAATCTATTAATTAAGATTGAGAGCCTGAGGGCGCCTGGGTGGCTCAGTGGGTTAAGCCGCTGCCTTCGGCTCAGGTCATGATCTCAGGGTCCTGGGATCGAGTCCCATATCGGGCTCTCTGCTCAGCGGGGAGCCTGCTTCCTCCTCTCTCTCTCTCTCTGCCTGCTTCTCTGCCTACCTGTGATCTCTCTCTGTCAAATAAATAAATAAAATCTTTAAAAAAAAAAAAAGATTGAGAGCCTGAGGAACTTAAAACTGACAACATGGAAAAGAAAAGAACAAGGGAATTTATAACAAGAAGGATAATGAGGCACATAATATTTTGATTTTACATTATGATACTTTTTAAATTCAGAAAGCTAGAGGTTTGTCTCATGGAATTAGTCTCTGGAAATCTACACTTTCTGGCCAAGATTTCCCCCTTTAAATTCTCTTTATTGTGTTGGAAGACTGAATTGTTGGAAACTAGCCTTATACCTAAAAAGTTTTTTCCACTCAAAAGTAACTTCTCTTCTCTTAGGCTTTTCTGGTACCTTAAGACACGTTTTGCTAACAGATGCACAGAACAAATGGAGACGAAGCACAGATGCTCACAGACACAGTTCAGAGTTCTGGTGGTTTCGTGCTGAGGTGCTGATTGTGGTGCCCAGGGAAAGAGCTGGGTGCCACTCTCGCTGTTTGGGGTGCACGCTGCCTCCAGAACAGCTAGCTGCAAACACAAACGCTAAATGCTCGTTTTGCTTTTTGCCTCTTTTCATGAAAGTGAAAATCCTCTTCAGATTTCTTTCAGTTAGCAAAGACAGGTACTAACATAAGTCTTTGGTAAAAGTCAAGTGGGCAGATTTTTGAAAATCCAGGGGTTACCTATGTGCCACGTTTTCCTTTTCTTTTTTTTTTTTAAATAGGAAAACTGGGTATTTATTTGGTCAAAGAGTATCCTTTCAGCAACTGTTGGTTGAATGCCTGGATAGAAGTTGGCAGTAGGCTACGAGAACAAACATGGAAAAGACACACAATTGCTCTCAAGAATCTGCTGTGCAAATTGCAGGCTATGGCCTCTGGCACCAAAGGGAACATGCACATTCACAGCAGAGTCTGAGAGCCGGGAAGACGAGCTTCCTACTTGGAGAAGAATAGGCTCTGCGTGGCCTAGAGTAGTTTTCATACTCCGAAATGGGGAGAAAGGGTTCTGTACCATATTGTCTGTATGTGTTGAGGGACATTTAGGTTGTTTGCCCCTCTTATTCTTTTTTTTTTTTTTTTTAAAGATTTTTTATTTATTTATTTGACAGAGAGAAATCACAAGTAGGCAGAGAGAGAGAGAGGAGGAAGCAGGCTCCCTGCTGAGCAGAGAGCCCGATGAGGGACTCGATCCCAGGACCCTGAGATCATGACCTGAGCCGAAGGCAGCGGCTGAGCCACCCAGGCGCCCGCCCCTCTTATTCTTGTGAAGAATTTAATGAATGCCGGAGTGCCCATATTCCTGGAGACTCTGGTTTTAATTCTTTCGGATAAATACCTAGAAGATTGTTTGGCTATGTAGTAGTTATATTTTTAAGTTTTTGAGAATCCTCACTGAAAAGCTTTCAATTTTGCTGATTTATTGATTTTGTTGTTTGCGTTGCTGCTCATGCTTTGGTGTCATATCTGAGACTCTATTGCTGAATCCATGATCATGAAGATCGACTCCTGCGTTTTCTTCTAAGAGTTTCATGGGTTTGGGTCACTGATCCCTTTTCAGTTAATTTTTGTATGTGATGGAAGATAGGGAACCAACCTCACTCTTGTAATTTAGAAATCCAGTTTTCCTAGCACTGTTTGCTTATAGGAGTGCTCTCTCCCCATTGAATGGCCTTGGCACCCCTGTTGACCATAGCTGTATGGGTTTATTTCTGGGCTCTCAGTTCTGTTCCTTTGGTCTACAGATCTTCTTTACGCCCTTACCACACTGTGTTGATGACTGTAGCTTTGGATTAAGTTTTGAAGTTAGGAAGTACGATTCCTCCAATTTTGTTCTTTTTTTAAGATTGTTTTGGTTATTAATAATGGGGACATTTTGCAATTCCATATGAATTTGGGGATCAGCTTTTCCATTTCTGCAGCTCACTATTCTTTACTACTGAGTATTAATGTATTCATTTACCAGTGGAGTATATTCTGTTGTTGGAGAATGGATAAGCACATGTAATCTCTTCTTAAATCTATGTTTTCTCTATCAATTAACTTGGGACTTAGGGTTCTATTTTTATCAAAGTCTACCTTGAATGAATTTATTCTTCAAAAGCATTTGTTGCTAAGGAACCAGTGGACTTTCGGGCCACCTATTTTACATTCCAGCTTTAGAAAATACTGTGCTTTCAAGGCATAATCTTCTTTAATCATAAAACATGATTTATACATGTTTTATCAAGAAAAAAAAATCACACTTTGAAACGGTTTTGCAAATAACTTACCCCCTGTCTTCACAGGTGCCCTTTTTATCTCCTTTGGAAGGTCATATTTATTTAAAAATAAAATGTCAAGTGAATTCAAGTGTTGAAGAAAAAGGTTTCCTGGTAAGTAACATCACTTAATCTGTATTTTCCTTTTTCCACGTTGTGATGTATAGACTTGGTTTCGCATAGAAATGACAACCTATGTGACTACATGATTCATCGGTTCAGTAAATGTATGAATGCACGTCCGCACTGTGCCAGTCACTGTGCTGGTGCTGGAATCTGGCAGGCCACAAAAAAATAAGACTTCCCCTCAGAAGCTTTTAGATTAGTAGGGAGAAAGCACAAGTAAACTGGCAAGTGCGATGCTGTGCTGTAATTGGTGGGAGCATAGAGTGCCGGGGGGTAACTGGAGGGGCGTTAAAGAAAGTCACTGGAAGTAGCTTGTAAACTGGTGAGTGAGTTAGCCGGGTAGAAAGAGGGGAAGAAGTATTCCGGACGAAGGGCAGAGCCTGTAAGCCAGCCTGGAGTGCCCTTCCCTCTCCCCCTCCACCAGAGATAAGGAGGGCACAGACAGTGAGTGGCTCGTCGTTCAGCGGCGCTTAGGGCCTGGGTGTGTGTGGGGAGGAGGGACAGCGGGGAGCGCGACTGCAGAGGACAGTGTACTTAGGGGAGACGGGGCTGAGGGCTAAAGGGCCTTTGGAAGAATTTGGACTATATCTGGAAGCCAGCAACTACACTTGAAGGACGTTACGCAGAGGAATAACATCATATTTGGTTTAGAAAAGTCATTCTTCCTGCCATGCGGAGAGGAGGATGGAAACGGGTGGCTCTGAAGGAGATTAGCGAGGAGACAGTCACTCCATGAGAGCTGATGGGGACTGATGGGGACTGTCTGGAGAGATGAAGCAGGAGGGAGGGCAGGCGTGGGGGTTTTGACTGCAGCAGAGGGGGTGGAAAAGTAGAAGTAAGGATGTCACCTAGATCCCTGCCTTGTACAACTTGTTCGGTGGCATGATGCCACTGAGATAAGGGATCTTGGGGAAGGAGCAAGTGTGCACATTTGGGGAAAAAGTTTTTTGCTCCCTGAATTTTACTGTGGAAAATTGCAGATATACAGCAATGTTTGGTAGAATTTTACATCAAACACCCACATAGCCACCATCTAGATGGTGCCTTTAACGTGTTTTACTCTCCTTGTTTTATCATGTATCTGCTACCTAGCCATCCTTCTAGCTACCCCTCTGGCCATTGCTGAAAATACCATTTTGGGGGGGAAAGAATTTTAAAAGTATACTGGAGACATTAGCATGTTCCTCCAAATCTCAAGTGTACATCCCTGAGTTTGGACACAAGCATACATTTTATAACACAAATTTCTATTAAGATCTAGAACATTGCCCCAGAAAGTTCTTTCATGCCAGTTCCTTCATCCCCCAAGGAGGGAAGTTTGGATGAGTTAAGTTTAAATGATCTGAATTTTATTTTATTTTATTTTATTTTTTTTTAAAGATTTTATTTATTTATTTGACAGACAGAAATCACAAGTAGACGGAGAGGCAGGCAGAGAGAGAGGAGGAAGCAGGCTCCCCGCTGAGCAGAGAGCCGGATGTGGGACTCGATCCCAGGACGCTGGGATCATGACCTGAGCCGAAGGCAGCGGCCCAACCCACTGAGCCACCCAGGCGCCCCTAAATGATCTGAATTTTAGATGACTCTAAAAGATCTTGAGTTTGAAGCTCAAGATGGGCATTTTGGTTGAGATGAAGATTTGGAAATCTGCATCATAGAGATAGTAATTGAAGTGCAGGGAGGGCTGAGCAAAGCAGAACCAGGAGGTACACTAACATTTAAGCCACAGACCTAGAAAGAGATGCTCTCAAAGGGGCCTGCAGGGAGGGCTCTGTGTGTGGCATGGTTGCCAAGAGAGAGTCTGAAAGAGGGAGTGGTCAACTTAGATCAGGACTACTATCGGAGACCATGGGACTCCTTTACAAGGCAGAGAACAAAGCTGGATTGCCCATGGTTATGGACAGGGTAGGAGGTGAGGAATGAGAGTGCCATCAGCTCTGTGAAACAAAGTTTGGCTGCAGAGGAGAGAGTGTGGTACCTGCAGAGCTATGTAGGGTGAAAGAAGGATTTGGTTGACATTTTAATAAGATCAGCGAGACTTGAGAATCTTTAAATCAAATGGGTGGCTTCTAATAGGGCAGAGAGACTGAAGATGTGCTGGGGAACCTGCACTAGATTTAAGGAGTGATATGTGGAACGAGGTCATGAGAGTGAGAAGACATGAAACCCAAGCCATCGTTCACGGGATTGATCTTACTCAGAAGAGCAGGTGACCCTTGAACAACACTTATGTGGGTCCATTTATACATGGATTTGTTTCAGTAAATATATACAGTACTGTGAATGTATTTGTTCTTCCTTGTGATTTTCTTAACATTTTCATTTCTCTGACTAACTTTATCCTAAGAACACAGTCTATAATACATGTAATATGTGAAATATATGTTAATTGACTGCTTCTATTGTAGACATGGCTTCTGGCCAACAATAGGCTATTAATAGTTCAGTTCTGGTGGGGGTTGGGGAGAGTCAAAAGTTAGATGTGGATTTTCGGCACCCCTGACCTCTGGGCTGTTTCAACGGTCTATACTTTTTTTTTCAAGGCTATATACTTTTTCGATTATCAGATGAGAAAAGTATGTATAGCGTACACAGAAGATTGTGGGTATGGTGCACAAAGTAGAGGAAATCTAATCCCTCACTTTCTTGTGAAGCAAGAATTTGAATGATACAGAGGATGTCACAGATTGCCCTTGCTGTCAGTGGGGTCAGGAAGAAGAGCTCTGTGGCCAACCGGATTGTAGACCAGACTGCCTTAGTTTGATCACATGTACAGCCAGTAGGTGGCACTAGATGTTTTTGAAAAAGTGTTTTATACATTTTCTGATGGAAAGCAGTGTTTACCTTCTGACTTTATTTAATGTAAATATTTTCATATTTTACTATAGATACCTTTAGCAACTGACAGATTGTTGTGGCCATTAGTTCATTTGCATATAATGTCTGATTGACTGAATTTTTGAGCTGGGCTCTCAACAAGTTAGTGTTAGTTAGCTCTCTTCAGGTTTGCTCTGTCTCAGACCCTATAGCCCATTCTCATCACAACCACATTTGCAAAAATGTGGTAAGGAACTGCTCAGAACTCCCCAAATAAATTCTATCCCCTGCCAAACAGTGCCTTTTAATTACTTGTACCCTCTATAAAATAGAGCTAGCGATCGAAACTAAAGTTGCTTGGTTCAGTTTTCCTTCCTGGTATATCAGGGACAGCTAGAAGGAAGGTGACTACCAACCAAAAAAACTTGCTAAGTGATTCTAAAATGGTGCTAGTCTAGTTCTGCCTTCACCGATGAACGGCAAGTCAGGAAGTTCCGGATTAGCTAGAAGGTTCCAGTTCTGCTTGGTGTTGTCATTTAGTTTTCTTGGCCTGAACGTTCCTCAGCTATAAAAAATGAAAATGCTGGTCCTCTTCTTATTCTTCTCTGATTGTAGTCAGGTATAATAATAATAATGTGCTCTTCATACCCGTCAAATTTTTCCTTGTCTATTAGCTTTATGATGTAAAGGGTGAGCATAAACATAAGAGGGAGCTGGTGAGTCATTTATGCTAATTTTGTGCTTGAGATTGAAATAGCAACATTCCTGTCTTTTTTCCTTGAATGGTTGTGAGCCAGTGCTGCTTAAAAACATGCCTTGGGGAGGAAAGAGGATGAACTGGGGAAGAAGGAAGAAAGGTGGGGTAAAAGGGTATGTGGCTAGAGCAAGCTAATTAATTTGGGGTAATTAACTAAGCTAATAAATTTCAGGCTTAGTTCTCTCATAGAAACATTTCTTCACACAAAGTAACTTTCCTCCATGGCTAGAGCTTGTACTCTTCTAACTCAAGCCAACTTTAGGCAAATTCACACAAATTAGTGAATCAAGAAGAATATATGTCTGCTATCCTAGGGTTGTATAAAGTTTAGTTGATCCATGTGAAGGTGGAAAAGCCGAATGCATTCTGAAATCAGACACAAATGTGCTTTGAGATGATCGGTTAGCTAGGGTCAGCAAAGTGTGGCTTGCTGCTTGTTTTTATAAAGTTTTAATGGAACATGGGCTCATTTGTTTGCACACTATCTATGACTGCTTTACCATTACTGTAGAATTGAGTAATTGTGACAGACCCGATGGCTCACGAAGTCTAACATCTTTACTCTCTGGTACTTCACAGAAAAAGTTTGCCAACCTCTGATCTCTAGCACTGTTTCATTTTACCTTGCTTTGTTCTCTCAAATAGTATTTCCTAAAGGACGTCTTTTTCCTTTTTAAGTCCAAAGGAAAGACTTCTGTGTGATTAAGGCTCATTAGGACTACAAGTAAAGAACAGTGAGGTGGCAGGGAGCAGCTCCAACTTATATTGTTTAAGCAGAAGTACTTCCATGGAAAAAAGCCCCAAGTTAGTTACCTTTCCCAGAGTCTTGACCTTGATGGACATGACTGCTTCACCTCTCTTTAGAATGTAGCTTGTGTTTCTAAGGCATGAGCCGGCAGCCACCTGACTGCCGGCAGATGCTACTCTGTTGTGCTTTGTGGCTCAGCAGTAGGCGGGGTGCTCTGACGTTTATCAAAGTAATCCGTCAAGGCCCAAAATCATGAGTTGAACTCTTTCCCAATCCTGTTTTGTTCTGAATAGAAGTTAAATGCCAGTCTTTTGTATAAAATAAGTCTAATTTAATAAGCTGTTATTGGTTTTGTCAACATATAAAGTATGATATTCTCATTATTCTACCCTACATCACTTAAAGCACTTTTCTCTTGTTTAAGGAGCATTTGGTTTGGGATATGATGCTTTAAAAAGGTCTAAATTAGATAGAGGTATTGATTTGAGGTTAATATCTGGAAATTCTTAAATGCTATATGCTTATAGATGATTTTGAAAATCTGGGTCAGTTTCTGGATATTAGCAATCAATGAGTTTCATTATTAGGGTAAAGGATGATGCAAATCACGTAAGTTGATTTTGAGCTATGAAGTATATCAACGTATTGAAGTTTAACATGTAGATTTATCATTTAATCGATCCTCAAGTTTCTAAAGTTAACATTTCATTGACTTTTCAGACCATATTTGAAGATGTTAGTGGTTTTGGTGCTTGGCATCGAAGATGGTGTGTTCTTTCTGGAAATTGTATCTCTTATTGGACTTATCCAGATGATGAGAAACGAAAGGTAATATTAATAGTTCCGGTCAGTGCTGAAAGCCCTTCATTTCATATTGTGTTTCCTATAGAGGTTCCCACTGGTGTCCACACCCACCCCGATGCCCCTTTGAGTATGTTTACTAAGCCATTAAAAATGTTCTTGTTGCGGGGCGCCTGGGTGGCTCAGTGGGTTAAGCCGCTGCCTTCGGCTCAGGTCATGATCTCAGGGTCCTGGGATCGAGTCCCACATCGGGCTCTCTGCTCAGCAGGGGGCCTGCTTCCCTTCCTCTCTATCTGCCTGCCTCTGTCTACTTGTGTTCTCTGTCTGTCAAATAAATAAATAAAATCTTTAAAAAAAGAAAAAAGTTCTTGTTGCAAGATGCGTGTGTGTGTGTGTGTGTGTGTGTAAAAGTTTCATTCTTTTCTATTCCCTGTGATTTGATCCCTCTTAAAATACCTTAAGGCATATATTTGTCTGTCTTTTCTCCTAGAATGTTTCATACTATTTTTAATAACATATTTAGCCAGAAATATGTTGAATTCACTTTTGTTTTTATTAATAGTTGACTTACCTAAATCTGGAATAAAACAGTAATAGAAAGCCATCACAGGAATATAGTGATTTTGATTTTGTTTCTAATATTTGATAATAGGATTTTATGATAAATAGTATCTCATTTTCAAAGAAATTAATATTATTGCTCAAATATGATTATTTATTACTCCCAAACTGGGAAATAGAAATAAATAGAATTACAAAGTAATCTGGGTTTCTAATTGTTGAAGCTGGTGGATGGGTACATGGAAAGTTTATTTTACTGCTCTTTTAATTCTGCATCTGTTTTGAGTATTCCATAACAAAGAGTTTATTTTTTAAGTTGGCTCAAAGCTCTAGTTGGCACTTTCAGTTTCCGTTTTGCTAGCAAGATATAACAATATAATAAATATGTTTCTCTAAACCTATTATAATTAAGTTTCAACCTTTACATTGATGACTTTTTAAATTTTTAGATTGTACCAACTTAAATACTGCTTAATGCATATTGATGTAAATGGTCTTGTTTATTGTTTTTTAATTTGTTTTTAAAGAATCCCATAGGAAGGATAAATCTGGCCAATTGTACAAGCCATCAAATAGAACCCGCCAACAGAGAATTTTGTGCAAGACGCAATACATTTGAATTAATTACTGTCCGACCACAGAGAGAAGATGACCGAGAGACTCTTGTCAGCCAATGCAGGGACACACTCTGTGTCACCAAGTATGTATTACACCATAAACAGAAATACTTATGTCTAGTAAGTAATTGATTGCCCACTACGTTCTAACCACTTTTAGAAATATCCAAGATGGTCCTTGTCTTTGAAGAGAGTACGGTCTTAAAGAAGAAAGAAAACCCACATGATCACTAAGAGAACAATCTTCTAACTAAATTAATATAGTTTTAAAAATCTAACATTCAGTGTGTAAACCTGGCGATTCACAGACCTGTACCCCTGGGGATAAAAATATATGTTTATAAAAAATTAAAAATTAAAAAAAAGTCTAACATTCAAACTATATTTTGGCTAATCCTGTTTTCCAGTATACTCACAGTATAGCCATTTTCAAGGCAATTAGCTAATGTACTTTGGGTTAAGTTTGAAGATTTTGTGTATAATTGAGAAGGCAAGTGTTATTTAAAGAGACTTTACATGCCCCTTCCTTCCCATCCCCAAAATGCCCTCAGTGAAATCAGGTAACTTACAGAAACAATCTCAGGCTACTCTGCAAATTTCTGGCTAGAGATTAAGGAAATGAACTGTTACGAGTGAGGGCCAGCAATGTTGAGTGACTTGCCATGGTTACATTTGGTAACAAGACACTGAGTCAGGATGTAAACATCAGTTTCCACAGAGTGATGATAGAGATAGATTGATGAGTAAACACATTTAGCACAGTCTCGAGCTCATGGAACGGGCTCAGGAAATGGCCACTATTATTGTACATGTTGTGTTATCTCCATCCACTAGATGATCAGATCACTGCTTATCCTACTTCTAGTACCAATGTGGGGAAATTACAGATGCAGAAGGAGTACAGTATAAAGACCTGACAACTGCTGTTCTCTAGAAGAATGATCTGGCTTGTGAGTTAGGGAATTCTCCTCTTGCTTACTCTGACCTACCCTATCAACTTGTTATTCAATTCGTGGCTAAATATGGGTGCAAAGAAGTGATTCCTGATATGGATGGAGAAGTTAGGGTAGACAAAGTCAAAGTGATCTTCAGATCACTTATTGTAGATAACCATGTTCTACTAACACAAAAATAAAGGGAAATAGTATTACTTGTAGAGCCCAGGGAAAGTCCACAAGCTGGTGATCCCAGCTCTCAGGGAGCCCAGATCTGAGGATTTGGGAAGCTTCCAGATAAAGTCCTGGTGTGCTAGCTCTTATTAGGAAGTGGCCCACACTCAGTGGTTGTCCTTCAGGCCAGAGCACCTGTACAAGATAGTGACTGTCTTTAGTGTGGAAACTCCATCATTAACCAAACAGGATCACTGTGAATTTTGATTCCATGAACCAACCTATGGGGATTATTTTCCTTTATTGCAGCTGGAAAACCTCACAGGCTTTTGATTAGCATCTGTTAAAAACTGGTAAAGAGTAACTCATTTTAGCTGTTTGTTTAGCCTTTTCTCCCCTCCCCCAGCAAGAGAACAGGGCGGTATGGAATGGGGGAAAGGATCCTGACTTTTTTTGTTTGCACCCATAGGAACTGGCTGTCTGCAGATACCAAGGAAGAGCGGGATCTCTGGATGCAAAAACTCAATCAAATTCTTGTTGATATTCGCCTCTGGCAACCTGATGCTTGCTACAAACCCATTGGGAAGCCTTAGACTGTGGGCAGTTTCCAGGCCTTGTAGAGGTTTTTTTGAGCTGTGTCATAAATGTATCTTAAGAGCATCAGATTTGCTGATTGCATTTTATGCTTTAAATACAAAAGGGTATGTGCCAATATTCACTACATATAATGCAGTATTTGTATCTTTTGTATGTAAGATTTCAACTGGTTTCTGTCATTCATAAATGATTGGAGGAAAATTCATTATAGTCAGTTTTGCTAAATTTTAATTTAAAGGCCTCATTTTCCTAGAAATCTAATTATTCAGTTATTCATGACAAAGTATTTTTTTTAAATGTGAGGAATTTTGAGTTGTCTTCTTGGAGCTGTGGGTCTCAAAGTAAAAAGCTCTTCTAGGGGTTGGAGGCAGAAACCTCTGACTTGGTCGTCCTTTCCCTGTCCTCAGTACGTCTTTCTAAAGTTTGTGATCGTTTATTGATCATGATATGTCTTGTTAGTAGCATACTGAAAAAACTTTCAAGGGACTTCACAGAAACATTTTTAGTAATGGAGGTAAGAATTTTTAATAATCAGTGCACATTAGTGTAAACTTTGAGGCTATCTTCAGACAAGAGATGTGGGTAATGGGATATTATGTGAGATTTGGGGGTTAGTTTTCTTTAGAAGAGTTAATAATCACATGGTTTACATTTACCCAGTTTCTACAGATGCTGTGTGGTGCACATTTTCATAGAGTACAGGCTTTTAAAAATAATTATTTTTGCTATCTAAGACTCCGCTTGGCATATCAGTACTTTCTGCTCCTGTAACAAGAATAAATGTAAATTGAGGAGTCTTTGTATAAAAGTAAACTCTACCAAGCTGCTAAGGACTAATACTTTGCTTGCCAAAGTTCTTGTCTTTTTTTTTTCTTGTCCATGTATGACAGTGTCTAGGAGTACATTATGAAATCTTTTGAAAAATTTGTCATGCATTACCTTTGAAAGCCTAATACTTTTTTATTGCAAAGTATTATAAAGCATGGTCACAACTTTTAAATACACTTTGAGTTTCTTTTCTGAATTGTTAAAGTTATCGATGATCTCATTTATAAACACTAAATTCTGTCACTTCCTGTCATTTAATTTTGTATTCATTCAAATGTGTTTTTTGTTATGTTATTTTAAAAATATATTTTATGATCTCTTACCCAAATAAATGCTTGCAAAAGACTTAAGGAATTATTCACAAAATGCTATGTAAATGTGTGGCGTGGCTGCTGTGTCCCTAGGCTGGGGGACTTCCTGAGGGGTTTGTATGGATAGGATCCCATTCATCTTTTTATCTCCAGCCCCTGCTCA
The DNA here is from genome assembly GCF_009829155.1 of Mustela erminea. NCBI lineage: Eukaryota > Metazoa > Chordata > Mammalia > Carnivora > Mustelidae > Mustela > Mustela erminea. Next base: position 41,007,339 of record NC_045624.1, on the reverse strand, counting down.
GCTTATTATGTGTCCTTAGGGTCTTTGTTGAAGGAGTAGGTGGATGAAGGATCCATTTTTGGGGTATTTCAACAGAATATGGTACTTAGATGTGCCTTCGAGGACATGCTTAGCAGAGGCTTAGCAGCAACAGGGTGGGGAGAGTGACATTATTCTCCAATACAGGGAGCGGGTTCGATGGGATTGATGAAAGGGTCCCTTTTATTTATTTATAGAATTATACTTATTTGGGATTGTTTATTTGTAATTCCAGTGTATTTAACATACAATGTTATATTAGTTTTTATATAATACCTGATTCAGCATTTCTCTACATTACTTTGTGCTTATTAGGATAAGTGTCCTCTCATCCCGTTCACCTGTTTCTTCCAACTCCCGCATGACCAACTTGTACTGTCTTTGAAGAGGTGTTACTTATCATGGCACGAAATCCAGAACGCACGAAGAAGTTCAAGTGAAACATATGCCTTTTCCCCTTGTCATAACCATGTTTAAGTTCTTGTGTATCCGGTTAGACTGATTCTAAGCATAATACATAGGCATAGTAATCGTCTCTTCTTCATTAAAAATATTCCACATATATTGTTCTAAGTTAAGACAAAAAAGCACAACAGAGTGTCCCTTTTCAGTCATTGCTTCTTAGGGTGTAGAGAGGGTATGTGAAGTCTAGTTTTAGAAGAAATTTAAGATGGCTGTGGAACATCAAGTTAGAGATACCTGGTGACAGCAAAAACCACTGCTCTGTCACCAGCCCGCAGTGGATTGTCGGAACCATGAGAGTAGGTAAGATGATCTGAGGAGAGTGGTCCCGAAGGAGAAGCAAGAACAAAAGGAATGTGTTCTTTCAGGGGAAAGAGAAAAAGGAGAGGCCCGTGAAAGAAAACCAGAGTGATGTCTTGAATTTCTTCTCTGAATTATTAGTTAATGATGATTGCATTTATAAACACTAAATTCTGTCACCTCCTGTCATTTAATTTTGCAAGAGAGATCAATGTAGAGTGAGCCCAAAGAAGAATCTTAAGATCTGGCCACAAGATCATAGGACAGGTTAAAGAAAATGGGAACTGAAATTTGGAGCAGTCACTTCCATAATATAATTTAAAAAAAAAATCAAGTTATGACAAAAATCCATAGAGGAAAAGAATGACAGATTTAATCAGATAAAAAAATTTTCTGATAAATGTCTACAAATAAAGTTTAAACATAAGCATCAGACTAGGAGAAAATATTTATGACATATTTAATAATCAAAAAAGTTAATGTGTGAAATTTAACCTAAAGAGCTCCAATGCCTAGCTATCACTGTCTGAACATTTACTATGTACCAGGTGATATTCTTGGAGTTTTGTATGGATTATTGCATATAATCTTCACCTGACCTTAGGAAATAGGCATCGATATGAGGACACTAAAGCTTCGATAACGTGGGTAATGAATAAACAGAAAAATATAATTTTAAACAGGTTGAACTGCTTCATTGGCCCCCAGACTGGGGAAACTGGAGTCAATGTTGCTGAGAAACAAACTCAGACTCTTGGTGAGGATCGAAGTGCTAGAGCCTTCTTGGATGGCCGCTTGGCTACCTCCAGCGATCTCCTCCCTCACACGCAGGGTCAGACTCCCACGCATCCGAGATCTCCTCCACGCAAAGCTTGGCTTGTAAATTCAAGCAGAGAAGCAGTTACGGCCCCGGTGAAGCAGGGAGAAGTCTGCGTCACCATGTGCACCTCCCAGGTCTTTCATCCCGACATTGGACACTGTCTTTGGCCCAGGGTTATAGGTAGGGTGTCACGTGGGGTCTGTGGAACAGCTCACAGAGGGAGATGGTGGCGGGAAAGTGCTGCCATTTTATACCCTATACAGTTATACAGCATGTGTGCCTTTGCCTCCCAGATCCATAAATTCTCAGTTTATTTACCACAAACTATCCCTAACCAGCCACATCCTTCTAAGAGCATTCCACAGATAAGAGATCTAGCAGATATTAGTCTACTAACCAGGAGGTCCGGTTTATAGAACGTTTACAAGAATTTAGATGTGTCACCTGCCTTCTTTACCTGGAACAAAAAGCCAGCTACTTTAACTCCTTCCTTCCCACTACCCCCAGATGAACTTGCAGGTGAGGGAAAATACCCATAAAAGGATAATCGTTACAATCGTGTTTTAAAGGGAAAAAAACCTGAAATAACATGAAAATCCAACAGGGATGAAAATGAGAAAGAATCTATAAGCCTAATAATAGGGAATTATGGCGACAATTTCTACAAAACTCCAAGCAGTGTTCAAGAAAAGAAACATGTATGTATATATATTTGGACCAATTTTCCAGAACACCTTCTGGGGAAAAGGCATACGCTGTGCAACGTGACATAACGTAATATATATGCATGTGAATACCTAGAAGAAAACACGGAAGGAACCACAGGAAATTTTATATGGGAAAGGACAGCACTGATAGCAGTGCTGGGTAGAGGAATGTTTTGACTTTTGACTCTTTCTAGAACATTTGATAGGTTTTCAATGAGAATATTTTCATATTGCTCATTCACAGGACCTACAAGCATTTCAAAAATTAAAATTGGAAGGGAGTGTGGAGTGAGTGCAAGACTGAGTAGAGCCTACAGGCTATCGGGCTGGGAAGGGAGGGGCACCACTGTGATGACAGTATGGCGGGGCAATGTTGAGGGACGGGTGGCCTGGATGAGGAATTGAGTATGTTAGTCCCCTGGTGGGGAAGAGCAGAGGGAAAGTGGGATCTGAGGATAGTAGTAAACAGGAGTGGAAGAGATGAGGGAGAATGAATGCACTTGTGGAGCACAATGAAAGGTGACTGGACCCAGTTGATAGGTGGAGTGGAAACCCCTTCCCAGGAGTCAGCATTTAGGAAGGGAATATGACTCAGTATTGAACAAGGGCATCCGAACTAGGTGGTCATGCAGGACTAGGTGCCTGGGGCGGGGGGTGGGGGATGGTGTTGGTGACTCACAGGCCTTCCTTGTTCAGGAAGTGTGCTGGCTGGTGGGGAGCCACGTGCAACCATCACACAGGGGGTTCGAATGGGGAGCCAGAGCACGGCCAACCACAGCAGACGCGGAGAGCCTGCAAAGGCATATGGGGCAGTGATCTCTAAACTCTCTGAGAGCTCATATCCCAAAGAGCCTAAACCTGAAGGAACTATATATACTCCTCCTATTTTCAAACCTAACATTTTCCATTAGGACTTTGGAAAGTGGCAGAGGATGTAATTTCCACCACATTAGAAATATTAACATTTCAGATTAAAATGTTTACATTTTAAAAAAGGGTTATTTATTTAAGAGACAGACAACATGAGCAGAGGGAGGGGCAGAGGAAGAAGCAGACTCCCCATGGAGCACGGAACACAATGTGGTACTCAATCCCATGACCCTGAGATCATGACCTGAGCCGAAGGCAGATGCTTAACTGACTGAGCCACTAGACACCGCTTTACATTATTTTTAAAATCAAATCCAACAGAACCCAAATGCAAGTGCAATTTTATCCACTCCTTCACTGTCAATTTAAACATTCACAAGTAGGGTATTTTTGGAGATTTTATAGCATTCTTTTTATCTCAGTTCTTAGTATAATTTTATACTAATGTAATTTATATTTTGTGCTTGAGCAAGTATATATAACATGAAATGGAATTTTTAAAATGTTCTGTGACTATAAGATTTTTAATGTTAAAGGATTATTTTGAGCTGTATTATCATTACATTTAGTATTAGTTCATAAATGATCAAAACTACACAAGACATCTGAAAAATTTTAAGCATAAAGAGTAAAGCTTTATAAATGTGTTTCTTAATGAAATGGGTGGACTTTTTATCAACTGGCTTATGTATCTGGATAAGTATCATTTATTTTTAAAATCAGATGTGGTTCAGCATCGATCCTTTTTTTTTCTTTCCATTTTTACAGAAAACCTAAATAGATGAAAATGAAAGCTTTGTTATTGCAAAATCACTCAATTCTCTGGACTTTCAAGTGATCTATCAAAAATTATTTTTAATGATAAACTCAATTATTCTTAGCTGATACAGTAGGCAGGATACATACTGTGCTACCATAAAAAATGGAAAATAACAAAAGTACAGTGGATCGAACAGAAGTTTCTCTTTCCTATGCGAGTCTAGTAAGGGAGTCAGTCTGGGCAGAGAGGTGAACTTGTGGGGCATCCAGGGACCAAGGAACATATACCAAGTGTAGCCTAGGATGTGGCCTTGCCCTCATAGTCGAAGCTAGCTCCCTTGCATCACATCCACCTTTCAGGAAAGGAGACAGAGGGGAGCTCATACTGGGCATTGAAAGATGAAGACACAGAACTAGCACACATCACTTCTCACATCCCACCTGCAAGAACTTAATCACATTGCCATACCTCGTGGCTAGGAAAGGTAGTCTTCGTTGAGCGTCCTTCAAACCCTGCTGAGACGCATGAGCTTTCTATTATAAACATCACCAAGTGACATTCGGAGGGCACCAGCAAGCCCTGCCACTGCTGCTAACTCTTTTGTTGAAAGCAAACGTATGAAAGCTACCCATCTCACAAAGGATGTTTATTCTGCCTTGAGAGTCCAGGAAACTACTATTTGAATCGTCAGTTTCTCCTGATATTGGGAGGTTTTTATATCCCAGGAAAGTGACTGCAGGGAGAAGTAGGAAGTGTGTTTTTCCTTTGCAAAAAGGGAAAAAGGCAATTGCTCAAGGCATTCAGTCCAGAATATATCACATTAAAAGAAAGCACAGAGAACTCACCATCATGCTGTTCCTTGGGTCTCAAGTTCTCTGGATGGGCTTTCTTTTCCTTTTCACCTCTCAGAGTCTTCTGATGTTTGTTTTCTATAATGCCCAGGGCTTTCACTGCACATAGAGGGAGAAATAGGGAGAAATAATACATCTACTCTTTCTGGTTGCCACTGATTGAGTTTTAACAGTCTATAATTTCTAAAGTTCTCAAGCACATCTTGTGGGGTTTAATTATGTTAATTTAAATGATCCTCTCTATTATGGAATAAATTTTTTTCTTTAATCAATTCTATCAAGAAGTGTCCCAAAGCTGATGAATTCTTTTTAATTACTTAGGCAATTTTGGTAGATGCTAGTGAGGTTGAATATCTTTCCATCTAACTTTTTTCAAACTACATGTGTTTACTGGTCTTATTCATTTGTGAATTTTTTTTTAAAGATTTTATTTATTTATTTGACAGAGAGAGATCACAAGTAGGCATAGAGGCAGGCAGAGAGAGAGAGAGGAGGAAGCAGGCTCCCTGCTGAGCAGAGAGCCCGATGCGGGACTCGATCCCAGGACCCTGAGATCATGACCTGAGCCGAAGGCAGCGGCTTAACCCACTGAGCCACCCAGGCGCCCCTGTGAATTTTTTTTTTTTTTTTTTTTTTTTTTTTAATTAGAGAGAAAGAGAGAACATGAGCAGGGAGGGCAGGTGTAGGGAAGGGGTAGGGAAAAGCAGACTCCCCACTGAGCGGGGAGACTGACCCCACTGAGCAGGCAGACTGATGCAAGGCTTGATCCCGGGACCCTGGGATCATGACCTGAGCCGAAAGCAGACATTTAACCAACTGAGCTACCCAGGTACACCCCTGCTTGTGAATTTCATGTTTGTATCTTTTATTTTTCAGTTGTCCTCATTAACTGATTTATAGGGTTGTATGTTAAGGATATTAATGCTTGGTTCTGTGTAACTGGATCTATAATGAGCTCCTTTATTAGCTATGCAAACTACAAATTGGAGTTTCAAGCTATAAATCTGAGATCCCAGTAGCTATCACAAAATCTGCTGGGCACATTAAACAAGACAATCAATATTAAAGCCTCAGACCAGTAAAAAGGCAAAGAGTAACTTCCTAGTAAGTGACAGTGATGGTTTATTGTGGAGTTAGCTGCCCAAGAAGATCTGGACAGAGGCAGATATAAATCTGGCTGGGCTAGCTGTCTTCCCAACACCACGCTTTCTACTCCATCTGAAGTTAGAGATTACGGAAGCGGCTAGAAATTCACTTGGCAAAGAATCACACTTCATGGCATTTATCAAAGTTTTGTCACAGAGAAGATAACCATAATACTACAACTTTAGAATAGTGTACACACAACACAACGTTTTTGTGTATATTTCCAAGACTTCGAGAAGTTAAAACAACTTTTACTTCTATAGAAGGATGTGTGAAAAAGAATTTGTTTTCTTCCAAAAGTTAGTTTTTTGGGGCAAAGTAATTTTTAAAAATAACAGGTACTTCACAAGATCGTGTGGTTTGGGTGTAGTATACGAGGTTTAACAAATTGTGGGGCTCCAGGGTGGAAAGAGGAAGACTAGGAGGGGATAGAAAATTTACTATTATGGGCATATGGTAGATGCTCCGTATTTCCTACTGTTAGGCTCATAACATTTAGAAATGTTATGTGCCCCCAAAAGACTGATCCACAATGTCCAGTCTGCTTGACTCCGCTTCCCACAGTGCATTTGAAATAAACATTATAAGGGAGAGCATTTCCCCACCTTCTGGTTTCAGACTGTAGTGGAAAGCTTATAATGCCATCTTAAAATATGAAACCCCAAACAGTCTAGTCTCAATCAAAGCAAATATAAAAGTCGATGAGAAAGAAGGGCAAAGAGCTTTAACTGTACCAAACAAAAACTTGTAGAAATGCAGGAAATCTTATATAAGAACTCTTCTGAGAATAAAAACCAAAGGAAAAATACACGCTGATCCAATCCCTCGTCCACTTTTTGGTTACTCAGCTGAGGAAGAAATAGCGTAATGAAAGAGCCCATGTTGGCCCGGAGCACCGAACAAGGAATGTGAAGAAAGGTTTGGGTATGAGCTCTTTTTCTATGCCTTAATTCCGTGCTTAACTTTTTATAAACTACTCTGTTGCTCTGAAATTCCTGCTTCCTAATTTGTAAAATGAAAAAAAAAAAAAAAAAAAAGCAAAGCTCTGAAGGTGTAGTAAACCAATTACAATCTATCACTGATTTGAATGAGGTCTTGGGTCAATCCCATTCTAAAGGTTTTATATAGCTTGCTTGGAAAATTAGCAGATAGCACCAGACCTCCAAGGATCTTTACACAGAATTCTAGTGCAGCAAGATTCAAAAATATGTTTAGCAGTGGCTCGATCCTACCCTCCTTCCTTCTTTTTTTCTTTTTTTTTTTTTCTTTCCCCCCTTCCTTCTGTGGATTAGGTAGGAATTAAGAAAAAGAATTGTACATCCAGGTCAACTAGGAGAACAGCAAACAGAATAACGTCACGTACAAAGAAAGGAAAATTGAGAAAGCCCAGCAAGGACAGGAAATTGGGTCATGGCTGCCCAGGAAATGGAAACTCCTGGAATTATACAGAAATCCTGAGAGCATTAGAGGCACCAAAGATACCTGAATGAAGCCATATTTATCTCAGTTTTACATGGCCTTCAAAGTACTGCTGACGGTTGAGCTTACGTGCCCCTCTTACCCCCTGTCAGAGTCTTGAGCTCAACCCGAGTGATTCTGAGAATGTCAACACAAATCAGGAAGGAGGGGCGGGTAGAAACTGAAGCGAAAACAATTTCCACAGGGGAAAAAAGACTCGCAAGATGAGAGAATTTTCTTTCACTTAATCACAAATAGGCTTTTTATTTTTTATTTTATTTATTTAGATTTTATTTATTTGTCAGAGAGAGCGTGCACAAGCAGGCAGAGTGGCAGGCAGAGGCAGAGAGAGAAGTGGGCTCCCCGCTGACCAAGGAGCCCAATGTGGGACTCAATCCCAGGACCCTAGGATCACAACCCGAATCAAAGGCAGACGCTTAACCAACTTTGAGCCACCCAGGTGTCCCTCAAACTGGTTTTTTAGAATTAGTGTTTTTTCCTGCTGTCTCTCTTTTCTGCTATCAAACTCATGCTAGCACTGTCAAATCCCACTGACCCCATAAGGGTCAGTCTGGAAGTGAGGAGTTTGGGGGCCATATTTGTAATGTGCTGGAGCCCATTCTTACTGGAAATTGCAAGCTTTTGTTCCCAAATCCAAGTTCAATGATGTCAGACTGGTAGCTTGAAATCCAGCATGATGGGGGTCTTCACAGCAGGGAATTGCGAGGACATTACGAATGATAAAACATGTCCCCAGCCCCCAGCCATAATGTACCAACACACCAGTGGACCTGCCTTTACTCTGGATGGACAGTCATTTAAGACTGCTGTGTCTTCCTTCAAAATTAATTTTGTTGTGGGGCGCCTAGGTGGTTCAGTGGTTAAAGCCTCTGCCTTCGGCTCAGATCATGATCCCAGAGTCCTGGGATCAAGCCCCGCATTGGCCTCTCTGCTCAGCAGGGGGCCTGCTTCCCCCTCTCTCTGCCTGCCTCTCTGCCTACTTGTGATATCTGGCAAATAAATAAAAATAAATAAAATAAAAGTAATTTTGTTGTTACCGTGGGGGAAGGAACACCAGGAGCCAGGATCAGGCCAGAAGAGAGATTTTTTTTTTAGCTGGGAAGTTGCCATTCCAGAGGCAGGTAAGTGGTTTGCATGGAACACCAAAGCTGCGGCCATGGAAGACACTCAGGAAAGAACCTCTGGACCCGACGGAAATGGGGTCGAGGGGCCTGCCCTGCTCAGAAGTGATACTGAAGACAGACTCACTGCAGACCTATGCGGAAAACATGCTGACTCTTAGAAGGTTTCATGATTCTTTGGTCAGTTTGATCCAGTAGTTTCTGGCGCCCCAGGTACAGACTTTATGGGGTCACTTTTCTGCCCAACTGAAACGTGCCAGCCTTAAAAATAATACAGCCTATTTAATCAGCAAAATCGGTTCATTTGGGAACAACAGAGAAATCCACAATTCACGACAAGCAAGCTGGGGGCAAACCTTAGGCAAAGTCCATAGACACAAAGGGAAGGTGAGCCCTATGAGCTCTATTAGGTTTTAGGAGGAACTGGGGTGGGCTGCTCCAAACAAAAGGTCACTGGAGCACGAGAGTTCCAGGTGACGGCGGTTTCTCACTGGCAGCAGGCGGTGGTTGGTGCTTTGGTGCTAAGGCAGGCAGGATCCTCCTTACTTTTCTTAAAGGCAAGAGACAAATTCCCATGTGAAAAGTGCCCTCCCTTCTCCAAGTGGTTCTTTCTTCTATCTGTTGGTTAGGCAGGCTGCAGGGAGTGGTACGTGTGTGTGTGAGCGCCCCCTTCAGGCCTTGCTGACTCTGTTTTAAGTGAGGTTTCCTTTATTTTTACAAATGTAACCTCATCTTTGGAAATGAGATGATCAGCAATGCCAGCTTCTCTTCCCCGTGACTCTGAAATTGCAGCCCTCTCCTATGGCCCTGTGCCATTCAACAGCAAGATTTAAGGATCCTTCTGTAGATTTCTGGGGACTTCCTCCAGCGGGGACCCAAACATCATTCCTTGGGTACATGTTGCGCCCTAGGCTCGTTCCTCACTATGTATGCTTTCTGCTCCAGTTGTATATACCAGTGACAACTGTTGTTATGATCTGAACTTCATGTCCTGTTGAGGCCTGCGATGCATCTTCTCTTTGAGATTCCAAAGTCTTCCCTTGGGACTTCCCCTCGAAACAGCCTTGTGGCGTTGCTCAGGTCCACCCACTGCTGGGAGGCCGTTTCCACAGTTCTCTTGCATTTCTGCACAACTTGCACTAATTTTGGAAAGGCACTGGCTACCTTTGTTCTACACTTTCTTTCCAAGGATGTTACACAGTGAACAGCCTTGGAAGATAAAGCGTTTGTCTCTGGAGCAAAGAGCAAGTTTGCCTACAACCTTGGAAGACAGAGACAGTGTCTCTCAAGTGCAGAAGGCAGACGTTCTGTTTCTTACACAAAGATGAAGTTTTCTGCAGCAAAGGGCTCCTCTCTTGTAATACATGCCAAGCCCTCACAGGTGTCACCCAGCCCTCTTTGCTTTGTCCAGGGAACTAGCACAGACGCTAATACTTTGACTACTGATTTTGCTGTGAGTAATACAGTCCTTCGTCTCTGACCCGGGAGTCTTGTATCTTCTGTCAGCATGCATGAAACTGTGGTGGACCACCTGGGAAGCCTGACAGTAGGACTAACCTCAGCTCCTTTACCTACCTGAATTGATCTGATCTGTCTCTTGTTTCTAACTGACATCTGAGATGGAAGGGGGGAAAAAGCCCAGGTTGTGAGAAGTAACGCTCATTGAGGACAGACTGAAGGATGCCCGTTTCTAAACATTACCCTTGGAATGTGTACTTTTGGCTCTGGGACTTGTCCTAAACTGTGTTTCCATTTTTTGCCATCTGCCTATTTTGATGGACATGATAAGAAAAAGCAATGTGAAATTTACTGTTGTAAACATCGTTGAGATAGTTTCAAGGACACCAACTGTGAGATTAAGCAGTGTCCTTTTTATGAGGGCTCATGGGAGAAATTTGTCTCAGGTATCAGGAAAAGCTGCATTTCAGCTGAGCATCTGTGGCGTGTTTGTCAATGGACATGATAAATCTTGTAACTGATAGGATACTTCTATTGTCTCAGCATCTTGGAAGAATGGAGCCAAATCTGTAACCCAGCTCTTCGAATTAATTGAGGCCAGACAGCATGCATCCGAGATACCAAGTTTACCCCAGGTTATTTCCTTTGCTTCATTTCCTCATGTCTTTCTTTTTTTAAAATTTTTTTTATTTTTGCAATATATGTATTAAAAAGTTATTTTGATCAAATTTTAAGGGTCTGACAATTTTCTAAAACTTATTACAAGACCAACACTTTTCTGCCCCCTTTTCCCCTTCCCATGGCCCCCGTGCCCTCTCTCTTCCTCATCCTTGAAGTGAATTCCGTTTTGGTGGCCCATCTGGGAAAGACCCTGGGAAACATATTCAGTAGAGCTACATTGTCTGACAAGGTCCTTACTCTACTGTCATACTCTGCTGGTGATTTGGTCACTTCTAGCCTCGACATAGTTTTACAAAGACTTTTGGAGACTTGGCTCTGGGTTCCAAGCCATTTCTGGGTTCCAGCATTTTTTTTTTTTTAAGATTTTATTTATTTATTTGACAGAGAGAGATCACAAGCAGGCAGAGAGGCAGGCAGAGAGAGAGGAGGAAGCAGGCTCCCTGCTGAGCAGAGAGCCCGATGTGGGGCTCGATCCCAGGACTCTGAGATCATGACCTGAGCCGAAGGCATCGGCTTAACCCACTGAGCCACCCAGGTGCCCCTGGGTTCCAGCATTTCATTTGTGAAGTCCAAAGTCATTCTGATTCTAGATCCTTTGATTTGACTTTTTTTTTTTTTCCTCTCTCTCTCTGGAAACTCTCTTGGGTCTTCTCTTTGCTCCCAGTGTTCTAAAATCTTGGGAACGTGACATGACTTTGTGGGGTCTTTTTACATCCACTGAGTTGGACATTTGTAATGTGGGAACTCATGTCCTTCAAATGAGTTGTTCTTTCTTTTTTTGTAATCTCCTCCCCTGCATTTTCTAAGTCCCCTGTTTTTTGAATCATTTTATTAGGTTCTAGATCTTCTGGTTCAGTCTTCTCAAGGCATCTCTTGACTCCAGCTTTCCTTCTCTTTACTCTCCAACTCTGTTTCTTGAATTATGTATCAATTTTCTATGGCTGCCATAACAAATTATCACAAACCGAAGAGTTTAAGACATTACCCATTTATTATCTCATAGTTTCTAGGAGTCAGAAGTCAGGGCAAAATGTAGCCCGGTTGGGTCTTTGCTGAGAGCCCCACTGGGCAAGAGTCAAGGTGTTGACTGAAGACTTGGGGAAGAATCTACCTCTAAGCTCATTCTGGTTGGTAGCAGAATCCAGTTTTTGTCGTTGTAGGGTCAAAACCCCGGTTACCTTGCTGGCTGTCAGTCAGGGGCTGATCTCCACTCCTAGAAGCTTCCTGTATTCCTTCCCGTGCTTTCTCTGAGCACCCAGAGGCCTTTCTCAGGTAGTGTGCTTGCTCCAGGCCCCTACAGTGCAGACCCTCTTATACCTCAAATCTCTCACTCAATCTTTTGCATTCTTCTGCAATTACAGGCTCATGTGATTGCACTGGGCCCCTCTTGATAATCTGGGATCACCTCCCTCTTAAGACCAGCTGATTAGTAATCTTACTTAGTCACATGAAGTCCCTCCGAGGCACTAGGTTAGCCCTAGTTATCACTAGGGGATGGGGATCTTATCAGGACACTTTTTGGAAGTCTGTTCTTCCCACTCCCCAGCCCTACTGCAATGCCCTTGTTTCCTGAATATTTCTTTTTTATAGCGTTCTATTCTTGGGACTTATGGCCAGTATCGTCTCTTCCTTTGAGAGTCTTGGTGAGTTTTTCCAAAAGTTTTCTTCCCTCTGCATTTCCTGTTTCGCCCAGGTTTCTTCCTTCGGTTTGTTAGCCTGGGGCTCCCTTTTGCATTGTGAAAGGCTTTGCCCCAGTGTTCGATGTCAACCTGCAGCTCTATGACCATGCGGACACAGAGGGACTCACTGTTCCATGCAAACTCCGCCCAGGAGGCTCCAAGAGGCATCCTCAGGCCAGGCATGTCACTGGGGAACCTATGATATCAGTACATGTGGGATTTTTTTCTAGGACCGGTTGGAATCCCCAGAGAAGAAAGTCCCAGTTTCTTGGTGGGGGACCCGGCCACCAATGACGGAAGGGCTATGGGGCCATCTCCAGATTCAATGGACCATCTCCCCAAATCCCGTTTGCTGAGTTCACCTCAAACCTCTGCTCTGCCCAGTGGCATGGGGCAGAGTCCCCTCGGCTTACCATTTTCTGAAAATAAACCTACACCATTTTGCTGAGGTTGGGGGGGATCCAGGGATCTGCTGCTTCTTACTAGATGTGCAAGCCCTCCTCTTGCTTTCAATTCTGATTTAACCCTCAGTTTTCAGGCCCCCGGCGCTACTTGTCTCTGAGATTTTGTGAAGTTCTGTGAGATCACCTAGATTGCTTCTGGGCTTCCTCTCTGCTGGTTTGGGTTAGCCAAGTCAGCTGCGGCTTTTAACTCTCCATGTGCCACTGCTGCTGTTTCTTCTCTCATTCACTTCGACTCTGTAACCACCTGTCCCTTTACTACAACTTCATTGCTGTCATTTCGTGGGCCTCCAGTGGACAGCCAAGGTGAAGACAATGGCATTATCAGTCATGTATCAGAAACACCACCATCGTAGGTAGGGTTCTAGGGTTCTTTATTTACTCATCCATTTACTTATTTGTTTTAAAGATTTATTGATTCTAGAGAAAAAAGAGAGCACAGGAGTGGGGGCGGGGCAGAGGGAAAGGGAGAATCCCAAGCAGACTCCCTGCCTAGCACAGAGCCCAATGTGCGGCTTGCTCTCACAACACTGAGACCACGAATGGAGCCAAAATCAAGAGTTAGGCACTTAACTGAGTTAACCAGGCATCCCTGATTTACTTATTTATTCAACAGAATCCACTCCCAATGTGGGGCTCGAACTCATGACTCCAGAGATCAAGAGTTGCATGCTCTATCAACTGAGCCAGTCAGGCTCCCTGCGTCTTAATTTTATTATTTTTTAAAGATTTTGTGTATTTATTAGAGATAGCATGAGCAAGGGGAAGAGGAAGGAGCCTCTTCCCAGTGAGAAACCTCAGTGAGCAGGGAGCCTGATGAGGGGCTCAATCCCAGGACGCTGAGATCATGACCTGAGTCAAAGGCAGATGCTTAACTGTCTGAGCTACCCAGGAGCCCCTGGGCTTTATTTTTTATTTTTTTTTAAAGATTTTATTTTATTTATTTGTCAGAGAGAGAGCGAGTGAGAGCGAGCACAGGCAGACAGAGTGGAAGGCAGAGTCAGAGGGAGAAGCAGGCTCCCCGCAGAGCAAGGAACCCGATGTGGGACTCGATCCCAGGACGCTGGGATCATGACCTGAGCCGAAGACAGCCGCTCAACCAACTGAGCCACCCAGGCGTTCCCCCCTGGGCTTTATTTTTAAATGAAAAGCCTTAAATCCCTTTTGGAATGTGGCAAGGGAAAAAAAAAAAATCACCTCATTAAATAAATTAATTAATCTTGTGTCTGGGAAGTTACTTAGCTTCTGAAATGAATTTCATTTTCTCATTTGTAAAAATCCAGATAGGACGGCTATAAAGATACAATGTGATGATATTTGAGAGTACCTAGGATGGCACCCGACGTGCAGTTGACATTCACCTGCTATGCTTGTTGAATGAAGGAGTAAAATGCATTCACCCAGAACTAAAAGAAAAAAGCAGTACCGGGAGTGTGTATTCTAAGTCAGGGCTGCGTGTAGACGTGTGGTGCCCGAGGCATGTTAGGAGTTACAGCTCTCCTCTAAACCAAAGAACCTCCTATGTTTACTCCACATTCAGTTAGCTGGTGGCTGAAGGAAAGAAACGGATTTTCTCTTAAAAAAATTATATGTCTCTTTCTTCCAAATTAAGGGCTTATGATTTACTGTAAAGGAAATATAATACTCCAACTTTCTTAGAAAGGTCTTTTAGTTCCCAATTTTCCCACCACTCATAACTCTAGAACATTCTTCATGCTTCCTCAAGATAAAGGATCACGAATGACTATAGTTGTGAAGTTGCATTAAAATATGTTAAAAAACATTTTTAGGACTTTCACGACTGGCAAATATTTTCAATTTTGGGGTAGATCCTGGGGTTCCTTCGGTGCTATTTTTTTCTGAATCGGACAGTGTTTTGGGAGGCATATCAGAAGGTTACAATACATATAGCAAAAGAGGTGCTAGAGCTCTGCCTCACTTCGTCCTTGCCGGATGACTGGGAGCCTGTTCATGTTCCATCAGTGTCAGAGAGGCCGAGAATGCTGCCATGCGACTAGCTTATGGGAAGACTGCCTTTCAAATGTCCACTTCTATTGTGTGGGAATCAGTGAGAGCAGGACCCATGATAGTCTTCCAATAAAGCAAGGAACTGTAGGTGAAAATCTGAGCTATCTGGCACATTCCCTCCTACTCCCAGGATATCTGGGTTCCCATTAAGAGTTGGCACCCTGAGCAGCTGCCAGACGGGCTCGCCCCTCAATCTAGTTCCGCCTTCAACTCCTGCATTTACTACCTTCCTTCCCCAGTGCTCAGCGTCGTGATAATCTCTCCCTCACACTCCCGGAACTGGTGCTTGATAACAGTGTACAGACGTATGATTAGGGAGTTTTGAACTTTAGTAAAGATCTGTCTTGTGGCCACACACATGGTTTATAAGATGGGTTTTTGGTTATCAGCCCAGAGAAGAGCATCCAGCACCGTAACTATCCCCCGTAGTCTTTGAAATGAATATTGCAGACCCCGTCTCCCAAATTCCCGGTCCTATGGCCTTGCTTTAAGTGGCACCATTTGCTAGAGAAATACTTAGACCACATGAAGCCAAGCTCCAGGGTGACTTGCCATTTGCGTTTTGAACCACCTTT
Source organism: Mustela erminea (assembly GCF_009829155.1). NCBI lineage: Eukaryota > Metazoa > Chordata > Mammalia > Carnivora > Mustelidae > Mustela > Mustela erminea. Next base: position 40,991,923 of record NC_045624.1, on the reverse strand, counting down.
GACCACTTCCGAACTCCATATTCTGCCCTGCGGCCAACCTTCCCAAATCCTGTTTTCGCTGCTTTTTCTTCCATTTGCATCTTGGCTCTCTTTGGCTTTTGTGGGCTGTAATTCTGACTTGTTCTACTCTGGCTACGCTGCCTCAGGTGAGCATCCTTCCTAGTCTCACTTGATCTCCTACTTTGACTTCCCCAGGCCTTCTGAGTGGGGCCTGGGCAGCAGGTGAAACTAGGCCAGGAGACAAACCAGAGAGCCCGAGCCACGCAGAGCACACTGCACGCAGGTTAATGCTTAGAGAGTCGGTCTGAGGGACCATCGGCTTATCTTCCTGGCAGCTAAACCCATGGTGGTTTATACTGCTAGATGCCTATGAACATTTATTCCTTCTCTCTCTCTCTCTCTCTTTCTCTCTCTCTTTTTTAAACATCAGAATCACTATATAACTGGGCAAGGTACGGGAGTCTGAGAGGCAGGGCAATGTGCTTAAATTTAAGACTACATTTCCTAATGTTCCTTGTATCCAGATATGGCCATATGACTTAGTTTGGGTCAATGACATGTAAGGAAGGCTCACAAGGGTCTGACAACCAGGGAAATGTTTTTGTTTTTCCATCTCCTTGGAATAAAGTCTTGATGATTGGACTACAACAGCCATATTGGATCAAGAGGATAGATGCCACGTCCTGAGCATAGTAAAGCATAAATATAAAGTAAACGTAGGTCCCTGATAGTTTAATGATGCCAACACACCTTCTTAGATTATTTCTGGACTTTTCTGTGGGAGACAATAAATTTTTATGGGTTTAGGCCATTGTTACTTTTGGTTTTCTGTTATACGTAGCCAAACCTAAACCAAACATATACCAACAGTGTCCATTCCCCTACTTTTATCTCGTTGTTGCCACCTATGAAAGGGAGAGGAGCACCTGTATTGATGGTGACAACCCCAGGATTGCTGCCATCACTGCTGAAACAAAAATAAAGTACATGGTTTGTTAAATGTTATAATATCCACGGCCACAGACTCTAAACCCCACATTCTCAACACATTGGCATCTACCAAAAATACTACATGCCCTCCTTGACTCTACCTTTTACTTATGGAAGTGTGTCCTGCTTGGAAAATGTGCAGACAATCTTTACACAGTCAATGTAGGAGAGTAAGATCTTTACTGGGAATTCTTAGTATTTGCTGAAAATGACCTGTTGTCCAGGTTCACTCCCTCCCCAGCCTCCAACTTTTTAATAAAACAAACAAACAAATAAACAAAAAAACCCAACAACTTCAAATATGCAGAAAAGTACAAAACATCACAGTGAATTGTGCTCATATCCTTGCTCCTGAGATTCAGTAGTTGTTAACATGTTGCCTTATTGCTTTATCTATCTAACCCTTGATTTTTAGAGCTTAAATCTGTATCTAGAACAACATATTTTGCACGACCATTTGAAAGTGAGATGTAGACATCCTTTTCCACTTTTTTTTTTTTTTAAAGATTTTATTTATTTATTTGTCAGAGAGAGAGAGAGTGAGAGCGAGCACAGGCAGACAGAGTGGAAGGCAGAGGCAGAGGGAGAAGCAGGCTCCCTGGCGGAGCAAGGAGCCCGATGTGGGACTCGATCCCAGGACGCTGGGATCATGACCTGAGCCGAAGGCAGCCGCTTAACCAACTGAGCCACCCAGGCGTCCCTCACTTTTTTTTTTTTTTTTAAAGATTTTATTTATTTGACAGACAGAGATCAAAAGTAGGCAGAGAGGCAGACAGAGAGAGAGGAGGAAGCAGGTTCCCTGCTGAGCAGAGAGCCCGATGCGGGGCTCGATCCCACGACCCCGGGACCATGACCCGAGCCGAAAGCAGAGGCTTTAACCCACTGAGCCACCCAGGTGCCCCATCCTTTTCCACTCTTGACCTATTCTGAATTTCCAAGTCTTACGTGATCCAGAGACTAAGAAAACTTACAAGTTTTACAGGGTCCAGAGAGTACCATGGTCAAGACCTTTCCTAAGTGTTTTTAGCCCAAGAGTGCGTGTGGCTTAGAAGGAAGCTTTAGCATTGCTGTGGGGCAGCTATGAAAGGAAGAACACCAGAGAAGGGTGTTATACAGTGAGTATCAAGGATATCTGGACTTGTTGACTTTATGTAGGGAAATACTGACTTTCTTCCTAAAAATGTTGTAAATTTGACTAAATTCCACCAGATCCGCTCAAAAACATCTCAGCCATAATGTTGACTCCTGTATGTTACTGGAAAGCCTTAGGCAGGCTCACTGATTTGTCCAGGTTTATCTGGTACTTTCCTTGTAGTAGCATTAAACATCCTGGGGAGCCCTTGTCTTGGGCAAAACTGGGCCACTGGTTTTCCTACTTAAAATAATTCTCTGACTCAACCTCCCTAAGACTTGATAGTTGTTTCTTCATTCACTTAACAAACTCTCAGCGAACAGCTGGTCGATGTGGGCCCTATGTGCTATTTACTACGACACAGCCTGAGCTCTCCAAGGCCTGCACCCAATCCTCTATCTTCGCCCTGGGGAGTTAAAGACAAACATGTGTGTCTCAGAATTGAAATTTCTTTTCTCTTCAGAGTCCCATGGAGAAGAAGGAATGAGAGAATCACCTGGATACTTAAACACGCTTCGTCCAGTTGTGGAGGAATTGCGCTTTCTTTACTTTTGTCTCCAGCTATGTGGTTCCTCAACATAGAAAAGTCACGGAGGAAGAGTCACTGTAGTCGCCCAAGAGCCCTCAGGCTGTTCTGTTGCTCAGTGTCTTTTGAAATAAAACCTGATGGCTTTGCACAGCCTGGGAGTCTATTTGGAAAACAAAGCTGATGACAGATTCCTGGCAGGTGGTGCTTATGGCCGAGAATCAACAACGTCTCTGTCCCGGATGGAGAGAAGTGTTAGCAGCCACCAGGTCTGTGTTCTAAAATCCTGAACAGTGTCTGACCAGTGGCTGGAGGCTCCGGAAGGCCAGACTCTGGGCTTCCTCATGCCTGCTTCAGGCTCCAGCTCAGCATCGGGCTGAGAGAGGGCTCACTTGGCTAACTAATTTGCATAAGAAAGTGAAAAAAAATTTCCTATCATCTTACAAAGTGTAAAGTACAATCCGAAAAATACAGGACACAAACGGAATGGCTGCAGGCTGCAGAAATTATAGGGAATAATCCTAATAATTGTAGAGAATTGTAGGGAATAATTCAACAAAGCCTGTTGGATTTGTCTTCTGCTCTGACTGGACTAGGTTTCCATTCAAGCTACTTAAGATGCAAAGATTATGGGGCACTTGGGTGGTTCAGTTGCTTAAGTGTCTGCCTTCATGTCAGGTCATGATCTCTAGATCCTGGGATGGAGCCCCAGCTTGGGCTCCCCACTCAGTGGGGAGTCTGCTTCTCCCCGCCCCCTTGACCCCCCACGCATGCCCTCTCTGCCTCTCTCTCAAATAAATACATAAGCCGATAAAAATCTCTTTTAAAAGCTGCAAAGATTTCCATTCTCTTGTTTAACCCCAAAACAAGCGTGCACACACAAACTCCTAGGCAGAAATGTGGAGTATGAAGCCGCACATGTTTACTTCCCGGAGCTACCAAATGTCCTGCTTCTTTTGGGCGGGACTTATTTCCAAGGGTGAAAGGTCAGTTCTCAGCTTCAGTTCTCAAACTTAAGGCCTCTGTGGAATCCTATTACGGTTCCCCCCTTCCCTGAAAGGAGCAGCTTTTGTTAGGAAAGCTGAAAAGCTGTCCATAAACACTCATCTATGGACAAGGAGATTCCGCTTGGAGTCTGGTCCAGGCTTCCTATGACTCCCAACAGACCAGCGCAACGGCAGGCCTATTACACTCACTTAACAGGGGAACAAGCTGAGACCCTGGGAGCTTAATTAAGTGGTTTGCTGAAGATCACGGTAGCTACCAAGTAATAGAATCTAGGTGCTTCAGTTCCCTAATCAGCGGTCATTCCACTGCCTTTCTCTCCACATGGTGACCCATAACATATATTTTCTTTTCTTTCTTTCTTTTTTTTTTTTAAGATTTTATTTATTTATTTGACAGACAGAGATCACAGGTAGGCAGAGAGGCAGGCAGAGAGAGAGGAGGAAGCAGGCTCCCTGCCGAGCAGAGAGCCTGATATGGGGCTTGATCCAGGACCCTGAGATCATGACCTGAGCCGAAGGCAGAGGCTTTAACCCACTGAGCCACTCAGGCGCCCCAAGTATTTTTTCTAAAGAAGTAAAACCATGACTTTATCATAACTATAAAATGAGCACATGTCAAAGGTTTTCTGTAACTGTCTAATTAATGAGGGAACCCTACGGTACAAAAACCAGTTTAAAGAGCACTCGGGCTGTCTGCTGCGTGGGGAGCCTGCTCCCTCTTCTCTCTCTCTCTGCCTACTTGTGATCTCCGTCTGTCAAATAAATAAATAAAATCTTTAAAAAAAATTAAAAAAAAAAAGAGCACTCAGGGAAAAGATATTTAGATCTAGTGTTTGGATAAGGTTGCTGGGTTAGATACAAAACAGGTTAATGTCCAACAGGGCAATAAACTATACCCCTTTGGGGTTATCTGTTCTACTAAACAAATTATTTACATCTCCGCTAGACAAAAATCTACAAATTAACCTCTGCCCCGAGAGATTTATGAAATGGCTCATTTGCTAGGAAGTCAAGCCCAACATGGCACACCACACAGGCACCCTGTAATCTTTTCTATTTCCAAGTCTCAGATAATTTCAGATGGATTTTGAGACATGACTTTCAGTTGAAATTGACAGACACATAAGGAGAAGGCTAACTTTTTTTCCTTTAAGGAAGAAGGTGCAGGGACTGATAGCATTCTCTTTATGCACTATATTTCCTTTTCTTATACTGTATGTGATAAATTATTATTGCTGGAATACACATGCCAGTTCAAAACCTTTAGGAAATCTGTCATCAGCTTTTTTGTATAAAGATAAAGCTGTGAAAAGCTTTCACTTTTGGTGAGAAAAATGCCTTTTGAAACACTATGTGATTACTACTCTAAAAGTCTTGTATTCTTATAGTGACTTACTGAATTTCTACTTAACTGAAATTTTAAGGACAAAAAGCACATATTTTTCTATATTAGACAAATAGTAATTACCTGAATAGTTTTTTTTTTCTGCGCACTGCAAAGAGAGTACAGAGTTGGACTCACTGTCGCTAATTTGGCAACTTCATTAACCTTAGTTTCATTATCTGTAAACTGGTAATAATACGGAACTAAATGCATTCTTCGGTTTAAAAGCATTATTAAATGTCTCCTAGTCTATGCTGTTAATTAGCAAAATATTTAACCAAAGTATAACTGGACCAGTATCATTCTATTTTCTGGTAAGATGTCTTGGGGAATGTAACTTGCTTTGGCCAACTAGCCACAACTGATGAAAGTCCATCCATTTTTAACTGCCTCATAAAGTTAGAGGTTAACTTAAACAAAGCTGATATGATGTGTGTGTGTGTGTGTGTGTGTGTGTGTGTGTGTATGGGTTGACCTGATAGGGGACACCCCCGAGTATTATGGTATTATTGCTCTAGAAAAAGTTATTCAGTTTTACATCCAACTAGACTTTCTCATTTCTGCATTCATTTCCCCACTATTACATCCCCATGTTTCAAGTGCTCTTCTTGTCAGTTCTTTTATTTATTGATCTCCTCCTTAAAAATTTAAGTAAAACTTTGCCTTATATTTCTATTTGTAAAAGAAGTGGGTTTTTGCCAGCCTGAGAATTAAATGTTTAACCAACTCAACAGAAACAAAAGAAAATAACCCAAATCTGATCCCCAAATTTTTGAATGACAGTGTAGATTTTTACTAAATACTCTCAGAGATGGACTAGAGGGGATTATTATGCCAAACTGATAAAATGTTCTCTAGAAATTTCTTTGTGTCTCCCAAACCCCTGCCTAAATTCCCTGTCTCTCTCCCAACTCACTGCCTCCCAGGCCCCACCTGTTCCCAGGCTCTTCTGACCCTTCTCCCCTCCTGTGGCAGACACATCCAATGGTGACCCCCAGTGAGTCACACACATGTAAAATCTCCTCCCTGGGTGAATGAGGGGAGGAATCTGGGACTTGCTTCTAACCAATAGGATATGGCAAAGTTTATAGGGTGTTACTCCTTTAATTAGGTTCTATTACATGCCAAAGGTGATGGAAGGTCATTCCCAAGATTATGCTTCGTTATCTAAGACTCTGTTGTAGCAGATTGGAGGGACAGACTTTCCTACTCGTCTCTAAGAAGCAAGCTGTTCTCACATGAACTGTCTATAGAGAGGGACACATGGCAGGAAACTGCCGAGTCCTCTGGAAGCCAAGGGCCTCAATCCTGTAACCACAAGGAAGTGAATTCTGTTATCACCCAGGAGCGCTTAGAAGAGGACCCCCAAGTTCCAGGAAGGAACATAACCTGGCTGGTGCCCTAATGTATCCCGTGAGACCCTAAGCCAGCTCGGCCAGCCTGGACCCCGCATCCACTGGAACTGTGAGATAATAAATGGATGTGGTTTCAAACTGCTTGGTTTGGGTTAATTTGTTACCCAGCAAAACCCTCTAACCCTATTGGCTTTTTTCTTTTGGCTTCTTTCTTTTCCTTAAACCACCATTTCCCATCAAAACATAAGAATTTTAAAAAATTATTATAATGTTCAGTTAGCCAACATATAGTACATCATTAGTTTTTGACGTAGTGTTCAATGATTCATTAGTTATACGCAACACCCAGTGCTCATCACAACACGACTCCTCTCTTCGGATCCGCACTTTGGAGAAACCAGGGAGTATGTGTGTGTGTCTGTGTGTGTGTATATGCATAAATGGGCCATAAGTCTCATTTTACCCTTGGTAAAAATCTATTGACTAACAACCACCCAGATGCCAGTAGGCTGCTCTCCAATTTGTGTATGCATCTCTGCTCCCACAAGCAAATGGTAGAAGAGTCATCGTGGTTTTTTTCCCCAAGTCTGATCTTATCAGTTGTAAATGTTATTGTAAATGATATAGTTAAATCTTGCATACACTGAAAGTCTGAAAAGAAAATTTTTTTCTATGTGAACCATGAGAAGGTCTATAAAGAAACTGCTGTTATATTAAGTAGAATAGGGGCAAATAATAGAAATCTAGAAAGACATTGCTCTGAGATTAATTCATAAGTATCTTTAAATTGGAGGGTTTTGTTTTTATTTTTGTTTGGGCATAGGGCACATTGGTTGTTTATGTAAGGAAGAAGCTGTATAACTCACTCTGCAGACTTCTGCTAAGGAAAAAAAAAAAGGCCCTGTCCTTATAATATGTTTGATGAATGAAAATGACTATTTGAAATGTGTGTGCAATCTTTTATAATGCGCTCCCACTTTAATTGGCTTTTTCAATTAATTGATTGTGTTAGATAAAAAGATTCCTTCTGAATTTTAATTTTAACATTTTTCCCTCTGTCACAATAAGATTGCATAAATTTCTATTCTGTTTTTAAGAAAAGGAATGTTTTGTGCTCACCGGCTGGAAGTATTTTAGGGAAAGTTCTAAGGCCCTGTCATAAAGCTAACTCTTGAATTCTGTTTGTCTTAGAGCAGCAGCAAGAATAGTTGGAGAGTTAAATGATAGGTTTGACAACAAAATAGGAAAGCGATCTCCAGGTAGCTCTCGGCATGTTTTCAAATGAATAACATAACAGGGTTGGAAGAGACTCTCATTGCTGACCTTGACAAAGAATTACTGGCTAGTGTGAATTAATTTATAAAAGGTAAATAACAAAGGACTCCCAGGAAGGATTTCCTTCATTCCTTATTTTCTCCTTCCCTCCCTCCTCCTTTAATCTATATAACCCACATCTGTCCTAAGGCACAATGAAATCCTGATGGCCAATACAAACATAAAATGATCCTATCCCTGGAACTAAAAATCCAGATAACTGGCTTACCAGTGGGGACAGACTATTTGGAACTGGGACATTCACTTCACTTTTGCTGTGGATTTATATAAAGAAGGGCTTGTGACTGTGGCTAAGAGCATTAAGAATCTGAATTTGGACACTGCCTGAAGGGGTGCCTTTAAAATTTCTATTCTGCCCCTAGGCAGGCCTTTGGAGAAGAGAGATATGTCTCCCAGCCAAGGGAATCTTCAAAATCCTGCTCCAGAATCTGCAGATAAGGGAAGGTTAGAAAGTGGGGAAAAGAACCTTGTAAGTGATTTACTTCTTTAGAAGACTCAAGAAAAAGGCTCCCAGACAAGAGAGCCCCTTTCTTGGTCTCCAAGCTCTTGACACTTGTCCTTTCTTGCTTTGGCTCACCTCCAACCACGCACCCCCTCTGCAAGGCCCAGAACCTGTGTCTCCCCTTCTAGGACATGCTTCTGGCAAATGTGTCCTCAGAATCCCTTGCACGAGTGACTGGAGTCTGCTTCTAGGGCCTGCGCGAGGCTTTCCTCTGGGCCATCCTGCCAAGGGTCGACTATGATGCCTGTGCTTCCCTGACCCTGAGAGGTGGCTGTGTATGGGTGGTGTGGAAAGAGCTCAGCAGGGTGAGCTAGGGTGTTACAGTGTGAGCACAAGGTCCCCCGAGTACGGTAATGGGACAGCTGTGGAGAGAGGAGGTAGCAGCCGCAGGCCAAAGACTGCTCATCCTTCTGTTTTATTTTATTTTATTTATTTGAGAGAGAGACAGAGTGAGAGAGCATGAGGGGGGAAGGTCAGAGGGAGAAGCAGACTCCCCATAGAGCTGGGAGCCCGATGTGGGACTTGATCCCAGGACCCCGGGATCATGACCTGAGCCGAAGGCAGTTGCTTAACCAACTGAGCCACCCAGGCGCCTCTGCTCACCATATTTTGATGTAGGACTCAGAGGATTCCATGGTTCCTAAATTCAGATTTGGACATCCAGGTCCACAGGAAGATATATTTTTCATGGCATCAGAATAGGGCACACAGACCTTATTTAGCAGCTTGTTAGCTTAATATATAAGTTTTACATATACTTTTATGTAACTAGTATATAGGTCTTCACTGTACTTTGTCCCAGCCGTTGCTTAGAGCTGTGTTGCTGGTAAAAATACAAAGCAGCCTAACCTCGGTGGGGCAAGCTGGCGGTATCTGTCAAAATTATAAATGTGTCTTCTTTGGCTCAGGAAGTCCATTTCTGGGAATTTATTCTACAGGGTAGAACTCTGACCCACCATCTGTAGCGGCGAGTGCAAAAACCCACTTAGTACCTACAGAAACCAGCCTAGCAAGTCATCTTGCTGTCTACAAGTCATACTTGGAGAAAATTGGGCCACCATCCTCATACCTGGTCCAGAAAGCCGAACAATGACCTCGGTAACAATTGGCTTGATCCGGCTTCAATCATCACTGACAGCTTCCCTAATTCTTGTCCCCGATCCAATTTAGGACCAACCTGAGAAACCAAAATATGCATCCCCATCCAGTCACATGGGACGCTGTCCTTCTAGTTGGCCTGCCTACAGCTTGCGCATACCAACAGCTTCCAACCAGGGCACACCTAAGCACCCCCCTTCCTCCCACCACAGAGCTGTCCCGTTCCTCTGCCAACACAAGTGATGGTGACCCCCTTGCTGGGGCAGTCCCCAAATAAGGCTCCTTTGCCTCTTCTGATTTGAGTGGTCTTGTTTGTTTCCAGAATTGCCGCCGCTCTCCTGATCTCCCTAGTTCTCACAGCTAACCCAAAGGCAACGTTGTCTTGCTAAAAATGATTACTCAAAATATTTGTGTCTTTATTATTTACTTACTATATTAAATATTATTTAAAGTTTTCTGAGGCAGAGTGAAAGGATTACAAGTATTGACTGCTGGGAACTAGGGAGTATATGTATGTGGATTTCAATTCTTGTTTATTCTTTTTTAAACGATTTTCTTTATTTATTTGACAGAGAGAGAGGACAAGCAAGGGGAACAGCAGAGGGAGATGGAGATGCAGACTCCCCACTGAGCAGGGAGCCCGACACAGGGCTCGATCCCAGGTCCCCGGGGATCATGACCTGAGCCCAAGGCAGACGCTTAACTGAAGGAGCCACCCAGATGCCCCATAAATTAGTTCCTTATGGAACTTCTTTCATGTTGAATTTTCTTCTGGCCTAAACTGGACGGATATCTCAGTCCACTGGTGTGAATTTGTGGGGCTGATTATAGACATTCTGGAAGGAGGGCAGCACTCGAAGAAGCAACACCAGCTGGATCAATAGCCTCCCTGGTCTAAGGTCTGGGTTTGGAACTGCTGAAGGTCGTACAAGTGCACGTGCAGTTTTCAGTTTTACCAGAGGATGGTGCCAACACCTCTCCAGCAGATTTGGCCAAGCCGCCTTGGGACCCTCCCCAGCAGCATTGGAGAGACATGGAAAAGATTGGGTACTTAACTCTCTTCATCAAACTAAGGGTTTTTTTTTTATTATTATTAATTTAACTTGCTATGTAGTTAAAAGTGAGTATACACGTATAACATCTTTCAGAACCACTTATGCCCAAGAAATCAGACAGCCTGAAATGAATGGAGAGCTACTTATTTCCTATAAATATACCCACACTTTATATTTTAATTTATACAATTTCCCCAAACCAGTTTTTACAAGTGAGATCTTTTGAAATTTCCGTTTGTGTGCCATCTGCTGCACTGTAGACCAGCCATTTAATATTAAAAGTTGTTCAGAAGACGTGCTCTTTAACGCAAGTCCCAGCTCAGCAGGGGGCTTGACCCTAAGCTGGGAGGCAAAACGGAAGTGGCTTGTCTGTCGTCTCAGTCTTCATGATGGAGCTAAGCCAAGGGCATGGCCACTCTTTCACTTCCCCTTCTTTGACTCCATTCATTTGTTCAATGATGTCTTCTGAATAAAAGTGGTTGTAACATGTCTCCCATGTCCAGGAGACTTGAGCCTGGCCTGGAGGTGGCAGACTGCTTTGCTCAGAAACTTTTGGAAGAGGACCCCCAAAACAGCCATAATCAACTCACAAAGACTGTTTTGAGATAAACTGAATATATACCTCCTGAGTCCATAGTTGGTGCCAACAGCCCAACTCGAGAAGCACCTTGAGGAGCTGGGACATGCATTAGAGAGCGGACCTTCCAAACAACTCAGTGGGAGATCTTAACCTGCCATGAAGTGGGAATAGGAAATTTATAAAGTAACAATAAAATAAGGATGTCAGGTGGTTTCTCTATCCCTTATCTGAAATTCTTGGGGCCAGATGTGCTTTGGAATTCTGAATGTTTTGCGTTTATAAAGCTCGTGTGGTATATATACCCAATAATACGCAATGCCCCAGAAGGGTCTAAGGCAACTCCCCATAATCCAAACATTAATATTTCTTCAGAGAAACATGAATATTCACATTAAGTGGGATAAATAAAGACTAGGAGACCTCTTGTCAGGGTATAGGTCAGGTTTTGCCTCCAAATGAATTAGGAAACAAAGCTTCGGTTTGTAGGAGTTTTTGGATTTGGAGAGTGCAAATAAAGTATTGTGGAGCTGTAATGAGTGCTTTCCATGTGCTATTTCATTTGACAATCACAGATGTCCTCTGTTAAATACATGGATATAAGAATGGGGGGAATGTGTGTCAGAGTGGTTAAGTTACTTTCCCAAGATCACACAGCAGAGCTAACATTCAAACTTCGGCCTGACCCTTGCTTCCTACATTTAATAAAAATACTAAATATTCTCAAATTATAAAAATGCTCTAACTTCTTTGCCAACTTTTGGCCTTTCACCCATATTCTGCACTATCCTCTATTTCCCTAGTGGCCCATGAAAAAGAATAATATGGCATAATGAACTCTTCCATTGTCATGGATAGAAGTAAATCTGTCTGGCGTCTGCACAGAACAGGCTCCCCTGCTTAGGGAGAGAGCAGGGCTGCAGGGCTGAAGAATGAACCATCAATGCTCCAAACGTGAGATTTGCCAGTGGTTACAGATTCCTGCTGTGTACTTGGTCTGCACAGCTGATCAGGCCTGACGTCATCGGCAATGTGATCCAACATCTAATTAATGTCTGTGGCCTCGTTTGGCAGATTTCGCACCAGCCTGCCCTCCCATAGAGGATTCTGCTTCTTCGAATCAGTCTATCAGAAGTCACTTGGCTTAATAAAGTTGTCAACGGGGAGGAATCTTCGGCTTTTTTTCTGTACATTTTCTCATGATGGGAGTGAATTAAGATATCTGTTTTTTAAAATTGTGCCTTCAAAGTAATTCATGAGCCATGTTCCTTTTTTTGCGTTGTAATTATCCTTTTCCTCTCTTCCTTTAAGTCCTCCTCTCTTCCAAATTATAATCCTATTTCTACTCTAAAGTTTACAGGCATACCGTCTTTTCTCCCTCCCCGATGTTTCTTTCTTGTAATGCTTAGCAATTGCATGGACAGAAAACTCTTTTTATATTCTTGTAAAAATATTACAAGTCACAATAAACTGTGGAGCATTTTAATGGATTGTTCCAGTGACCTTTTATAGACTTTCAAGATCTGTTAGAAAGATGATTCATCTATATAGATGTACATATATCTGTATGTCATGCTGAAGGTGATTAAAAAAAATGCTTGACTTACTTTTATAAAGAAAGATAGCAGACACAGGCAGTCATGCATTTGCACACCTTGCTTCCCATCTGTCCGTAAAATTTCCATAAAATGAAGTGTGCAAATCCGAAATGTTTCATTATGCTAAGTGCATGCATCTGTGTCATAGAAACCTTTATCAAGATAGAACTATCCTTCCAGAAATTTCTTTGATGCTCTTCCTTAGTTCTCTCACTTCAGGCAAACGTTTTTCTGTTTTTTTTCATCATAGATTCGTTTTGCCTGTTCTCGAATTTCATAGGTATGCACATACATACAAACGATAAGGTGTATGCTCTTTGTATAAGACTTCTTGAATTCAGTATAATAATCACAAGACTCATTCTTCCTGTCTGTGTCAGTAGTTTCTTTTATATCGGTGGTGGTATTTCATGTGTTTATTCCATTTTCCTATTGACGGATATCTGGACAGTTTCCAGATTTGAGCAATTGTGAATAGAGCTGCTACGAACATTCTCATACAAGTCTTTTTGTGGACATATGCTGGTAAATAATTAGGAATAAATTTGCTGGGTCATAAGGTAGACTTATAATTAGTTTTATAAGAAACCTTTTTTTGATATTTTAATTCCAGTATAGTTAACATATAGTGTTAATTAGTTTTAGATGTATGACATAGTGATTTAACTATTTTATCCATTACTTAGTGCTCATCAAGATAGCTGTACACTTAATTCCCTTTGCCTATGTCCTCCCATCCCTGACCTGTCTCCCCTCTTGTAGCCATCTGTTTGTTCTCTACAGTTAAGAGTCTGTTTTTCTGGGTTGTCTTTTTTCTTTGTTCATTTATTTTGTTTCTTAGAGTCCACATAAGAGTGAAATCATATGCTATTTGTCTTTCTCTGACTCACTTTAGTTACTTAGCATTAGATTCTCCAGATTCATCCATATTGTTGCAAATAGCAAGAGATCATTATCTTTTTTATGGCTGAATAATATTCCATTGCTTGTATATGAATGGCTCCGTTGGCTGCTTCCGTAATTTGGTTATTGTAAATAGTGCTTTAATAAACAAATGGGTGCATAACTCTTTTTGAATCAATGTTTTATAAAGAACTTATTCAGAAGCACTTCTGTATAAGAGTTCCAGTTTCTCCACACCCTTGCTAACACTTGCTGCTGTCTGATCTTTTCATTTCTTGGCTATCCTGGCGGACGTGAGGTAGTAGTTTATTGTAGTTTTGATTTGCATCTCCCTGATGGTTAAGGATGTGGAGCACTTTCTCACATACTTGGCTCTTCACATACCTTCCTTTGTGAAGTATATTTTCAAATCTTTTGTTCAGCAAAAAAAAAAAAAAAAAAAAAAGGGTTGTCTTTTAATTATTTTAGTTGAATCATAGGCATTCTTTAAATATTCTGGAGTCATATTTTCTCTCTGCCTATGGCGTTTCTGGATGAGCAGGAGTTTTAAACTTTGTGTAATTTAACAGAATAATGTTAATTCTGTCTAAAGTTTATCCAGTTTTTGTTGTTGTTGTTGTTGTTGTTTGTAATTGTTTCTGTGTCTTGGCTAGCAAACCCTTACTTATCCCCAAACTGTGAAGATATTTTTAGAAATATTTTCTTTTAGAGGGGTTTTGGCTTTAACTTTTACATTAAGGTCTATAATCCATCTCAAATTAGTTTATATATATTGTATGCTATTGGGGTGGAGGGTTGTTAAAAACATATAATGTTCCAAACATATAAATGTTCCATTTATTAAAGACTTCCATTTTCCCTTGCATTTCCTCAGCAACTTTGTAAAGGAATCAAATGACCATATATATTGAGGGTTTTTTCACCCAGGTACTATATTCTGTTCCATTTAGTTATTTGTGTCTTGATGTCAGTAACACACTGTCTTGATTATTGTAGTTTTATAGTAAATTTTAAGTCAGGGAGTGAAAGACTTTCATTGTTTTTTACTATTCTTTCCAAAATTATTTTGGTTAACCTAAGTTCTTTGTATCTTCCAATAAGTTTTAGAATCAGCTTCAAATTTTATCCAAAATAAATCTCTGGGATTATGTGTAGGATTATGTTGAATCTATAGATCAATTTTAGTAGAATTTACAAGTTAGTAATATTTTTTCTTCTTCTTCTTCCTCTTTTTTTTTTTTTGAGAGCGTGAGTGCAAGCAAGGGCGGGGAGGAGCAGAGAGAGAGGGAGAGAGAATTTCTAGCCAACTTCCTGCTGAGTGCAGGGCCCAAAATGAGGCTTGATTCCACAACCTTGAGATCATGATCTGAGCTGAATTCAAGATACAGATGCTTAACTGACTAAGCCACCCAGGCTCCCCAATAGTATTGAGTTTTCTACTTTATGAATAAGGTATATATTTCCATTTATTTAGACTTCTTAGCTTTTTTTTCAGCAAAATATTATTTTTGTATATATGTCTTTTGCTAGGCCTGCACCACTTATGACTGGATGTCTTTTATGCGTGAAATAATTTTCTCTCTTTTTAAAGCACTGTCATTTCTTTACTCATAAGCAGTTGAACCTAATCCTAGAGATTCTTGTGCCTTCTAGCAGACTGTGAGTGTGTCTGTATCTTCTCATCTGTGACAACAGTGGAATGAGCTGGGTCTTGAAGAATGAATAAGAGTGTTCCAATCAGAGAAGTGTGTGCAGGCTAAGGAGATGGCCTGTGGAAGGACATGGAGCTGTGAGCGGGCTAGGCCTGTGTTTTGGTTCACTGTTGATGTATAAAAATCTCCTCAAAAATGAGGAAGCTTGGGGCGCCTGGCTGGCTCTGTGGGTTAAAGCCTCTGCCTTCGGCTTGGGTCATGATCCTGGGGTCCTGGGATCGAGCCCTGCTGCTGCCCCTCGGAACAATTTGTTACTTAAACTGTAACCCCTGGAGGATTTTACTAGTTACCGAGCACATTTAGATATGGCCTTAAGAAATACATATACTGGCAACAAGTCTTTGGGGAGAAGGACGATGTACGACCGTGAAGCTGGGCAGCTGGGGATACCTGGATCGCTCACGGCAGAACGCCGCCCCTTCACAGAAGCCGGGCAGCCGGGAACGCCCAGCCCGCCCAGCGCGGAACGCCGCCTGCTTCAGGGAAGCCAAGCACCCGGGAACGCCCAGTCAGCTCCGGGTGGAACCAAAACCGCCTGCTTCCCTTATCCGTTATTGCTCCTTTCTCTTCCCAGAAGCGCCGGTTGTTAGTTAGAAGAGTCCTTTGAATGTGCTTGGTTAACTATAAACTTGATCCTCCTTCTTGCGTGTCTGCAAGACAGGATTAACGTTTGACCTTCATCAGTCCTTCTGTTGGCTATTGTTTCTATCCAATAAAAGTGAGACAGTGGAGTTGCTCGAGGCAGCAGTCCTTTTCGACTGTTGTCCCCTGCTCCCAGTCTTTTGCAGCTGACTTGTTTGTGCCTAATTCTTCTCTCTTCGCCTGACTGGAAGCGGCAGAGCCCATCATCGGGCTCTCTGCTCCATGGGGAGCCTGTTTCCTCCTCTCTCTGCCTGCCTCTTTGCCTACTTGTGATCTCTGTCAAATAAATAAATAAATAAAAAATTTTTTTAAAAATGAGGCTTGGGGCACCTGGGTGGCTCAGTGGGTTAAGCCTCTGCCTTCTGCTCAGGTCATGATCTCAGGGTCCTGGGATAGAGCCCCACATCGGGCTCTCTGCTCAGCAGGGAGCCTCCTTCCCCATCTCTCTCTGCTTGCTTCTTTGCCTACTTGTGATCTCTCTCTCTCTGTCAAATAAATAAATAAAAAATCTTTTTTTTTTTAATAAATAAAAAATCTTAAAAAAAAATGAGGAGTCTTAGAATAAGAAGTGTATGATTCCTCATGATTCTGTAGGTTGGCTGGGCCCCATGTGGTCTTGCCTGGGATTGCCTATTGGGCAACATCCAACTGGTGGAGGGCTAGGCTGGAAACCCCAAGAAAGCGTCTCTCACACCTCCGAGGTGTGGCTACTCTCTTCCACATAGCATCTCATCGCCCAGGGCCTCTCTTATAGCAGCATGGCCTCGACTTCCTTCAGGGTGGCTCTATGACCCAAGAGGTAAAGAGGCAGCTCTGCCTCCTTGTGCCAATCTGGTGTGGAAGTCTCCCTGGACCAGGCCAGCTTCAAGGGGGTGGGAATAGATACCATGTCTCTCCGTGGAGGGAGCAGCATGTGCATGAGTGGCTGGCCACCATCTTGGGAGACCTACCCACTGCCTGTGTTTTTCAGGACAAGTTTCCCGCAGCTGGGAGGTAGGATGAAAGACGGGACAGGAGAGAGGAGGGAGCTTGCAGGGGCATAGGCTGTATCAGTTGATGAGTTCTGGTTTTACTCCTCAGAAAAAAGCCAACACCAGCGTGTGTGGTGGCCAAACGACACCCTGGGTGTAGAGACCATGAGAGCAAATGTTGATGGATGACTTAGCCATCTTCTATAAACGTTATCTTACTTAATCAGAGCGGTGTCACCTAGTGGCTGGCAATGCAGAACCTGGAGCCAGAGGGCTTGGCTCAAATCCTTGATTCATCATTTATCAGCTGTGCAAACTCCAGCAAGTTACTCAGTTGTTCACTGCCTCTGTTTCCTTACCTGTGAAAGCACATAATCATGGTAGACCTGCCCCGTGTGGTTGTTTAAGTGCAAAATATATGTCACTCAGCCCTTTGTGAGCATCGGCTCTTACCATTAATGTTCGCCATAGTGATGAAGTTCTTGAACCTAGGTGAGGTTCAATAGGGTGAGGTTCGGAGCCGACGGCTAAAGAAAGAATTCTTAAGACGTCTCTGGTGCAAAAAGGTGGTTTATTAGAGCATGGGGACAGGACCCGTGGGCAGGCAGAGATGCTGCTGCGCCGGGCATGTGAGGAGTGGCTGGTTATATACACAGGAGTTGGGTAGGTGAGGACAAAGGGTTGTTCAGAAGGGCTATTGGGGTAAAGAAGACTGTCAGGATATTGAAGGCCTGGTTACTATCAAGCCAAGGCCACTTTCCCTCTAATGAGGCACTAACATAAAGACAATTGGGAGTCTCCTGGTGGAATGTTACATTCCTGCTATCAAACATCCTTGTTAGTGAGATTTAGGTTTAGAAGAAATTTAACTTTATTTACTTTTCCTTCTACCTCCATCTCCTTCATTTTTTTTATGGAGGGGAGGGTGACATTAGAGCTTGAGGAACTGAGTTCTGTATCTTTGGAAATTGGGCTATTGATAAGGTAACTTCTTTGTTGTAAATCTCAAGGACATTTGTAAACCAAGAGAGACTCCTGCCTTGCAGGACTGTGATCTCTGCAAGATAACCATGTGTTCTTCTTTTAGGGCAGTCAGGGGTGCCTGTGAAATGTCACACATATTACCAAGGGGAGTGGGTGGAGAGGGGGTGCAAGGCGCCAGCCCCTGCTCCGTTCTCAGCCAGCCTCCTACTCCCTCATCAATAGGGCCGGGAAGCAGATGCTACCGCTCCAGTTTGAAGAAAAAGTGACTGAGGCACCAGCGGCTTCAACAACATTCAAACCCAGATGAGAATTTCCAAAGCCTGTTGCTTCACGAAGTCCCTACTCATTGTGTTTTGATGTATCCCTCAGCTTGCAAAGGCGAGCAGGACAGAATTTTGTTCTTGCCACAAGAGTTGTATGCGCCCAGAATCTCCACTTCTTATCCCTCAAAAGCTCTCTGCTTCCCCAGCCGCCTCGCTCGTCGTCTGTGCTCTGGCTGATGTTTACAAAACTGCAATGGGAGGATGCTGTAAAAATATTAACACCTGGGTTTTTTCTGAGCCTGTGTAAAGTGTGCATCTCTGAGGACAGAGTCTTTGACGAGACTGAAAGTCTCTGGGGTCTGAAGCTGCCTTAAGCCTCGCCGGCCCCAGAAGCCCTGGGTGCGCCCCTCCTATCCATCCTTCAGCTGCTGCTTATTGACCGAGGCTCTGTGAACCCGTGAGTTACATTTGTAGCACTCCGAGGCTGAAAAGCGTTCCTCTAAATGCTCTGCGTATTTAATTACAAACAAAGCAGCCAGCCAAGAGCCCAAGGCCCAGAGCAATCCTCAGCAAGCCTCATCGTGTGCTCTTTATTTCCCCTCTGCATTTCTATCCATCCAAGATCTTCGGAAGTGTAATCCTTCTTAACGACAGATTCGTGATGATGAAGCCATTATTTTTGGATACTGTGGTTTTAAGAAGCGACCCAGAAACAGCCTTTAAAAGAAACCTCTCCCCAACCCCCTTTACCCCAAGCAAAGGACCAGATTAAAAGAGACCTAGCTCGTATGAATATTTATGCTAGAACCTCTGCCAGATCAGATTAGAGGAGTTCATCCCGCCGGGCAAACACGGATTCCGTACTCAGATTTAATGAGAAACTGACGTGTTAATAGCATATTGATGCATCCATTCATCAGGAAATCCATAAAGCACAGTGAATGTGCCCTGGGTCTCAGGGCCCTGGAGAGGTGCTGCTTTGGTCATTTTAAGTTGGACCACGAAAGCTGTTGTTGCAATGAGAAGGATTCCAAAGACATTCTGCCTCACGGAGAAGCTGAGGGGTGGTCATTCGAGTCTAGATATACCTGGGAAATTGCCCTCTTGCACATCAGTGAGTACACTGGACAGACGCTCATTTCTCTAGGCAGGATCTCCCAAGGCAGTTCCATAGAGCACAGTACCTACAGCGTGTTAACAGCTATCATACAGGGAAAAGGCTTTAGGTTGAAAATGTGGGGTAAATGGTGAGTGGAACACCCTTCTTCACTACAGAACTTCTGTCCTGTGACTTTTTGGGAAGCAGAGAAATTATGCCATGCTTCCAGCTTTTTTGGACTGTGGGGTTCTTTGCCAAACACCACCTCCCAAAGCATACAACCCTTTGTGTCATGAATCCCTTTGGCAGTCTGGGGAAGCCTGGAGTGTCCTTTTTCAGAATAACATTTTTAAATGCAAAAAATAGAACATACAGGATTACAAAGGAAACCAAATATCACCCTACTAAAAATACTTCGAAATATCAAAAACAGGCACACATTAATACATGTGCTTCTTTTGCTTTTACTTTTTTATGTGCTTCCTTTATAACGGGTCTCATAACTAGAGTGATTTCAAAGTATTTAGGCCATAAATGATATTTTAAGAAATGGTCAATCCTCATTATTCAGGATTCTGTATTTGTGAATTAGCCTACATGCTAAATTTATTTGTATCCCCCAAATAAATACCCATGGCACTTTTGCAGTTATTTGAATAGGGAAAATTTAATTCCCCTGACCTGTATGTTTCCAGCTGAGGTTGAATAAGGCAGTGCTCTGTCTTCTTGTTTCAGCCTTAACATTGTTAAGTAACTCATGTTTTGGGAAGTTTTATGCTTTCTGCTCGTGATTTCATTGTTTAAAATGCAGGTGCAGTGCTGAAGCGTCATGTGGGTTCCTGAGTGCAAGAAGTTTGTGACGTGCATTGTAGAGAAGATAGATGTGCAGATAATCTTCATTCGGGTGGGAGCTAAAGTGCCGTTGGCTATGAGTTCAATGTTAATTAATCGACTATAAATGAAATAGGTGTCTTTAACAAAAACCACACATGGAACAAAGTTATGTATTGATTGGCTGAATGATAAATGTTATGACCAGAGGCTCGCAGGAACATAACCCTCTATGTCCCCTAGGAGCGATGGTTCATTATTTGCTAATTCAGTGTTCAGAATGACTTAATGGAACATAACTCCTATGAATAATGAGAACCGAATTGATTGTATCTGCAGCAAATGGAATGTGATATGTAAATATTTGTGACAAAAATACAGCTATTTTGTTGCCTACATTCATAATAAAAGGAAATGCCGTTGTAGAGGGTCTTGAATACAATTTTTCCCCCACTCAAGTTCATAGGCATTCTAAATTCTGGGGAGAGTAGGGTTCCCATGGGCTTTAGTTAAGAATCCCTTTTCTAGTGGCGTTAACGGGGTGAGAAAGTGGGATGGGGAAGGAAGCCATGTTCCTGGGTTTAGGTCCTGCTATGTCATGTGCCAATACAAGTAGCATACAAAGATTTTTAGCTGATCTACTCTGGCTAGGGGCCCTGGAGATTTGTCTTTCACCAAGGCTTGAGCCCAAAAGGCTATCTCCCAAATGAAAAATGCCCAGGAGTGGTGGTGGGAAGAATAGAAGTTCTTAATAATTGTTCATATGGAAAATGAGCAGCTCTATTTCAATAGGAAAGGGCTAGACAGGTCTTCAATCTGAAAGTAGGAGAAACCAATGAAAATAGATGGCTGGATGTTTAGATGAAGATTATACAGGAGCCCAAGCCTCCCCACCAATGGTCCCTGGGAGCAAGGCATCTTCTCATTAATTGCTTTTCTCTTACCCTCTCACATCACAAGTGTGCATCAATGGGGCAAATTTAAATGTGTCAAAAAACAGCCTCCATTTTTTGTTTTGTTTTTGAGTAACAAGAAATAATGAAATGTGACTTGGAAGGCAACTGTAATGTCTCCTTCCTTCTTCATTCATTCACTCGTCCACTCAGTTATCACTCGGTACTACTTACTGAACATCTCTTGTGGGCCAGGCATTGTTGTAAGGCTGTGGATACAGGAGGGAACATGACTGGCCAGGTTCTCATCTCCTGGAGCCTCTCTTCCAGTGCATCTCATCAGGAGGCCACTGCAGGAATGGGGGAAGGAGATGGAGAGGGATGTGAGCCCCCTGGAAAAGTCCTTCACGTGCCTCTCTGAGGCTAGCACTCACACACTATGATTCTGAAAACATGGAGGCTAAAGACAGGATCTCAAGAGACACCAATGCAGAAATACAAGATAAAAGTTGCGCCCTGCAGCTATCTTGTAAATTCTGAACACCTGGAAGTTATGAGAAGTACACAAAGCACCTTATAGGGACAGAACATCTCTCAGTCAGAGAGAAAGATGTGATTGAATCTTGAAGAAGGAATGTGTTTAGATTGGTGGAGTATAAAGATGGAGGCAGAAGTGGACTTGCTTCACCCATAGGTCCCTGATCCCGGGGTGAGGGCCTGGCCTTGGACTGCAGTTCTTGAGGAGACAGTAGTGGTATTTAGCACTTACTTTGTGTAGTATTGATGTTTTGCTAAAAAAAAAAAAAAAAAAAGTGAGATGGAGGTGCCATCTGTTCCCACCCTTGGATTTTGGGATGTCATGCCCCAGGAGCGAGGAGGAAGGCCCGTCTGCCTCCTGACATGAACCTGTTCAAGTCGGGGAGGGGAAATATGGTTCTGGTAAAACTGTTCCTCAATGTGGGGGCTTCTGTCCCTAAGAGAATTTGAACAGGGAAAAGTGGCCAGGCCAGAGATGACTTCTAGGGTAGGAAAAAGGAGGCGGAGGGTCTCAGGATGTTTCAGTCTGGGAACCTCTTCTCTGTACTTTCTGAATCTCCCTCTTTACTCCACACTTTTAAAACAACTTTAGTCCTTCAGGGCCTTCTGGAAAATGGCTAGGCCTAAAATGAATTCTCTATCCCCCCAGCAACAGCAAAAGCAATATGAGATTATCAGCTTCACAAGTAGCCTGGAAAGTAGAAGTTAGAAGGGCAATAAAATAACTTGAAAGCATCTTAAAAAGAGTGAGGATTAAATAGAATTCTTTCTAAAGGAATAAAAAATTTTAGTGCAGTGTTCTCTGTGTATGTCTTGAGACTACCCGCTTAAGATTTCAGATTAAAAAAAAAAAAAAAGAACCAAGAAAACAATGCTATGACAAGTATTGGTATCTTGGTCCTTAACATAACACGAGATGTTGGAACACCAAAACCAGTGATGGACTTACCAAGACGCTGTTAGTGGACACATGCCCCGGGAGGAGACAGGTAAGATCTCCGTAGTCTTACACCTCCACACCTTATATGCTCCGATTCACTTTCCTCATTTGTATTTCCTGCTGGAAACAAGAGGCCTCCCGCTGGCATGTTGGTCCCCTGTTGATCCATCTCCCCAGGACATGTCCTGGTCAGGCTGAAGTAAGGGTTCTGTCCAGGGGACAGAAATTAATGGGTCGACAACATTTTAAGTGTTTAGGCCCCTAAAACGGAAGTCGCACACCATCTGGCAAATTAATTTTGTGAGCTGAGGTGGATTGACCATGAGTCAAAAAGAGATTAAGTTTAGGGTCCCTTCCAAAGCCTCAGAAGGGGCCCAAGCAATGGTTTCGCATGGTTACCTGCTTGTAAAATTGGCAAAAGCAGGGTATTTTAAACACAATTGCTGCTTCTCTTTATACTTTCTTTTCCATCTGGTGGCTGTGGGCTAGCCATGGGAATTTTGGGGCAGCGGAAGTGGAGATCCATTTAGGGTGGGTGTATGTGGAAATATTTATGTGGTTTGCAGTCATTTCTGGGCACAGCTGGGTGACTTTCAGTTTCACCAGCCTGGTTATAAGGGTGCAGGGCCGATGGGCAGATCACAGTATGAACATATCCTACAGCTCCCAGCACGGGAAGTGGTGGATCACGGAGGAGAAACAGGTGTAAAAGGCACAAAGCCAGACACTGGTCCATGGCAATGGACGGTGTACTGTAAGTAGATTTGGTTTGCGTTGATGTCTAGTTGAAAGAGAAGCATCTGCATATCAGCATTATATTCAGTAGTAACGCATACACAATTCTGCACATACCATCATTTTAACTTTGTTTCTATTGAGACAAAGACTTAGGTGCAGGTGGTTTATTTGGGAATTTATTTATTCCTCCAGAGAGCAGGAATGAGGGGACAAGGAAAGTGACAGAGTAGAAGGAAACACCATCGACGGCATTGTTGCAAGAACAAAGGGGCTGATTCTGCCCCTGAGAAGCACACTGAATGCCTCCCCAAACTGAAAGGAAGAGGCTTGAAAAGAAGAGGCTGGTGCATTTATTCCCTGGCTCCTGGGATCCCTGGAGTAGGATAGCCCCACATCTCTGGGCTGTGGCAAGCAAGCTCCTGAGGGCAGAATGTAGGAAGACGTGCCCATGTGAAGTTGGGTGCTGGCAGTGCGATGTGGGTCTGGGTGTACACCTACACCCACTGACCCCCCAAATCCACGGCTGCATCAGAGATGGGCAAGGGAGGTGAGACACCAACGAGAATGGTGTCCAATAGAATTTACCAGAATTCCTGGGCTTATATGCACACAAAACATGAACAATACTCCAAATAGGGAGCATAGCTCTAACAGCTCTCACTCAACAGAAATTTGATAGAGATGCTCCCAATTTGACAACAATCCTAAAAATGTACATGACTTTACCAATGAGTTCGGCAGCTGAAAGAAACTCCTCTAAATTATCCATAAAAAGCAACGCATTTTTGCTTTTCTGTCCTTTCTGTAGACCATGATATCACTGAGTCATTGTTATAGGGAAAGATGATGAGATTATGCAGCCAAAGAATGTAAGAAAACCTTTTAAAGAAAGAACAATTGTCATTTTTTTCAATCATCTGGATTTTGTGGGGCTTATGCTATTTGTCAATTTTTAAAAAAAAATTGTCATTTGTTGTGATTTCTTTTCTTGTTCTAGATAAACATTCAAGTTTGTACCACATTTTGTGTTTGTAGTCTTGTGTTCTCTTCTGAGAGTCCTTGGCAGCCAGCCAGCAGCCTTCCCAGGGGCCACCCCAGCTTCCTGGCCATCTCAGAGAAGCAGCAACAGACCAAGGTTCAATCCTGGGGCACGAAGACCCTGGCTAAGTTGCCAGGCATCGCTGGACTTTGAATTTGTTTTTAGAACAATTAGCTATTAGAGGGCAGAGATACCCTCTCTTGCTTGGAATGGCAGCCACAACACTTTATTAAAGGTGATTTGAGGGACAAATAGAGGGGACTGCTCCCTGAAACACTCAGCATCACACTGCCATTCAGCTAGACTCCAAAATGAGAGAAAAGCACTTTGCAAAATTGCTGTGAAAGAGGGTCCTATGGGCCGGCAAAATGGCAGCCCCATAACCATCTGTTGAATGAATTCACTCAAGTTCTTGCTTCCCTGAGCTTCCCAAGAGTGGGTCTCCTAGAGGGACTCAGTGGCCCCCTTGGTCTCCAAACACCTGTTCGATCTGAGAGTTGAACGGATTCTCCTTTCCCAGAACCTGGGGCCACTGGAGCTGCACCTTCTTCCAGAAGCGATCTGCCAACAGCTGGGAAGCCACCTACAAGAGAGAACCCGAAGGAGGAACAAAAGGAAAATTATACCAAAGTAAAGAATTTAGCAGCAGGATTTACCATATTCTTTGTTGGTGGGCAGACTCTGGGATGGTCTCCCATGATTTCTCGCTTTGTGTCTTTGTAGAATCCTTTTCCCTTGCTGTGGGTGGGACCTATCACTTGGTTCTAATCAATGGAATATGGCAAAGGTAAAAGGATGTCACTTCAGTGACTGTGGAACATTATCTAAGACTCTGCTTTGCTGCCAGACTTGGGAGACTCTGTGGGATTGATGAAGAGAGAAGGTTTGTCAGGAAGCCTGCATGGCAGCAGGCTGACATCCAGCAAGAAGCTGGGTCCTCAGTCCTACAACCACAAGGAAATGAATTCTACCAACAACCTAAGTGAATCTGAAAGCAATTCTTCCCCAGTTGAGTCTCTGGGTGAGGATGGGACTGGGATGACACAACTGGATTTCCACCTTGTGAGACCCTAAGTAGACGCCCAAAACTGCCTGCCTCACAGAAACTAAAACTTCTGTGTTGTTTTGAGCTGCTAACGTTGAGGTGATTGATTTTTTATTTAGTAACAGACAGCAAATGTATGTTTTCATTTATCTGTGGACAGCTGACATCTAGTGCAGGCCTAAGGCCTAGGTTTTGGAGATTAACAGGGTAAATCTTTCCTTCAAGGAACTCCAGACATGCAAAATGATACCACCAAGCCCACCGGGGGTTCTGTCAATGCTGGAAGGGGAGGAGGTGCCGGCTCTGCTGGGGGAAGTGACAGGTCCTCCTTAAAGAGGGTGATGGCTGAGCTGTTTTCAAGGGGGAAGTTCCCCCAGATGGGTGATGTGGGAAACAGTGCACCTTGCGGAGGACACAGCCTGTGCAAAGGCACAGAGGTGTGGAAGAGAATGGCATGATGGGAAACCAAGAAAGCCTGGGAGACGAGGCTGCAGAGTCACCAGCTGAAGGAGGCTATAAGCACAAAGAAAGTGGCTGGGGTTCTAGGGTGAGCCCTGTCTCTCGCTTTTCCAGCTTAACACCCACCCTCTGGTTGCTTGGTTTTACAGCAGGTTTCCCTTTACTCATAGTGTTAGCAGGATCCAGTCTTGGTTCTCTAATCCTCTGGCTCGTCACTAACATGACTTTGATGAGGACTCTTTCTCTGCAGATAATGCCCTTATTTAGCAGATGGGGCCTGGCCAGGCCCAGATGTCCTAACTTGGCTACATCGGCAAAGGGAATGCTGACAGAGAAATGTGGTTGCTGAAGGCCTTTTGGGGGGAACGCACTGTTCAGAGCAGGTGCTCAGGGATGTCCCCAACTTTATTCAGAAGCACATGGACATGGTCCCCAGAGGGCAGGTCCTGTTCACCATTCCAACAGGTAGTGCTGCCGGGTCTCTGAGGGATGTTAGGCAGTTCCCTTCTACTCTCTAGGCTGCAGTTCTCTCACTTGCAAAATGAGTGGGCTAGAGTATATGGTTTAAAGACCTTTCTGGGTCTAAACTGCATGTAAGGTTTTAGCAGCTGTTAGAAAACACTAGAACTGGTTAAGTTGCTACATTAAATACCCCCAGTATTTCAGTATGTTCCTGAGCCTTCTGAGCTGGACCCGAATTCTGTGTATCCAACACTGTAATCTTGATCATATCCATGTGGTGCCTATCAGAAACATACCCCGCTACCCCTACCACATAGAAACATACTCCCAACACCCCCCCCCAACACCTCACCCTCTAAAACCACGCACCACATACCCCATAGCCACCCTCCTCCATAATGGACACACACACACACACACACACACACACACACACTCAGGCCTATGCTCATTCCCACCTCCTCTGCTGCCCCTCCACCTCCCTTCCCGCCCCAAGGATAACTATTAAGCCCACAGGTTTCCAGGAAGGGGCTACTCCTGTCTCACACACCAAGCAATCAGCATCTTCTGAAGACAGAAGACTGGTCTTGTGGCTGTTTTTCCTGCTATTTCTCAACAAAGGAAGCTGCTGCCAGGTCTGTGGAAAATTACTGGTTCTCCTGTTTTGTTTTCTGCCCTTCTGCTATGTGGTACACCTAAGCTGTCTTCCTAACAATTATGTAAAACCAAGACATTTGTGATTATTTATTTCCCAATCTAAATTAATAAAGGAGGAGATGGGGTGAGGATAAGAAGAGGAAAGTTAAAAGGAAAGAGCTCAGCTTTGTGCACGCGGTAACTCTTCGGCTTGAAAGCAATTAGTTGGCTGTCACTCTAATGGAGATGAAAATATTTATGAGTGTGCACTGCTAATACACTGGGTCTAAGGCGAAAGCAGCATAGTTATTATTAAACTAGAGATTTGGGGTAAGATGACCCACTCTCATCACTCACTCATGTGACAAGCGTTTACTGAGCATCTACTGTGGGCTTCTCTTAGGACCAGCCTCCTGTTGTAACTCCTATGATACCCAGGGCAAGGCACGGCCACCCTTTCCCCTGGGTGAGGGTGAGCTCTTCCCTGAACCCGAATATTCTTTTGTGCTTCCCTGGTCATGGTTTAAAATAGTAAAGCAATCCCTATTCATGTGAGAAAAATCTGACAAGACAATTAAGCAAAAGGAGAAAACAGAGTAAGTGAAAGTTATCTGTAATTATAATAGAGGGAGCCCACGTGCACACACACGCACACACACACAGAGGCACACAGACAGCGAATCCTTCTGTAAATATCATTTGACGGTCTGCTCTTCCCGAGGTATAATTTACACACTGTGGAATTAACTTCTTGGAGTAAACAGCTTCGCGAGCGTTGACAAATGCATACGGTTGAGTCATCGCCCCCACAGTCTGTAATCCGCTTTTGTTTGCTTCCCTCTGTATTACGAACGTGTTTCCATGTCGCTCAAGGTAGATCTGTATCACGGTTTTTTTTCAGGGCGCGGTATTCCATCAGAGGCTCGCCGGCGGAGACTTTGGTCACCCACCTCCCTGGCGTCTGTCCTCAGGACGGAGACCAGAGACCGAGCACCTGGAGGGGGTTCCGAGGCTGCGGGGCTCGCCTGCCTCCCACGCAGGTGCGCGGGTGACCTCCCACCCAGGCAGTGCTGGCCAAGAGGAGGTTCTGGTTCAGGGGGACTTTCCGGTTAACGCAGTCAGGCCCGTAAATGTCTCTTCCTTTGTGGGTGATGCGGCGTGCGAGCTCTGGCAGCCCCCGCTGCGGTGCGTGCGGACCCCACTGCTAAGTCCAACAGGTGGGGCAGCTCCCTTGGGCTATCCTCTGAGGAGCCCTGCTGCCCTTTTGCAGGCGTTCCTGCAGTCTCAGTGCTTCTGTGGGATACGGCCACCCCCACCTGTCCGCCTGTAGGCCCTGCTGCTGCTCAGAAGCTCACGGTGTCCATTCCATGTGGGGGTCCCTGGTCCACTCTGAAGGCTCCTCTTCGAAATTCTCCCAGAAGGGGCAACAAAGCAGGGGGACTTACCCCACCGCCGTTGACTTAAGTGGGTCTGGCGAAACATATCTTCCAGGGTTGATGTGCGGCCCTAGAATCCCCTGCGATGGAAGCAGGCGTCCCCAGAGAGGAGAAGGGGAGGGTGGGAACCTGGCAAAGTTTCTGGAAGAACCACTGTAGGTCTTCTAGACTCTCTCTCCCTTCTGATGACAGCTTTTAAACGGAGCCATGCTTCTTCTCTTAACTATATTTGGACTTAGCCGAGCTCCTCTCCAGGAGAGCGTCTGGTCCTCCCCGTGAACACACACCGTTGGGTCTGCCCCACAGGTTCCTGAGACACACCTGCATACCACAGAGGCCCAGCGGGGCTCACAGCTGGACGCGATCCAGGATCCCTTCGCATTCCTACTTGATAAACTAATTTTATGTATTTTGCTACAAAAATAGAACTCATTAATAAGACAACTATAAAATCAAATCCTGAACAGTAACTACCTTTTTATAATATTAAAAAAAATAAATGCAATTCAAAGCAAGATTGCATAGGTTTCACCCAAAACTTATCATCCCTGATCCCTTTAAAGTTGAACCCTTGCTAAATGTAACTCTTGGGTTTTATGAGACCAAAGTTAAAAATAAACTCTGAATTTATTTTTCCTGTAGGAAGAACATTCTGGGCTATCTTGGTAAAACTGCTTTTAAACGCCTGCAGGGAAGCCCTTACCACAGGGAAGGCATGGCTCTGCTTCCCTGGGCTCTTAATCTGCCCAGAAACATCGTCTATTGGACCCAATTAATTTAATTTTATTTTTATTGAGAAAGAGTGAGAGAGAGAGAGAACAAACAGGGGGAGGGGGAGAGGGAGAGAGAGAATCTTAAGCAGGATCCATGCCCAGGCAGAACCTGACGTTCAGCTCCAGCCTAGGACCCTGAGATCACAACCTGAGCTGAAATCAAGAGTCAGACGCTCAACAGACTGAGCCATCCAGGCATTCCTCTCCCAATTAATCTTAAGTTTGTAAAGCAACAACGTGTCAGTGGTGTAAGATGTATTTAAACATTTACGTCTATGGGAGAATGGAAATTCCCAGCTCGGCGCTCTCTGTGCTGACTCAGTGTGTCATTCCAGAGCCACTGTTGCTAGCTGGCTTTATGTCTGAAGCAAACTGAACAGATATAGTCCTGGAAGCATAGGCAGGGCCAGCCCAAAATGTTTGAGGGTTCCCTGGCCCAGGAGGCCCTCCTCTCCACCCTCCCCACAGCCAGCATCATTTCCTTCTTTGGGGGACTCCACAAGTCCACTCAGGACCTTGGGTTCCCAGGGGCTTACATGCTGAGATAAACAAAGACCTGAAGGCTTTAACATTTAATAACCAATTATATACATAATAAATATTAAAGCCAAAGATATAAATACAATTTAAAACCAATCCACTGATTAGTATCTTATGTCTACTTCCAGCGATGCACAAGGTTTAGGGTTCAAGAGAAAGGAGGGGAGTTAATGTCCTGGAAAATTTATTGCTTGCGGGAAGAGTTTGAGGAGCCTGGTTGGAGCTGCTACTGGCATTGTGATAGGAAAGGAGGCGGTCTTGCAGAGAGCTCTGTGGGGCAAAACTGCTAAGGCAGGAGATGTCAGGGATGGTTAGCTGAGTGGTCTCAGAGTAGCCAAGGACACTGGACTTGATGTATGTCTATGGCTCTTCCAGTATTTTCTGTTTATTGTTGTCTGACCCCAGGCCCAGAGGTCTTTTAAGTACCAATTCAGAAGCTTAGCTTTGCAGAGATTTTAAAATATTTTTAAATAGTAGAACTGCTGCAGCTTCCACAGGCTACAGATCTAGGTCTTGGCCATATTTTTTCTTTTATAAGTTGAACTTTCTCTGCATTTGGTCAGCGCTTTCTCAGTCAGCTATTCTCCCCACTCTACTATACCTGCTCAAATGGTCTCCTGGGTCTCCTCTCTAGGGGGTCCTTCTGTGATGGACCACGGTCACAAGTTGAGCCCATGGGCCAGTCTCTACCCTACAAGTGTCTCTAGTTCTCAACTAGATACTGTTGATTTCTAAACTTGTGTCTCCAGGCCAGGCCCCTGTCCCGAGATCAGAACCCATCAATTTGATCTAATGGTGATTTAGACATTTCCATCTGGATATTGTGCAAGCACCCCAGATTCAGAATGCTCAGATCTTACCCCTTCCTCTTCGGGGTTCCTTGCCTTGGTATTTTTCACTTCTGTTCCTCCAGATGCCCAGTCCTGTGAGTCATCTCCTTCCCACCCACTAAATCCCATCAACTGTCAAGTCTGGCATTATAACCTACTTTCCCCTCTCCTATTGAAGAAGATATTTCTTAAAATTCTGGTTCTACATTTGGGCAGTGAGATGAAAAGGTAACACAGTTGTCAGTCTGTACTAAGATTTTTTTCTACGCGTGGTTATTTTCCAATAAAATATAAGCAAAGGGTTTAGATGGTTGATACAATTTGGTCAAAATATTTTAGTGTATCAATCATAAATTTGAACTGTTCAACACGACTCATGTTTATACTTGATTAAACTTGCCTTCCTAAGAAAATTGGAGCAACTGAATCAACATTTCTAGTAGTTCTTTTGTAGGGTTTTAGAAAAAAAAAATAGGCCAATAGGATAAAGTTTGCTCCCTCCTTGGTGGTTCCCTCCTAGTTGGGCCAGCACCAACTGCTTTTGCTGAAATGTACAGGAATTGGTGGGCGGACATGTGAATATGGCCGGAGTGTACTCCTTTTGTTGGTATTATGTCCATGCCATTAATGTGAGGCCCTTGGGCCAACCTTGCCCATCTAGGAAAGACGTGGACTCCCATAGCTCCCTATATTTTGTGGATCATTTGCTTGTGTGTGTGTGCGTGTGTGTGTGTGAGTGTGAGTACACACGTGTGTGGCAGTTTTAAGTTATTAGTTTTTAAATAATAACCTAAGGTTCTAAAAGGAGCCATCAGTGCTGCCTCTGCTGTAAGGGGCATCATCTGGAAGGACCTTGCGGGTAGGCCAAGAGATTCCTCTTCAAGGCTTTAAGTCACAATGTGCTCAGTGGCTCACATCTGAGCTTCCTCCTAGACCCCTTCCTGAGCTCTAAGCTTGTATATTCTCTGCTAAAACGACACCCCCATTTTGGATGTCCTGCAGGCTCCTTTAATCCAACATGCACCAAACTCCTCCTCAAACCACCCTGCCCTCTGTGTTCTTCACCTCAGCGAGCAACAGAATCATCTCTCCAGTTTCCCATGTCATGCTTAGCATCTCGTTCTCTTCCATGCTCACGTCCAGTAAACGGCCATGTTCTGTTGATTCAACTGTGGGAAACCAGCCAATGCACACCTTTCTCTCTCTCCCCACTCCCCTGGGCCACCACCTCTCACACACAGAAGCACCCTCCAGACCGTCTCCCTGTCTCTAGGATGGGCCCCACCACACTATTCTCCAGTTGCTACCACAAATCTGGTTATTTTTCTTTCTTGCATGAAAACCTTCAGGGGCTCCTCCTTTCCCGCAGGAAAAAAGTCAAACCCCCTACAGACCTTATGTGATCTGGTCCCTGAGTAAGTATGCTTGGTTGCTCTCTCTCAACCCCATGCCCATACTCTATGACCCAGCCATACTGCAGCACTTTCATTTCCTCCAGCATGCTCTGCTGGCTTTTTTGGTTTATTTATTTTATAATAAAATAAACTGCCCACGCAGGTTGCTTCGATCAGAACACTTCGTGCAGCCCCTCCCTCTTCCCCTGCACCTGACTAGATCGGGCTCTTAGCTCCGAGTGAGCTCCTCTGAAAACTTCTCCAAACCCTGCTCTCTCCCATCCCAACCTGCAGAATGCTCCCATAGCCTGGTGCTCATGCGACTGGAGGCATCGACCACACTGTATTTAATTGTCTGTTCACTTGTCATTCTTCCCCTCTAGACTACCATCTCCTTAGATGTCAGGGGCAGCTTCCTGTTGCCTCTTGAATTCTCACTGTGTTAGGCACTCATTAAACATTTTTGCATGGCAAGTTGCAGTCTGGACTCTTTGGCTCAATATACGATAAACAGGCAGGTTTTATGCATGGCTACCCACCGTCGCTCACTTTGAATGTGGCTTCAGCATGCCATTGTGGACCACCAGTACGGGAACAAATCTCTCAGGAGTAATGTGTGATTATGGCACACACTGATTTTCTGCTTTTTTACTTTTTAATTATTTAACTAATTAATTAATTAAAAGTAGGCTCTACGCCCTACAGGGCATTGAACTCATGACCTTGAGATCAAGAGTCGTATCTTCTATCCGACTGAGCTAGCCTGGTGCCACCCCTCCCACCTCCGCCCCAATTTTCAGCTTTTGACCCGGTTCTAAACGATCAGTTATAGGCAAAGCTGTTTCAGTGCAAGATAGAGCCCTGATGTGACAGACTTTGAACCCTAATATTATTTTAAGTGTCAGGGACAGGATGGTCTTTTGATGGATCAGACAAGTATGTCCCAAAGAATAAAAACAAAGCCATTTTTGACCCTCTCCTTTTTAGTTTGTTCCTAATTAACTCCTTCTCTGACATTTCTTCATATCCACAATTCTCTCTAGAATGAGAAAAGTAAAACTCTGTGATATGCAGGAATGACAAGAACCACTGCCTAATTATTGCCAGAAAGAAGGTCTCTATATTAAAAATCATCCTAAGACAAAAGTCATCATTCTATGGGGAGCAGACTCTAATATTTAACCAGCTTCTAGCCAATAAATCTGTTGGATCAGTTTATCCACACGATACACAGGAAAGTTAGATATTCTGAGGTACATTTCCTAGATTTATTTTTTCAGTTGTTTAAAGTGAGAAATGGGCATTTGATGCTCACTTCCAATTTACTCAGCATTTATGGGACTCCACTGTTTATTCATTTGTAGACAGAGTGGCACTCTCTTTTGTTTCCCTCTGAGACAGTTCTTAGCCCTGCCTGCACACTCTGTGAGCCTGCAGCTTGAAGGAAGGTGGGCTGCCATTCCATTCAGGTTGCCAAGGGGATGGTCAGCCCTCCCTGTGGCCTGACTGACCACTGAGACCAAGGCTACTGGGAGAGCACACCAGGACTGCTTCCCTGGTGCAGACCGTGGTCGCGGCCACGACATCCTTACCAAAACTCGGCAAGGAGGCTAGAGTTGCAAAGGATTGCCAGCTTTTCAAAATTTGAAAAGTGGCAGGACTATCCCATACTGACTTCTTTCTTCCTTCCTTCCCTTCCTTTCTTTCTTTCTTTCTTTCTTTCTTTCTTTCTTTCTTTCTCTCTTTCTCTCTTTCTCTCTTTCTCTCTTTCTCTCTTTCTCTCTTTCTTCATAAATGAAGAAATACCACAAGCAGGTCCAGTATATATGACAGATAAAGGTAGAGCTTCTCTGGTTGAAGCTGGGATAATGAGTGGGGTGAGCACTGGAAGGGGCAGAGAGAGTCCCACGCACCAGCAATTCTAGCTCTGTGAGGAGGCCAGATTAGAACTACTTTCCAGAACTGAACCTTGGAATCTTAGTTAAGAAACAGCTCTTACTGCAGGATATTGCTATGGACACTGTTTTTCTCTCATCCAGTGTCCTTTCTGGAAAGATCCATAGAAGAAATTTCTCATAGGTTTTGCTTCCAGGAATCCTTGTGAATTTTTTTTGAGTATTTGATTTATTATTATTATTTTTTATGGAGGCCATGACGTATGCCCCTTTTTACATCAGCCCCTAGAAAACAGAGCCGATGTTGTAGGCTCTCACTGGCAGTCTGTGAGGACTGCCCCGCACACATGATAGGAAATGCAGGAAGCCAGGTATCATTTCCATCTCACTTGCCTTTTATTCTGATTTTCAGTTTGTTTTAATTGAATCGCCTATCTTTGACATGTGAGTACATCTTTCTGGAATAACATAAAGACAAACATATGGATGCCTGGCTATATTCTACAAGGAACCTAATAGCCTCAGCAACTGCCATGTGACTGCACTTACCTCATTGGGGTGGAATCCATCGACCGGTTCAATGAGCTGCCAGGGCTGCCCGCCTTGCTTCCGCCACTCCTCCGTGACTGCAGGGCACACAAAAGCATAGGGTTAGCGACCTGCTTCTCTAAGTGACGGTCAGTGCTGGAGAGCAAGGACCACATGGAAAATGTCAGAGCTTCCCATGGCCTGCCTGGCTGATGCTTACTCAGTCGTGGCTGCTCTGGGCTGTTATCTCGGGCTGGAGGCTTTCTCATCAGAAATGACCTTCCCATTGTATGTTCTCTCTCTCTCTCTTTTTAAATTTTCTAACTCAGGAAGAAAATGTGTGAGGGTGTTGGGTGTATGTGGTTTGTGCAGGGAGGAGGGCGGTGGGAAAAGGTGAGCTCTGAAATATTCAACACCAATGTAAATTCATCTCACTTCTCAGTGGGAGAGTATCGCAAGAGAAGGGGGAAAATTAAACATTTTGTTAACATCTCTTTAGGTGGGCTGCCGTTCCCAGATACTGCCTGCATATGTCAAGCCGTCACCATTAAAAATCATACAGTTTCTCAGAAATATAATTACATGAAATGATCTCAACATCACATTTAGAGTGAGTATGACTACCGAGGAAATATTGTGAGCCCCAAAGTGTCGAAAAGCAATAAAACTGCCCTTCAAACAGGAGTAAGAGACCAAGACTGTCAGATGCTCCAAGGCAAGGGCACCAGGAACTCTCTACTGTAATATTATATGGTCAGGAAGAACTCCTCAAGGAAATTTCCAAATCCCTAGAGAGCCTCCAGAGAGAGAGATTTGAAGCTGGCTGCTCCCAGCGTCACCCCTGCCCTCACTTCCTTGGCGCTCAGAAAGGGGAGCAGGCGTGGCTGCAATTTTTCTAGCTCTTCCCTCTTCACCCCATGAAGACTCAAGAGCAGGAATGTGTGCCCTCTTGGTTCCCCCCATCATGCCCCAAAGGAAGGAATGGAAATTCTACCAGAAGCTTTGGCTGTGCAAGTGAAGGCTGTCCCAGAGCTGAATCAGCACCACGCTGCTTTTATAATTAGCCCTACTATCACAGCATGCTACCCCTGCTTGCTACCCAATCCCTGTTCCCTGAGGGGCTTCAAATACTGCTGCCCTTCCCAGAGCTCAGAAAAAAAAAATCCTGCTGGTGGTCTGAAGTCCTACACACAGGACCACCAATTCCTATTGGCTTCCTCTCCTGCAAAATGGCCACCACAGACCCACTCTTCCATATTTCGCGTCTGGCTCTTATTGGGAGTCAGTGATAACATATTCCTTCCTGCCAGGAAACATGTTTCTGCTGCTGCACAAGTCCCTATCCCGCCTCACTACAAAGGAGTCCAGTCTTTAGAAGAACTGGCTTATCGTAGAGAATAATCCAACAGGCATTAAAAGAAATGCCGCAGGTTACCAAGGCTACTATCAGTCTATTCAGAGTGAAAAACATTTTCCAACACGATTATTGTGTCTGGGAGGGTTACCCATCATTGCAAATCTGCAGACATCAGTATTATAACACTTAAAGAGAGAATCAGAAACTCACAGGCAAGAGTTTAAGGTTTTATCTGTATCTGTACTGTGACCAGTGCTAGACAGAGTGACCCTTTTATATTTGTTGATCTCAGGGGGAAATTTTGCTTTCTGAGAATAAATGCAATACCAGTGAACTCTATTTCTTCTCTGATTGGTTTTATTTATTTAACTTTAGAAAAGATTTTATTTATGTATTTGAGAGAGAAAGAGAGAGCATTGAGGGAGGAGGAGGGGCAGAGACAGAGGGAGAAGCAGACTCCCCACTGAGCAGGGAGCCCCACTTGGGACTCGATCCCAGCACCCTGGGATCATGACCTGAGCCAAAGGCCGATGCTTAACTGACTGAGCCACCCAGGCGCCCTCTGACTGATTTTAGAGGAGGAGATCCAAGCAGGGGCAACATGGTAAGTTGGTCTGTTTTCTTCCTGCCTGGGACCACAATTACAAATAGGTAAATGGGGCGCCTGGGTGCCTCAGTCAGTTAAACAGCTGCCTTCAGCTCAAGTCATGATCCTAGGGTCCTGGGATCAAGTCCCACATTGGGCTTCGTGCTCAGCAGACAGCCTGCTTCTCCCTCTCTCTCCGCCTACTTATGCTCTCTATCTCTTTGTCAAATAAATGAATAAAAATCTTTAAAAAAAATAGGTAAATGAATTCCTGTTTCTTCAGAAGACCTGAATTAAACTTCTTGAGTAATCACGAATGATCTCTTGGGGATTTGATGCATAACGTATTTTCTATATCTGTAAAGTCAAGGCAGCTCTGCGAATGACCAGCTTTTCAATAGAAGCCATTGAAGAAGAGTCGTAAGCACTCGGAAGCTCCTGGATGAACAGCAACACTAGCAGATGCTTAAAACAAGAAATCTGAATTCCGGTCAGCACCAGGAAGTCATTGGCTGTTTTACAAACAAACACGTGGGGAGAACTAAGAACCAAGTTTACTCCAATTGAGTTGTCTTGGAAACTGAGAGCAGCTGGTATATTTAAACTGTCAGTGTAAAAACGGCCTTGTCAGCCAAGTGGCATTTTCCTTCCTCTGTTTGGGAGGTGCGGTGCAGACAAAGAAAAAAGGGTATCACCTGCTCCAGCTGGGGTTTCCTGAAGGGAGAAAAGATTGCTGCCTCTGTTTAGCTCATAACCAGTTAGAGGATGAGTCAGCAAGAGACAAAAAAGAATCTTTGGAGATGAGCAATAGCCCTTCACTGTGGGACTGACGCTGTCAGAGTGGAGAATAGATAGGCTCGTGCCTACCCTCAGGGGACAGCAGCCCTCAGCGGCAGTTTGCTCGGTCACAGGGGGTGGAACAGGCCATTTGCTATGAAAAATGGGGATGTTTGTGAGGCAGTCGTCAGCTCAAATACAGCACTGAAATGAGAGGGGAGATTTCCATGTGACTTGAAGACTGCAGGTTTCAGGGGTGACTGGGTGGTTTAGCAGGTTAAGCATGTGCTTCGGCTCAGCTCATGATCCCAGGATCCTGGGATCAAGCCCCGCGTGGAGCTCCTTGCTCAGCGGAGAGCCTGCTTCTCCTTCTGCCTGCCGCTCCCCCTGCTTGTGTTCTGCCTCTCTCTTTCTCTCTCTGACAAATAAATACGTAAAAATCTTAAAAAAAAAAAAAAAAAAAAGACTGCAGGTTTCATAAGTGGCTATGCGGTTTTTTTTTTTTTTTTAATTTTTTTTTAAATTTATTTTTATTTCCAGCATAACAGTATTCATTATTTTTGCACCACACCCCGTGCTCCATGCAATCCGTGCCCTCTATAATACCCACCACCTGGTACCCCAACCTCCCACCCCCCGTCCCTTCAAAACCCTCAGATTGTTTTTCAGAGTCCATAGTCTCTCATGGTTCACCTCCCCTTCCAATTTCCCCCAACTCCCTTCTCCACTCTAAGTCCCCATGTCCTCCATGCTATTTGTTATGCTCCACAAATAAGTGAAACCATATGATAGTTGACTCTCTCTGCTTGACTTATTTCACTCAGCATAATCTCTTCCAGTCCCGTCCATGTTGCTACAAAAGTTGGGTATTCATCCTTTCTGATGGAGGCATAATACTCTATCCCCAGGGGTACAGGTCTGTGAATCACCAGGTTTACACACTTCACAGCACTCACCAAAGCACATACCCTCCCCAATGTCCATAATCCCACCCCCTTCTCCCAAACCCCCTCCCCCCAGCAACCCTCAGTTTGTTTTGTGAGATTAAAAGTCACTTATGGTTTGTCTCCCTCCCAATCCCATCTTGTTTCATTGATTCTTCTCCTACCCACTTAAGCCCCCATGT
The DNA here is from genome assembly GCF_009829155.1 of Mustela erminea. Lineage (NCBI taxonomy): Eukaryota > Metazoa > Chordata > Mammalia > Carnivora > Mustelidae > Mustela > Mustela erminea. Next base: position 40,953,968 of record NC_045624.1, on the reverse strand, counting down.
TGCATCACCACTTCCTCATATCAGGGAGATCATATGATAGTTGTCTTTCTCTGCTTGACTTATTTCGCTAAGCATGATACGCTCTAGTTCCATCCATGTTGTCGCAAATGGCAAGATTTCATTTCTTTTGATGGCTGCATAGTATTCCATTGTGTATATATACCACATCTTCTTGATCCATTCATCTGTTGATGGACATCTAGGTTCTTTCCATAGTTTGGCTATTGTGGACATTGCTGCTATAAACATTCGGGTGCACGTGCCCCTTTGGATCACTACGTTTGTATCTTTAGGGTAAATACCCAATAGTGCAATTGCTGGGTCATAGGGCAGTTCTATTTTCAACATTTTGAGGAACCTCCATGCTGTTTTCCAGAGTGGCTGCACCAGCTTGCATTCCCACCAACAGTGTAGGAGGGTTCCCCTTTCTCCGCATCCTCGCCAGCATCTGTCATTTCCTGACTTGTTTATTTTAGCCATTCTGACTGGTGTGAGGTGATATCTCACTGTGGTTTTGATTTGTATTTCCCTGATGCCGAGTGATATGGAGCACTTTTTCATGTGTCTGTTGGCCATCTGGATGTCTTCTTTGCAGAAATGTCTGTTCATGTCCTCTGCCCATTTCTTGATTGGATTATTTGTTCTTTGGGTGTTGAGTTTGCTAAGTTCTTTATAGATTCTGGACACTAGTCCTTTATCTGATATGTCGTTTGCAAATATCTTCTCCCATTCTGTCAGTTGTCTTTTGATTTTGTTAACTGTTTCCTTTGCTGTGCAAAAGCTTTTGATCTTGATGAAATCCCAATAGTTCATTTTTGCCCTTGCTTCCCTTGCCTTTTGCATTGTTCCTAGGAAGATGTTGCTGCAGTTGAGGTCAAAGAGGTTGCTGCCCGTGTTCTCCTCAAGGATTTTGATGGATTCCTTTCGCACATTGAGGTCCTTCATCCATTTTGAGTCTATTTTTGTGTGTGGTGTAAGGAAATGGTCCAATTTCATTTTTCTGCATGTGGCTGTCCAATTTTCCCAGCACCATTTATTGAAGAGGCTGTCTTTTTGCCATTGGACATTCTTTCCTGCTTTGTCGAAGATTAGTTGACCATAGTGTTGAGGGTCTATTTCTGGGCTCTCTATTCTGTTCCATTGATCTATGTGTCTGTTTTTGTGCCAGTACCATGCTGTCTTGATGACAACAGCTTTGTAATAGAGCTTGAAGTCCGGAATTGTGATGCCACCAACGTTGGCTTTCTTTTTCAATATCCCTTTGGCTATTCGAGGTCTTTTCTGGTTCCATATAAATTTTAGCATTATTTGTTCCATTTCTTTGAAAAAGATGGATGGTACTTTGATAGGAATTGCATTAAATGTGTAGATTGCTTTAGGTAGCATAGACATTTTCACAATATTTATTCTTCCAATCCAGGAGCATGGAACATTTTCCCATTTCTTTGTGTCTTCCTCAATTTCTTTCATGAGTACTTTATAGTTTTCTGAGTATAGATTCTGTGTCTCTTTGGTTAGGTTTATTCCTAGGTATCTTATGGTTTTGGGTGCAATTGTAAACGGGATTGACTCCTTAATTTCTCTTTCTTCTGTCTTGCTGTTGGTGTAGAGAAATGCAACTGATTTCTGTGCATTGATTTTATATCCTGACACTTTACTGAATTCCTGTATAAGTTCTAGCAGTTTTGGAGTGGAGTCTTTTGGGTTTTCCACATATAGTATCATATCATCTGCGAAGAGTGATAATTTGACTTCTTCTTTGCCGATTTGGATGCCTTTAATTTCCTTTTGTTGTCTGATTGCTGAGGCTAGGACCTCTAGTACTATGTTGAATAGCAGTGGTGATAATGGACATCCCTGCCGTGTTCCTGACCTTAGCGGAAAAGCTTTCAGGTTTTCTCCATTGAGAATGATATTTGCGGTGGGTTTTTCATAGATGGCTTTGATGATATTGAGGTATGTGCCCTCTATCCCTACACTTTGAAGAGTTTTGATCAGGAAGGGATGCTGTACTTTATCAAATGCTTTTTCAGCATCTATTGAGAGTATCATATGGTTCTTGTTCTTTCTTTTATTGATGTGTTGTATCACATTGACTGATTTGCGGATGTTGAACCAACCTTGCAGCCCTGGAATAAATCCCACTTGGTCGTGGTGAATAATCTTTTTAATGTACTGTTGAATCCTATTGGCTAGTATTTTGTTGAGTATTTTCGCATCTGTGTTCATCAAGGATATCGGTCTATAGCTCTCTTTTTTGGTGGGATCCTTGTCTGGTTTTAGGATCAAGGTGATGCTGGCCTCATAAAATGAGTTTGGAAGTTTTCCTTCCATTTCTATTTTTTGGAACAGTTTCAGGAGAATAGGAATTAGTTCTTCTTTAAATGTTTGGTAGAATTCCCCCGGGAAGCCGTCTGGCCCTGGGCTTTTGTTTGTTTGGAGATTTTTAATGACTGTTTCAATCTCCTTACTGGTTATGGGTCTGTTCAGGCTTTCTATTTCTTCCTGGTTCAGTTGTGGTAATTTATATGTTTCTAGGAATGCATCCATTTCTTCCAGATTGTCAAATTTATTGGCGTAGAGTTGCTCATAGTATGTTCTTATAATAGTTTGTATTTCTTTGGTGTTAGTTGTGATCTCTCCTCTTTCATTCATGATTTTATTTATTTGGGTCCTTTCTCTTTTCTTTTTGATGAGTCGGGCCAGGGGTTTATCAATTTTATTAATTCTTTCAAAGAACCAGCTCCTAGTTTCGTTGATTTGTTCTATTGTTTTTTTGGTTTCTATTTCATTGATTTCTGCTCTGATCTTTATGATTTCTCTTCTCCTGCTGGGCTTAGGGTTTCTTTCTTGTTCTTTCTCCAGCTCCTTTAAGTGTAGGGTTAGGTTGTGTACCTGAGACCTTTCTTGTTTCTTGAGAAAGGCTTGTACCGCTATATATTTTCCTCTCAGGACTGCCTTTGTTGTGTCCCACAGATTTTGAACCGTTGTATTTTCATTATCATTTGTTTCCATGATTTTTTTCAATTCTTCTTTAATTTCCCGGTTGACCCATTCATTCTTTAGAAGGATGCTGTTTAGTCTCCATGTATTTGGGTTCTTTCCAAACTTCCTTTTGTGGTTGAGTTCTAGCTTTAGAGCATTGTGGTCTGAAAATATGCAGGAAATGATCCCAATCTTTTGATACCGGTTGAGTCCTGATTTAGGACCGAGGATGTGATCTATTCTGGAGAATGTTCCATGTGCACTAGAGAAGAATGTGTATTCTGTTGCTTTGGGATGAAATATTCTGAATATATCTGTGATGTCCATCTGGTCCAGTGTGTCGTTTAAGGCCTTTATTTCCTTGCTGATCTTTTGCTTGGATGATCTGTCCATTTCAGTGAGGGGAGTGTTAAAGTCCCCTACTATTATTGTATTATTGTTGATGTGTTTCTTTGATTTTGTTATTAATTGGTTTATATAGTTAGCTGCTCCCACGTTGGGGGCATAGATATTTAAAATTGTTAAATCTTCTTGTTGGACAGACCCTTTGAGTATGATATAGTGTCCTTCCTCATCTCTTATTATAGTCTTTGGCTTAAAATCTAATTGATCTGATATAAGGATTGCCACTCCTGCTTTCTTCTGATGTCCATTAGCATGGTAAATTCTTTTCCACCCCCTCACTTTAAATCTGGAGGTGTCTTCGGGCTTAAAATGAGTTTCTTGGAGGCAACATATAGATGGGTTTTGTTTTTTTATCCATTCTGATACCCTGTGTCTTTTGACAGGGGCATTTAGCCCATTAACATTCAGGGTAACTATTGAGAGATATGAATTTAGTGCCATTGTATTGCCTGTAAGTTGACTGTTACTGTATATGGTCTCTGTTCCTTTCTGATCTACCACTTGTAGGCTCTCTCTTTGCTTAGAGGACCCCTTTCAATATTTCCTGTAGAGCTGGTTTGGTATTTGCAAATTCTTTCAGTTTTTGTTTGTCCTGGAAGCTTTTAATCTCTCCTTCTATTTTCAATGATAGCCTAGCTGGATATAGTATTCTTGGCTGCATGTTTTTCTCGTTTAGTGCTCTGAAAATATCATGCCAGCTCTTTCTGGCCTGCCAGGTCTCTGTGGATAAGTCAGCTGCCAATCTAATATTTTTACCATTGTATGTTACAGACTTCTTTTCCCGGGCTGCTTTCAGGATTTTCTCTTTGTCACTGAGACTTGTAAATTTTACTATTAGGTGACGGGGTGTGGGCCTATTCCTATTGATTTTGAGGGGCGTTCTCTGAACCTCCTGAATTTTGATGCTCGTTCCCTTTGCCATATTGGGGAAATTCTCCCCAATAATTCTCTCCAGTATACCTTCTGCTCCCCTCTCTCTTTCTTCTTCTTCTGGAATCCCAATTATTCTAATGTTGTTTCGTCTTATGGTGTCACTTATCTCTCGAATTCTCCCCTCGTGGTCCAGTAGCTGTTTGTCCCTCTTTTGCTCAGCTTCTTTATTCTCTGTCATTTGGTCTTCTATATCACTAATTCTTTCTTCTGCCTCATTTATCCTAGCAGTGAGAGCCTCCATTTTTGATTGCACTTCATTAATAGCTTTTTTGATTTCAACTTGGTTAGATTTTAGTTCTTTTATTTCTCCAGAAAGGGCTTTTATATCTCTCGAGAGGGTTTCTCTAATATCTTCCATGCCTTTTTCAAGCCCGGCTAGAACCTTGAGAATTGTCATTCTGAACTCTAGATCTGACATATTACCAATGTCTGTATTGATTAGGTCCCTAGCCTTCGGTACTGCCTCTTGTTCTTTTTTTTTGCGTTGAATTTTTCCGTCTTGTCATTTTGTCCAGATAAGAGTATATGAAGGGGCAAGTAAAATACTAAAAGGGTGGCAACAACCCCAGGAAAAAATGCTTTAACCAAATTAGAAGAGATCCAAAATCGTGAGGGGGGAGAAAGGGGATAAAAAGAGGTTCAAAAAGGAAGAAAGAAAAAAAAAAGATAAAAGAAAGAAAAAAAAAAAGAAAAAAGAAAAGAAAAGAATTAAAAAAAAAAAAAAGGAAAACACCTGAGAAAAATGCAAAAATGAAAAAATATATATATTAGATAAACTAGTAAAAAATCGTTAAAAAAGAAAAAGGTAACAGTTAAAAAAAAAAAAATTTACCCGAAGGCGAGAAAAGAAAAAAACAAAAAAATGAAAAAGAAAAAAATTGAATTAACTGCAAGACTAAAAAAAAAATCACAGGGAAAAAGCCATGAGTTCCGTGCTTGGCTTTCTCCTCCTCTGGAATTCTGCTGCTCTCCTTGGTATTGAAACCGCACTCCTTGGTAGGTGAACTTGGTCTTGGCTGGATTTCTTGTTGATCTTCTGGGGGAGGGGCCTGGTGTAGTGATTCTCAAGTGTCTTTGCCCCAGGCGGAATTACACCGCCCTTACCGGGGCCAGGGTGAGTAATCCGCTCGGGTTTGCTTTCAGGAGCTTTTGTTCCCTGAGCGCTTTCCGTAGAGTTCCGGAGGATGGGAATACAAATGGCGGCCTCCTGGTCTCCGGCCCGGAGGAGCCGAGAGCCCAGGGCCGCACTCCTCAGTGCGCCCTCAGAGAACAGCGCCCAGTTACTCCCGTCTGCCTGACCTCCGGCCGCGCTCCGAGCTCTCCGAGCCTGCGACCAGTTCAAGGTAACACCGAGCTGTGAGCTTACTGTCGGCTCTGTCTCTGTAGCCGGCTTTCCCGTTCGAATACCCGCAAGGTCTGCGACACTCAGACACCCCTGATCCTTCTGTGACCCTGCGGGACCTGAGGCCACGCTGAACCCGCGTGGGCTTCGCCCCGGTTTAGCCTCTGGAGCGATGTCCCTCAGCGGAACAGACTTTTAAAAGTCCTGATTTTGTGCGCCGTTGCTCCGCCGCTTGCCGGGAGCCGGCCCCTCCCCCCGGGGTCTATCTTCCCGTCGCTTTGGATTCACTTCTCCGCGGGTCCTACCTTTCAGAAAGTGGTTGTTTTTCTGTTTCCAGAATTGCTGTTCTTCTTCTCTTCGATCTGCCGATGGATTTTCAGGTGTTTGCAATCTTTAGATAAGCTATCTAGCTGATCTCCAGCTAGCTGAAGCAGTCTCAGCCTGCTACTTCTCCGCCATCTTGACTCCTCCGGCTATGCGGTTTTTATGCCTGGCAACTAACCTAAGACCACAGTGTGAATGAGATACATTTCCACATGGCTTCCTCTAGGGGACTCAAAGTCATCCACAGGTATGATTGGTCCTGGGAGGTGGGTTGGACATTGGAAGAGAATCAACATTTATTCTTCTATGATAAGCCCTAGGAGAACGTAGTCGAGCACATGGATGGCAGCGGTGGTGGGGGGACGTCAACTAACAGGGTTCTCGCTACATCGCAGTGTTGTTTCAATCCTCACACAGCCATGGGGATTACCCCCCCCACCCCCCCACCTGCTCCCTGGCTTAGTTATGGTTATCCTACACAAAAGAGAGCAAAGCAGAGTGATTACTCTCTTTGTAATCAACTCAAGGTTGCGCAGTCACTCTGTGTCTGAGCTGGGATAGGGGCACATTTCCCTCTGGTGCCGAATGCTGGGCTCTTTCTACAATAGCACATTGTACCTCCATGATTGCTGGGGTCATGTGCTTCGCAGGCATGGCGGTTACCCACGGAGCTGGACCTGGGAGTGAATGAGCCTCCTCTGTATTGGCTGTTCAAGGGGGACAGATCATGGGCCACCACCTCCTCTGCCTGTCGGCTCCCTCCCGCTGGCCCTGGATGTCCTCCCTGGAGCAGTGCCCCTAACTTCATATGGAGAAGGCAAAGAAGTCCCTCTACCAACCTGGATCTTCAGGTTTTATTTATTTTATTTATTTATTTATTTATTTATTTATTTATCAGAGAGAGAGGGGGGAGAGAGCAAGCACAGGCAGACAGAATGGCAGGCAGAGGCAGAGGGAGAAGCAGGCTCCCCGCCGAGCAAGGAGCCCGATGTGGGACTCGATCCCAGGACGCTGGGATCATGACCTGAGCCGAAGGCAGCTGCTCAACCAACTAATAAATGTCTCTCAGGAAAGTCCCTGAACTGCTGATGACTGTTGCCAAGTAAGGACAAATATGGAGGAGGCTTCTCAGTAAGATGACCCACTGCCATTTGGTTTAGAATGTTCCATTTCACTGAACTTTTAGCTTTTATCCTGCATTTACTGTTGCCTTGAGGACAAGAAGGGGCCGATGAGCCTCTACCTTCATGCCTGTGAGGTCATCAGTGGGAAGTGGGTAGCACTGGGCCAAGGGTAAAGCTCTTCTCCCCTATCCTTCGTGAGGATAAGGGCTGGTTTTTTTTGTTTTTTTTTTTTTTTTTTGATGGTGATATTCCCAGCACCCACAGAACATGGTAAGACTTAGTAAAACTCAGATGACTAAATCCTTAAACTTGGAGCATTACAGAGCCCCATTTATTAAATTGTAACGTGCATACGGGTCATCTGTGGATATGTTGAAATGCAAATTTCAATTAGGTAGGCCCTAATTAGGGGTGGGGCCTGAGGTCTGCATTTATAACGCCCCCAGGTGGGGGCGGGGCGCTGCCTGCCCTAAGCCACATGTTGAGCAGCAAGGGTGTGAGGGGACCTTACTCCTTCCTGGGCACCTGCTATGAACCAAGCAGAGCATTTAGGGGAATTACACATTTTTTCCATATAGTCATCACAAAGATTTGTTATGTAGATATGGTAGCCCCATTTCCAGGTTTGGAAAGGAGCATTTAGACATGTTCAGGGAATTGCCTACATTCCCAGAGACAATAAACGACAGAGCTAGGGTTTCCTTCGGAAAAGGAAAAGTCCCATGTGAATGTTCGACTTTATTATATTTTTAATAACTTTATCTATATTCAAGGTTGATGATCATCAAAGATCACTTGGTGGTGCATTTGTTTACACCAGGAATTCATTAATGAGTCTTTAGCTCTGCATTTTAATGAGAGGTTATTTATCAAAACGTCTCTCCCCAGGAGACAATCATGTATCACCTAGGCAGGAAATCTAGTTAAGGGAGATCAGTCCTGTTGAAAGCCTGTTTAGGACTGAAGTACGAGGGTATGCAATGCCGTACGTGTCAGCTAATGTAAAATTTGATAATTCATGATGGCCATCTGCTTCATTCCAGCTGCTGGGGCTGGGGATGTTGGTGGCAAGGAGAGAGAGATGATAAACTCTGGATGAGACCTCTTCCATCATTTGCATACACTGTAAAGCTTTCCATTAGCATCATCTCAGCTGGCAGTCAATCAACAGGAGGCTTTTCTCTTGTATAACAAGTGCTTAGCCATGAAAATGAGGCTGGGAGGATTAAAGTCAATAAATAACAATTTTCCATTGTTAAGACCTAAAGTTTAAATCGGTAGCTCTGATAATCACACCCATTTTTGTGTGGCCACTTCTCAATGACCCCCATATTCTGACAGAATGCTAGAAAAGAAAGAGCGGTGTTCTTTCCAGAAAGCTGGGAGAGTGGACACACTTGGCCACCGGCCAATCCAAGATCCCATCCTTAAAGGCTCTGATAAGTTACATCATGTGTGGGGGGCTGGGAATCTACACTGCCGCTGAGTCCCAAGGTCATTCTGTGTCCACACAGGGGAGGCACTGCCTTATCCCTCATTCCTGCCACAGTCATCTTTAGCCCACAGGTAAGCAGAGCATTGGTGAACTGGCACGAATGATCTAGGTGATTCCATTGATCTGCTGGCTCCCGGCCCAGAGCTCTCTCCAACTGGTCACTGTGGCTTCAGGGATTCCGAATTGATGGTGTAATGAGGTGAAGGTAAGCTTCCCTCCTCCCCGAAAGGGCCTCACACTCGATCTTTCTTCAGTACTCAGAGCTGTGAGTGTGCCCGAATGTGTGGGAATCACGCTGCCCAATCCACTGCCCGTTGGCTTATAAAGGTTTTGCTCAGTCAGGCTCTAAACTGTGGTGGCTACTTCTTGTCTTGTGTCAGTACCGACTCCAAGCAAAACTTACCTTCTTGGAAGTCAAAATCCACGTAGAGAAGATCGAAGTTCGTAAATTTCTGGCTGGCTGCAATTTTTTTCAGTGTATCGGAGAGTTGTTTTGCTCTCTGAATACAAAAGAAACAGGGAGAATTTATGAAACCTAGACTTCAGTGAGACAATTCAGGCAGAACAAAGAAATGGAGAGTCCCCACCCTCTCTTGGAGCCATCGTGGAGGGAAGCTGCCTCTGAAATTCTAGTCATGCACAAACAGCTAATGAACATACAAAACAGTTAACATTCATTAGGAATCAATCAGTGAAAATTAAAGAAATAAGATAACCCTTCTTTCCCATGGGGTTGGCAAATAAAAGATGGATAATCATGATAATATAGAATATTGCCATGGGAGAGGTGACTGAGAATGTCAATTTGTTTTGCCTTTCTAGAGAGCAATTTGGAAATGGGATCAAACCCTTAAATGTGGCACGCCCTTTGACCCAATAATTTTTCTAAGAATGTGTCTAAAGGAAATAGACACAGTATAGAAAGAAATATAGATCTGTGTACATACAGGTTCATTGTAGTGCTATTTTTCATCACGAAAAACTGGAAACAACCTATCTGTCCAACACTAAGTGGTGAAATAAATCGTGGTACATTCATATGCTGTATGCTTTAAAATGATTACAAAATCATGATGTGGAGGAATCACTTATGAACATTGGAAAGCACAAAACAATATGTGTACTCTGATACTGTGTAGGCAAAAATCCCCCAAATATCTATGAAAGTAATATAGGAAAGACATATATACATATTGACTTGGGTGATGGGATTTGTGGTAATTTTTGTTATTATTCTTTGTGTCTCAGGTTTTTTATATTCCCTAAGTTTTTTTTAAATTGAAATATATTTCTTCTGTAAAAAAAATAAAAAAATCAGTAGGTCTCTTACAAAGAGATTACCCACCATCCATGAAGTAAGTACATGGACCATGGATCCCCTCAGAGAAGAGGGGAAGGTTACAGAGCACCTGGTCCTCATGTACCTTGAGGGGAATGCCGGTCGTCTGTACGCCTAACCTTGCTCACTCCTCTACAAATACGCCTAGGACTACAAATACTCCTAGGACCAGCTTTAAACAGGGTATACATGTGTCCATACATGTGTGTGTACAAGAGAGAAATGCACGTCACAGAGACAGTGAATGAGAGATCGCCAGAGCCACAGACCCAGAGCATGGCGGAAAGAGAGGGACAGGGCAGCCCACATGCTCTTGGCTTCTCAAACACACTGGCAGTTGGATGTTTTTATTCATCAGCTTGGAGGCCCTTCCCCTGCCCAGATCCCCTCCCCAGTGGAAATGCCAGAGTAAACACAGGAAAGAACGATCAAGGATGGTATCAGAGGAGCTATTACAGTCCCACCTCTGAAGTGAGAGTCCGGAGCGTCTTGTTGGAGGACATCCAGCTGTGGCAGGGGCTGACCTGTGAGTAAGAAAACAGCTTTGATTACAGAGGAACCAGGCCAGTAGCAGGGAATTCGGCCTTGGAACAAGTCATTGTGGGCTCACCTGGAGACAGTTCAGGAAGGAGTAGAAATGTGCATAGGTCACATCCTTATTGAGCTGGCCTGGAAAACACAAAGAACTGGTATGTTGTACTTGTTCAGATCTAGCAGCCAACTAGGGACACTTGTGGGTGACCCTGTCTTTCCTGAGGAGGGTGGCACTTCCAGGGACCTGCCCTGAGTTTTCATTCAGCTATTCCTCTTGAAGAAGGCCTGAGTGCCCTAGAAATCAGACCGAGCTGGGAGGGGCCCTAAGAGCTTTTGCCCCTATCTGGACTCCAGGTAGAAGGATACAAAGGCCCCATACAGACTGGAATCCCACTAACAAAGGACTTGCAGAGCAGTGGCTCTGTCCTGGTAATGGTATGAGATGCCAAGTTCCTACGGGGTATGAAGAGCATTTAAGGTGGTCGTTGGCCAAACCCTCCTTTGTGACTTTATGTAACACTCAGATCGGCCCAGTTATCCCATGATGAGGACCTGCTGGGACACTCTGGGTGTCTGAAGTTCTGACCATGCACTTCCCTGACATTTGGAAGACTGAAAGCCTCCAAACGTGCATGGGTGGCTGTTGGATGGGAGAGGACAACGCGTCCTATCCCTTCACAGCCCGGTGCATATCTTATTTGGGCCCTAATTACTAGCTCTAATTTATTTTTTGGTTTAGGTTAAGAGGTGCAGAAGAATAAAGGTGGGGGCACCTAGCTTGCACAGCTGAAAGAGCTCACCACTCTTGATCTCAGGGTTGTGAGTCTGAGCCCAACACTGGGCATAGAGATGACTACAAAAATAAAATAAAACTTGAAAAAAAAAAAAGGAATGGAAGTGTTAAGTGCCATATGTGAGTTCATCCAGAGTATTTCCAAACATCAGTTGTAGACCCAGAATCTGTCCCCACAGATTTTCCTCTGTCTTTTCACACACCTCCCCACTTCCCTCACCTCCCAGCCTATCTACCCCTGGGGGCGATTTGACTTTCATGGTGTGGCTGAGACACAAAACCCAGGCCCTCCCAAATCTCAGGGATGAATTACTGATGTCTTATCCATTAACATTTCTCTCACACTTGAAAAAATAAAGGAAAATAATAGGACCTATCTCGGAGTGAAAGGAAAGATTGAAGGTGATAGAACACAGTCTTATTTTTCACTTATACCTCAGATCAGTTAGACTGAAAGATAGATTCAATTTTCTTGTCATTGAGGAAATATGTATTCTCTCTCTGTGTGGGTGAGTGAATCCCAAGCCTGGAAAACCACAGGGTTATTATCGCCATTAAAGTCACAATGACACACCAGGCCTCCTCTGTTCTCAAAGGTGTCTGCATCTTTGTATTTTGGATGAATCCCAAGCCACTGGCTTCTGTCTTTGCTTTCATTTTTTGCTCAACATGAAGCCTTGAGCTCTCATCTTTCTCCAAGATCCTGCTTTCCGCCCCTGGGGCTTCTTTCCCTCTCTTGTATATGTGCACATGTGTGCATATGTGTGTGTGTGTGTGTGTGTGTGTGTCTGTGTGTGTTTTGTAATTTACCTTTCTGTATGTGTCCGTGTCTGTCTCAGCCTAGCCAGCTGCATTGACTAACATCCCCTACCTGCACTCGCATCCTCCATCCTGTGTCCCAATGACTTGGCTCTTGTCTTCGTTGGCACTGCCCCTGAGCTGCAGCTTTCTCTCTGCCATCTTGTTTTGTTGTGTTTGTTCTTGTTGGGCTGCGGCCTTGTAATTAACCTTAGGTAGCTTGGCTGGAGCCCTGTTGACATGCTTGGCCCTGATGACTCCCCTCTCCCTGAGAACTGGCCTCTTTCTCTTTCTCTTGCCCAGTGGCTGAAGTCTTTTTAACCTGTGTGTGGTGTCACCTAAGGCCTGACTATAAGGAACACTCTTGCACTTTCTCCCTTCCCACCAGCAAGGCTGGATTGCTCTGCTATCCAGAGGGACCAGAGTTTGTCCTGCTACTGGATACTGGGGATTCATCTGCGGGCTCCCATCTAAGGGCTAAGTCCAGTCATAGCTTTGTCTATCCTGGCTTACTCCTCTCTACCTGCTGTCCTACTGCTGAGGTCCAGGCACACCTTAGGATGAGACCACAAGGTGTGTCCTCCTTCTGAGCCTTCTCTCCATTCCTGTCCCTTTCCCCCCATCGTCTTGCTCATCTGGCACTAGCTCTAATTAGACAAGGTTGTTATAGGAAAAATTCTTAGTTGAGTAGATAGGTCTGTTGAATAGGATAAGGGCATGTTAGCTGCAGTTAGGAGGGAACTGGGAAAGGTATAATGAGTTGGTTTCCCTTCTCTCCGGGATTTCTGCTATGGAAGGTAGGGTGACTCTGGAGTTGGCCACGTGGAAGGTCAGCTGGGCTTATTGTTTAAAGAAAGGGAGGAGGGCAAATAATTCTTATGCTTTTCTCCACCTATTGGTACTGTCAGTTGGTTATTCATGCTTTCCTTTTAGGTATTACTTTTCAATGGTATTCTTGCATATCGAGGAGCTTTGGTATAAAGATTGAGCTCACCCACATGTTGTACCTATAAAGAAGCAGTGTCTGCCACATTCTGGTCAGAAAATGAATCTGGTGAAGAAAGCTGGTCAACAATTGCTCAGGACAGGGGCAAGAGGACTGGAATTATGAGGGCTGAGGCACTATAAGTGTGTGTGTGTGTGTGTGTGTGTGTGTGTGTGCACGCATGCACATGTGCGCGCTTATGTTCATGCACAGGCACAAGGAGTGGGGAGCCAGTGGGCTGGCCCAGTGGCCGCCATATTTCCCCTTGAAGATTAGAGGGCATGTTCTTCCCCAAGAAGCTATAGCAGCAGCTCACATCTTTATTAGTTCTTTAGGGCAAAGTCTTTGGCATTTAATTAACGCTGGTGGGATTGCAACTCAGATAAAAGCTTAGTACCAACAAAGATCAGCCACACCTCCATGAAATACCATCTGGAAGTATAAAGCCTAAGTAAAACCACATGAACACAGACAGGAGGTAAGCCAGTAATAAAATAAGGTATGCTGCAAGGTACTTTAAAATATATTAGGTTTCGGGACGCCTGGGTGGCTTAGTTGGTTAAGCAGCTGCCTTCAGCTCAGGTCATGATCCCAGCGTCCTGGGATCGAGTCCCACATCGGGCTCCTTGCTCCGCAGGGAGCCTGCTTCTCCCTCTGACTCTGCCTTCCACTCTGTCTGCCTGTGCTCGCTCCCGCTCGCTCTCTCTCTGACAAATAAATAAATAAAATCTTTAAAAAAAATTAAATAAAATACATTAGGTTTCAAGTTTAGGAATAATTGGGGAAAAATTAAGTTGTTGATGTTCTGTGGCAGAGGCCTTTCAAGGAAGGCCTACATGCAGACTTATTTGTGGCAGGAATCCTGGACTTTTTGACTGTAGTCCTCTGGGAACTTCAGGTAGTTCCCAGAATGCCCATGGCTTGTGCCAATGTCAGTGGCACAAGGTGATTTCACTGATAGGATCTATACAGTATTTTCCCCAGTGGAATTATCTTTTCTCTCTTTTCTGAGGACAAGGACACCATTTTAGTATCAACTTTACCCCCAAAGCACATAATAGGTCTCTCAGACATAATTATGGAAAGACTGACTTTCTGTGCACCTGAACGTTTATAGCAGCAATGTCCACAATAGCCAAACTATGGAAAGAGCCTAGATGTCCGTCAACAGATGAATGGATAAAGAAGATGTGGTGTGTGTGTGTGTGTATATATATATATATATATATATATATAGGAATATTATGCAGTCACCAAAAACCCAAATCTTGCCATTTGCAAGGACGTGGATGGAACAAGAGGGTATTATGCTAAGCGAAATAAGTCAACAGAGAAAGACAATTATCATATGATCTCTGTGATATGAGGAATTTGAGAGGCAAGGTGGGGAGGGTCATGGCAGGAAGGGAGGGAAAAATGGGAAAAGGGGACCGGGGAGGGAGACAAACCGTAAGAGACTCTTAATCTCAGAAAACAAACTGAGAGTTGGTGGAGGGTTGGAGAGTGAGGGATAGGATGTTTGGGTGATGGACACTGGGGAGGGTATGTGCTATGGTGAGTGCTGTGAATTGTGTAAGACTGATGATTCACAGACCTGTACCCTGGGGCAAATAATACATTATATGTTAATTAAAAAAAAAAAGTTTGCCTTTCTCATAGACTGTGTCTGTAGCACTTATCCCTGGTCAAGCTTGAAAAGATCTATGTAAGTCGAATCCTAATGTGTGAGACTTACTTTCTGCTAATTCCTCAAAAACACTATACATTCTCGCTAGGAATTTTAATTACTGGTAGAGACTGTGGGGCTGTTGCAGTCCTTGGCAGCCAGGCTTGGATTGGGTAGTAACTCAAACATGGCTAAGAGATGCCAGGAGGGATTTATTACCCCCTCCTCCTTGGCAGGAGGGAGCTAGGAATCTGTTCTTGCCCTGGGCCTCCACTACCTGCTGATGCGACGTTACAGCATTTAACCTTTTTTTAGGTGAGTTCTACCTTGTCCTACTGAGGCAACAGAAAATGTATCACTGACCCAGGAGTTCTGTTTGGTTCTTTCTGCTTCCCGACCTCTTCCTTAATCCATAATGGGTGGCTAAAGTCAAGTCTAAAGTGCATGGTCACCATGTTTCTAGGCGCAAAGACAGAAATAAATGGAAAATCCTGCTTATTTGCTTACACAATCCTTCGCACAGTGCCCTGGGAATCAGACTCTGTGTTTGGTTATTGATTAAGACAAGACCTACTCTAACCTAGGCAGAGCAGCCAAACCCTGAGACTGGCCTGGTTTTAACCTGTTCTACCCTAGCCTACGTCGGATGGGAACGAAGGTCGACAGGCTGGATTTGAAGCAGGAGCGGAGCTGAGATGTAGGGCAGCAGCCTCCCCTCAAGCCTCTCATCTTATGTGAGTTATGTGCCAGCCAAGGGAGAAATGAGGAAGCTGGGTAAATCCCACCTACTTCCCCGGGCTGTCTAGGAAGGATACCGATGCTTCGTTGAGGAATTTATAATTTATTTCCCATGGCAACCAGGCAGCAGGGATAATTTAGGATATGAATAATAACTTAAAAACATTAAACAAATTTTAGATGGTTTCAACTTTGTTCCTAATTGGATTCTCCTCCTCCCCCCCGCCCCAAACCAGGTCTGTTTATATAGAACAAACTCATTCTACCTTTTCCTTCTTCGTCTTTTGTGCTGTGAAATGCTGGTGCCTGATTAGTGGCTGGTGAAAGGGCATTTGAGGACAAGGCCAAGCCTAAAGCAGGGTTTTTCAACCTTGGCCCTCCTGATAATCTCTGTTGTGGGGGGCGGTCTTGTGCATTTCAGGATATTTAGGAGCATGTCTGGATTCTACCCACTGGATGTTAGTAGCACCCCTTCTCCAGTTGTGATAATGAGTAGGGGCGACGTGAGAACTACTGGCCTAGAGAATCCAGCAAAGTGACTGGTGCGTCTCCCCAGTCGCCCTCTTTCCCTCCCTTCCAAATTGTACCGTGTTATTATTACCTACTGTGGTTGAGTCAAGTGAATTGTGCGGCATATCCGAGAGAAAGTATGGAGTTGTCTAACCAGAGTTCATGGAAAGAAAATGGGATTTGAAGCCAGAAAACCCAAAGTCCTGTCCCCATTGATGTGACAGAGTAAACCGGAAGCCCATCTCTCCTGTCCTATCCTTAACTTCCCTTCCCCAAGCATTTCTTAGTATGGGAGAAATCTAGCAATCTGAAAACATTTGTTGGGGGAACTGAAATTTTCAACCTCAATGGCTCAAAGAGACATTCTTAGCTCATGTGACTGTCCTTCCTGTGTTAAGGCAACCTAGAGAGGAGTCACGTTCTCTGTGTGACCATGATACTATTTCTAAGGGTCACAGTCAAAGCTGTGGAACAGAAGGAATATGCTTTCCTCTTGGGAGGTTGGACAGTGTTTGGCCGGGATGATAATGATATTTGTCGTGCACTAAGTAACTGAAGGGGAAAAATGACTTCCCTCTTATTGGTGGGAAGCCTAGAATGTGGGGATTTACTGTTGTTTCCCTGGTGAAGGCACCACAGTCCTTTGAGAACCGGTTAAAGGGAACCTGCGCTTTTCATGTGTTAGGAAGGGCCAAACTTCCTGAGGGAGGTGGTGGGGGTTGGCTGAAGCAGAGACTACGGGAGGAGGAGAAGAGGAGACTGGAAAGGTACAGAGAAGTTATTAATGCAAGGAAAAGCACGCCACCCCCAACCCCCAAGGTGAACACTGAGGAAGGAGTTGCAGGGTTTTCTCTTTGAATTGCTCAACTGACTCATTAGAAACTGCTTGGACCTCCAGAACACGTTAGCAGGGATCGGTCTAAGGAGGAGGCTATGGCCATTCCAGGGAAGGGGTCGACTCTTTAATGAGACTGGCACACGTGTTGTTGACATGGGGCTGAGGGGAGGAAACCCAGGCCCCTCAATGCACATGCTTGTCAGAGAGGCCTGAGGCCAGCACTTCCTAACCCCATTCCTGCTCAATTTATCTAGTAATACTTATCATCCTCTGGCATACTCCTACTGCAATACAAGCCTATGTTGGCAGGGATTTTTGATTATTGTGTTCACTTTTGGTTATGCAGTGCCTAGAACAGTGCCTGGCACATAATAAATATTTTTTGAAAGGACATTCTCTCCCAAACAGAGAGAGAGCCCTACTACTCCCAGATCACACATACAATAAGTCATGTAACATTTCGAGCCTTGGGCTTTTCACCAATAACATGGAATTAACAAAAATACTGTTAATTGGATTAACAGTATTGTTTTAAGGATCAGCATGGCAGCCCTTCCTGATGTGAATTACTATTACGTTTACAATGTTTAGAAAGAATCTCGAATGCTAGAGATGCTACTGACAGTTTCTGGAGATCTTCGAAGCATTTCAGAGCCAAGGACTCCAAGAGAGTGTAGAAGCAGGAAGCAAGCTCATGGGAGCATATGTTGTGTAGAATTTTAACAGCCACCAGGGTCCACAGAATTTTTTAGAATCTGGCCACCTGGGCGCCTGGGTGGCTCAGTGGGTTAAGCCGCTGCCTTCGGCTCAGGTCATGATCTCAGGGTCCTGGGATCGAGTCCCGCATCGGGTTCTCTGCTCCGCGGGGAGCCTGCTTCCTCCTCTCTCTCTCTCTGCCTGCCTCTCTGCCTACTTGTGATCTCTCTGTGTCAAATGAATAAATAAAATCTTTAAAAAAAAAAAAAGAAAAAAAGAATCTGGCCACCAGGGGGCACTCACCATTGGGGTTTGAAAAAACCCTCCTCTGACTAGAGCTCTATCCACTTATTCTAGGTTTCACTTTTCCTTAAAGGAGTTTCCTGATTAAACTCTTACCCTTCGGTTTGTCCTAATTTTACATTAAAAATTTCTGCCCTTTCTGACTTTGGATCTGGTTCTGACCATCTTTGGATACTGACCTTTAGAAGCGTACCTCAGGGCTCTTGCCTTCCACCAGTTCTGACCTATGCCCTGTGGTGGCACTTTAGGTGTATTCCTACATGGTTTGAACTACATATATTTGAACGATGTAAAACTGACATTGTTAAAGAGTAAAAGTATCTTCAAACTAATACCGAGAGGATAATATCTGTTGTGCAAATTATCCCAGAGAAATGTTCCATCTGGTAAGCCGTATAAAATAACATGGCTGCCATTTGGCAGGTGGGAATTGAGATACTTCAGAGTCTGCATGATACTGGAGTACAGTTTCTCAGGAGTGGTCATTTCTGGGACGGGGTCAACTTTCCTGTTGGTGAAAGAAATAGAAAATATCTTAGTAGATAAGGATAAATGCATACACATCCATTAACCCCCCCACCCCCTCCTCTGCTTGCCCCCCCCCCCCCCAAGAAGTAGTTATTGGTGTTATTGGCAAAATATGTTAGGCTTCCTGATTCTCTTGTGGTTGGGTGGGCCATGCGACTGATCTAGCCTATCAGTTGTGAGCAGAGGTGACATGTGTCACGTTTGTTGATATGAGAACCTCTGTCATGAGTCTGGGCAACGCTCTATATAGCAGCTGCTTCCCTAATCTGAGTCCTGGAATAGAGTCCTGTGGTGATCCCTGGGTGACAATGTAGTAGAGTAAATGTTTGTTGCTTTATGCTACTAAGATTTGAGGTTGTTCCTGCAGCAATGACCTTACTTATCCTGACCAATAATAGAACCAAAGGAGTCTCGTGTTACTTATTCTTTGTTTGACCCTTTGAGATCTGTAACTTCATCTTTAAACTTTTCACATATATCACAGTTAGGAAAATACAATTTTACTGAGAAATAAAATGTCATATTATGTATCCATACTACATCCTTCCTTTCTACATTGAATTCGAACTTACACACTTCCAGGAATACATTAAGTTTGAGTTAAGATACTAACCTGCATTAACCTGGGAATACATTGTAGAATTCGCTAAGATTTTCAGCTACTCTGTAAAGTGCCTTTTGTTAACCTAAATGGAATAAGTTGTTTTCTATTTGGAGTCCTTAAAATTCCTAATTTACATAATTATCCTACAGTGTGTTGAAGAGTTTCCCTCAGAATGTGACCTTATTCGGAAATAAGGTTTTTGCAAATGTAAAGATATGGTCATACTGCATTCGAAATGGCCCTAAATCCAAAAACAAGTGTCCTTCCAAGAAGAAGAGGTGTTATGCAGACTCACAAATAGGAAAGAAGGTCATGGGAAGCTGAAAGCCCAAGGAATATTCTGAGTGAGGATTGCTGGGAGCCCTCCCCACGGCCCCTACCCCCAACAGGAGGCAGAAAGGACAAGAAACAATTTTTCCCCTGGACCTCTCAGAAAAAGCAGAGCCCTGCTGACACCTTGATTTTGGACTTCTAGCCTCCGGAACTGTGAGAGTTATTTGAAGTCACCCACTGGGTGGTGTTTTGTTATGGCAGCTTTTGGGAACTTAATACAGGTTCCAAACCAGAAAAAGTTAGTCTACTACTCACAGGCTGGACCTGAGGCATAAGAGACAATGGAAGGAAGGGACAGAAAAAAGCCCCCAGGTATGTTCACTATTATCACTTTTTTAAAAATTTAATTTTTCTTTTTTAAGATTTTAAGTAATCTCTATACCCAACATGGGGTTCGAACTTACAAACCTGAGTCATGTGCTCTACCCACTGAGGCTGCCAAGTGCCCCTCCACTGTTATCCCTTCAAAAGGGCTCCTAAATGGACATTGATGCTGCAATTTTGGAGGCAATTTTTCAAAATGTATCAACATTTGGGGCACCTGGGTGGCTCAGTTGGTTAAGTGTTTAGCCCTTGATTTTGGCTCAGGTGGTGATTTCAGGGTCATGATATTGAGCCTGAAGTTGGGTTCTGGGCACAGTGGGAGTCGGCTTGAGATTTTCTCTCCCCCCTTCCCCACCCTCTTGCTCTCTTGTCTCTCTCTCTCTAAAAAAAAAAAAAAAAAAAAAAAAAAAGTATCAACATTTGAAGTTGGCTTAACTTTTGACTTTAAAATTTACAGTAACATTTCCACAAATGTGCAAAGACATATATACAACAATGCAACACTGCAACATTGTGTAAAATAGTGTAAAGTAAGAAAAAGCCAAAAGCCTGGTTATATAAATTATAGTACATCTAAGAGGTAGAAGGCTATGCAGCCACTAAAAAGAAAAAAGTAACTAATAGGGTGATAGTTATACAACATTCTGAGTTACTAAATGCCACTGAATTGTTCACTTTAAAATGGTTAATTTTACATTATGTAAATTTCACCTCAATAAAATAAAAAAAATTAAAAATAATGAAGTAAGGTGCCTCGTTAGCGCAGTAGGTAGCGCGTCAGTCTCATAAAAATAATGAAGTAGTCTGTATGCATTAGCCTGGAAAAGACTGCTAAAAAGTACTGTTGATTGAAAAGAACAAATTACAGAGCAGTAAGCATACTATTATTTCATTTCAATGAATATTAATCAGTCTGTAAGTTAGAATTTGCATAGAAAATATCTGGATGCAGATACATTAAACTGTCTCTATTGGGGAGCTTGGAGCAGGCTGGTAGAGGGCTGGTAGGGAATGATTATGGGGAAACTCACTTCCTACACCCTGTATTATTTGAACGTTTCACAACAGATGTTATTTTGTAATCAGAAAAATAATAAAAATAAAACAGATTCTCATATTATTTTTATTCTTTCTCAAGCAAAGGGGGAAAAAACTGAACTCCACCAAAGCTTTAATGGGAAGAGCAGAAAGCATTGTAATTTTATGTTATCTGTCCCCCACCTATTTCACTTAGCCAAATAAAATCACTGCATTGCTGCCATCCAGAGGTGACAGGCTGACCACGAATGCAAAGAACACTTTGGCTCGTTTGTGATGAGCAGGATGTACCCAGGAAGAGGAGAAGGCAGAGCCAGGCTCATGGGTTGCCAGTAAGGTCTTAGTTGTAGGTGGGGTCCATACTTTTATACTCTCTAATGGGTTGCTTAGAACTCCCCCACCCAGCCCTGGGGGGAAAAAAAAAAGAAAGAAAGATGTCCTATTTTACAAAACCCCAGCATATAGAACAGAATGCCAAATTCATGCTTTTTGTTACCTTGGGAAAAATTATACTACTTTATGAGTAAAAATCTCTCCAACCTGAATAAAAAGATCTCATAAGGATATGCGATTAGGGTGCCTACCTACTAAGGGCTGACGGCTGGGTAATGGCTTTGGCTTAACTTGTATATGTGCAGAAAGTTCTAGAGGGACCCCAGTTTGTGAAGAGGACTCAGACTGCCTTGAGGGTTTGCTCAGCTCGGGAGGACCCACCCAGAGTCACCAGGCTTGATATTCACTGTGTGTGTGTGTGTGTGTGTGTGTGTGTGTGTGTGTGTGTACTGTCGCAGCAGGGCTGAAATGGATACCTTATCTTCCATCATAGGTAAGGCTAGCACATACTGCTTATTAACTTTTGCCTTGGCACTTCAGCTTCTTCTTCTTCTTTTTTTTTTTTTCTTTTCCTGCTGATACACTAGCGCTCTGGCACAAGGCAATTATGCTGAGCTATGGCTCTCCAATCACATAAAGCCAAGATGAGTTAAGATGGAGAAAAGTCTCCCAAACTCCCTATTTAATGATTATTTTTTGGCTAGAGACACAACCCTGATGATAACAAGTATTCTGAGCTACTTTGTGCTTTTGCAAAAGCACCCATAACTGAAGCAAGCATCACAGAAATGGCTAACTACTAAGTGAAATAAAAATGGAAGCCTTGGTGTTGCTGGCAGAACATTCTCCAGTCATCTTTGCTCCTTCGTGCACAGCTACATAATTTACACATGTGTGCTATTAGATAAAACCATTTATTAGTTTATTTTTATAAAAGATTTTATTTATTTATTTGACAGAGATCACAAGTAGGCAGAGAGGCAGGCAGACAGAGAGGAGGAAGCACGCTTTCTGCTAAGCAGAGAGCCTAATGCGGGGCTCTATCCCAGGACCCTGGGATCACGACCTCAGCCGAAGGCAGAGGCTTTAACCCTCTGAGCCACCCAGGTGCCCCAATAAAACCCTTTAATGTGCATAGCAAAACTCACTGGTTCTTTTTTTTTTAAAGTAAGATCTAGGCTCGACGTGAGGCTTGAATTCATGACTCTAAGATCAAGGGTTGCATGTTCTACCGATTAAGCTAGACAGGCACCCCCAAATTGACTGATTCTTAGTTCAGGCAAGAGGGCAAATGGATCTAAGTGACAAGGAGATGGATCACCCCTTCTGGATGTTTCCATAGGTGCCTTCTGATTCTGTCCCTGAAAGATTGTCAATGCCATTTCGATCTGCCCACTCCTTCTTATCTGGTAGTTTCTGAGGAGAGTTTGCACTAGTATCTTGGAGACCCGAGTCCCAGGGGTTTGGGAAACATCTCTTAGGCCTTCCCTGATGTCTGCCGCAGGTTGAGCAGACTGAGCTGGAGGCGTCTAACCCTCTCCAGCCCACGTGTCAGGTCTGCTTTGTGAGCCCAGGCTTCCCTGCGTACGCCAGTGCCTGCATCCCTCCGCACACACCGGCGAGCTCACACCGGCCACTCAGAGAGGGGAGAAGTAAGGGGTGCTGAGCTTACATAGAGCAAGCCTGGGGCACGTGATGCTGGTGGCAGGGAAATGATGAGGGAGCACTGGCATCCCGGGCTGGGCTCTCAGGTCAGGAGCACGCGGCCGGCCACAGAGAAAGATTCTCGCCCCATGGGTGGCTCAGAGCCTGTCCTTATCCTCATGAATTGTGTCTGACCATGAAAATAAGCCTTGTGACTTGGGTGCAGGGCCGGCTGTGACTCTCTCATTACCCTGGCAGACATTCCAGCCAGATTTCACCTGGCTGATGCCAGAGAGCTGTGCCCCTCTTAAGGAAGAAGGCAAACAGCCTCTGTGGAAAATATTTCCCAGAACCACCGCTGAAGCCCAGACAGGCGTCACGACTGAGTGCTCAGCCCTCACTCAAGCTTGCACTTGAGTTCTCTCAGCGGCCAGGGAAGGCAGGGAGCCCTTTTCTTCAGGCCAGCCCGCTGGAACCGCATCGCTGACCTCCCACCGACCCACCTTGAGGAGGCATCTTGACACAGACTGGGGAGGGCTGGGGACTCAGCGGGCCCACATTAGCCCACGCATGGAGATCCTGGGTCCCTGAACATGGGGGTGACCTGGAACATGCTGGCTGCTTGGGAACCTTGTTATCCTTCCCTTGGCTGCCCCCGCCTCCACAAGGAGGCTGGGAGAAAGAACTCCTCTGTGCATTCCCTTCCCCGCTGGTTTTTCTACCACTTGATTGGATGGAATGGAGTGTTTGCTGCCAGTGCAGGCTCCTTGGGGCCAGTGACCTATCAGCATGCTGGCTGGTTTCCTCTTTTTTATTTAAAATTTTTCTAAAAAATTTAAATTCGATTAATTAACATATATTACTGGTTTAAGAGGTAGAGGTCAGTGATTCATGTCTTATAAAATACCCAGTGCTTATCACATCACATGCCATCCTTAATGTCCAGCATCTAGTTACTCCTGCTGGTTTCCTCTTAATGCAGTGCTGATCAGTTGCCCTGGGTGACATTGGAAACATTGGCATTGAAAATGCCAGAAAAGGGGCACCTGGGTGGCTCAGTGGGTTAAAGCCTCTGCCTTTGGCTCAGGTCATGATCCTGGCGTCCTGGGATCGAGCCCCGCATCGGGTTCTCTGCTCAGCAGGGAGCCTGCTTCCTCCTCTCTCTCTGTCTGCCTCTCTGCCTACTTGTGATCTCTGTCAAATAAATAAATAAAATCTTAAAAAAAGAAAAAAAAAAGAAACAAAATGCCAGGAAAAAGAAAACCAACTTGGGTGCCAGGGGACACAGATAACCTGTGTAGGGTGGTCCCAGCACTTTCCATTAGGTGAAGAATGTACAATTAATTATTTCTGGGTCCACTATAAGACAAACAAACAAACAAACAAACAAAACTGAACCATGTCAGTATATGTGGCATGTCATGTTGTGGGGTAGAGGAAGGATTTATGATTTGAGGCCCTTAAAGCCATTCCCTTTCCCAGGCCGCCTGGGCTACTCAAGGTTCTGCTGCTCTAGCTCACTCAAATTTGCCCTATTTCCAGGCATTTTTCTCTTTTTGTATCACAGGCATTCCATTGCTTTCGAGGGCAGTGATAGGACAAGCCAGGGGAAGCTGTATTAACTTTGGCCAAACAGAGTAGAGTCACGGGAGAAAGCTGAGTTTGTCTATGTGACCTTTCTTCTTAAATTCCAGACATTAAAAATCTATCTTCCAATCATGACCTTCATTCATTTAGCACGTACTTACTGAGTAACTGCGTGAGTTTGGAGAATTGAGAAAAAGCACAGGGCTGCATTATTTCAGTAAATGCTAGCATCATCATAAAAAAAAGGAAAGAAAAAAGTCAAGCCAATATCCCCAAACTTGTTCCAGGGCGGACTTATTATGCAACTCATTGCTGGCTTGAGCTTTTTATGCGATCGCTCTGCTCATTTTGGGTTGTGTGCTCCACCTTGATGTGCTGGCAGATGGGGAGGTACAGCTGCCATCTGTCTTTATTTTTCTAACCCCACCGCAGGACATTGCAAAGTGGGCACTGCGGGGACATCCCACGCTGCCAACCCCATTTTTTCACCCAAATGCTCGCTGCTTCTCTGCCCAGATCCCTGGCTGGGGGAGAGGCTGGCACAGTTCTCTGGCTGATGTCTGCCTGCCCTTTGGCTCCTTGGAAAAGGAAAAGCAGGCCTGGGCTGGAAGGGACTCTGAGTAAGCAGGTTCTGCTGGAAAATGCAGGTGGAGAGGTTTGGGTTCTTGGAGTCAAAGCCTCTCTCTGCAGGTGTTCTGGACTCATTAGCCATGGTTTGCTCTGTGTCCCCTTTGGGAGAACTTGATCCGGACCCTGGAAGGATGCTAGCTGATGTGACACAGGTTCGTTCTGTTCTGTGATAGGGCTGGGGTTGAAGTTCAGTGCTTCCCCTTCCATAAGCTCCTTGTGGTCAGGCCCTGTGGCCTCTTTGCCATTATGTCCCAGAGCCTGGTAGAGCATTGGCACACCGTAGGTGGTCAGTACATATGTTTACAAAAGTGATTGCCTAAAGGAAAGCAGTTAAGGCAGGTGTGGACTATGAAAAGATCATAGAACTTCCTCAGAGAACCTGGTCTGCCTCTCAACCTGGCTACTCGTAGCAATATAAGCAAGTTCCTTAACCTTGCAGAACCTGTTTGTTTATACAGAATAGGAACAATCATACTTTCCTCTTAAGGCTGCTAGGGGGTGGTGTGACTCTTGGTGCATGAAGAGTTGGGGGGGGGTCTGCTATTTGCCAGAGAGTTCTATGTGGCTCATCACAGAAGTTGGGACTTGAGTCTTTCTTGGGAGCTTTGGGGTTTGGGGGAGGGTGGTAAACTAACCCAGGGGGTGCCAAGGCGGAATTTGGCACATCAGTATTTCTGCCTGCAGTATGGTATCTCCCGACCTGAACTCACTTCACTAATTAGGTCTACACCTCCTTCACTGTGAGAGTTCCAGGGCTTTCCTACCTCATGGAGGTGTTGGTGAGGGCAAATACATTTTAGTAATATTGAACTGGGTTTTTAGCACAGGCTTAGAGAGCTTGGTGAGTGAAAGCAAAGGACAGGCAGTCAGTAGGATGACCTACTTCTAGTACCGTTTGGGTTGGAGGCCAGCTCTGCCATTAATCAATTAATCAGTCAAGTCACATAATCTCTCTTGGCTTTACTTTTCTGTTTTCTGAGATGGTGGGTGGGTGGCTACTGGGGAGTTGTTCTAGATCTGATCTCACCTTTTTTTTTTTTTTTTCCTTTTTGGCCACAATCCCAAGACAGATGGCATTCACATGTGCAGCATATTCTTAGGGGTACACACAATTTTTGAGAAACCTTCCAAAATGTTGTGGGAGACTAAGGCATTCAACATTTTGAAATCACTACTGATATTAGCAGTTTAGCAAAATTGCTTTCTTACTACGGGCCATGGGCATAAATAAAAGTGGCTGTGAACTATACAGTTTGTTGGCAAATGCTCCAAATCTATGCTTTCTCCTCCACGTGAATACCGACATCAGAATGTGAGCGAGGAAGCTATTCTTATGGGGTAGCTGTGATTCAGCCTTGTTTTATTTAAAAGGCCATGATATTCAGGCTTGGATTCTTGGCTAGTAGCAGCATGTATCTTGTGATACAACTGAGAACTCATATCGTGACATACCCATCTGCTGGGAATCAGAGCAGAGAATTAATGGATCAGATATTTTTTAAAGGGTCTTCCAGCTTTACGGGTTGGTTCTATCAATTTCATATGTATCTAGGACTTGCTAAGACAGAGAAATTCAACTCAATAGTAGGATACTGTAACACAATGGAGTGGAGAAGAGAAGACGGCGGGGGTGGGGGTGGGGGGGGGTGGAACCCCGAGTCCAGGATTTTCAAAGCTTTCTTTCCCCTTAACTCACCCATTGCAGACATCGTTTCCGATCATGGCATATATGACAATGGCTGGATGGTCCAACAGTTGGTTCCTAGACAAACTGAGAAGCCAGAGATGGACTCTGAATGGCAAAACCTCAGAAACCAAACTTAGTCTTAGCTGATGTCACAGCCTGGACCCGTGAAAGGATTTTTGTGGGCCCCACCCACCCCGTACTTTGGTAACTTTTTGCTATTTTTCTTTCTTACCATGATCACTCTTCCCCTTTTCCCCTTCTTCTGTATAATCTGTAAATTACTTCCCCCTGAGGGGAAGACCGCTTCAGTGCATAAAGTTGAAAAGGGTAGACTGAAGTCTCCAGGAAGCAGACACGTTACCATCTTCTTAGGATTTTTCTTTTTTTTTTTTTTAAAGATTTTATTTATTTATTTGACAGAGAGAAATCACAAGTAGATGGAGAGGCAGGCAGAGAGAGAGAGGGAAGCAGGCTCTCTGCTGAGCAGGGAGCCCGATGCGGGACTCGATCCCAGGACCCTGAGATCATGACCTGAGCCGAAGGCAGCGGCTTAACCCACTGAGCCACCCAGGCGCCCATGGATTTTTCACAGCTTTTGTCCTCAAGTGTTACTGGCTTCCCTCTGTCCAGATTTGTAGGACATCTGGATAGCTGAGCTCTAGTACTGAACTTTTGAAATTCCAGGGCATTCTGGGCAGCCAGGGCCTTGCTTCTGAATTTTAAGCTCAAAATGAGCACATAAAGTGGGAAAATGAAGTTGTTTTTCTTTTTGTTTGTTTGTGTTTTTTTGCCTTTTTTCCAGCTACCTCAGCTAGACTTAAGTTTGACCCTCTTTGTATGCATTTTTATGATCCTTCTTTAAGGACGTATGCACATTAATCACTTTCTATGTCCACTGGTCCAAGAAGTGATAAAGTCCAGTGTGTGGGAGTCACTAGCAAGGTCCTGGTGCTCAGTACAAGTGATTACATGGTGACAACAGAGGGTTTTCATTCTTTCCTCACAATGAGAAACCCAATTTAAAAACAACTTCGTATATCCCTCTTTCACTTACGTCTCTAGAAATTTCTCCAGGTTTTGGGAAGATCCACCTGAATAATTAAAATTAAGAAATAATTAAAGTTAGTGAGTTCAATTTGACACTATCAGTATGATAATCTGACTGACTGAAAGCATGGAGAAGCATCGCTGTGCAGCCAGAGGTCATCGACCCCATCACAGGGACGGGAATGACGTCATCCTGGAATGCTCCTTAATGGGTTTTCTGTTTACTTGGCGTTATGCTAACATAATTCTAAATTCTTTGGATATTCAGATCTCAAGATATTTCCTAAGGACGAGTAAACCTTCTAGTAGATGTGAGAAAATGATATACATCTATCTCCAAGAGGAAATTACTCCAAAGAAATTGGATGAGGGGCAAGAAGAAGTAAAAAGGATTCCTTGAGAACTACCCATCCCCCTAGAAAGCCCCATTGAATCACCGGCTGGTATCCCAGCTCACCCCTGAGGCTTCTTCTGGTTGGCTGGCCTGTGCAAGATTCTGATTGTTCAGAGCCTATATTTCAACTCCTATCATGACATGAGTGACCAACCTTGCTCTACCCATTACCACCTGTAATGTATCTCTTCCACGATAGTATTCATTTGATACTCATTTTACTGTCGCCATGCTGTTAGGCACTTACATTATTATTTCATTTAGGCCTTCACACAACTCTGTGAGGTAGGTACAGTCATATTCTCCTTTTATAGATGAGGAAACTGAGGCGTACTTAAGTGAATTGCCTAAAGCCACACAAGTCATAATAGGGAGAACTGAAGTTCAAATTCAGTCCATTCTGTCTGCACTGCTGAGCTCTGGCATATTGCTCCTCCTCTAGAAAGAGTGAACCCAAAGAGGTTTACTGCTAGTTTGTCCCTTGGAGGCTGGTCTGCAGTAACAAGTGAGTAATCATGAGGTTAACTTGTGGGTGGTACAACTCATGGGACAAGGCAGAGTCTCCTGTAATTTCCAGCCTTCAAAGCTTGGGGGCAGATGCACTTTATGGCAGACTCTGAATGTTTTTACGGAGCCACATGGGGAAAGGGGGCCTGCACAGCTGTGAAGGCCAGAAAGGCCCACATTCCCCTGAAGCAGTGTGGCCCCCTTCTTCACATACAGCTGGCATCAAACTATACCAGCAGCCCCGATGTTCCCCGGGGTTGACTCAGAAACGTCAGTACATTCAATGAAGGTTGCTTTACTTCCTTCTTTATTGCAGTAGAATATACAGCCATAAACTTTACCATTCTCCCTTTTTTTGAGTGCACAGTTAAGTGGCATTAAGTATGTTCACATTGTGGTGTGACTGTCAGTACTATCCATCTCCAGAACTTTTCCATCATGGCACACTGAATCCTGGTACTCATTAAAGAATAATCAGGTACCTCGTATAGAGGGAATCATAGAATATTTGTCTTTTTGTGCCTGGCTGATTTCATTTACTCTTCACAGTTCTTCCGCTGATAGCATGTGTCAGAATATCCATTCTTCTAAAGGCTGACGAATTTTCCATTGTATGGATATACACTTCTGGACTGTCCACTCCTCCCAACTGTCCATGGTGGATAGGCACTTGCTTGGTTTCTGCCTTTTGGCTACTGTGACTAATGCTGCTATGAACACTGGTGTACAAGTGTCTGTTTAGGTCCTTCCTTTCAATTACCTTAGGTATATATTTTATTGAAATTGCTGGACCATATGGTAGTGCTAGGTTTAATTTTTTTTTTTTTTTTTTTTTTTTGAAGAACCACCATACTGTTTTTTATTTCCTTCATGCAGCGAGGCGGGGCATATTCAGTATGCACGCAAACACAGAAATGAAGAGCAGTCAGTTCATCTCAGCACGCATGCGCTCATTCACCCTCTCCATTCAAACGCCGAACCTGCCACGTGCCTGACATACTGCCACGTGCCTGACATACTGCCACGTGCCTGTATGAAATTTACAGATGGGCTGGACACAGCCTCTATACCGGAGGAGCGGCATCCGCAGGGGTAAGGTTTAATGGGAACCCAAAGGCAATGCTTAAAAAGAGGAAAGCCCCATGTGATTTCAGCCTCTTCTCTCTGCTCAGAGAATGTGCCAGATTTTTACAACTCTGAGTCCTGAATGTAGAGGCTCCAAGCATTCCTGGTGTTAGATGGCTCCCTGCTGTTCTCAAGGGGGAGGAGGACAACCAATGCCTTCTGACGTGCCCTATGGGGACTCAGTCATCTCGGCTGGGCCTTTCATTCAGTTCCTGCCCCACAACTCTCAGCTTCCCATTTTCAGTAGGATAACAATCAAGAGGTGTTTAATTCTCACTCTTTGATTTTTCTCTTAATGAGAAATGAAAACTAATGAAAGCTCAAACCATGAGTGGCAAAAAAATTAAAGGACCAGGTCAGGCCAATAATTTTCCTCATTATCCAGAGTACAGCTGGGAATTTGAGGTGCAGAGCACCCACAGAGCTTGAGGGAAATCAAAATGAGAACCTGTAATGGCTTGCCACATATGCAGCCCCCTCCCCTGCCCACACCACCCACATCCCTTGGCTGCTCCGGACAAGGATGGCAGGCCAGTCGCCACTGGGAGTGGTGAGTTTAGAAACGGCCATCACAAACAATCACTCAACGAGAGATCTCTACCCAAATGCTGACTTTTTCTTCTGCTGAATATTTATATTATAAGCACAGAATTCTCTGTGCTCTAGAGTTGTTGCGCCTTTCGCAATTTCCATTTCCTTTTGGGAATCTTCCTTTGATGAGATTATGTAATTAGTTTAGGTAATTCCCATACCACTTTTTCTTCTTAGTTCCCTCTCGCTGTCATTCTCTACTCTTTTGAAGCCCCATCAACATTTGCTGTCTCTCTCCCTCCGGAGCTCTATGGTCTTTCTGCTCCTGGGTGGAGACTTCTCAACTGTGGATTTTGCTGCTGCTATTGTAGAAAATACGGAGCAGTTGGACCCACCTGGAAGATGTGAGCAGGAGACAAAGGCAGTTCCTAGCCTGTGGGATGTAGCAAAACAAGGGGGGCATTTGAAGAACCGCCACCACCCCTGAGAGACCCATAGTCTGACCTCTACAATTCTAGTTCAGAGAAGTAGAAAAGATGTGACTACAAAAGAGGGGCATTTGATTTATTCATCAAGGTGGCCCAAGGGAGAATCTATCTGTCCACAGTTAAGGGAAGAAGGGGGTCTTTTTTGGCCATCAAAATCAAAATTCTGGTTCATTCAGTGCCTTTTAAGTGAGGAATAGTGCATTGCAAGAAAAGAAGAAGGGTTTCATATTCTCTCAGCACTGGCTCTCCTTCCTAAATAAATTTCCGCTTACACTTCCGCTGCTAAATCAGTGTTGACCACAGCAGCAAGTGCTTCATATCTTAGACATGCAAATCAATTGGTAACATACTTTCAATGGTTTTCTAGATGAGCTTGCGACTTTTTGTGCCTGGCCCAGAATAGGAGTGCTCAGTCTCAAATTCCTCATGGAAAAAGATAAGGTATATTTAAGTATAACAGGTCTTCATAAACTAATGCATTACCTTGATCATGTTTGGAGTACTTTGGGCCAGGCATTGCAAATGGATGCCAGGAACACATCAGCAAATAGAAAAGACATGGTCCCTACTCTTGTGAAGCTTATAGTCATGAAACAGACAATGACCATAAGGTGGTAAGGTTCTGAGAAGCCCTGAAGAAGTCATGTGAAGCTGTGTACTTAAAGAAAAGTAGGTGTTTCCTTTCTTGAATTTCTAAGACAAGAACCTGTTAATGAATTTCCAATAAAATACCTGTGGATTCTTACATCAGAATTCCTAGCTGAATGCCATCTTGGTTATAAGTATCTGAATAGGATGGGGGCAGATCCAGGTTTCAAGCTCTGAAGCTTATATAATCTGGGGGACCCTCTTTAAGGAAAAGGACACAAAACATGAAAATGAGGACTGACCTGAAGGGAAGACACAGGGGAAGGAGACAAGGGTCTTAACCAATTTTAAGTTGGCAAATTTTACAAACTCAAATGGTCACCAGGATTGGGGCTGTGGTTGGTCCTTCAGCTGTAGCCTCAGTACCTTCCTAACTCTGCCTCTTGGTGCTCCTTAGAGGTCATCTGTGAAGTCTTGTACCATCTGCATTGGGTGGGACCTCCAAGAGCAAGTGATCAGTCAGCCCACATTACAGAGGAGGCCCAGAGGTGGAAAGAAACTTGTCAAGGTCCTACAGCTAGTAAGCAGTGATCCATTCCAGATGCCAGTTTAAAAACAGACATTAGTAACCACTGAGACAGATCAGACAGCCTTGTGTCTAGGTTGGGAGATATCAGAGGACAACAAAATGCTAACCTCACTGTCAGTTTGGTGGTACTCGTAATTCTGGTTTTCTTCTTCAATCGACCTGCTACTGTTTACTTTTCACAGCTCTCCAGTACCTGTTCCATATTTTCTGACCACGTTTCACAGTGGTATTCCGTGGGCCAGACTGGGTGGTGTGCACTTACTCTACTGTACCCAGAACCAGAAACCTAAAAAGCACTATAGAGAGTACAAAATGTTCATGGAAAACGTGTTGTTATACACAGACCTAAAGAAAATCTAATAATGCTTTTTAACTTTCATCAGATTTTAAATAATGGAGATTTCACTATTTTTATAATTGAGGAAGCATTTTGAAGAGTATGGATTGTATAAATCTGG
Organism: Mustela erminea; assembly: GCF_009829155.1. NCBI lineage: Eukaryota > Metazoa > Chordata > Mammalia > Carnivora > Mustelidae > Mustela > Mustela erminea. The sequence continues at coordinate 40,921,725 of NC_045624.1, read as the reverse complement.
CTTAAAAAATCAGCCATAAGAAATTTAAACTCCTTCATTTCTCTAAAGTTGTTTTCTTGAGATAAGTAGGAACATTCAGACTAATACACTGACCTTGAGCTCAAAATAGTAGGCACTTAATAATTGTTTGTTGTGACAGTTTCTGATGGTGTTTCTACTACTGAAAATGCTTTCAAATTCACAAGTGTGGTTCTGAATTTCTGTGACAAACTAGATAAATGATTCCCCAAACATATATTTTTAAAAGAAAGTAACAGCTTTCCCAGCATGGCTCTCACCTGACTCCTAGTCTCAGAACTTGACATAACTCCACAAACATCCTTCAGCCCCTCTGAACTTCTCTCCTCCTCTTTCCCAAAGATTATTTTGCCCTTGGAGCCTCTTTGCACTGAGTCACCATCTCCCTCTGTTTTTTGGTTTCCTAATTTTTTTTTTTTTCTGCAGGACACTCTGCGCAAATGTACCTCGTTAGTGAGGTTTTCCTGTCCTTCTCCAAGCAGAGGTAAATGCCTGCCACCTCCAACTAATTCCTCAGACTTCAATCTACCTCTCTTTTAGTGTCATTTAACAAGAACCATAGTGGTTCCCTTATTTGTCCCTCCCCCCTTATTTTTGCCTCGTTTATGCTCTCCTTGAAGGCAGGGACTTTGTCTGCTTCATCTTTCTATTTCTAGCAGCTATTACAATACTGGAGAGGATACAGAAGGAGTGGTGGAAGCAAAATCGAGTGGAAAATGAGAAAAAGGGAAGTAAAAGAGAAGACCAAAGGTAAAGGCACATCCCAGCAAGATTTGGAGCTGATAAAAAACCCAGCAAGTTCATGTAAGTTACCAACACAAGTAGCAGTGAGCTCCCCTCCCCACCCCAATGTCCCTTATCTCAAACCCTAAACAGAAGGGATCTAGAAAGGAGACCCCCTAGGACTTCAGGAACACTTGCCATTGACAATGACATAAAATAGTAGAAGATATTTGCTTCTGTATTTGCCATTGGTAAGTGTGCAGACTAAAAAGGTACAGGATGGAAATCTTGACCTAACAGAAGAATGGAAAGCTCACATTCTTCACATTATGATCATGGTCAGGTGTTCTGCCTCAGACTGCATGAGCTGCCTGGGACAAGGAGAAGCCTTAGGAAGGGCTGCAGAGATAAATCCTAAGAAATTGTTCCACTCGGATCACAATGTCTCCATTGTTTAATAATTCTTGGAGACTGAAAGCCTTGAAAATATTTAAAAAGGGAATAAATCCCCCTAATTAAAAGGAGGGAAATGTGTTCCTCTATAGAAAGTGTGTCAGATTGAAATGTTTTTCTTTCAAAAATTTCTGTTATAATAAAACATTGTATCTTGGAGATGCGTTTGGACCTTAGGAGAAATGGCAAGTTTTGATACCTGCGGGCACTGAGCCTACCTGCATTTATCTTTTAGATCAAAGCATCTCAAAAATTGGTATTAAAATCGGGCTTTGTTGCTGTGAGCACACTGGATCGTGGCTCCCAAATAGAAATGTCCTAGTTGTCTTGTTATAAATAATTTCTGTCATCTCCTCTTGACATTTTGGGTTGAGACCAAAAATATGACCCAGGAGTTGGGTTCACTAAATACTTTCCTGAAGGCCTTCTTGTACTTGGGAGGGTAACTTCTTTGCTTCTTTCCAGTACTCTGTAGCTTTTAAAAACTGCCTGAAAATTTTCATTTTGAGATCATTTCCAGAAAGTTGCAGTAATTTACAAAGATTGAAATAATTTACAAAAAGTTGCCAAAACAGAACAAAGGATTTTCACCTTCTCTTTACCCAAATTCCCTAATGGGACCATCTCTCACAATCACAGTGCTGTGATCAAACTCGGGAACTTCCCACTGGCACAAGCCTACTGCCTCATCTATAGACCTATTCAGATTGTCTCACTGGTGGGTCAGCCCAACTCAGACCCAACGCTTTCTGTGTCGGACCAACTCAGGATCACATACTACCTTCAGTCTCGTGTCAGTTTAGTCTTCTTTAATCTGGACTAATTCCTTGGTGTTTTTTGACCTTGACACTTTTGAAGGGTACTAACCAATTATTTTATAGCATGCCCTTCGAATTTGAGTTTGTCTTATGTTTCCTCCTGATTAAATTCAGGTTATGCATTTTTGTCAAGAACACGATACCAGATGCTCAGTTAGCCAGTTACAGGTATAAAAAACAGGTACAGGGTGCCTGGGTGGCTCAGTGGGTTAAGCCGCTGCCTTCGGCTCAGGTCATGATCCCAGGGTCCTGGGATCGAGTCCCGCATCGGGCGCTCTGCTCAGCAGGGAGCCTGCTTCCCCCTCTCTCTCTCTGCCTGCCTCTCTGCCTGCTTGTGATCTCTCTCTCTGTCAAATAAATAAATAAAAATATTTAAAAAAACAAAACAAAACAAAACAAAACAAAAAAAACCAAACAGGTACAAATTTTGTTGGAGAACAGAGATCACGAGGCGGGATGTAGTGTGATGAAAATAAGTTCTTGTGTGTATGACCGAATTCAGCAAAGCCTTGATTAATACTCATTTATAGTTTGTTTCTTCATCATTCTTTTACCTTTTTCCTTGTCTATCCTTTTCAGAGAGGACCACTTGTGAGAAAGAGGGGACACCGGCATAGAATGCTGGGTCGGGGTATCTAATTGTGATCGCCTACCTCTCCAGGGCTGGTGTTAGTTGTTCTAGACAGTGAAGTGAAGATAGTAGAAATGTAGTAAAGATGCTGGCTTTAGAGGCCAGACTCTGAAAGGGGGACAGCATGGTGTGGCTGGAAGCAGGGACAGACATGCTCTGACAGGGCTGGGATAATTCAGACCCAGGCTTGAGCTCTACCATTGACAAGTTGATGGACTATTAATCACCTAAGTTATCAAGTCTATCCAAGCCCCAGTGTCCTCACCTGTAAAATAGGGCTGTTTGTGGATTAAATGAGGATAGAATATGTAAATACAAGGATAGTGTCTGGGTAAGAGAAGAGAAGGTACCTTTAATGAACTGAATATTTGTGTTCCTCCAAAATTCATTTTGAAATCTAACCCCCATTTTGAAGGTCTTTGGAAGTGGGGCCTTTGAGAGGAAAAGGCCCTCTCTCTCTTCGAGAGAGGTCCGAAGGATAGAGTTCTCATGAGTAGAACTGGTGCCCTTTCAGAAGAGGGGGAGAGCTGTGTGCTTCCTTTCTGCCGCGTCACAAGTGGAGGCGACCGGAAGTCCACAGTTCACAAGCCGTGAGCGGGCTCCCACCCAGGACCCAGGCCTGCTGGCGTTATGCTCTCGGATTTCCAACCTCTGACACTGTCAGAAATGCATTTCCGTTGTTTATAAGCTGCTCAGTCTCTGGGGTTTTTTTGTTAAAGCCTTCTGAACTAAGTCGGCAGGCAGGACTTAATAGCTAAAACCTATAAAATAATAGCACCAGCAACCTCACACAACTCTCCAAAAGCATCCACCCATCGTTCTAATGGATGGTTCTGGAGACTCGAGCCCTGGCCAATGGTCCTGGACTGTAGTCTCAGCTGGAACACACGATTAGCTGCCAAGGGCCTGAGAGGACATCAGTGTGTTCTTTCTGGCTCAGAGGAAGGCCTGACTCATGTGTGGTGCTTCTGTGCCCTGGGCACCTTCCTTCCATAGTTCTTCTGCTTGTTGAGGAAGGACACTCTTTTCTGGCACATCCAGCAGCAGGATGGATGGCTCCTCCATGTCCAGCCTTGTTAGAACATCCCCCAGAGATGTCTTCTCTCCTAGTGCTTCTCAGCCTGGTCACCTTGCAGGAGCTCTTCCCCACTTTGGCACCTTCTGATTTGTTGTGCTTCCAAGTCTTAGTTCTACTTTTCCTTGAGTAGCTCCTGGCCCCTTAGACTTAAGGTTCAAATAGCCACAGGCGCCGGGTAGCTAAACCTGTAGTCCACTGGAGGGGGAGGCCACCACTCAGCTCCAACGGACTCTTGCCAGGCAAGAGTGTGGCTGTGTTGCCAGGGTTGCTGATTTTTGGAGAGAAATAAAAATTGGATTTTTATGTAAAAGCTCTGATTTAGAATTTCAGAGTCATAGAGCTGGATGAACATTGAGATTATCTGGTTGAAGCCCTTTATTTGACACCAGGGAAACTGAGGTCCAGAATGGGGCACGATTCCCTGAAGCTCTGGAGCTATCCAGGGACAGATTAGGGCTTGAAGGTGGTCCCGTATGCATTAATAGGTAATGTTTTTATCTTCTGTGTCCATTAGGGCGACGGGTGCTCAGAAATATCAGCAGAGACAACGAAGGCGTGGAGATGAATTTAGGGCTCGCTTCTCCCCCCAGCTTTTCACTGGAGAGCAACAGGAATGAGTGGTACTGTCCTGCGGTACACGAATAAGGTGATTTTCTTTGCAGGTAATCTCAGAGCAGTGATGTGGAGAAGCGACAGCTGACCAGCCGTCAGGGGAGAGCCCAGGGCTGAACTGCTAGCATCATGGACACGCAGTTCCCTGCTCTCCTCTTCCCGCCTCTCCCCTCCCTCCACTTCTGCTCCAGGACCCCCTTCCTCAATCTGCTGAAGAATCTCCTCCACCTCTTCGCACCACCCACCCCCAACTCCCACTTAGCCTTCCCAGCCCTCGATCATGGAGATGGCCTGAGTATAAATTCCATCTGCTGCCCTGAATGTTGTCCCTTGTCTCTAGTTCTCCAGTCTGCTAGATTCTCTCCCATTCTCCAGAAGGTTTAACGCAAGCTTGAAGAAGGGGACCGGCAAGAAGTTCTTGGAGTGGGGCACCATGGGGAGAAGTGGAGGGATCCAACTCACATCTGGCTTGCAGCCAAACGATTGAGGCAGGGTCGGGGAGGTGAGGCTAGAACACATGCGCTTTGGCCACATGTTAGAATCCTCCGTGTTTCTTACCCATACACTTCCAGCTAGTCCCCTGCTCCTACTCCCTGTGAGTGAGTGAGCGCCTGGGTGTGCGCAAAGGTGTGGCCCGATACCATGTAGGAGATTGGGCCTGGAGAAAAATATTCCTGTGAGCACTTCTGACTTTCTGAAAACAAAACAACTCGAAAGAGGTGTTTACACTAAGGTTTTGCTACACCTGCAAAGACAGAAAGAGGAAGCTGCCAGAGAAAAGGACATCCCAAGCTAGTGAAGTGTCCCTTGGAGGCCCCTAACCAGTCGGTCAGAGGGGCCTCCCCGGTAGGCTGTGGGCTGCAGGCTGTGGGGGCTCTAGGGCTATGATCTGCTTGCCTTTTAAAGCAGATGAGTCTTATTTATTTTAGAAGTGGGTGACTCGTGAATTTTTATTTACTTAAAAATACATATTGAATACCCCTTTAACATTTGTTTTTCTTCTACCCTTTATTTTAAAAATGAAGTGTAATCCTGCCAACGGTGGTTTTTGTCCACCGTGGAGGTATTCAGGTTGGCAAAGGATTACTGTGTGTGCTTTTCCTCTCTTCAAAGGCCGAACATAACTCCTGAAAGGTATTTGGGCTTAAAAGAAAGTGTGTGTCGGGTTGGCAAGTCCCTACTACGCACGGCAGAGCCTGACCTCAATGCCAGGAGTACAAATGTGGGTCCCCTGGGGCTCCTGCTCACTGTCACACTGGGGAGTCAGACTTGAAGCAAGAAAGTCAGCTATAAGCCAAGTAAAGGGGGAGAGCAGAGGCCACGACAAAGGGCTAGTGCGATGAGGCAGGAGGTTGGCTCTGCTGGACGTGTGAACGAGAGGGCAGGGACGTCAGGCAGGGACAGTGAGGGCTGAATAAATAGCGTTCATTGAGCCTTCACTGAGCACGAGGCCCTGAGGCCCACTGCCAAGACCCTCAAAAGTGGGACATGCAGCATGGGTACGGGAGGTGGTTTTGGGGTCCACGATTGCCTCACCAGCCACCCAGGCCACACCCAGCTCCCATTCCCCAGGGCTCCCTTGAGGTCCACCCATTTCTCGTTTGGCTCTGGCCCCAGCTCCCCTCGGTCATCTCAGACCCGCTATTTACCAGGCTTCATCTTTCTCACTCCTATCCTTGGCCCAGATTTTCCTTCCAGAGGGAGCTCTCTTTTTCCAGGTCCAACTAGCTGCCCCTTACCTGTTCCCGTTACCTCCCTGCCCACTGCTGTCTCAAGGGGCCTGGAGACCCGACCCTAGGTGACCCTTCTTTCTGTTCTTGCACTCTGGGAGTTAACAGGCCTTCCTATTACAGACATGTGTATTCTAAATGTATTTTTGTTTTCAAATCTATTTAGTTTTTTAAAGAAACCCTTCACATTGAAAAAGTGACTGATTTTTTAAAATTGCTGAGGAAATAACAGGACAGGTGGTAAGTGGAGTAAGCAATGATGACGGACACTGAGGGAACACTGCATTTTCCCATTCAACTTTATAATAGCCCTGTAAAGTTCAGGTATGGCCTGTTATCATCCCTACTGTGCAAAGTAGGCCCCATCTGGGGTTTGTGATGAATTCCACAATGTCATGTGATGTAGTTTAAAAATTGGCTTTATTGGAGAAGGGGCAAACTTACAAGGCAGGGTTTGTTCCTGGAACCCCATAATCAGACTGACTTTGGGTGCAGCCTTTCCTCCAGCAAAATAGGGGGTAGGTGGCCTACTGGAGCTAGCTTTTCGTCTACGCAACCCAGGATGATTGCCTGGGTCACTGCGGACAGTTGTGTTCATCGAACCATGACCCCCATTTTATAGATGCAGAGGCAGGCCCGAGAAATTAAAGCATTTATCCTAGTCACACACCCATTCCAGCACCTACATTCAAAACCAGTCTACCAGTTTACATGGCAAGGAGACGATTTTATGAAGTAACAAGTTGCAGAAACCTCTGTGGTCTGTTCTCTGGGCCTCGCTTTGCATCTCTGAGTCGTGAGGTGACTTTGTGTGTGGAGCCAGCCAGCTACGAGGGTTTTTGACCCTTTTCCCCTTCACTACATGGGTCCCTTGACTTGGGAACCTTGGGGAAAGCCGGAAGCTATAGGAGCCTCTGTTAGCAGGAAGCTTGCTGTGCCTAACCCCGGTGCTGGAGAATTGGTACCCAACTTAAACACGACTTTGACACTTTACATTTTAAAACACTTCATCAGGGACACCTGGGTGGCTCAGTGGGTTAAGCCTCTGCCTCCAGCTCAGGTCATGGTCTCAGGGTCCTGGGATGGAGCCCCACATTGGGCTTTCTGCTCAGCAGGGAGCCTGCTTCCCACTCTCTCTCTGCCTGCCTCTCTGCCTACTTGTGATCTCTCTCTGTTAAATAAATCAATCTTAAAAACAAACAAACAAACAAACAAACAAACGCTTTATCATTCCTGGCAACCACTGGATCAGGGGTTCACAGCAGAGGAATCTATAGACGTTTTCCAGGTCTTGTGTATAAACACCAAGAGGAAAATAAGAGCTGTTTCTTTAATTCTTACTGTACAGTTTTTAAGAAAGTCTTTAATATTCTATTCAACTCTTTCTTCTCTTTCTCCTTCCTGTCTCTCTCCACCCGCCCCTCTTTTTACTGGTTCTGAAACGTCAGTGTAGCCATAAATATGCAGGGCAGAGAAGGCTGACTCTTCCTATATCCAATAAACACCTTAGGGAGTAATTGAAATAACTTGGCACAGCTAGTCAGGGTACACACTGCATAATATCGAGAGAAAGCCCACAGTGAGGAAAGGCAACAGCAAATAGGAAGAAGGGCTGCAAATAAAACCAGAATGTTAAATAATGAGTAATTATGAGAAACTAAAACGACAGCGACAATAGCAATAAAAACCTTCTTAGAATTACAGCCTTAGAAAACGAGTCAAGAAGCATCTTCGAAGAAGTTACACTAGACGAGGTACACATTCTAATTATTTCTAAGAATTGCAAATTTAAAAAGGAGGAAGGATCTCATTCCCCCACCTCCCCTCCGCCCCATTCTCCCGCACCTACTCATTAGAAGTATGGCTGACAGACGGCATAGGTTTTTGATCCCGTTCTGACATGCGTGCTTTTTCATGATTAGGCTTCCCTCCCATCTCCTTTCCCGTTTTTATCTCCATGATCTGAACGTTAAAGGAAGGCTGTCAACGCCGCATACCGCAAAAGGGAGAAACGTCTACTACAAATTGTACTTTGTACTTTCTGCAGTATCTTCGTTTGGTCTTTTTGATTTTACAAAAGATCTCTGTATGCGTTGTGGGTAGAAAGTAATGTTGAGTTGACATGTCTGGGTCGTGTGCGGGAGGGAAATGCTGGTGTCCTAGGCACAGGAAGAAAGTAGCTTAGAGCCTGTGTTTCCCCAGAATCCTATTGCTTCTTCTCACCCCTACCCGACACCCTCAGCTATGGGATCTTGGGCAAGCCCTTCACTGTTGCTACACTGTTTCTTTCTAGGCTATTTTTTAAAAAGGTTATTTCTATGTCAAAATAAAATCTTCAGAAAACAGAAAATTAAAAAAAAAAGAAGTGATCATCCATAATTTAGCAAACATCATGATTTTGGTCTATTTTCTATAGATCTTATGTACATCTAGTTTCTCCTTTTATTTTAAGAAATATAGAATATTTTAGAAATTAAGCTATACCGTCCAACTTTATATCCTGATTTTTTTTTTTTGGCAGTGTTTTGTCTTTCTAAATAAATACATATATAGACTCTGAACCTTCATTTTCTAGCGTTGTATGATATTCAACTCAGGCATTTTTGTTCTTTGTTTTTTTACAGTCTACGTTGACAGAGAGCTTTTGATAGCACTGGGGCTGTTACATTATTTCACTGAAGGAAAAGGGCTGCAGTTCACTTTGTATCTGTGATGATCTGTAGCCAGGTTCAATTCAAACTTTCCACTACATTGTCTGATATGTTCATCTGCAGAGAGGTGAGGCCAATCTGTTTCTGTAGATCACCGCAGATCCCAGACCAGTGACTGGAGTACCTGATTGTAGTAAGACAAGCTAGCTACAAATTCCAGCCCTACAACTTTGTTTGTGATCACAGGCAAGGTTCTTGGTCTCTGTATGTCTCTTCTCTCAGCTGTAACAGTGTGGATGTCCTGATAATTCCTCAATTCTGAGAAATACTTTTTAACACGTTTGATAGGAGGTTGAGTGCTGCAATCAAGGTGTATGTTGTAATTCTTCCTTGCTTTTTCCTCCCTTAACACTTCCCAGAGCTATTATCATCAGTGGTATCTTAGAACTGAAGAAATATAGTAATACTTGCCTTACAGTTTATTGAAAAAAAATCAGCTGAAATATTACACATAAAGTATTTTTAACACTTGGTAAGAGAGCAATAAATAGCAGCTATTATTTTATTAGTAAGAAAACTTATATTGTTCTTAGAATAGTAGAACATTTATTCTGTGCTGAACATTTATTATGAGACATAAATTCCTTGCAGGTCATATATTTAGTTAAAGCTTGAACTGCTTGGAAAATGCCTTAGCACTCTTGTTAATTAGAGATGGCACAGGATGGCAAATAGGTCTAACTCTCTGTGCCAAGTCTAATCTGTTGATGATGATTGTCAGACGTGCTGTGCTGTGTGAATTGCTGAGGCAGAATCTGGGTGTAGCAGACAAGAGCGCCAAGGTTGATTAGTAACATCCTAGGGAGATGGAGTGGCAACGCACACCCTAAGTGTCTGCCATGTCTGCATTACGTGGCCTGAAACATTACTTGGCAATTCTTTTGGCATGAACCAGACATTGGTCTCTCAATCAGGAGTTTCACTGAAATCCTGTGGCAATGGACTACCTCTGGGTCCAAGGTGAGGGCTGAGAACCACGCAGGTAAGAAGCAAGCCCAGAGGACACTGATATCCTGTGAAACATGGGAAGCTGATGGAGACCTGTAAGTCTCCACGACACTCTGAAAACACATTCCTTTCCTTAATGACTTTGGAGATTTCAGCCACAATCACTTAGCCATTTTTCTTAGAGTGCCAACCCCAGTAGAAATGTGGGAGACTTTGCACAGAGGGAGAGGCAGAGCCTTTGCAATCATTTTGATTTTGCTCAGCCCTTATTCTTCTAAGGCTTGCTGAAGTTCTACCTCCTGAGCTTTGAATGCCCTCCACCTTGGCCTTTCCAGAACCTGGCTGGGGAAGGATTGACCGCATCTTGTTCTTGTTCTCCTCTGCTGTGGGTAAGATGCTCAAATCCCAGGGCCCTTCTGTAGAAAGGAGACTACTCATTTTATTATGTGGTTCTGGTCATCTAACGCTCAGCTTTTGTGACACTTATGAAACAAAATCAATCATTAAAGGCACACTGCTAAAGGCTTAAGTGGAAAGTTACATACCATTTCTTGAAATATTCTGGTAGTCTCTGTGATTGCAGTGGTTTCTTTTCCGTAATCGAAGGTAAACAGAGTTTTCTTTAATTCTGAAACAAATATATATGTGCATAATTAATACCAGGACAGTCACATGATGAAGTTAAAAAAAAAAACACAGGATTTTGTTATGATTTTTCAAAATGGGTGGTTCAAATGAACTCAGAAAAAACAAATTTCTGCAGACATGTTTTTCTCTAAACTGTCAGTACATTACTGAGCTGTTACAAGAAGCAATCCTATAAAATGGGTTGCATCAATGTAGTAAGATTAAATTCTTTTTGTGAAGACCTCCAGAATCATCCCCTTCTTTTTTTTTTTTTTAATTTCAGGCTTTTGTCATGTCCACAAACCTCAATAATTATTTAACTAATAAAAGAAACCAAACAAACAAACCCAAATATGCAGAATGAACTTTTCAAGGTTGAGTTTCTAGATCCTCATAGAGTTCAGTTAATGGGTGGCTAAAAATGTGATTTTGTTTAAACAACCCCATATGCAGAGTCATCCCTTTCTAAACTTTTTACCAAGAGCTGCTATACATTTTTTGAGCAATTGGTCACCTTTATAAAATGTGTTTTTTAAATAATTTTATTAAGTTTAAAATTTTAATTCCAGTAGCAAATAGACAGTGTTTATTAGTTTCAGGTGTGCAATACAGTGATTCAACAATTCTATACATTGTTCAGTGATTTTGAACCTGACCTTATACACTTTCTTCTTTTGGTTGCTGTGAAGCTGTGGCAGACACTCTTGCTGATCTTCAGATCCATCCCTCCCCTTCATCCATTTTAACAGAAGTTTTAGTAGAGAATGAGGATGCCACATGACAACTGCTTTACCCAGCTTCTCTCGCAGCCACAAGTGGCCACTTCACTCATTTCTGGACAATGAGGTAAAAGTATCCAATTTCTGGGAATATTTCTTAGGAAACAATTGCCAAGTGACCTTTGCTGCTTCTTTGTCCTCTTTCTCCATTTTGCTGCCCAGAATAGGTAAAAAGCTGTCATCTTGGACAGCGGGGGTGACTTCTACATTGGGAAGGCAGAGGGGTGAGCTGGAAGGACCCTGGATTCTTGAGGACGAGGGGAGTTGACATCCCATACCAGAACCGGACTACACATCTCTGAAATTTTACGTGTGAAAGAAATAAACTCAAGTATGATCTTATTTTAACCACCTACATGTGGAGTCTCTTGGATACTTGTAGCTGAATCTACTACTAATGGACATAGAGTTTAGAGACAAATTTGTGACCAGTATCAGGTTACAACTGCGCACATACTTTAAATCATTTTCTTGGCTTCTCTTGGTCCCATCTTTGATTTTCTATCTTCTTTTGCCAAGCCTTAAATTTAATTTAAATGTAATTTAATGTTATGTTCTTTATGCTTTTATAGGCTTCTGTAAAATCCTTTTTGAAACAAGACCAGGTATAGACTAATGAATAATAATTAAACTCAGAAGTATTTGATTACTCTGCAAATGTATTGTATCTTCTCTTCATCACAATAACTTCATATCTCATGACCTTACATAAATCACCATTTACTTGTGTTACATGAGTCTCACTTACTGTATTAGAGTGCCTGCCAGCTGTCTTAGTGCTTCAGAAAGGTAAGCATGTATGAGGCTTGGGCACTTGGCATGCACTGAAAGTGTCTTTTTGAAGTCTGAGAAAACTAATGATAATATTTTTTGATAGAAGAGCATGATGTCTGAGCAATATTTTAAGTATGGTATTTTTGCTTTGTGGTGGAGTTTTGAGGTGAATGATTTATTTTATTTTTAAAAATCAAACCTACTTATGCACATAGTTTTAAAAAGTCAAATTAGTATTACTTGAATGATGTTTAATGAGCCCTACTATGTTCCAGGCACTCCTGCAGGCACCTGGGTTGTATTGGTAAATGAGGAAGACAAAGACCCCTGCCCTGTATGCTGACATTCTATCAGGAAAAGAAAAACCACCAAGCATCCTCAATGAAAAAGAAGAGAGGATGCTAGAAGATGGTAAGTGCTATGGGAAAAAAAAAAAAAAGGGAGGCAGCAGAAACAGGGTTAGAGTGGTTGGAACAAGCTCCACTGGAAAGGTGAATGTGAACCAAGACAGTTGAACCCTTGATGTCTACAAGGCTTGTAGAGATAAAGAGCAAACCCATACTACCCTCCCTTCCCCATTTCTCCATTCCCAGAGACAACTAATTTCAGCATTAACTGACTGAGTCCCTGAGCATTTCCTTTCTTATCTCTAAATAACATACCTTCAAGTCCACTTTGTAGTCTTTGGCCTTATTTACTTTCCACCATCAAGAGGAGGAGTTAGCTATTCACAATTGATCTATGAATGCTTTCTCTTCCATTCCAAATTCTTTTATTTCCCTGGAGTTAATAGCAGCCTTCTGTTTCTTTGCCTAATTTTCTAAGTATTTGTCATCAATTTATTCTCAAATCTTTTACAGTTGTTTGATACCCTTTCAATATGCTTTATCAGAGAGCTTATTTATTTTCATCTTGTGGAAATCTCTTGACCTGATTGCTCTGGACTTGCTACCCTCTCACCCTTGTGCTCAGTGGATATCCTGGGAATTCTCTTTACTTAGCAGATCTATTTTCTAGAAGACATGTTTATTTACTTATTTGTTTATTTTTAAAGATTTTTATTTATTTGACAGAAAGAGATCACAAGTAGCAGAGCAGCAGGCAGAGAGAGAGTTTTGCTGAGCAGAGAGCCCGATGCGGGGCTCAATCCCAGGACCCTAAGATCATGACCTGAGCTGAAGGCAGAGGCTTAATCCACTGAGCCGCCCAGGTGCCCCAATTTCTATTTATTTTTTTTAATTTTATTAAAAATTAAAAAAAATTATTTGACAGAGATCACATGTAGGCAGAGAGGCAGGCAGAGAGAGAGAGAGAGAGGAGGAGGAGGAAGCAGGCTCCCTGCTGAGCAGAGAGCCCAATGTGGGGCTCGATCCCAGGACTCTGGGATCATGACCCAAGCCAAAGGCAGAGGCTTTAACCCACTGAACCACTCAGGCACCTCTTTTATTTTATTTTTTTGATGGAGAATGTTTTTAAGTAACTTTTGAAGGATGTGGGAGAAGTAACTTTTTAAAAATCATTTGTATATCTAAAAAGTTTCTATTTTTTCATTTGCTGAGGAATAAGGTAGGCCCAGAAATACAGCTTACATCATTAATATAAACATAAATATGGTTAATAAGGCTTGTTGGGGAAAAACTTCAAGTAGAGAAGTATCAGTGTTTCCTTGGTCCCTGAACTTTCATTACCTAATAGAAAGGTGTTTCAGATAGGGCATAGCTAGACTAGACACATCTAGGACACCCTACATATTTTTAGGGAAAGAGGGTTTTGGTGTTTATAAGCCGCTATGTAACAATAATAGATTTATGGTATAGGCGATTGTTTTGTTAAGTAGGAGGAATCCCAAACATGATGAATCAGCTTCTTGCTAAGCCATCAATAGGAAGATGGAAATAAGCCTCCTGGACCGTCAGAATTTGTCTCTCCTTGGCTGGTGTGGTAGATTAGAGATGGCCTCATTATTTTTGACACCCTTACCCTTAAATCTTGGCTGTTATGTGACTTTTTGACAAACAGGGTATAGTAGAAGTGATTCTATGTCAGTAATGGCCTAGTTTTTAAGATAGCTGGCAACTATGGTCTACTGAAGCTCTGATCCACCATGTAAAAAGCATGACTATCCTGCTGGAGATACCATGTAAAAAACCCTACAGTGGAAGTAGCCAAAATATCTTTCAAAGGGTGAATGGGTAAACAAATTGTGGTATGTCCATACAGTGGACTATTATTCAGCAGTAAAAAGAAAAGAGCTATCACATGAAAAGACATGGTAGAACCTTAAATACATATTGCTGAGTGAAAGAAGCCAATATGAAAAGGCTATATTCTATATGATTCCAGCCACGTGACACTCTGGAAAAGGAAAAGCCATGGAAACTATAAAAGATTAGTGGTTTCCAAGGATTTGGGGAGAGAGAGAAGGGATTAACAAGTGGAGTTCAGGGTTTTTTGGGGGAAGGGAGTCAATGAAACTCATTTATGTAGAATTGTAATGGTAGACACATGGCATTATGCATTTCTCAAAACCCATGGAAGGTTCTACATCAAGTATAAACCATTAGGTAAACTAATGGACTTTAGTTAAGAACAATATGTAAATATTGGCTCTTCATTTAAAACAAATGTACCACACTTATGCCAGATGTCAATAATAAGGGAAATTGAAGAGATGAGAGAGTGTATAGGAATGCTGTATTTTCTGCTCAATTTTTCTGTAAACCTAAAATTGTTCAAAAATTAAAGTCTATTTTAAAAAAAAAAAGGCCCTATCTGGAAAGAAAGAGGGATGAAGCTAAACCAAGTCTTCTAACTCCTTTTTCCCAGGCACCAGTTATATAAGTGAAGCCATCTTGGACCCTCTAATCCAGCCACTAGGTGAATACCATTGAGTGACTATGGTCAATGTCACATAGAGAGTTAGAATTGGGCAGCCAAAATTTTCCTGAATTCCTGATACCCTAAACTGAGAGATATAATTAAAATGGTTGTTGTTTAAGCTACGAAAGTCTGGAGTACTTTGTTACGCAGCAATAGATAACCAGAACAGATGGTTATAGAATTCTAGGTTAAAATCATTTTCCCTTAGAAGTTTGAAGGAATCAGTGCGTTGGCTCCTAGCCTCCTAGTGTTGTCTGAAGCTTTTCTGTGCCTTGATCCTTTAAAAGCCCATGGTAGCTTTCAGCCTCCTCTGTTCCAAGAGTTCTAAAATGTTGTGATGACAGGCTTGGCATGGCTCTATTTCCATTCACAGTGTAGTCACTAATGGACCTTTTCAACCCGGACTCATGTCTGTCAGTTCTCAGAGATGTTCTTGAATTACTTCATTGATGATTTCTTCCTTACTTCTTTTGCTTAGAACCCCAATTATTTGCATATTGGGTCAGTTGGGTTCTGGTCTTCTGATCTTCCTAGTTTTTCAGCCCCATTTTCTGTATCTTTTTCTGAAGGATATCCTTAAATTTATCTTTCAATCCCTTCATGGAAGTTAACTGATGTCACTAGCATAACTTCCAAGTGACCTTTTTTGTTCTTTGAATATTTTAGTTTTAGCATAACCTTATTACATGAATGAAACCTCTTTACATTTTTGAAGATATTAATTCTAGTTAAATAGGATATCAATTAGAATCTAAGAAAAACATTTTCTTAGAAAATAGAGCAATAGTTTGTTTTCTTGAAGTTGCCTTTTCTCTTTTTGTGTTGTCATTCACATTCAAGGTTTCCCTCAGATGTCTAATGATCCTGGAATGTTTGTTGGCTTGTATTTAAAAGTGGAAACTCGTTGAAAATATAAAAACTGAATGGAAAATGGACCCCTGGGTGTGACTTATTGACTATGGTCCTCACCGTAGCATGGGCCGACTTTCTCAGGGAACCCCTGTTGCCCGTGTTTGGAACCTTCCTCCCTGGGATGTGCAGATTTCCCCTGGGAAGGATCTTCTGGTCTTCAGCTGGCTTGCCAGCACTCTGGGGCTAGTTCTCTGCATTCAGCATGCATGTACTTTACTGGGCTCCTCTCCTCACTTATGTCTGGTGTCCCTCAACCCAGAAGCTTTTGATTTTAGCATCTCCAGAGAATAATAAACCTCTAATATTATACCAGAGTAAGGGGAGGCAGCTACCCACCTGTGTAAAGTCGGGCAAGGGTCGAAGTATCTAACTGCTTCTTCAGCAATCTTTCAACTGACACTTGTTTTTACCCTCGCCTCCATTTCTAGAGCTGCCATATGTGGTTAATCGCCAAGTCTTTGGGGGGCTGCAGTGTAAACTGGTTTGCTTCTTGACATTCCTTTGTACTGGCTTGGGATGCAGCTTTCTGAGTCAACTAGGTCATTTACCTTCTGGCCTGCTTTCTGGCTTCCAACGTTTTGTAGCGATGACTCTTCCTATTCTCTTTGTCCTTGTAGACCAAATCATTTACTGTCATTTTAGTGGGGTTTCTCAAGGGAGAGAAGTAAATGCTTTGTTCAATCTGCTATCTTACCCAGAAGCCTGAAATGAATACTTTATACTCTGCATCATTTACGCCGTCTGCCTTGACTATTTTATTATATTTTGAAAAAGCAGATGGGAAATGGACATTAGATCTGAGTTCAATGCTAAAATAATTTCACGGTCAATAAAGAGGGGTTACTTTCCTTTGGGAAAGTAATTGTTACCAATATTTAGCCATAAATGTATTTTTGATAATTCTAAAAATGGAATTTATGTACCAAAATACTGTTTGGCTCATGACCTGCTCATGGATGAGCGTGGATATTAATATTATAGATACAGTTAGTTGCATCTTTCTTTATAAGAATACAAAATCTTTGCCAACCGGTGAATAGTTTCATTAACATTTCTGACCAGAAATAGTACATAGAATTTTGAGATCAAGGATTTGGATAGGCACTAGAAGACATTTCACATAATCAAAGATAATGTTTTCTTTCATCCCACCTCGAATACATAATCTGTCCTGTAAATTCTAGGGTTGAATTTCTCATGGAGTGCTCAAGAATCCAGAGAAGACAGAAAAATCAATACAATATTTTGTGAAGCCTATAGCACAGTATTTTTGAGATGCTAACAAACTGAGAAGAATGCTTGATGGAAAGTCATCTGTATACAAGGTCAGTTGGATTTGAATTCATAGGAGAAACCAAGGATACTGTGGAGAGTAAGCTTAGCCCTGATGACCTCTCTGGTTTCAAATCCCTACTTCTCGGGCTCCCCAACCCTACTTGGACTCAGGTTTCTCAGTGTGACCTTTCATTTCTCCCTTTTCCCTCTGTTGTATATTAAAACCAAGTCCAGTGGGCTGGTAGAAGAGGTAACAGTATAGTTTGAGGGATGCAAAGGAGAAGTACGTGAAGTACTTGAAGGTTCTCTGCCTTCAACTTGCCCCAGTGCCTAAGATGCTGGTGTCCTCAACCTCCAGGGCTGGCTTGGAAGCAGGCCATGTTGAAGTCCCACTTTGACCAGATCTGTCTACTGCAGGGAGTTTCATGTGAGGACACACTATCAGCTTTCGATTTCTTCTATTTATTTATTTAAAAGATTTTATTTATTTATTTGACAGGCAGAGATCACAAGTAGGCAGAGAGGCAGGCAGAGAGAGGAAGGGAAGCAGGCTCATCACTGAGCAGAGAGCCCGATGTGGGGCTTGATCCCAGGACCCTGGGATCATGACCTGAGCTGCAGGCAGAGGCTTTAACCTGCTGAGCCACCCAGGTGCCCCCAGCTTTTGATTTCTAACACCAAAATTCAAAATAGGTAAATCTCACACAGAATGTCTATTGGCTGCTCTCCCCAACGTGGGTTCAGGGAGCAGACAAAAAACCCTTTCTCTGAGAGCCTTCCAGTAACCCACCACCCCATACCATTTCACTATCAAGAAATGGAGAAAAACAAAACAAAGAATAAAACCAAGAATAAACCTCAAGCATGATACAGATGAATGAAAGGGGTTGATTTTAAAACTAAACAAAATCATCACCTCCTATATTGAGTCAAAGTGGAACCTTCTTGGAGAGAGGCATCAGAATGCCTTCCCGATAGACTTAGCATGTCAGAGGGTTTGGGGATAGACCAAGTGTGATATTATGCAAGCAATAATAGTGTATCAGGTGCCAGTGAAGTTTCTGGGGGCAATTTCTGACTCTCTGAAGGGCACTGCTAGTTTGGATATAAATTCTGACACCCTAATTAAGTTGCATCATAAAGAAAAAGACACACGAGAAAGACCAGGCGTGGTAGACTAGCAGCCCGGTCTGTGAGAGAAAAGTGGTAACATCTGATATGAACGGTTAGGGCAGAGGAGTGAAGTAGGATAAAACTGAATAATTTAGAGACTGGAAAAGCTTTATGCAAGGGCTGTTATTGCTAGGAATTTTAAGAAAAGGGTGGATAGTTTTCTTTCTGATGTGGGTGGAAGTCAGACCAGCATGGGACCAGGGAGACAGATTAAAGAACTTTCAGAATTCCTTTTAGTTCTTTGATACTAGATCCCTGTGTAGCGTCTAATTCACCACATCATGGAGCAACCAAGTTTTCAGCCTCAGAGAGAACTAAATGTGCAGAATTCGACTCGTTGTGTATTCATAGAGACCGGCAGTGGGCTAATTATGCAGGGGTGTGTGCAGGGGTGAGAAGGGCTAGAGAGGAGGTCCTAGGAGTTCAGACATGAAAAGATTAGTCAGACAGAATGATAGATTTTGAATTTGGAGCAGCAAATAATACAGGGAAATAGACTTCATGGGCCTTGTGTTCAATAATTCATGAGCCGCTGTACTCAGACAAGGCTTCTTACCTGTTAAGTTAACCTCCCACTAAGATTCTTCCCTCTGTCCTTTTCAGAGCTTGGAGCAATGATAACTGTTTCCCTCTTGGCATGTTTGGTCTCAGATTTGATTCTAGGCCACTGCATCAGCATAAACATTAAACTATGATAAAACTGAGAGATAGAAGGTGTGGGCGCTTATAACGGTAAAAAGATCACTTGTGATGCACAAAAGATTGTTTTAATAATCTAAACAGCCTTTCTCAAAAGATGCTGTGAAACACTACTTTCTTGAGATGTATCTTTCTCATAAAATATACACACAGACACACAGGGAAGGAGAGAGAGAGGGAGGAAGAGAGAGAGATTCTACATAGTTCTGTGGTCAAGTATGTAAATGAATTTAGGAACTGTTCCATATTAAACCTTGGAGATATGCAAAGTATTTTTGCCTTATCAAAGCTCTTATTAGTCTTATACTGGATAAATGTATTTCTCCTTGTTCAAACCGGCATCTCCAAAACTTAGTTGACCCAGGCATCTTGTGAAAAATGTATGTGACAGCTTGTGGAACTAGACCTTCCTGGAACAGTGTTTGGAGAATACTGATGAATTATTTCTATCTGTATGTGAGCATGGAGATGGCCTAAAATTTCAGGTTCGGTTGGTTATAGGAATCCTGTTAGAGAAATCTGGAGGTTTTTCCTCTGCTTTGATCAATTTAGACTGCACAATTTATCGTTCTGGGCAAAACTTTACAATGAGGCTTGACTCATCTATAATTGGCCAAATTCACTTGTAGCAGATCTCTCTCTCATTTGTTCTATTCCCTCTTCCTGGCTACTGAATCGGTATTTTACTTGAAGTTCACTATTTCCAACTTGTTGAATGTGTGGTTATTTTAATATTTTAATGGACTGCACTAATCTCTTGCAGAATATCTATTCTGGAACACACTCAGAAGTCCGAGGGCTTACATTATGCTGATTTATTTTTACGTGATCACATCATGCAGCTGGAGATTCGATTCATGCTGTTTCTATTCCTCCTCCCTCATCCCTAGCATTTTTTTCAGAAATGTTAATTCCTGCAAATCTGATTTGATTTAGGCAATCTGAGAAAATGCAAGGGAAAGAGCCTCGTAGATTGGAAAGCAATCTACAAATGTAAAGTGATATCGTTATGAATGTATTCAGTAATTCTTTTATTGAGCACCTCCTATGACGTCCCATAATATGGGGGGGGGGTTATGTGTGTGTGCTGGGGCTACAGAACAAAATCAAGCCTGATTCTTGTACTCAAGAAGCTCAGGGTCTGGTGTTGGGTAGGTGGAGGGGAAAAACAATAAAGAAACCGTTATGACCAGTGAGATGACATTGGTATTGAAGAAGCACAATGGGGAGTATGAGATAGAATCATCCAGTTAGATGGGAGTTGGCATGAGGCGGCTGTCTAAAGGAACCAACTCCTGAGCGGTGAGTGTCAGAGCGTGAACAAAGGCTAAGTAGATAAGACAAAGGTGAAAGGAAATGCTCCTGAAAAGATGCTCAAACTCACGAGTGACCAGGAGGCTACATATGAGAACAACAATAAAATATTATTAGACTGGAAAACATTAAGAAACTGGGCGATACTCAGTATTGGCCAGGATGTGGGGAAACAAGTATTCTCATCTACTGCTTGTGGAAATGTAAAATGGGATAGCCTTTTTGGAGGGATGATGAAAAGTTAAGAATATATACATTCAGTTTTAGCCACTTTTCCCTAAAGAAATCCTCATGTGTGTTCATAAAGAGAACTGCCGAATGTTCATTATGGCATTACTGGGCATAATGAGGATTTGGAATCGACTGTCTGTTGGTAGGAGAACCAAACAACCTTGCTACGAAATACTGTGTAGAATTACACAAGAATAGAAAGCACTTCAAGAAGTATTGTTAAGACAAAGCATTAATTTACAGTATGTTATGCACAGTATAATGTTATTTATGGGAAAATCCCAATGAAATATTTTTTTATATACCGATATGCACATGTGATCACACAGAAGGGATCTGAACAAAATCACACTAAACTGATAACAGGGTTTTCTCTTGCGAAAGGGGATGAAACTGGGGGAAAGCTTTGGCTTTTTACTTTACATACCTCGGTATTTTTTTTTTTTAGATGAAAATGTATTCATGACTTGAGTAGTTAAATTAAAAAGTGAAAATTTAGAAATGAGTAGAGTCAAGGGAGAAGTTGTTGCAAGTGGAGAGACTTGCCAGGGTGTGGTCGGAAGAGTCCTTGGCTAGGAGCCGTAGTGTCCATAGACGGTCCTTCCTAATCAAGGGATAGTGCCTCTCTCCCGTGCACTGCACCCCTTCTTGCCTTCTCCAGGACCTGGTTCCTTCCCTCATCCACCTTTCTCTCCTTGTTGGATCGTCCTCTCACTAAAGGCATGCTATAGGAGTTCTCATCTAAAAATGTCTCCTTGACCTTTTATTCGCCACGAGCTATCACCCCCTTTCTCTGTTCCCTTTAATAGTGAAACCTGTTACATGAGTTGTTGATGTTTATTTCCTTCATCACCTCCTGGAAACTCCTCTCAGCAGTCAGGCTCCCATCTCTGTCCACTGAGACGTCTCTGGTCAGTCTCTCCTGATCACCACCCTGCGTACCCAGGGCTCTTTCTTCATTCCCATCCTCCCCTGCCTCTGGCAGTATGTGGCTGAAGGGCACCTGTCCTTTGTAAACACTTCTTTGATCTGTAGGATGCTGAATCCTTCTAGCTTTCTCTCTGCTTCGAGAACTATCCCTCTATCCTCTCTTCTCAAACTTCTGCATATTGGCATTCCCCAGCCTCTGTCCACAGCCACATCTCTCTTTCACACTCACTCCCTGGCACAGAAGTTCTCAATTTGTTGCTTTCAGAACCATTTTATACTCTTAAAATTACTGAGGAACCTAGAGAGCTTTTATGTGAGTTACAGCTGTCAGTATTCATATTTTAGAAATTAAAGCTTAGAAATTTGAAAGAATATTTAATTATTACTTCATTTAAAATAATAATAAACCCATTACATGTTAACTTGAATTTTTTTCTGAGAAATATATATTTTCCAACCCTTCCTCCAATTAGTGAGAAAAACAGCATCATTTTACAATTCTGTGAATCTCTTTAGTGTCTGACTTTAATAGAAGACAACTCAGTTCTCATCTCTGGTTCTGCATTAAATCTGTTGTGATATGTTGTTTTGATGGAATTATATAGAGAAAATCTCATCTTAAACATACATGTGGTTGGAAAAGGGAGTAACATTTTCATATCTTTTTTATGTAGGTTGGATAGCCTTCTTTGATTCTATACCAAAACTCGAGATGTGGTATTTTCTTATAAAGATTGATTAGTTGCAATGTACCATCTGAAATTACATCAATGAATTTTTTTGCACCACATTACATTAAAATGCATTTGTCTGTCTTGTATTTTGAATGGACCTTTTACCCATGCATTTTTAAAAAAAAGATTTTATTTATTTATTTGACACACAGAGAGAGAGAGAGAGAGAGAACACAAGCAGGGGGAGTGGCAGGTAGAGGGAGAAGGAGAAGCAGGCTCCCCACTGAGCAGGGGGAGCCTCACGTAGAACTTGATCCCAGGACCCTGGGATCATGACCTGAACCAAAGGCAACGGCCTAACAAATGAGCCACCCAGGGGCCCTACCCATGCATGGTTTTATATATCATATACTGGCCATTTAGAAAATTTTGGCTCACTGAGTTATGTGGATATTCTAAATGCTGATACATTTTATGATACAATATTGAAAAATCATACTTGTTGGTACCACTACGTATCTAGTAGAAAGGTTTTGAGTATTAGGAAGCTGTAAAGTTCCAAACAGAAAATTCAAGTTTTCAAAAATTCAAAATTTTCTCTGAAAGCTCAAATTTTAATGATTAACAATCAATACTGTCAGTTGTTCTCCTTGAAGCTCCCTCATTTCAGATGCAATATCTGCCACATATCCAATCTGAATAACTATAATTTATTTTCTGGTTCTTTTCAATAAAACTGGTGTTCCATGAAAAACTGACTGGAGTGGAATATTGCCCTCATCCCTTACACTAGTGTTTTTCCTTAAGAAAATCGTATTTTGTTACACGGCAGAAGTGCTTTATGTGTATCTCCCATTTCGTCAGATGAAAATGTTAAAAAATCATGTGTATACGTTAATAAGGTTAATGATTTTTCTGCTTTTAAGTGAACTTTTCAGGGAAAGATGTCCCCTTCTTTTTTAAAACCAGGACCATGTAGAGGTGAAGACCACAGTGACTACTAATATAGTTTGGTGCCACCACTTTGATTTGTGCTGGGATGTCAGCACCTTCACCCCCTGCTGCTCTTGCATGTCAGTACAAAGGGCTGCAGGGCGAGAAAGACAAATGCTGTTTTAATTCTGTTGTGAAAATGGCTTTTACCTAGTGGATCCTCTGAAAATGTCCGAGAGACCTACCTCTAGGCAGTCCACGGACCACACTTGGAAAAAATAACTGATGTAGACTATATACTCCACTCCAATCAGCCCCAGATAACTTCAAATGACCAACTCTCTGGCTAATTATTTGTTTTGCAAAGTATAATTATAAGACGGCTAATCATTGGCACTTACATCACATGTAATTTTTGAATAATGGATTTAATAAGGTTATTAAACCCATTAGTGTTTAGTACTTACA
Organism: Mustela erminea; assembly: GCF_009829155.1. NCBI lineage: Eukaryota > Metazoa > Chordata > Mammalia > Carnivora > Mustelidae > Mustela > Mustela erminea. The sequence goes on along the minus strand of NC_045624.1, from coordinate 40,898,334 downwards.
TGTCTTTTTTTAAAACATGAAATTAGGTTAGCAAATCTTAGCTGCAAATCCCTTCTCTCCAATTTTCTGTTTTTAACACCCCAAGTGACTTGGTTTGGAATTATACACTGCTTTTCAAAATTGTTCTCTCATATAATGTCTGCTGGGTTGGAGAGAATAGATAACCTTTAACACTCAGATTCTAGGACACCTCTCATCAAAGATGTGTGTTTAAATGTCCTTGAATAGCATTACTGTGCCACTTTTCACAATAGCTTTGTCTATTTCTTTCTAAGCATGTGCTATGTTTCTGGCCCCAAATAGCAAGTCTAAGCCAGAAGCAGAGGGAGCAACATTTACTCTAGAAAATTCCAAGTGGTTTGCATCCACTTACGTTGACCCACTGCTCTCATTCGTATTCCTCCTGCTTGATATGATAACTTTGGTAATTGCTCTTGGTTCTTTAGCTTTCTTGATTTTCTATGGCTAGCTTCACCTTCTTTTTTAAGGCTCTGAGTGGTAACCTGTTTTTCCTCCCAGTCTCCTCTGCCCTCCAGCTTTGAAGGACTTCTCTACCATTTAGCCCTGGCCTGCAGAAACTCTACTGACTGGACCATCCCTGCCTCCATGTTCAGAAGGGGATTTGGACAACCATAAATGCTCATGTTATATGCAGTTGGGTTCAAGTGGTTATTTTGTTAAGGGTTTGGTGTTATCTGTTTCCCTTGCCGAGGTTTGCCTGGAGGAAAAAGTACCCATAAAAGACAATTACAGAGTGCCACTTTAATTAATAGCTGGTCCAGCACCCAGTATCACACAGTGCAGGGCTTACTATGCAGGGTTTCAAACTTTATGGCACAGCAATGCTGGCCCTAGAGAAACATGGTTCCTAGAATGTTTCAGGCTCTGATCCATTAAGTTACTCAGGTCTTGTCTGAAGGCACAGCTAGTTAAAGGATGGAGAAAACATATTTGGTGGGGAGAAGCAGGAGCAGTGTTCCCCACCAGCTTCTTCCAGTGCTTCTAAACCCAGCAGCATCATGAGGTCGGTTGTGGACTTTAATAACACACTGCCCTATAGCCACTAAACTTGGACACTGGGGAGAACTTCAGAGATGGCTAGGTACAACTCAACTCAAACATATAAATGAGGTCCAGGGATGCTACCTATTCCACTGAGGGTCGTACAGAACCAGAACCCTTGTATGTGTAAACATGATCTTCCTCCTACTCCTCCACATGACTCACAGGGCTCTGGAATTTCAGATAATGCTTTTAAACTAAAAGTCCTTCCTACCTGAATTTTGATATTATTCCCCATATTTCCATATTTGTTACTGGGACTTGGATTCTCTCCCTTAAATAGGATTTTTCTCTTCCACTAATTGCTTTTGAAGGTGATCTGAGCATGAAGTACTTTTTTTAATCTTTAGAAAAAAATACCTTTTTTCTTCTCACTCACAGTTATAGTTCTCCTTCCCAGTGTTAGTTATCGTTGGGCTCCCAGCTTCCACGCTACCAACCTCACAAGGTGGGTTTTTGTTTTATGTTTTTGCCTTTCAATCACTCAATTGCTTTCTGAATCACATTAAGAAGACAAAATAAAACACACGGTTTTACAGGAAATTGCTTTTTGAATTTTCTGGAGCCTGAGAGTTAAGGGAACAGATTTTTGTTAATGTTGACTCAACTGAAGGATGTAAGGTTTTTGTTTTTGTTTTTGTTTTTGAGAGAGAGAGATAGAGAGGGAACATGCGCTAGCTGTGGTGGCAGGGAGGGAGAGAGTGGGAACCTTAAGCAGATTCCACACTCCCTCAATGCAGAGCCTGAGCAGGGCTTCCTCAATGCAGAGCCTGAGCAGGGCTTCCTCAATGCAGAGCCTGAGCAGGGCTTCCTCAATGCAGAGCCTGAGCAGGGCTTCCTCAATGCAGAGCCTGAGCAGGGCTTCCTCAATGCAGAGCCTGAGCAGGGCTTCCTCAATGCAGAGCCTGAGCAGGGCTTCATCTCATGACTTTGAGATCATGCCCCGAGCCAAAAACCAAGAGTCAGATGCTTAACCAACGGAGCCACCCAGGTACCCCAGAGTGTAAAGATTTGTAAAATAAGGGCTTGTGTTTGTCTTTTAATGCATGTGTGTAATTTCAATTAGTTACATTTATCTTATAAAAAAGATAATAAATTTTGACGGTTGAAGGGTATATTGGAAAAAGGAAAGCAGCCATTTTCTCTCCCAAACAGCATTCTTCTGCTTTCAAAGGTACAATTACAAAGAACATTGTTAATACACAAAGCATGAGGCTGATCCCAGATAACAGGAAGCACTTTCTAGAGATCCAGTTGAACAGAGAAATCAGTACATTCTATCCTGTGTTGATAAGCATTTGGACTCAGAAGGACATTTGCTCCCAATGCCTGTGGAAGCTGTCTGCATGGCTCACAAATGCTGCCTCTGGGTCAACATTCTTTTCATTCTCGCAATTCCACCAGAAAAGGATCGTTATCATACACTAATCTTTAATATTTTTTACATACTTTACAAATCTTCATTCTTTTAAGAAGGAGACTGGCTCAGCATAGATTATATGCAGGTATATTTTGCATGAGATTACAGAGCTAGTTTAACAGGACCTACTGCTGGGGTGGGGGGGGACACATCCAGAATGGTGACAAACAGCGGGTGTCATGCTCTCTGTCTGCCTAATGGGGGAGTCCACGGCAACTCACATTCCAGACAGAGAAGTTCCTTTTCTATCTAAAGGAACGGAATATGTTTTTTCCCATTCCAGCTGGTGGCAGAGGACACAGGCAGAGCACACAGAAACAGGTAGCAAAAAGAAACAACTAGATAGCCTGGGGCCCCAGAAACACAGAGGAAAGCTCTGGCAGGGTAGGAGACCTGACAGCCCACCAGTGGGGGTGCTCACCTCCTTAGAAACAACAGATAAGGACAGCACTCAGAGTCACACTGAGGGATCTGTACAGGCAGACTGAGTTTTTGTAAATGGCAACACAGAGTCTCACACTGTGCAAAGTCAGCACAGACTAGCTCAGGATGCCCCCGTGTTCATATCACACGCACCTAGACAGTCGCTTCCTTTGTGAGATGAAGTCAGAATGTCTCTGCACAGCCCTTAGAAGGATTATAACCCATGCGTGTCTGAAGACTGGCAACTTTCCTCTCCCTCTCTCCCCACTGCCTTTTTCCTAAGGAAGATCTGGCTGCCCGCTGGGCTCTGATGGGATTACAGGGGACCACCCCCCCAAATCCCCACTCCCAGAGAAAAGCCCTAAAACAACTGAACAGTGTACTTGGGAGCAGGAGCTATTTTGGGGTAGAGTTTGCGGGAAAATTCAATGCAGGAGATGTGGGGCACCTGTTGGCGAGTGTGTGATTTAAGTGGAAAGAAATGAGCAAATGAGTTTTCACTTCGGCTGGGCCTGCTGAGGGAAGTCTTTCATTCTTTGCATGAGTCCAGGGAAGATTTAAGGTACTTGGCAATTAATTTTAAACATCAGACTGGTTATTTCTTCAATGGCAACTCTGTGAGGCTTTAGGCCAAAAAGTGGCTGAATTTTACAGGGTTCAACTTAAAGTTAAGCTTCCATCAAAATTATAATAAATGATGTCCACTTCTCTCTCATAATGAATTCCTTTTGTTATTGTCATAAAAGCCTTAATACAGAGAAACTTCTAGGTAGTATTATACACGGCTGGATGGTGGAGGCCCACTTAAATATTTTCTCAGTTCTAATGTTGGCAGTGGGAGATCAGTAAGAGTCTTTCTTCCAGGAAGCTGCTCCAGCCTGGCCATCTCTAGATGTAGTCCAAGTGACAAAGACAACAGAAGGTGCAGCTAAGGAGAGAAGGACCAAGGCTAGGGAATAGGGGGCCCCAGACCGCTGGCAGCATGGGTGCCCTAGAAAGGGGCTCCTTGAATGACCTCTGAGGCAATGCATGCCACGTCTCCCTGGGGAAGGGCTCCTTTAGCTTTTAGTCATTTCTCCAGCCCGTAGCCATGCCCTCAGACAGAGTGACAAAGTGACTCTAGATAGCCACATTCCCATGGCTGAAATGAAAGAGCACACAAAGATTGGGAGCTGGGGACTAGGAAGATCCACACCAGATCACTCTCTGAGACAATATGACGTCAGGTTTCACGACGAGAGACTGCAACACTTCTTATTAACATGGGACCCTAGTCAAGTTTCTTAACCTGTCTACTTAATTAATCCTTAGATTCCTCGGCTGTGAAAGAAATTAATGCCATCTCCCTTGCATAGAGATGAAATGAGAAAAACCTCTATGTAACACTCAGGACAGTGATTGGTATATAGTGAATGCCTCACAAAGGTTACTTCTTATTCTCCCTATCACTCTTATTATTATTACACTAACCTAATTTTTCACATGATTAAACTTGAAAAACTACACTTAAACTTGAAAATGCCTTTCCTCTGCTTTCCCTACATTCACAGATGATTCCTACATAATTATGAGTAATTATGGTTACTTTTCCTAGTTTCTTCTCTACCTTTTTCATTACCCCAATCTCGTAAATCCTTCAGGGTTTGGGCCCCCTTGCCTAACATCCCCCAAAGAAGTGGCCGTAGATAAATTCTATGCATTATTTCTTCAATGACTCTGCAGCTCTGTGTTGAGAGTTGTCTTTTGGCACATCTCTCTTCTACTATCATCATTTGTACATTGCCTTATCTGCCCTACTCGGTTGTAATTGTCTGTAGAGATCGGTCAAGCCCTATTTACCTTTGAAATATCTGTAGCTCCTGCCTGATGAGGTGGTATTTAATGAGTACTTAGATGAGTGAGAGAAGATAGTAAGATGATAATCAACTAAATTATTCATGATACACAGTGTCCTCTATTAAATTAAAAAATAGGGTGCTAACCTATGAATGGCCATTCCCACGTTCTGAGTCAGCACCCAATCGCACACAGCAGATTGGGATTGTGTGTCCCTCACATTTGCCATACATTGTCTCCACCTTCAAATCCAAAGCATTAAAGCAAGGGTGATTCCAGGACCTTGTGACTTCCCTGTTAATTTTAGCCATTACCTTTATAAATATTAATTTCTGAGAGTGAATAATCATAAACATCCTTGTCCCCGAGTGAGAAAAATTCAGTGATGTGTTTATGTATTTTCCATTAGAGGTCAACAATCGTGCCCCTGCAGCAGGAATACTCCCTCCTTGCAAGCAGTGATAAAATACAATTTGCAGCAAGCTGGTGCAGCCACTCTGGAAATCAGCATGGAGGTTCCTCAAAAAGCTGAAAATAGAGCTACCCTATGACCCAGCAATTGTACAACTTGGTATTTACTCCAAAGATACAAATGTGATCCAAAGGGGCACGTGCACCCAAATGTTTATGGCAGCAGTGTCCACAATAGCCAAACTATGGAAAGAACCTAGATGTCCATCAGCAGATGAATGGACAAAGAAGATGTGGTATATATATGCAGCCATCAAAGAATGAAATATTGCCAATGATGTGGATGGAACTAGAGGCTAAGTGAAATAAGTCAATCAGAGAAAGACAATTATCATATGATCTCAATGATATGAGGAATTTGAGAAACAAAATAGAGGAGCATAGGGGAAGGGAGGGAAAAATGAAACAAGATGAAACCAGACAGGGAGGCAAATCATGAGAGACTCTTAATCTCAGGAAATAAACTGAGGTTTGCTGGAATGGAGGGGGTGGGAGGGATAGGGTGGCTGCGTGATGGACACTGGGGAGGTATGTGCTATGGTGAGCACTGAAAATTGTGTAAGACTGATGAATCACAGATCTGGACCCCTGAAACAGATAATACATTGTATGTCAATAAAAAAATACAATTTGCATTATATCCCACTGCATAGTGCACTCTATGTCAGTGGTGGGTTTCTAGTCTATTACTCATGTTCTAGAATAAATTCCTAATGATTCCCATTTCAACATCTTGGGAACAAGCCCCATTTCTTGTTCTTTCCTTACATAGATACATTGAAAGGCTTAAAGGTAGTCAAACATACATACCCACTAATGGAGTCCAGAAACCCAGTAACACCAGAGAGCTGGGGCCAGTCGAGCTCATTGGTAAGAGCTACTGGTAAATCGATGAAGGATTTCTAAAGAAAAAATAAAGTGGTGATTATAAAAACAGTCATTTGTTTTTTATAGATAGTAAGATTATTGATTGCCTAGGCATTGTCCTCTCTCTCTCTTACTCTCTTTTTCTTAATCTCTTTAAGAGACTTTGACATATATGAAGCAAATGCCTCTCTATCATGAGAAGCTTCACAAAGATCAGCATCACTCATGAACTGGCTTCCATTCAGCTTCTGTGAAAGATGTGAAATGCATGGCAGCTTCGGCTCATCCCTCATTTGAAAGGGATGCTGCAGTAGATGAGTAAACTTTCGACTCTTTTAAATGTGCTGAATTTTCTTCATATTTTAGTTGAGATATTCAGGAAATCAACTGTCTAAAGAGAAATAATACCCAAGCCTCCAGCAAAAATGTCTTCCCTGAGTTCAAAGCTATGCCCTCAGTCAATAAGATACGGTCTCCTGACCTCCTTGGGAGTCTCAGGCACCTGTGAGAATCTAATTTTGGCTCCTTTGCTCCCAAAGAGGCACATATACTTAACGGGGTCTACAATTTCAAGGGGTTCACAGACCCCCTGCCTCTCTAGCACAGACTCCAGTTCAAGAACTCCTGACACAGTGTTGACAAAACCAGGATTCATTTGAACCATGTTTCTATGGTTTGTACAAAATCAACAGCCAAAAAATGATGTCAGCTATGTCCCCTTATGTTTCCTTTTATAAAGGCCTTCTGGGATCAATCTCTATTCTGGTCTAATTTCTAGAAGAAGCTTATTTAGACTGATGTGTTTAGAACAGGGTTGCCAAATTTAACAGGTAAAAATAGAGGACGCCCAGTTAAACTTGAGTTTCAATACACAAACTGTGGTGAAGACATACAATGGAATACCACTCAGCCTTTAAGAAGAAGGAGATTCTGACCCAGGCTATAATGTGGGTGAAACTTAAGAGCATTATGCTAAGTGAAATAAGCCAGTTTCACAAAAAAGATAACTACTGTATGATTGCATGTATATAAGGTGTTTAGAGCTGTCAAACTCATAGAAACAGAAAGTAGAAAGGTGGTTGCCAGGGGCTGGGAGCGGATGTGGGCCCAGGTGGGTGAGGGCCCCATCCTTATAGCTGTCCCAAGTGTGATTTCCAGCACAGGAGAGGCTGGAAGTGGCAGAGAGGTGACTCAGAAGGATGGCTTCTTGGGACTGACAATGTTAATTCACAACAACAATGGTGTATTATCATTAGTAATTATAATAATTAGTTATTAATTATATGACAATACTAATGTATCAGTTACAATGTGTCTCCGTCAAAGGAGTAGAGACAAGGTCATGGAAAAAAGGCTCCTGATGAGTCTTGAAGCACCATGCAGTTCCAGTGACTGGCACTTTGTCACCCGTCTCCCTCTCCTTAGCAGGAGGCACCCACCACTTTCTGCTCAACACTCCACCATTATTGTGTCCCATCCAAGTACTAACCAGGCCCGACCCTGCTTAGCTTCCGAGATCAGACGAGATCGGGCGCGTTCAGGGTGGTATGGCCGTAGACTCCACCATTATTGTGAATCAGATACTCTCTTTTGGTTTTTCTTTCTGTTGCCAGCATAAATCACATGTTTTTTTTTTCTCTCTTTTTTTTTAAACCTTATTTTTTCTCTAGGTCTTTCTGCTTACAAAGTGTGTTTGCTGTAGGATCTGAGAATATTCAGTTCTTCCAGAGAAGACAAGGAAAACAAGCAGAATGGATGAAACTTGTCAGACGTTTTAAGAGGAGGTAGCGAATCAGTGAGTGGCTTGTGAGATGAAGACAGAATTCATGCGCTGTGCTAAATAAGCTAGTAGCCTGTAGAAGACACTGGAAGTTAAAAGAAGGACACAACACTCCTGGCAACCATTCTCTGTCCTTTTTCTCAGTCATCTGCATAATGACCACCCCAGATTTGGGGAACCAGCAGGAAGCGAACTAGGCTTCTCATTCTGGGCAGCTGGCTCCACCTTTCCTAGGCAGTGAGACAGGAGCCCTGCTGGCACAGGGAGGCAAGTCTGATGCTCTCTGCAGCCTGGAGCCAGAATGGAGGGGACGGCAGTTCGGAACTATGCCAGCAAAGTAGGAAAAGACTTTACTTTAGAAATCCAGGAGCTCTGACTTCTGTGGCTGGCTCTCCCAGTACGGTAAAATGCCACAATTTGGACATGATACATTGGCAGTGGTTTCCATATCCCATCCAGCCCCATTCTCGGGCGGGGGGGTGGGTGGCTGGTGAAGTGTTTATCTTCCCTGCTGGGGAAGAGCAAATGGGGAGGGAGGGGTAGGACAGATGAGGAAATGGCCGGCAACCTCATCTTGGGAAGCGGGGTCTCTCAATTCAGTTAATTGATCAGTTGCTGGATCCATCTGAGGAAATGGATCTCAAACACGTGGGAGACTCTGGGACTTCTTGATGCTCTCAAAGAAGCCCCATCCAGTCCTGGAAGCATCCCCTCCAAGATTTAAACCAGAGCAGATGGCAACTGATGCTGAATCACAGAGGGGACCAGGATGGGTCTGCATCTGGCTCCTGGAGCCCTGGAAGGCCCAGGAAGGTCAGCTGCATAGGTTTCTCCCTGTCACTTGATTAACTCTGACATAACACACATATGTGTTTTCCTGGTTAAGTGTTTAGACTTCACTTACGGTGTTATGGCAAAGTTTTACTATTCCTAGCTGTGCAAAATCAGGGAATATGAACTTTACTATTGTGTCAGTTTTGCTACCTCCGATGGCTATCAGATATTACTCTCTCTACTTCAAAAGCAACATCGGGAGGATCTAAGGACAGCGAGAAGAGCAGGTTGACAAGTAGAAGCCCTATACTATGTAAAGGATCATGCTTGGATGGTCACCTAGTGTCCCTTGCCAAGTGGATTGTCCCAGGTTTAAGAGAAGTGAAGTTTATAGCCAGATAATAGAACAGATTTGAGCAGACAAATGGAAGCCTCGACATACTTTTTCTTCCTTAGTAAATCTGGTAGATAAAAATGAGAAGTAATGGCCATGAATAGCAAAGGTTTTATAGACCCTAGAAAAAGAGAATGTTTAAGTCATATCACATTAAACACTAAAAGCCTTATTCACGCAACATTATACCCAAGATATTTCAGGCATTTAAGGCAGGAAAGATGCAAATTAAGATCTCCCTCATCAACTCCTGCTTATTCCTCTCGAGCATTTATGTTCTCGGGAAACTCGTCTTAAATGTACCCTAAATGTACATATGTGGAAAGACTTAATATTTACCAAGAAAAATTTCCCCGATTTGTAAAGAGCATCAGATGCTCAGTGAGCACTAAGTCAACTATAGCACTGCCTCAGATGTTATTCTGATTTTATCAGCGACATAAAGTGTTTTTATGTCATAATTGGCATGTATATACTATATTTGTGTGATATTTTAACATTATTCTCTGTGTGTATGTGCACTGAGTAAGCCCACTAGTTCTCATTTTTAATGCATATTCAGAAAACGTAATACTTTGGATTTGGATATATCTTAAGCCCTAACCTCAATGAGCAACTTATATTTGGGTTTCTTAAAACCATCTTCAGTGAGAGAAAAAGAGTAATGGTATCAATCAATCACACATTCATGTGGTCTTGCCAATCTTCCAATGATAAAGGGATTCTTTTTTTTTTTAAGGTTTTATTTATTTATTGACAGAGATCACAAGTAGGCAGAGAGAAAGGAAGGGAACCAGGCTCCCTGCCGATCAGAGAGCCCTAAGTTGAGCTCGACCCCAGGACCCTGGAATCATGACCTGAGCTGAAGGCGGAGACTTTAACCCACTGAGCCACCCAGGCATCCCAAGGGACTAAATTCTTGATGCCTTTATTTCACTGTTTCCACTCGAGCCCTCCCTATCCAGCAATGCTATGTACTCCCTTTTCCAATACCGCTAACTGGGTTAGATCTAAGTTGTTTATTCTCAAATAACAGAAAGTCACTTGGCAGAATCTGCAGCTAATATTCTGTTGGAAAAATAAATAAAAAACACCATCCTCAGTTAAATTAGTATTTTAAAATTTATCTCCCAGGAACTAAACTGTCAAAGCAGACAGGTTTTGTTGTTTTACTCAAAGAAGAAGATAGCTCTTAGGCTGGTCTTTTGATAATGGTGCAAGAATTTCAAGGCCTGAGAATCAGAGGCTGCTCTCTCTTTAGTTTTGGGAAGAGAAGTCTTCCAGCTGGTCTACCACTACTTCATCTGTCCTGCAGGTGGCGCAGATGAGGCTACCCTTCCACTTTCTGCCTTTCAATCCCAAAGGCCCGCTCTGACTTCCCCATTCAGTTTGCATCTCAATCTCATCACCCCCACCTCTCCTCCTATCGCTGCCACTACCTTAAAGCCCTTCCTTATAGGAATACCAACTCAGGAAACTTGAAGGGCCCTCCTTGACCTTCACGCAAACTCTCCTGCTCTGGTCCCATTCCTTTAGACTTTGACATGTGAATAGATCCAGTAAGTGAACGTACATCCATTCATGATGTTTGCATGTGCGACGTTTCCCAGATACCTTTTGTGTTTTAGGCCAGAGTAGGGAAGGGAAAGAGTAATGAATTTCCCTTATGTGCCAGGCACTGAGACACGGAAACTTACACACCCTGTTTAACTTCATCAAACATCTCTGTGACACAGGGACTCGCTTCTTCCTTCCTTCCACTCTCCCTCCTACAGACACTTTCTGAGAAATTACCTGTATCAGATGCTGGACACTACCTCTCAAGAAAGCAATGAGTACCCAGGCCTCAGACAAATAGCAGTAAATTGAATGAGCATGCTTCAACCTACTTGAACCTACAGAAAAAAACAAAACAAACAAACAAAAAAGTTTACCGTGGCGTTTCCCATCGCTGGTTCTGGGCCACAGAAGAGTCTATTTTCTGGGGAGGAACTGGGCAGCACGGGACCCAGGAAAACTATGGCAGACAGAATTCAGAAGGAGTCTGGGTGACTTGCCAAGGTCACAGAGCTGGTAGTAGGGGGTGGGGATTTGAGCCCAGGTTCAAGTGAGGCTAGGAAGAGAGAGGCTTAAAGCACGCTGGAGTTCTAACGGTCCTTGCTTATCCCCTAAACTGCTAAATCTCACAGAATCACACATGTGACTAAGCTGGTCTGCCAGCTGTTGAAAATGAGGCTTCCTGGGTGTCTACTGAGTGGATGGTCTCTTGGATACTGCTTTGGCTGAAAAGTTCAGAAAGCTACAGATAACCCAGGAGTGGCCGTCATTTTTCCTCTCTGTTTCTCTTACATGGAAGCCCTACATAACTTATGAGGAGTACAGCATGAGTATTTTGGGGATGCATACAGAAATGATTTGTGACCCTAAGCTGACACCTACAAACACACCCCACTCACATATTCCCAGGGCCTGTTCTGTCCTCGCATCTGGGGAGAGGCAGTCAGGGCGCACAACACACACTGCTGACCCGAAGGTTTATCTTCCCGCGCGGCCTGGCAGATGAAGCTCTGGGAGAGCGGGGAAAGTGCATTTCATTTGGTTTCTGCCTCTGCAATCTCTTACTTAACTCGGTCGGGCAGCATCATTCACATAGGCTAATGCTTTGATATAGACAACCCCAAGAATGCAATTTAACTCCGAATTTGATGCTACAAACTTTAGAATCCCATATGCAGTCAAGTGAGTCTCCTACTGAGGTCCCTGTGGCCCAGTAATTCATTAAACATACAGAGAAAGAGAGCAGAGAGGGAGGGACAGAAGCGTCTGTTGACCATCGTACCGGGCAGCCATAAGTTTCTCCTTCTTGGAGCTCACAGGCTGGAAAATAAAGTCTTCCCAGCTGGGTAACCTTGAAGACTTGCTTTCACTCTTCTGTATCTCACTTTCCTTGTCTGTACAATGGACTCACCACAGCACCTATCTCATCAGGTGGGTGAGAGGATTGGAATGGAAAAACCATGCAAAAAGTTCAGAATTATCAGTGTTCTATGAGAGTTAGCTGTTAGCAGGATTGATAGGGAAGCCCAGGGTGCTAGAAAGGACATCCATCCTACCTGCGGGGGTGGGGGAAGGAATCTTGAAAGAATTGTTATCCCATGTGAGTCCTGTGAGGTTGCTAAGAGGGAGCCAGGCAAAGAGAGGCACGGGAAGAGAGAGTTCAAGTGTTGGCAATATCATATGCAAAATTCCAAGGCTGAATTCATCGTATTATGTACAAGGAAGATGAACAAGGTCTCCTTCAAACAAACCCAAATAACCAGTATGCCAGTTATCCACTGCCCTATCTGTTGTTACGGCCAGTAACAAGAACTGCTCAGCTCCTGCCACGATGCCTACTGAAGGCACATTTAGACTTTGGCCAGCGCTAAATAAGTAATTTTCAGGGAAAAGGAGTAGCATTTCATCTTTGACCCTATGCCAGTCCAAAACCTTACAGGGCAGTGAAGAAATAGTCAAATAAAGATTGCTAGCAAAATGTGACCAGGAAATAGAAAGAGGACAGACTAGCGGGCAACAATTTTTCATCATTTTCCCTGAATATAGTTCTTTTTATTTATCTATTTTTTCACCTTGTCAGCTCCTCTTAGTCTCTTTCTTTCCCCTTTTCTTTTATCTATTATTTAAGCTCTAACCCCATGATTTATTTATTCAATGAGTGAGTCAAGGGATGCTTTATCTAACTGCCCCATACCAAATGAAAATGCATCGCGCAGTTGGATTTCTTCCACAGAATTCAATTCCCTCCAACATTACTTCCAGAGTGATTGATTGAAGAACTGTATCCAAATTCATAAAACTGAGAAAATAAGAGTTTCAAGTGTCCCACTGTTATGCAGAAATAATCACAACTCAATTCTTACACAGAGCCTGGGAAACAAATTCTTCTACAAACAGAAAAAAATGACTCTTCTAAGGGCCAGGAACAGGCAACAAGGCATGCATATCATATTATAAGGGTCCCTCTTCAGATAGTTTCTTTTGATTTGTAAAGGTTTGGTCATTTCTAAAGCAGCCAGGCTGTCACTTACTCTGGCATGGAGTAGTTCTCCCTTTTTGAGAGGTAACATCCAACTTAGACTCTAAAAGTCCAAAGTCCATAGCCAAGCTATAGAGGTAAGAAGAGGGGAAGCCACCACGGGGATACCTCATGACCAGGCCAGAACTGGGGTGTCACTCCCCACTATCTCACTCATAAAGGATAATCTCATTTTCTTCCTCTCCCCTCTTTCACCTTCTACGGAGAAGCTGTCACAAACCTCACTGCTTCTAGCCTTCCAACCTGCACGTAGGATGGCCCTGGGTTACCAGAGCCTGTGACCAGGGTCCCTGCCTTCTCACTCTCCCCCTACTATCTTCAGCAGTGTATTCCAGAATCTTGTGGGGAGTTTCTTGAAGATATGGATCCTGTTTGGATAGATTTGTGGTGGAGTCTTAGAATCCTCATTTTTAATGGCTGTCGCGATCGACCAGGTTTGGTAAACACTGCTTTCAGAGCTAGTGTAGCTATTCAATATCCTCCACCACACTGCACCACCCCCTGTCCTAACCTCTTCTCACACCCCACTCTACTATCAGTGGGCCACTCAGACCTCCAGGCCTGTCTCAAGCTCTTCTTCCTACTCAACCGTCTTTACTGATTGATCAGCTGCTCATTAGTCAAGAGTTAGCTAAATCCTGGATTCCTTGACGGGCCCACCTCTTCTCTGTGAGAGGCTCTCCTCCAGCTCTCGTCACACCCTGTGCATGCCCAGCTAATTACTAATATATTAATTATAGTAATTACTAATTACTAATACATATTACTAAATATTTCATCTAATATAGTAAATATTTCAGGCTTTGAGGGCCATTTGGTTTCTGTTGTGACTACTCAATTCTGCTACAGTAGTGGAAAAGCAGCAACTGACTGTAAATGAATGCGTGTTAAAACTTCATTTACAAAAAAAAAAAAAAGGGAAGGGCTGCATTAGGTTCAAGGGCCATAATTTGCTGACTTCTTCTCTAGGGTCTGACAGAATCAGTTTTTATCTGGGTTCCATGTTTAACTGCATTATCTTGGATCAGTTAGTTAACCTCTCTAAGTCTTCATTTCTTCATCTATAAAATATATATAATGGAGTCATTTCAGTATGACAGGAGGTAATGCTAAGTACAGTGCCTGGCGTTTGGTAAACACATGGTAATATCTGCTTACTGTTATAATTGTGAGTTTACTTGTCTATCCTCCCAAGTAGACTTCAAGCTCTTTGAGGTTAGAGCCTGCTTTTCACATCTAAAGCCCCACCTGTCCACCCTTATCTCTTTTTCTCTGCCTTTAGTAAAATTCCCAGAGCGTTCGTTGGGCACACAGCTGCCCAGCCAGGCACTCCTCCCCAGCCTCTGCTGTCGCCTGGTGTGGCCGTGCGACTGGGTTCTTCACCGTGAAGTGTCTGAGAGAGTAATGTGTGCCACCTCTAAGTCAGATTCTCCCAGGGAATGTGCATGTCCTCACTTGGTCCTTTTTCTTTCCTACAGGTGGGAGGTGGCAAAAGCAGGAGCAGCCCCCTTAGACCCAGGGGTAGAAGCTGCATGTTGAGGGTGAGCTGGTCATCTTGCCAGCCCTAGACTGCTTCTCTTCGGATTACTATATGAAAGGAAAGCATATTTCCATGTTCAGTCACTAGATTTTTGGATTCTTTGTTACAGCAGCTAAGCTTATACCCTGCTGGATTAATAACTAGTCTTTTGAGAAAGGCTCTACCCTTCTCCTTGCTCTACTTGCTGGCTCACAACTATGTTACCAACAAGAGAACATGACCTTTCGCTCCTTATTGATCTATTTTCCTATGGGCTCTTTCACAATCAGTCTTTAAATTCTTGGCTCAGTCCTGCTGCCCTTAATCTGCCTGAAATTTTTGGACCTTGTGTTTCAGAATGTTCCCCTTGATTTTCCTCTGGAAGTTATGGTTTTGCTCACACCTCTCACCAATCTGCCAGCTATGGCCTTAAGTAGAAAAATCCCCAGGAAATCATTCAAAAGCCCGGCACTGGGGAAGGGCTGGGCTGGGCTATCTCTATTCTTATTACTCCAAGGACTGGCATGGAAGAAATTAGCTAAATGAACTAATGAATGAATGGGGTGTAGCAATCAATTCCAACCAGCCCAAATTATTTCTAAATGCCAGAAATTTCCTCTTTCTACATCCCCACTGGTTCAAGATCCTAAATGTTTTTCCTGTGATGAGTTAGTTCCCTGAGACCCGTTTCATGGTTGAGGAACTTGAGGGAGAGCGAAGCAACGTGGTAAATATAATTAACTAGAGGGCAAGAGATTGCCTCGAGTCTTAGCAGCACACCGGCTGGCACAGGTGTTTATGGACTCATGCTGCCTGTCTCTGACGAAATCTCCATCTCGTGTGCTGGGAGAGCAGGCATGTGGGCTGGCTAATTATAAATGCCTTTCAGAAGTATGGAGCTTAAAATAATTTCCTCTTGTAGTTTTTCATAACAACGAGCGTTTGTCTTTTTAATTCTTGCAGAAACTGGTGAGGGCTAAGATCACTGACGTTTTTGGAAGAATGAGCCCCCGAGAACACCATACTTTGCAGGCAGGTAAGAGCCCCAGATGCTCACCTTGAGCAGGGAGAAAAGGGCATCACATTGATCAGGCCTCAAGGCAACAGCCCGTCTGGCCTGTGCCCATGAACAGGGAATGAGAATCGAAGAACATTCTGTCTCTTGTGGCCTGAGAGCTGCTGGAGAGGATTCACCAAGATGAACACAGGTCTCTTTTTCTGACAGAATAAGTGAGAAGTACCATGGATTGAGGCTTCTCTTCTCACCAGTTAGCATCCTTAATCTGCCAGCCTGCAAGATGTCTGAGGAGCAGAAAATGTAATCTTGTCCAGTTTTATGGAACTCTGGCCTTTCCTCAGCTGGAAAAACAATAATCAAGTATTCTAACCCTTAAGTCTTTCTGGAGTCGACACGAAGTTAGTGGAGGTAGGATTTTCATATTTTACGTGCGCCATGAAAATCAGCCTTTATGCTTTATGGAAGCCTCATGCTCACTGTTAAATCCAGCAGGGTAAGTTAGGGAAGGTCAGGGTGTGAGCTCTGATAATACCGGACTGTCTGCGGGCTAATAAAGGGCAGCCGAACTTGACCTGGACACTCATCTCAAAGAAAGGAACGAAGCACATGTGGGCTTGAAGACTGGAGCCGCTGGGCTCTCGGGTGCATATGCATTTTCTGCAGCCAGATTAAGGATTCATTTTGTCCTTGACACAGTACGAAATTCAATCTGCGCCTACTTACCCTACAGACAACAGCCTGCCGGGGGTCGTGCTGAGATTTTATAATAGTACAGGCAACAGCCTTCGCTAGCAAAATAAACATTTGGAAAATTGTATTTCAGAATCTCATCTCCCCCCTCACTCCCCCAGCCCCAGCCCGTCATGCAATTCTGGTTCAGCGAAATGCAGCATTTAATATTTTGGAAATAATTTTCGAGCAGATGGGCAAGAGGCAGGAGGGCAGCCTCTACTGCTGCCCTTGATGATCTCTCTGCCTCCCTTTCTTTCTCAACAAAACATCTCAAGCAGTGATTGTTTTTCCTTTGAAAGAAAAAAAAAAAGCACGAAAGTGTTTTCAAATTTGCTCGCTGCTTTGCTTTGCAATCTTTCTAAGCTGAGATCTTTCCTGTGGCATGGGAAGCTCATTCTGCATCTGATGACTACGGGTATCTTGGAGAGAAGTGAGGCTTGTTTAGGGAGGGAGCGGGTGAAAGCCTCTTTCTGCCGCCTCCCACCCAGCGGAATGAGGCTCCTTGTTTCTGTGGAGCCAGTAGGGTGATTCTTCACACTCTCTTTATTGAACTACAAATATCTTTCCAGATGAACACACTCCTAATCTAATTAGCTGTAAACAGGCCTCTCGGGTGCCACACTGCTTAACGAGAGGATGGCAAGAAGGGGAGAGAAGAAGAGGCTGTGGCAGGAAAGATACCCCAGGCCGTGGAGTCTGTTTCAAAGGCGCAGTCGGGATGGGGCAATGTATTTGCGGCAGCGTTTTCTGCTTTATAGGGAGACAGAGGCCAAGAAATGTTGAGTAGTCTCATAAACGGCAAAATGGCCTATGATGAAACAACGATTCACTGATTTTCTTCAGCACTCCCTGCACTTTCCAGACGATATGATGTATGACTTGGCGCAGCAAATGCAGAGCACCAGACACGCTGGGGCCGTCCTGACGGGTCTTTGTTGACCATACCTACTCCCACTGGCAGACCCCAAGGGAGGCCACCACAGCTTGGGGGTTACTACGGTTCCTGCATGAAACCAGAGTTTGTGGAGGGATTGCCAGGTGGGGTCACGGGATGGTGGATATTCTTTTGCTACAGAATCCAAATTCAGAACCCCTGTCACCCAAAGCCCTCAGAGAAAGATCCAGAGGCTTCATTTTTAAAGGTGATTCCTGTTTGTTTGCCCTCTTCTGGTCATTTTGGGAAGGCGTCCTCAAAGGTAGTTCACAAGGGAATCTGGGATCTGACATTTGGTGAAGAGCAGCCTTTATGGAACTCTAGAGATGAGACAGGTCCCAGTGTAGAAGGACATAAAAGGATGAGGCTCTAATTGGCTAAAACCATGCAGACAGCCAACCAACCAGGCCTCCCATTCCACTGATGGCCTCTGGTCTCTAAGCTCATGTCTAGTCTCTGTTCTGCAGAATGGGCTTGGACTCTGCAAACTACACTTCCCAGGCTCTTCTGCATCCCCCAGCCAATAGGAGGGACAAGTGGGAGAGGGGCATATGAGAGAGGAACTATTTTGTGGTTTCCAGCTGAGGTCAGCAACCTCCAGCAGCCTTCAGCCTCCAACCTTCCGCTTCCTTTGCTACTTCCCGCTCATCTCCACATCCCAAGGTGGTCCCAGTAGCGGCTGGTCTGTGTGCCCCTGGCAGTCAATACAGGATCTGCCAAGGTTCAAGCATCAGCCACACCCCTTGCTCTAGCTTCTGATAAACCCCCATCTTCCTTTTTGTTCACTAGCCTAGCGTCAGCAATGATTAATTTCTTCAGAAACTCCCTTTTAGTTCTAATACCGATGTAATCAGTTGCTTGTATTAAATCCAACATTGTGTAGCCAATCTCCTGTATTAAATCCCCTTGTTGGAATGCTTTTATTCTCCTGATTGGGCCCTGCTAACTGCTGACTCTGACACTGACTAGAAACCCAGACTAAAAGGGGTTCCACCTGCTGAATTAGCCAAAAGGTTGGAGGTTCTCTTCCTTTGTGGTGACATTACTAAAAGGCTCTCAAATAGTAGAACCCAGGGGCAGAGTGAGCATTCTCATGGACACTCTCTTGGGGAACCTCACATATCCCAGTGTGCTCTGGGAATCTTGGGTTGAGAGGTTAGTTCACCATGTACTGATGATTTCCCATTTTGCCCTAAGACATTCTATCTTAGAGTACCTCTTTTTTGGCATTTCTAGATGTAAATAATTTTGGAAACCGCACTGTGGTACTCCACAACCACATCTTTCTTTTGTAAATCCTCCAAGTTTAGACACTAGAGGCAGCAGGAAAACTCTGTGACAGTGGTTCTCAAAATATGGTCTGGGGAACCCTGGGAATCTTTGGGACTCTCACAGAGAGTTTATGAGATCACTATTTTCCTCATACTTCTATGACTTGATTTGCCTTTTTCATTTGCCTTTTTATTTCACCCATGAGGGTACAATGTAGTTTTCAAGAGGCTACATGAATGCATATGAAAACAGATTGAAGAGGGAAGCAGGTATGGGGATCTGGCTGTCTTTAGCCAGATATCAAAGAGAGTCACAACAATGGAAAAGAAAACTACCCTTCCAGCTTGTTTTTTGTTTGTTTTGGAAAATAACATTATAGGTCATAAAAATGTTACTTATGTTGATTGTTTCTTATTGTTATTGCCAAATGAATTAATGAATAATTCACAGCGGAGGCTTCCGACCACAGGTGGTGCTGGTGGAAGGAGAAGAGGTATCATCAGATGTGATTCTTCTGGCTGGGCTGATGTCCAAAGCTGGCTCTCTCTAATGGGGGCTCTGAGAGGCCCTGCTGGGAACACGTGACTAACCTTGCAGGTGCAGTCAGTGCGTTCTCTTCAGCCCCTCTAGTCTTTCAGTATTCGTGCTCCAGTCCCTGGTCAACTGGTTTACCCTCCATGGCGCAGTCATCTCCAGGCAATCTTCTCCAGGATTTGTAATGATTCAGGCTGGCTCTTCCTTCTTGGGGTCCATGTCCTTGTCCCCAGGACACACATTCATTCTTTCCTCAGTCACCACTCTTACATTATTCATGAGAGTGTCGGACACTAGCCCCTTTGACCCCAGTCTCCGGAGACAGCTACCCAGGTCCGCTAGTGGTCGCCTACTCTGAGGGGGAAGCATGTCCACCCTTTCCCTGAGGGGAAAGCTGAGACCCACTGCCATGCTGACACCAGCCATGCCCTGCCTCAACTCTTAGACCTTTGAGGTGGGTCTTCTGCTACAGGTAGCAGAAATGATTGTTCACTCCCTTCTGGTGCATGTCCTGCTGAAGTCCTTCTGATATTTGAAGGCGGAAGGTGGGAATTGTTGGCCCACATTGTCTTGGGGCCTCAGTTGAAACTCAGGTAGAAATAAATAGTCCATTTTAAAACATCCTCTTGTAAAATCTTCCCAATTTTCTGATGAGATAGCTATCATTACTTATATATATTTTAGGTGAAGAAATTAAGCTCAGGGAGGATTAGTATGTGGCTAAGCTAGGATTTGAACCCAGGTCTGCTTAAAAGTCCGAGATTATTTTATAGAGAGATGATTTAGGGGCTGGAAACTCCTCTGGGCAAGGCTCTTGGCTCAAGGTGTTGGTTTCCAACATGGCTGTCATGCTATCGGTTGGGTGGCCATACATCCCAGTTTGTCTGGGCCAGTCTAATTAATGCCTATTATCCTCATAAAATTTCCAGTGGTGATCCCCCTTCCCTCAGGTTTGGACAACGAACTGTAAGTTCACTATAACTACTGGGAGTTAGGGGTATGATGCAGAAGAGCCAGAGGCATCCGAAGTTTCTTAGGGGGACAGACTCTTCCAGTAGAGTCTCCAAAAGCTGGTTCAACCCTGCAGGGAAGACCTGCATAAGGGAGTGCAGTCGATACAGCAGCCTCTTCTGATGTGTGGATGCCCTCACGGCCCCAGAGTAAGCCGGTCAGGCGGGACATCTCCCTCCGGGAGGCTGATCTCTTCAGGAATTGGCTGTAAAGTCCACAGGGTGGGAAGTGTATGGGAAAAATACATGTCCACTGTGCATTCTAGATAACTGCTGAGTTTGCCCATTTCTTTTTTTCCTCACCATACTCTTCCAGGTTAGGGCACTTTCACTAGAAAGAACCTAGCTGGTCTACTTTCCTGTTTCCCCCCACCCCTCACCAGTCCAATCCAACTTGCCACTGGAATCAGGGTGATATTTCTAAAATTCAAATATGACTGCTGCTATTTCTCAGTTTAAAACCCCTTGGCAGCTTCCTACTGCCTTCAGGATAAACTCTGAATTCCTTAATGTGGCCTCAAGGACCCCTGAAATCTGTCGTCTATGCACCTTTTCAGACTCTTCTCATACCTTCTCCACTTCATATTCTATCATATTCTATTATCATCAATGCAGCCACACTAGACTTCTTCTCAGAATGCTGAACCCTCTTACTTCTGTGAGCCTTTGTATGCTCTTTCTGCTCCTGGGACCCTCCTTCTTGTGAGGACCAGACTGCCCGAACTCCTTCTTTCCTTGAGTTCGGGGCATGCGTATGCATTGCAATAGCTATGGAATCTGGTCTTCATTTGCCCATAAGACCTGAAGCCTTCTGAAGGCCTGGTTCTTTCCATGTCCTTTACTTCTGTGTCATTCGCTTCTATCACAGGGCTTGGTATACAGTTTGTCCCAGGTTAGTACTTGGCAATATTTTGTTTACTTGCCACAAGTATTAAAGCCAAACAATCAGAACATGAGACATCAGAGCTCAACATATGCCATGGATGTCTGCCAGGCATTGTAGTTATATATATATGCTGACTCCCTGGCAAATGAAGAGATTCTATAGATAATATGTTTGAAAAATTAGGTTTTTTTTTTTTTTTAAAGGAGTATGATCCATAGTAGTCCAGAAATGAATCAGCTTAATATCCAGTCGTGGCCAGATGGTTTAGTAGATTATGGCTTGTATACTGAAAAAGATGCTAGAGAACACTGACAAATATAATGAATACAAAGACTAAGTAGCAATGTGGAAAAATGATTATAATTAGTGCTAATTGAAAAAAAGGAGAATGGCCAATTGCATACTTGCTACTCTTATAACTACATAATGCATGTGTGTGTGTGTGTGTCTGTGTGTGTGTGTATGCACAGTAGGAGTCGAGTTCTGGGAAAGAATGGAAAAATAATGAGTAAAGGTCAAGATGGTGGGGATTTTTTTTTTAACTCTCAAAATTGGTTCTAGTACTGACTTCCTATCTTCTTTTTTTCCCACAATAAGAAGAATATTAAGAGAATATTTTAAAACTAATCTGATACTCCCAAATGTTAAAATGATTCTCCCCGGGTGGTAGGATTAAAGAGAATGTTAATGATTTCTTAATAATTTCTGTATTGCTTATTTTTCTCGATTGAATATTTAACATTTATAATTAGATAAAAGCAATAATGCAAATATTTACTTTCTTCCCTCTCTCACTTTGAGCAGATATACATGCTTCCTCACTGATCTTGGGCATGGTCGTGTGACTTGCTTGGGCCAATGTACTGATTGTGGACATGACGTAGCAAATGTATTTGTGTGGGGCCCTGGTCCTCTTGCACTTCCACAATTACCATGAAAAGAATACTTTCTGGATAGACTGCCCAACCAAGAAAAAGGAGAGATACATGGTACAGACTTAGACCCAACCTTTAGCTTGGAACCAAGACCAACAGGGTTTAGCTGACCCTAGACAACCCACAGATGTGTGAGTGAGAAGAAATGGGGACTGTTTTAAGTCCCTAAGACGTGGGGTAGTTTGTACAGCATTATTTTGATAATAACTTGGTGATATACCTTCTTTTCAATGCTAACTTTCTAAGCAAAATATTTCTCTATTATCCTTGTCTCATCTTCCATCTTATAAATGGCACAACACAGAAGTGGCCCAGGCTTGGAGTGGCGGGATTGATCTGTAGCTTGGAGATGTATATTAACCCCTTTGAGAACACTAGAACATCAAAGGCTTGAAATAGGTGACAGAATGCCGCTAAATCGGTGGAGTTGTCCCTACCACCAACAGCATTATTAACATGTTGGTGAGATTCATGAACCCAATTACCATTATGCCCAGTTTGGCTTCTACATCAACTCTACGTTCTTGCCCTTCTTGTGGCCATTTCTAAGACTATAATTTACTGCCAAAAAATGACAGGGGAGTGGGGTGGGAAACACAGGTTTCCCTGGCTATCTAAACAGGGAGAGTTCTCAAGGTTTGAGTTAGGCCATTCTGCTTTTCTGAAAGACCTACATTAGCATGGTAACAGTTTTTGTTTTTGTTTTTGTTTTTGTTTTTTAAGTGAACATCTTCTTTAGATTTCTTTTGGCTGGGAAGAAAGGGGGCTAATATAAGTCTTCTGTAAAAGCAAAGTGGCATAAAAAAAAAAAAAAACCAAAAAAACTTTCAGCAACCAGGGGCTCCTGTAACCCAACCCAAACCAACAATGCTGAGCTGCAGTATTTCACTTAATTTGTTGTTGCAAACAGCAGATGAAAAAATGTTAGAATTTAAATCCCAGTTGTCAGGACTCCAGACTGCTGGGCTAGCTTCTCAGTGAATGTTTCTCTTCCCTAGAGATTTCGCACACTATAGAGTGAGCTGCTGGCTCTGGTGACAGTTTCTGAGACGCCATTCTCTCCAGGAGAACCCTAAAGGGAGAGGCACCCTTCACCTCAGCCTCCAGAGGCCCAGATGTGGGATAAGAAGGACAAGCACAAGGACATGGACCAGCCTGGTTAGCTGCCACCACTGCACTGCATGAGCTGTGAGTCAATCTACTTTTTGTCTAGTTTGAATCCAATATAGAGTCCAAAGCATTTTCACAGCCCTTAGATCATGAAACACATGGCCTTGCCTGAGATTGTTCCTACCATCATTTACAGAGTTTCTGGGTAAGTGGCTTATTCAAGATGACAATGAAAGGAACTGAATCTTCCACCTGTTAGCTGTGTGACCTTAGGCAGTCTACCTAACCTCTCTGAATATCTGTGTGTACAGTGAAGCTATGTTGTGAAATACCTACCTTGGAGGGTTTTTACAAATACTAAGAAAAACAGGGCTTTGGTGTTTTTTAAGCTATTTGCTCAAAACAAAACAAAATGATACCCCAGGTCTTGGAGTGCAATATTTGGTACCTACATAGTACAAATTCACTGAAGAAAAATGAAGAAAATATTACCCAGTGTTCTACAATCCAGACATATCAGTGTTAATGTACTGATCCACAACCTTCGAATTATTTTCTTTGCTTGCACACACAGATGCACTTACATATTCACAAAACTGGTTCATACATTATTACTTCATAACCTATTTTTATCCCCTAACAAGTTATTATTTGTATATTTCTTGCTAAGAAATATGTCTATGACATGTGTATTAGTGGTTGCATAACATTTCATTTTATGGGTATATTTTTGCATCTCTAATCCCTGTTTTTTATTTTTAATTTCTAATTTTTGCTCTTATAAGTAACTCTTTGATGAATACTCATATACACAGATTCTTGAGCAAACAACTAATCAGTTTTAGAGGTAAACTTCCAGATGAAGAATTAATGATTAAAACCACCACCATTTTCATGTCACTTTACATATTTTGTCAAATTGCCTTTCAGAGAAGTTCAACCAACTTAAACACTCTTGGTGGTGAAAGAAAATGTCCATTTCACCATATCTTTGCTGAAAATAGGTCTTTTATCACTTCTTAAGCTTTATCTGTTTGACAGATGATAAATGATATTCTATTATTTTGTGTTTCTTTGATTACAATTAAAGATCAAACTATGTTTATATTTATTAGTTATGTTACTAAAACACTTAAAAAATTTATTATTGACATGCAGGAACTGTGTGCTATTAGGGAATTTAAATATCGCCTTGTATGTTATAAATATTGTTCTCATTTTTCATTTGTCTTTTAACTTTATGGATTTTTTTTACATTGTTTACATTTGATAATGTTATATACTGAAATCTAGTAATATTTGGAATAGTTGGAATAGTAATCAGGAATACTTCTTAAAATAATCTTTCTCAGGAGGGCATATGTCTGTTATGTTTTCTGAATCTCTGAAAATGGAGAATAAGTTTCTGGAAGAACAAACAATATCTTGGCAGCCTGAACAATTCTGACATGCAACCCTCAAAATCCTGTCGAGGCTATTCTACTATTTTCTAAAAGTTAGCATTGAGAGGTAAATCTGATGCTAAAATGTTTTTTTCCTCCTAGTAAGTACCTTGGTGATTTTTGTTGTTGTTGTTGGGCAGAATGATTGCAAGATTTTTCTTTATATTTGGAATCAAAAAAAAAAAAATAGGAAGACACGGTAAATAGAGTCTATTTTACACTTGGGCCTGTGCTCACTGCCGGTTTAGTATTGAAGACAAGGATTCCCTCAACTCAGTAATTGAGTTATCTTTTATTGCTTATTTGGTTACCACTTCCTCTCTGCCTGATATGTTCTCTTTTCTGGTTTTCCTATTCAGTCTCCAGAACCAATCCCGCATGCTGGTTCTCTGAGTTCCAGAATTTCCCCAGCAGGAGGACTGGTTTGCTAATCTTGTTTTTTTGCATCATCAACTTGCTTGTCAGTGTTGTCACTGGATTTTTACATCAGGTGATTATTGTTCTTTCTCCCCAAAATAGTCTTTCCTGATGTCTGACTGCTCCTTTTTCATGGGTACAATCTCCTGTTGACCATTATTGAGAACCTGAATTTAATATTGTACAAAATGCCACTCTGTCTCCTACAGCAAGCTTTTTGCCTTTTTTTTTTTTTTAAAGAGCATTCCTTTGTTGAGATCATGAGCATTTTTTTATACATCCAGATGTTTCCCTGCTTGCTCCCCTTTACAAAGGGAAGTCTATGTCTATTCAGTTTTGGGACTTGGCACAGGTTCATTTGGAGTGTTTAGATGTATGTTCAATTTCTCTAGTTTGAGAAGAAGGGGTCAAGGAAGAATTTATAATTCCTGTAGTTGGATTTCTCCAGATCGGAGTTTCAGGGTTCTTGGAGAGGGAGAAGGGAACCATGGCCGAGGAGTCCATATGACCAGGGTTTCCCCATTGTGCCTAAGTCTCCTTTCCACCTGGCAGAGGTCCCCCTTCTCTAATGGACAGGACAGTTGCTGTGATGAGCCGGCTGTGACAATGCCCTCACATTTCTTATCATATTGTTTGAAATGAACCAAGCTGGAATGGTTGTGGCTGCGCCTTTTTACAACAGATTTTGCTGAGGAGGGAGATTTGCACCTGTTTGGAGTTGGCATCGCATTTAGAGGGAGCAAGGAGGGACCAAACACAAAGGGTGGCACATCCGGGATGATTACTGCCAAAATTACTTACCAAAGACATCTGTGAAGCTGTGATCCATTCGGGAGAGATGTGAAAATGAGCCCCAGCTGAGTCTCCCAGCAGAATGATTCCCCTGGGCTGTGAACCTGGGAGGCACAATTTATTTGCATTATTTATGCACTCCAGTAGTTTGGAGCTTCTGGATTGGGTGGTCAGAAGGGTAGATACCCTGGTGTGTATCCCGCACAGAGCCTCATAACAGTGACGCACTGCCGCTTTTCAAGCGTTGGGGAGCGAGGGGGATGGCATTTAGGAGTTGACTGAGATTTCTAGGCCACTGAAACTGCTAGCTAAGCTGTACAGATGCAGGTGTGTTTCCTAGCTCAGCATAAAACAAAACTGCTGTGCAACCTCATGAGTGAATGATGGATGAATCAAAGAATCCATACTTTATCTGAACTCAGAAATACACCCTGGGTTTTGGTTTTGGAAATGGCTCTCTTGAATTCTATTGTAATTCACTATAAGCATTCGTGATCTCATGGAGCAATTTGGACTTTTCAAAGTTGTTATGGTCTTTTAAAGCCCTTAATCCATATACACAAAAGCACTGGGTGGACAATTCTGGCTGATTAACGGGAGATGAACATAAAGGTCTCTGCAAAGCCCTATCTGGAGGTTAGGAATCTCTTAATCTGCCTCTGAGGTCCATCTGCATGATTTGTCTACCCATGGGTGATGGATGTACTCTTTTTTTATCTTTTAAAGATTTTATTTATTTACTTGACAAACAGAGATCACAAATAGGCAGAGAGGCAGGCAGAGAGAAAGAGGAGGAAGCAGGCTCCCTGCTGAGCAGAGAGCCTGATGCAGGGCTCAATCCCAGGACCCTGGGATCATGATCTGAGCCAAGGCCGAGGCTTTAACCCACTGAGCCACCCAGGCACCCCTGGATGTACTCTCCTAAATTCCTTAAGATCCTGAAAGAATCAACAGATCTGTCCCAAAGTCAGACAGAGGGACGCCTCTTTCCCCTAGACAATCAGACTAAGTTGATTCAGGGCAAAGACTGTGTGGCCTCTGTCCAGGACAACTCAGAGCCAAGCATAGCCCTTGGTGCATAATAAGGATAGGCATTCAGGAAATATCCATCAAGTGGAGGAATGAATGAATGACCGGAATGCTTTTCAATGTTAGGGAAAAGCACTGCCCATATGTAAAATGTGAGGCTAGCAGAGGGTCTTGCCTGAGACCCTTTGGGTATTACCAGGCACAAATTTTCAGTAGTATGTGGGTGATCATAGGTTTTTCCCAACAATACTGGCAGCTCAGATGTCTGTGGCATTTGGGCATTTAGAACACAGAGCTTTTGCTCAGATTTTTGGGAACTCCCCAATGGCTATAACTTGGAGGTGTCCCTCAAGTAACCCAGATATGAATCTTTAGCCCAGTTGCCTGCCACAGGGATTCTGTCAGCACAAACCTAGATATCTGATCTTGTTGTGTATTGAGAAGGACATGGAAATGCCAGGACCTCTATTTGTTTTCATATTTGGGAGAAGCCCTAGGTTTCCATTACCTTGTGCTCTCTCCTGTTGCCTTTTCTGCCCTCATCATTCAAGTTTCCAATCGTTTCTAATCTCCACATAAAGGGGGCAGTCAGAAAAATTCAGTTATACTTTTTCTAGGTTCTGCCTCCATTTTCTACAAGTTTTTTCATAGCTTTTTTTCATGAAAATAAATGGACATCGATCAACTTTAAGCTCTAGCACCAGGCACTTCCTCCCTTGGGTGGTCTGTTGGCTTAAGTGTGCCTCCAACTAGAAAAGAGTGTCCCTGTTGTGATAAGCACATTAACTCTACAATACATACCTTCACAGAACTTCTTCTCATATGGAATTCCATCTTTTGGATCAACACCCTTCAAAAGAGAAAGGATGGGATTAGCAGTTTGTTTTTAAATGTATGAGACACATATACTGTGGCTTTCCCTAATGGCTTTAAAAGTACAAAGGCAAGTTAGTGGATAAAACCCATTAAAGTCTCCTGAGCCCTTAATTCAACACAGCGACACTCGGTGTGAGCTGGGCTTTATGGTTGGGGGCAGCAATAAGGAGAGATCCAGAGGGCCAACCATCTGGTCCAGAGGATGCCCCTCTAGCAGTGTCTGAAGGGCTGGCAGTGTCGCCACGAGGGGGCGCTCTGGGCCCACTAAGTGACCGAGACACAAGGTCAGTGTGTGTCCCTCTGTCTCAGAGCTGGA
The DNA here is from genome assembly GCF_009829155.1 of Mustela erminea. Lineage (NCBI taxonomy): Eukaryota > Metazoa > Chordata > Mammalia > Carnivora > Mustelidae > Mustela > Mustela erminea. Next base: position 40,870,389 of record NC_045624.1, on the reverse strand, counting down.
GCTCTCAGTGTGCTGATGTCTTCACTCCCTAAACATGGATGCTTCCAGAGCCCCGATTCTCGGCAGGGCTGGCTTCCCCCCACCTCTGCCCCGAGGGACATTTGGCAAAGTCTAGACATTTTTGGTGGTGACAACAGGGGGAGGGGGAGCGCCTGGCATCTAGTGGGTGGAGGCCAGGGATGCCGCTGCACAGCCTATAATTTCTAAGGGACCTGGATTTCCAAGACTCTGGGATTTTGTTGGGATTTCTTCTATTGTTCTAATTAACTATTAGTAATTTGGTATTCTTTTTGTTCAGGAGGATCCTCAGTCATGTATTAGCTCGAGACCCCACAAAACGGGGGTCTGCTGCCGTTGTTGTCCTCAGAGAAGTATTTGGTTGGGTTTCCTCCTTTCTTCCCTCTCTCTTCCTAAAAGCTTCAGATCTGCTGTTCATGCAGAGCTGGAACACCAGCATTAATTTCCACCCTGACTGACTAGCTTTGTGGAATACAAAGAAAATGGCTGCCTTGACGTGGTGGCACAGTAAGAGCTTTTCTCCAACAGCTATTTGGGTCGCTGTAAAACTTTGCTAACAGAATTCTTCCTTTAATTTCTCCTGACTCAATGCAGAAAAAAGGGGTTGGATGTGGGTGACTTCAAGGGACTGCGACTGACAGACCCTCAACTCTCATTACATCCCTGCCATCCATCATGTGAGATCTGACTCTACAGCCCTCTTCCAGTTTGCAGAGAAAGCTTGCTTTCATCTGTCGTCTTCTTCCGTAGGACTGACTAAAGCAAATGGGCTTTTAAGGAGGGCAGAACGTCAGAGGATGGGATTAGGTTTGAATCTGGTTGCTTACCCAAATGCCATTACAGTTTGAATCCTCGTGTATATCCCAGTTGTCTGGCCTAAGAAGAAAACAGCAACATTGGCCTTCAGCATATGCTTCTCGCCCCGTGAATGTCAGCTGAATGAATGAGTGAAGAGTGCTGTATGAAGGGTCAGTGATGGACAACAGGCTTGTCAAGGAGGCGTGCCACGCATGACTGTCAGTGGCACACAGAAACCTCCACTTGGCCTCTGCCAGTATCTCGGTTTGGAATATTTTCTGACCACGGTGGACCAGCTCCAGTGGCCTCCATTCATGGACTGTGCTGCGGGATGGAGCCGATGGCAGAGTGAATGAGTCGGCAGCCCACTTTATTCAGATAGGTGAGGCATCACATGGTACTCTAGACTCCCAAACATCTGGTAAACGGAACACCGTGGCCCCACAGTCAAGAGGAAGGTCACGCATCCACTTTCTGAAGTTCGAGATGTGGCCGGCTGAACATCAGCCCGGGACTGAAAGGCGACACATGGTCCACTCATGGGAGCTCCTGCCTCACTCCTCAGTCCTGCGTGTGGACCTCGAGCAGGAGGCTGGACACAGGCCCCCCCCATACCCTGTGGACTCGCATGTTCCTCCTACTAGACCAGAAGCTCCACGAAGGGAGGCCCTACTTCATTTCGTTAACCGCCCGACACCAGGCAGAGCGCTGGGCAATGAGCAGGTGCTCTAGGAAGGTTTCCTGGACAAATGGTGAACAAATGCTGTTCTTTCTTCACTGAGCTTTACTTTGGTGGGGACACGGAGGTCCCTTCTCTAAGTACAAATCCCCTAGGCTGGGGCTGGAATGACGCCTCCTGCCTCCTTTTCCCGAGTCAGTGACCATTGGAGACGTACCTTCTGCCCGGGTATGCCATCCTGTTGCTGTCATTGCAGTCTCTCCCTCGCCAGTGGTAGCCCCTCAGCGTCTGGAATTGAAGAACACACACAGGAAGGGTTCATTTCCGCCCCTTGTTATCCACGAGGAAGGGCAGTCAAAGCTGTCCCAGGGGTACCAACATGTGCAATTCTTAATTCTAGTACAGTCTAGGGACACTAGAGGTTACTAAGAAAATTAAGATTAATATGCTGAGACATGCTGTGTGAGGGAAATGTATCAGAGTCCCAGCACCAATGCCGAGTGGTAGTGTGTGTGCGTGTGAGTGTGTGTATGTGCTGTTGGGTGTGTGTCTGTACGTGGGTGCACAACAGTGTATGCATGTGGGCACAGTGCATGCCTGCTGTACGCACATGTGCATGTGTTCATCTGTGTGTGTTCGTGTGTGTTTGTGTGTGTGTATACACTTCCATGGACAGCACGACATCCAACTCTCTGAACTTCATTAGTTATCAATCTTCTTAGGCTCCAAAATAGTTGATTTATTTGGTCAAATGAGTAATCGTTGTATTGGATAATTTAAAAATCTCTAGCCGAGTTGGCTAACTTTGTGGATTTATTATATGATTGACCTGTCTTGATCCTTGATTTGAAAGACTTAAGAGTCACAATAATATCAAACAACATTTTCATTTCCCCCATTCCCAGGTAGACTATCTGAGATCCCACCAACTTGGTGGAGTTATACATGCCCCCTGCTTGTTCGCTTTTCCAGAGAACATCCTGACATCCGTACTGCTCTAAATCAAACATGTGGATACACATAAACACAACACACACGCACTCTAAAAATAGGTTTAAGAATTTACAAAATAATTCTCAGCACCTTTCAAGATAAATGAAACACCCAGCTGGGAATGGCATCAAGAAACAAAAAATAGTCCCAGCCTAAAGACCCACTCTGACGGTTCGTGTCCTATTAAGATGCCAAAAAGTCCATAAAAATCATGGGATGGTATATTAACAAATTTTTAATACATTCCAATGGAATTCAGTCTTGTCTTATTAAAGGTATGATATTTGTAGAAAATGATACAATATTTAGTGAACATCTGGTTACTCTTAACAATACTTACTGGGAAAATGCTGTGTTTATCTGAATCTACATCTTTGAATGGCACAGAATTTTGTATCGTTCTAGAAAAAAAGAAAACAAAACAGCTGGTGAGCTAAGAAAAAAGAAACTGTTTATGGAAACAAACAGGGACATTTCAGATGCGCTGTGTTGAGTGGATGTGATAGAAGTCCATTCTAAAAATAAAATGAAGTGTCTCCATGGTATGGAAGAGTGCCAGCCCCACTTTGCCAATCTCTGCTCTCCACCTAATTAGAACTATTTTCTCTCTGATATTAATTTGGCCCATATGGGGAAGTGAAACAATTACATCAACATTTTAGAGAAGACAGGATATTGATGTTGAGATGCCCAGAGAGGAAGGAACTGCATTTTCGGTCCAATGAGCTCAGCACTATAGATTGAATTTGTGCCATTTTACACATTCTGTGATGGGAGTTTTTTCTTAAAATCTACTCTTCTAAACCACTACCTCAAAAAATCTTGAGGCATTGAGCTGGCAACGTTCACTCCCATTCATGAGCCTGAAAAACCTAAGACTTGGATCATTGATGACCAAGGAAATTCATGCTAAAGCCACAGACCCCTCACCCGAGGGAGGCTCTCCCTCTGTGTCCTCACTACCAAACTTTTCCCAGCTCCTGCATGGCATGCACTGCTTTCCCTCTAGGAAAATCTCTTACGGGGTAGCAGGCTAGTGCCATCACATGGCAGGGTGAGACTACTGGCAGAGCCTAGAATGTAGAGAGTAACATGAGCCTTTACAGAATTTATTAAATGGTCTTTCGAATCAAGAGCATTCCAGCAGTTGTAAGAGCCTCAGGGCAAATGGATTCAGCAAGAGCCAGCATGGTATCTTGGAGTCTGTCTTACTAACTCGGGGATGGTGGACCCAGAGACTAGGTCATAAGCTTCTCTGGAGATGGCCTCATGATCTTGTGATCTCTGTGGGTCAAATAAATAAATAAATAAATTCTTTAAAAAATAAAAAACTGTATCTAAATCTGATACTCATGTATCCTTATGGACTCCTGGTTGTAGGCTGAAACATACATTCATTCATTCCATAGGTATTTTTAGAATCCCTGCTGTGTGCCAGACACCACATTAGATATTAGGGATGAGTATAAGATATATTTCCAATGTTAGAGGAGCTTCATGGGGGCAAACAACTCATAGTAGGCAACTACAATGCTATGGAGAAAATGTTAAAAAGGGTTGGGCATCAAGAGCAAAAACACTTCTAATGCAATACAGGGAAGAAGGTAATCTTAAGTTTAAATTTAAAAGATGACAAAGCATTTTCAAGGCATGTAATTGGGTGAAGAATGTTCTAGTAGGAACAAAGAGTCATGGGAAGTCTCTTAACATAGGCCTTATCTCTACCATCTGCTGTCAGAGTTCTGAAATTAGACTCTCAGGGTTTGAATCCCAGGTCTGCTGTCTACTTGCTATATAACCTTAGGCAGATTATTTAATCTTTTGTGCCTCTGTTTCCTCATTTGTAAAACAGGGGCCAATATTAGTACCCGCTTCCTAGGGCTGTTGTAAAGAGTGAGTTGCTCCATGGGAAGCATAAAGACCTGTGCCAAGTATGTGGAAAACATTAGCTTTTTATTATTTTGTGTAATGGTTACAGTTATTCCAAGGGTGATTTCTAGGGCTGGGCAAACAGGAGACAGGGATCTGCTCCTATGGCATTTTAGTTTCTGGAGCCATCCCAAATCCAACCCATGGACCCTCAAGATTTTTAGATTTAGAGGCACACGGCATTCTACCCAGTTACCTTGTCGGCTGGGACTTGCTCAAGGATGAATATAAAATCTATTTCCACGAGAGCCATTGCTCTATGACTGCCAGTTGTCGAGCTAGCGGGCTTGATCCAGTGAGCAATTGTAATGCAGGTGAATGTTATTCATTACATAATAGAATAGCTATTCAAGTTCAAACTCCCTAAAATTATTTCATGAAACTGGGGCATTACAACAAAAGAAAACTAGGGAGAATAAAGTTTCCATGTGTAGCTGTCTCACATTCGAGTCCCAGGCAGCACTCCAGGGCTGGGAATGAGAAGTTCTGTTCAATATGCATGTGAATGTGTCAGATGCATCTCTGTAAGAGGAAATGAGAGCCGAGAAAACCAGGAAAGAATACACCCGGGGTCACCTTGGTGGCAGGGACAGGGACCGATATGGCTGGGAGGAGTGGGCCATAGGGAAGAAGGAACAAGTAAAAAAAGAAAAGGAAAGAAAAGAAAAGAAAAGAAAAGAAAAGAAAAGAAAAGAAAAGAAAAGAACGATGAACAAAGGCAATTAACATGGGCTAGGATAGTCTGTATGCCTTTATGTGAATTGATCCACATGCAGGTTTATGCATACGGAAATTAAATAACAAGAGAAGATTATTAAGAGGGGATTCTCTTGACTTACCATTGTTACAATAAAAAGTAGACAGTGCATAGGCACTGTGAATTCTTACTAGCACAAAACAAAACAAAAAAGAACAAAAAACTTGATTGCCCCATGGTAGTAGCTTGGTATCCTACATATTTCTGTTCTAGTAAAATAGTGCCTTTTCTTTCTTTATGCCTTGTTTCTTCAGTGAGTCCCTACTGATTGGAAGCAAAGTGTCTAAGTACAAGGATAAAAGGTTTACTAAGAGATGGTGTCCCCGTCCTCTAAGAGCTTTGGGTGGTATGGGAGCCCGATGGGGAGAGGCCTAGAAGAACGGGGTGCACAAGCAGGCACTGGTGAGCTTGGGGTATGGAGGGCTAGCCAAATGCTGGGGAGCAGGGAGCTAGGAAACTGCCCACAGTGGGGACACAGTCACTGTATTTTGAAGGCATTAGACCAAACAGGATGAGGCAGAAGAGGCACAGAACAGGAAAGGCATTACTCCTGGAAGGGACTTTAATGAAGGATTATATAATAAAAGACAGGTAGGCCTTATCTCTACCATCTGCTGACTGTGCTTTGGGGTCAGACATCCAATATGCTAGAACCTACTTGCTCATCCAAAAGTGGGGAGAAAAATCAAGGGACAGACAACTGAGTGGTTCTGAGCCTGGCCTTTGCAACCTGGCTGCTGGGTTCCAATGCCTGATTTATTGATTACTAGCATCACAGCCTTGGACAAAACACTTTACCTCTTTAGAAAGGGGACAATGATGCCATCTGCCTTGTAGGGCTGCACTGATAAGAGTTCCTAGTGCACAGACCTTATCAGGCAACATTTAGTCATTGTTATTATTACTAAGCCACAGGTTGCTTTGAAGAATAAATGAGACTGCATTTAAATATGCTTTGTAAATCATAAAGCACTGAATAAATTGTGATCTGGTGCAAATTATATTAGAAGCACAATTATTTTTTAGAAAGAAGGAAAAAACACACTGCTTTTGCTTTTTCATAAAAGAAAAATTTCCCTTTTAAATAGCGCCAGGAAAATCCCTGGTCACAGATGCTCTTGAATTCAATTTTTCGAAGTTGGTTCAATTGAAGAATTGTCACTTTGGGTTCTGCTGGCCTATGTTTGACGTAGAAAATGCAATGACGCTTCAGGAAGGAGGGGGCAGGGTGTCTCAATTCAGTAAGAGTTAGACATGAGGAAATGACTGGGGGCCTAGGGAGCTGCCTGCATCTCAGCCTTCCAGCATCTTCTTTCCTGTCTATTTCTCCTCTGCTCCCCGTGTCATGGTAGTCACTACATCCAGCCCTAGTCATGAAAAGTGGGGCTGATCCTGTTTCCACGACCCAGGTCAGCACTTTGCATAGCTGACCTATGGGAACTCATGTAGGCAGATGAACTCGGAAAAGTTTTAAACTCTTGGATCTCTAAGAGGCTTTGAATGTAGGTCAGCAGATAGTCTCCTCCTCTCCTGAGAAGCTTTCACAGCAGACAGGAGATGTTTAGTGGATTGAAACTCATGAAACTCATGAGATAAAGGAGGAGGAATGTAGAAAAAGTGCCTCTTCGTATGGGTTGAATTGTATTCACAAGAAGTCATGTTGACGTTCTAACCCCCAGGCCCTATGAATGTGACCTTTTTTTGGAAACAGGGTCTTTGCCAGTGTTACAAAGTCGAGATGGGGCCATGAGCCCAGCCCCTGATTCAGTATGACTGGTGTTTGTACAAAAGGGAAAGACGGACACACAGGGAAGACGGCTGTGGAGGAGGCTGGAGGCAGAGACTGGAATTGCCAGCAGGATTGCGGGCTCCCATCAGAAGCTAAGAGGCAAAGGGTTTGACCCAGAGAGTCGGAGACACTCTTGGAGAGCAGAGTCTCAGAGGAACCCTGCCAGCACCCCGCCTTCAGACTTCCAGCCTCTAGAACAGGGAGAGGATACATTTCTGTTCCTCTAAGCCATCCAATTTGTAGGTATATTATTATAGCTGCCCTAGGGAATGACTATAGCCTCTGAGTCCAGATGTGCAGCCTGAATCACATCCAAGCCCTTGCAAGGGGAGCTAGACGGAGCAGACACACGGGGCAGCTGGGAGAAATTATCTGTTTAAGACTCAGTGTCCTTCAATGTAGGAATAATAACAATTAGGAAAACAAGTAGGAATAATAACAATCCCTACTTACGGAGTTGTTATGAGAACTAACGTGGACAGGTTTGCATGTTTGCATGTGTGGCACCCACAGCAGTGACCGTATGCTGTGGGACAGCAGCCACTGTCACATGAGGAAAGTGGCCAAGTGCAAGGTAGAGCCTGTGCTATTTTGCCTCTTGGTCCAATGTCCCTCTTGGCACACCATTGCATCTTTTAATGCTGTGGACAGTGATTATGATGACACCCAGCATAACCCCAGGCTCAGATGAGAGCTGGGGTATGGGATTTAAATAGAGACAGAAGGTCCTGGGAATTGAGACAGTGTCTCTGCATTGGCAACACTGTATATGCATTTCTGAGCCAGAGCTTTTAGGTAATGGATTGGGTTCTGTGAAATAAATTAGTCCCTTTCCAGCCTCGTGAGTGCCTTGACTAAAGATGCTCAGAGTTCCTTTCATGATGAGGTGCCAACCTTGACCTTGTCTGTGTCTTACACAGCAAGGAGGGGCTGTCCCCGTGTGCGGCACGGATGTGCACCAAGTTGCCCAGAAGTTTCACCAGCAGCCTGCCTGCCAGCCCAGGGGATAGGTCAGATTTTTGGTTCAAAGATACTGTTATGCAGTGGATTTCCAAAATGATTTGTGAAGACCTCATTTGTCTTTTAGTTTCTGTACAAGTCATGGTATGAGACACGACCAATGCACACCTTCAGGAAGGTGCCTTTTGCTTCTGACAATTATCTTAGTCATTGGAAAACAGGGACAACCAACGGTGCCATCTCATGCCAGTATTCAGGGAGGTAGGAATAGTATACGTACGATTTAATCCTCTGACAGATCTTGGCCAAAAATGGGAGCGAACAAATATCAGAACTACTTCTGGAATGTTTCTGGAGAGGAGAACAAAAATAACAAAAAGAGTTGCTTAGTTCACGGAATAGCCCTGCAACTTATAAAGCTCCTTTTTCCCCTGCTGGCTCCATAGTCTGGATTTCGGGAGCCTCTTTCCTTTAGAACCTGGGCCATCTCGTTTAACTGAACTGACCTCTTGTTTCTGTCTGCACACTCTGCCCTCACTCTGTCTTCATGCCTTTGTTCTTGCTGGGGTCTCAGCCTTCAGTTGCCCCTTCCTCCTGCTGCCTGCGACCCCCACCTTCACCTATGCTCCATTTCTTCCCCAAAAGGTCTGGCCCACCATGATCTGTTCCACTTGTGCAAACAGCATTCTTCTACCTCCTTGTACCCAAGGGCTTTGGGAAAGGGTTTGAAAAAAGAACGTGTTCCAATAGAATAATCCCAGCCTATTATGAGAGAAAGACAAGACTAATGGGAGAGACATGCCAGGGCTTGGGAAGAAGGAAGGAGGAAGTCCCCTTTCCTGGGGGGTGCCGTGGGGGCAGGTGAGGGGGACGGATGAAGCTCCTGAAGCGTCATGAGCACGGGATTTCAGAAAGCAGTTTCCATAAGACTCTGGCTGTGTGACGGATGGAAAGCCCCGGCTTTTGACTAAGAGATATGTTTACAATGATCATGGTTTCCATGATATGTTCCTCAGATGAAAGTAAAAGGTAACAGGGTTGAAAAAGTTAGAAACTAGCATTTATCGGTGAGCAGGGAGAGAGGGGTGATTTTCACCAGCCAGAAGAGTCCTTCAGACAGCCATGAGTTGGATCAGTAGCGTCGGTGATACATTGACCCTGACAGAGGAGAACAAAGCAAACTCATTTTCGTGCTATGAATCGAAGTTGAGCAAAACTTCGTGAGGTTTGCTCAGCTTTCTAGAATGAGAGGAGCAATCCTTATTGGTGCCCCATCCATGTGTAAGATACAGAGACAGAAGAGGCTGTCCTTGTCCTCATCAAGCTTACTGCTTAGGGGAGTGTACGGGAGAGCATCTCAGCTCTTGGTGTGCTTTGGGATGTCTGCAGTGGTCCCGGCATTAACACAGCTGTCTAGAAACCCAGTGGAGGAGGCAGGAGATGAGCGAGAAGTCCTGTAGGAAAGATGCTGGCAGGAAGGGACAGATATTCTAGGCTTTGTGACCCCAAGTGTGGTCCAGACTTGCTATAGGTACAATTTGTGCACCCCTCCCTGCTCTACTGACTTGGAAAGCCTGGGGTGGGTCCCAGAAATCAGTGTTTCCTGAGTCTCCAGGTCATTCTGATGGTTGCTAAAGTTTGAGAACCACTGATGAAAGTGTGATCACAAACTCAGAAAGTGTGCCTGGGAACTTTCGGAAATGCAGAGTTTGGGGCCCCACAGCAGACCTGTTGAATCAGTCTGTGTTTTATCAAGGTCCTAGGTTACTGAGGTGATTGCTGAAGCGGGGGAAGCCTGGGGCTTTGGAGAGGGAGCGCCCTGTGAGGGGCCGTGGAAGTGTGAGGTGTAGTATCAGGGGACTGCCGAATGTCTCACCCTGGCTGTGGGATAGCAGAGCACAAGGACGTGGTGAACCCTGGAGGCAAGGAGTCAGCGTGACCAGTCTAAGATGTCGCACTGTGTGCTCTCCCCCATGGAATGATTACTGAAGGGTTAGCCGAGGGATCCCATTTGTATTTCAGGAAGGTATCCTGGGGGTGAGAGGGTGGCCCGGAGGAGGTGAGCTGGGGCAGAGAGACCCGATCCTGGGGTTGCTAATCTCAGCATTAGTGCTATTTTGGGGCTGAATAAGTCTTCGTTGTGGGGCTGCGATGTGCCTGGTGGGATGTTTAGCAGTGTATCTGGCACCGAGCCATTCAGACGCAAGCAGCCCCAAAATGTCACCAGACATTGCCAAATGTCCTCGGGGGAGAGGTGGGGAGGATCAAGTTGCTGCTGACTGGGAACCACTGCTGTAAGGCGGGAGGAGGGGGATGTCAGGCAAAGGAGGGGTGTTCAGAAGGTTGAGTCCAGAGACCTGATAAGTGAGAGGGATGAGCATTGCGGACACACCGTAAAGCAAACACCAGCATGAAATTATACGGCAACAAGGGTGGCAGTTTGGAAATACAGACACATTCTGAGACTCAGAGCTCCAAGGCAGGTTGCATTTGGATGTCTGAGCTCTGTCTTTGAATATTTACTTGAACCTGAAGGCCTCAGTCTAATTAACCTAACGACCAGGTAGATTTTAACACTGATGTAACCAATACATCAGAAAAATTTACATGGACAGCCTTATCATTACTGCACAAGAGCTACAAAAGAATTAAATGTTATATCTGCACAGCTGTTCACTGTCAGAATTCAATGGAAGGCTGCGGCTGCCTCTGACATTCATTGTGCAGAAATGGGGTCTAGGGTGTGTATAATAGATGATGAAGCTTGCCCAGGGACCACCTGGTCCCCCCACCCTGAACTCCTCCTGTTCAGACAGAGGTTTTAATTATCCGGTCTTTTCATCACATGGCATGGGAAGGACTAGCCTCTTTTCCTTTCCTTGCAAAGAGAAATGAGACAGACACAGAGTAATGTTGCAGAGTTCCTCCCTTGCAGCTTGCCAGCCCCTTCCTTTCAATCTGAACTTTGCTAGACAGAGGGAAAATGAGAGCTGTTATTGATTCAGCAATGGTTTTAAAATATTGCACCTGGCGGCATGTAATCCCATTTAAATGAAAGTCTCAGTCTGGGCTGTCCCTGGGCACAGGAGCCACGCAGCATCTTCATTTAGCAATCTATTCGAACCAGTTTCTGCTTGTATCCTGAGCTTTCCCATGCACCAGGATGTTAAATGAAAACAGAACAATACACAGGGGTTGAATAAAGAAAAAAAAAATGTGGTGACTGGGGTAAACAGAAGGTCAAAGGGGAGAGAACAACTACTCTTCTATACACAGCCAAAATGAAGTTGGATTTCTCCATGGTGAAGTGCTTTTCAACACTTGCTACATATTATTTTACCTGGTTTTAATTGCACCGGGGAAGATGATTCTATTAAGTAGGTAGGTTTTTGATGAGTGATATCAAGTACAGTTGCACAGGTCATGCACTGCATTATTTAAACCTACATAGCCTGTGATGTGAATGGTGCTTCTTGAAAGTTAGTGCTGAGGAGGTTGAGAGCTATTGGCATAGTGGAGAAGGTAGGAACTTGGAAGTAGCTAGATCTGGATTTAAATGGTGGATTTCTCCTTTACTAGCTATGGGGAATGAGTGTATTACTTAACATACCTGATCCTTAGTTCTCTCATCTATAAAATAGGGTTGATAACAAAAATATACTATTTTCTATGAGTTTTTGTGAGAATTCAACAAATTGATTCCACAACTCAGGTACTCTAAAACTTAGATGCTCAGTTTTCTGCTGGATCCATGAGGAGCCTCTCAGGGCCTCACTGAGATGCAGATATTTTCTGGAACATTCCCTTCCACAATACTTCACTTTTCCCCAGTCTGATAGGCTGTGCTGAAATGATATGCAACCCACTGTATGTGTCCTACATCCCAGCCAGGTCTCCTGTTAGACCAGCCATCACAACGTAACTAATTGTAGCTGCTATCATCTGAGCAGTAACTGAAGAGACACTTATTGGCATTTTATGATTATTTTTTCCTTGATAGCTTTGATCTAGAGAGTACATAAATTGGAGGAGGTTTTGAGGGGTTTTGTATTAGTGTTTGGTAGTTTGTTTTTTTGTTTTTGGCTTCTCACTGGAAATTATTGGAATCTGGCCCTATGAATTATGCTTGCAATTCTGATGACAGAAACGAAAAATCATAAAATCCTAATTAGCTTCTGAGCTAATGCCAAGGCAGTTTGTGCTGGTGGAGTTAACAATGCTCCTAGAAGAAGTTTTTAGATGCGTGTGGAGAAGAAGGAAAGAAGGATCGTATTGTTCTCCAGTTTTGTTTAGAGCTCTGAAGGTGGTCAAGGGTTTCCTATGATGTTTCCAATTCCCTTTCTATGGCTTCAGCTGATTAGCTAACCCACTACTGTTGGTCTTTAATTACTCACTGAATTAAATAATGGTTGACAACATTGTGATTGATTAACTGATTGCATAGAAATGCCTGAATAATGCCATTCCCTGCATCCCAGCTCTGTACATCAAAACCCATATGCCCCCCAAGAGTGGGGCTGCCAGATAAAATATGGCACTGAACATACTTACACTAAAAATTTATTCATTGTTTATCTGAAATTCAAATTTAACTGGTCTCCTCTATTTTTATTTGCTAAGTCTGGCAAACTGAGCCACGAGGGCTTTTCCTCCTCCTTATTTCTGTGCTGCCAAATCAAGATTGCCTTAAATGTACTGCATCGGGGGAATGACGAGCAGGGTGATGAGGGAGAGGCTGAGGACAAAGGCCATGCCCTCTCATCTCTGAGGAATGCTTCCTTATGGCCAGGATCTTTAGCATGGAGGGAGACTTGGTTCTTTGAAGGTTTACTTTTCTGCTTCCTATCCAGTTGGGGCTCATTTGCATTCGGGGCCTAAGTCAAATACTTGACTCCCTGATAATCAATTTGAACTAAACATGGTATTGATTGAGTGCTAGAGAATTTCCAGGCATGACACCAACACTTGACACACATCGTTCTCTTAGTCCTCACAGCCATGCTTTGACAAAGGAGCACTACCACTGTCTCTATCTTGCTGATAGGGAAACTGAGGCTCACCTTGAAGTCACATATTTAGAAAGTGGAAGGTCAGGGGCACCCAGGTGGCTCAGTGGGTTAAAGCCTCTGCCTTCAGCTCAGGTCACGATCCCAGGGTCTTGGGATCGAGCTCCACACATCGGGCTCTCTGCTCAGCAGGGACCCTACTTCCTTCTCTCTCTGCCTGCCTCTCTGTCAAATAAATAAATAAATAAATAAAGTGGAGGGTCAGAAAGCTAGAAAGCTAGAGCCTCCTCTAAAATGGTCTGCTGGTGAGTAGCAGTTCTCAATTGCACATACCAGAGGATGTTTGGCAACATCAGGAGCCATTCACAGTTGTCACGACTGGGGAAGGGCGACGTGGTCGCGGGCATTTAGTGGTTAGAAGACAGGGATGTGGCTATACACCCTACAGTGGACAGGACAATGCTCGCAACCAGGGAGAAACTAGCCCCAAATGTCAGTACTGCCCAGTTTGAGAAACACTGCTGCTGGGAGAGAGGGAGAAGAAAAAGCGGGGGGGGGGGGGGTGCTCACTTTCCTACTGCACTGCAGCGATGGTGTGTTGTGGGCATGGATCTGGAGTAGCCCATGGCCTCAGGGGTGTAAGAGCAGGGGAAGGGGAAGATGAAGGCACCCAGCACAACGCTGCTGTTCTCATCTGCTGCTTACCAGAATGGGGGATTTCTTCACAATCTGTCTCGCCTTCTCTAATGTAAATTTCCATGGCTCCTATAAAAACAAAGTTAGACAACATTACAGCTTGCGCTTCATCTCTTCTTTGTATGTCTTCTCTGAAGTTAGGGCTTTTAAAGTCCATAAGTTTGCAGTAAAGAAATGATTCCCTAAAACTGTGAAAAAAAAAAAATTCGCAAGAAGGCGATTTCATGCTAATAACTCTTTATTAAAGGATTTACTCTGTGCCAGATGCCAGGCTAAGTACTTTGCAAACAGGATCTTATTTAATTTTCACAACAGCTCTGAGAGATACGACCTTTTTATAGATGAGGAAATTGAGATGCAGGAAAGCTAAGAAGCTGGGTTAAGATCGCAGAGCCAGGTCTGGCAGAGACCCAGTCTAAACTTTCACCTTCCTACCTGCTCTACTATGTGGAGGCCTCTAGATACCTCCTCCTTATGTCTGGAAGCCCCATGGCAGAAGGCTGCCAACAGCTCACCTGAGTGGTGACTGCTCCCACACAAGGGAACACCCCATCTCCCATGCACAAACTCCTCTGGTTCCTCACCCCTATTCTTTCAGCCATGTCTACAGCAACCAGGTTTATGTTTTTAGTTCACATTCCATGTGTAAACACGTAGGTGATTACGACCAATGACTATTGCTACATAATCCCATATTTGTATACTTGTGGGCAGTTTGGGAGAAAAGTAACCCTTAGGGAAGAGGGTGGGAGAATTTGCTCCCAGCACTGCTTCCCAAACCTTTTGCCCTCCCCCCATCTGGACTTAACCACATTCTTCCTTGTGCTGCTCTCTGTAAAACCTAGGAGAGCCTGGGCGATGGTTTGCACACCGGGGTTCAAATCCCAGGTCTACTGAGTATGAGCTGTGTGCCCTTGAGCAAGTTAAACTCTGAGCCCTTCAGTATCTACAGATTTACTTCCTTAACATGTAAGAAAGCCCTATTTTTGTCATCTGTAGTATGAGGGTGATGTCTACCTCCTAGGAGTGCCGGGAGGATGACAGGACATCATGCATGGAAACCCCTAGGCCAAGGCCTGCCCCAATAATCCCCAGCTCAGTAATTGATGGGTTGGTTGGAAAATTTCTGTTTCAGCTCCGGATGTCCACTCACACACATCAGTAGGGAAGCTGGGATTATGGGAGAGTGCCATAGTTCCCACTCCAGGAAACTGAGAACAATGCCCTGCATTTTAGCAGAAAGAATGGGCACTGGAATGGGATTCTGGAGCTGGCTGACAGCAGGAGAGGCCTCCTGGGACATGGGGCCCTTGCTGCTAATGGACGTTCAGGACTTGTGTCCCTGCTTGACTCCTTTGTATATTCTTCACCCCTGGGGAGATGCCTCCCTCCATTATGGAGCACCGTGCTATTCCGAAGACCTCAGCCATGCAGAGCGAACACGGGTGGAGGAGTGACCACTCTGTGTGAGCTTGGGTTGGAGCCAACTTTCCAGCAGGTGCTTTAGGAAGGAGGAGAGCAAAGCTAGCCACAAGAGCTAGCTTGCCCTCCACAGGCTGGCTCTGAAACCCTCTCCCTGGCTTCTGCCCCACATCACACTCCTCCAGCTCAAATTCAAAGGAGGACAAACTAAGCCCCTGTACAGTGTATGTTTCATAAAATACTGAACCACGAATGTGCCAGTTGATGAACACCCACGTCCCTGAGCCCCTGAGTGTCCCCATCATCGATCTGGCCATACAGCCTCTCCCTAGAACTTCCAGACTTCCTTATGATCCATCCACAAAGGGGCCAAGGTCATGGTACAACCTCACGGGCACCTGTAGACTGAGATCCAACACTACACCCAGTGTCCAGTCTGATTGGCTGACAACAGCCCCAAAACAATTCATTATAATCCTCCCTTTAAAATCCTAGATGCGTGAATGCAATTTTGGCTTCTTCTGGAAATTCTCACAAATCCTGGAAGCTCTCTGGTAAGTAAGCCTCTTGGGCAAGGTCAATATAAGAAACTGGATCTGGGCGCAAATTTCTGTCACAGTGCCCTTTTTGGCTGCTCTCATTAACCTAAAACTCATTCTCTGTAATACCATAATGTGATGTTGGTGTCCCTCCACCTTAATTACGTGCCCGTTGCTTCTCTGCTTGGAAATACCCCTTTCATTCTAAAGCTCAGCTCAAGCACCCGAAGGGCCTAAAGCTGTCCATGCTACACACTAGATGCTCAACTGATATGTAAATAAAAAGCAAGAGAAAACCTGTAGGATATTATGTTAATCAAGGAAAAGAGGCTCCCAGATATTACACACAGAGAAAAGAAATCCTGCAGAGAAATATGCCATAATAATTGCAGGTGACACCTTTTTTTCCTTTTTGGTTCTTTCTTGTATTTTCTAAATTTTCGATAATGAGCACAAATTCAGCAATGCATGCTTTTTAAAAAGAACTCAATATATATTGCCCTGTTCCTTCCTGAAGAAACAAAAACATGATCACGGCATAGGGACGCAGTGAGAACACTGGAGATCTGGTGCGAAGAGACATTTCTGCCCTCCCAGGGTTTCTGGGTAGTGGAGGAGACAGATGAGGAAGGAGCACAGCAAGCAGAAGCGAGAGGGGCAGAAAGAGGCCTCAGCAGGGTCCTTGTAGGACAGGCCACTTGGTTCCCCTTAAGGGGGCTAATTTGTTTTTCATCCGGCTCCGTTCTCTGAGGGGACCGATGTGTAGTGAGGGATAAAGACCAGCAAGCAAACCAAACAAACCAAAAGCCCAGTGACAAGGGCTGCACCAAATACCTTCTGACCCCCATAGTGCCATGTGTGATGATGCTTCTGTTGACCTCCCTGGAAGGCCAAGGGCAGGATCATCAGGACCTGGCTTGACTAGAGTGTCACTTGCTCCCATAGTTCAAGTGCACAAATGTCAACATAAAAAAGAGAATATAGATACCAGGCCTGATCTTCTGTCCCCAGAAGAAAATGGATGTAAGGATTCAAAGATACTTGGAGGGGCAACTGGATGGCTCAGTCAGTTAAGCATCTGCCTTCGGCTCAGGTCATGATCTTCCAGACCTGGGATCGAGCCCCAAGTGGGGCTCCTTGCTCAGCGGGGAGCCTGCTTCTCCCTCTCCTGTTGCCTCTCCAACTGCTCATGCTCTCTGTATCTCTCTGTCTCAAATAAAGAAAATCTTTTTTAAAAACTTAATAGAAAGATACTTGGAAAAGCTAATTTTTTTGCTTGTTGTGATGACAGGCAAATGGGCAAATTGTTAGCCATGGGCAAATGAAGATAATTACTCTCTCTCATCGGTAACCTTTCACTGCTGGCAATCTGGTGCTTACAGCGCTGCTTCTGAAGTATGAGGACCGCTCTTGCATCCTCCAAAAAATTAAGACTTCAGAATAGAGGGGGCAACTGTAATCAGAGGCTGCAGAGAACATTCGGGGCTAGATGGTGAGCTGGATATGACCCCTTTCTGGTTGGAAGCCATACTGGGATTTATGACTCAGAGCAATGATCTGAGGCATAAACAGATTCTCCATCAACAATGAGGAGCTTGGTTCTGGAGTGTTCATTTGATCCTGCAACATTCTATGGTCGATCCTTTCCAATTTCTCATTACTTTCTGCCTCTAGTTAGAGTGGCTCCTATTCCAGGCTCAAATCCTCTTCAGGGTCTCTTTAACATTCTCACGAGTGGCTTGCCAAGGAGGGCCCCACACAGGTTTACAAAGAAATAAGCTCTCAGCATGGGAGCTTTAGAGTCCCAAGAACCATGGATACATAGAGTGCATTTCTTTACTCAAGAATTTGGAAAATTCCAAGGACGATATGGCACCGTGTGCCAGCAGGCTACAAGACGGGGAGAGGTCGACCTTTTGCTTGATCATCAGAGCATAGAGTAACACATAGCCATGGTTGTTCACGGAAGACATCTGCCTAGAATGACTGAAGTGTTCATGCAGACCAGAGCCAGTCCAAAGTCTTTGGATAAGAGGAGAGGTTCGGTGACTCCCGATCTTCCATGGAAGATATTTAAATGCTGTACTGATCACCAGGTCACAGTCTCCATCATCATCTTCTATTTACAGTGAGTTTGGACTCCAGAGCGCTTGTGGGTTTGAATCCTAGCTTTGCCATTCACTAATTGTGGGACCTTGGGCAAGTTACTTAAGCACTCCGAGACTCACTGTCCTCCACTGCAAAATGGGGATAATACTCTGTGTGTGTGTGTGTGTAAAGAACAAGAAAGCCCTTGGCACAGTGCCTTGCATGTGGTAAGCACAACATTAGTGTAACAGCAACCGATGGTTTTGAGTCGTTAAGTCACTAATGCATAGCTGGAAAAATTACTGTAATTACAACATCAGCCTACAAAAATGGATGCCGTATTTCAATGATCTTCAAAACCACCCTGAGTGGAAAGCGGTGAGGTTACATAATGTAAGCAGGGCCACTCAGCAAACTGAGCAGACAGTACTCAAGTCCCTAGACTCCAACACCTTTTCCACCATGACCACATTGTTTCCCGAGAACAAAGTAAGCCTGAAATTTTAACCAAGTGAGAAAATATGACTCCCAAGGTTCCACCAGGGCTTAAGGGAATGCAAGGGGAATTCATGTGTGTAGGGGGTGCTTTCATGCAAAGGCTCACAGGGTCGAGGAGAGAGATGTGGCTCTGTAAGCCAACAACCCATGCACCTGTGTGTGGAAATGCAAGTACAAACATTGTAGCCAGCGTAGGACTGATCATAAGAGAGAAAGAAAGTCATTCAGTCAGTCATTTTGTTGGGCTGTCATTCACTCTACTCATTCATTCCACAAACGCTTACTGATTATGCTGCGTGGCAAATTATGTATCAGGGCTGTAATAGTGAATGAGACATAATCCTTCTCATCAAGGGTTTTATAACCTGGGAGAGACGATTGGCAATAAAATGTAATTAGAATACAATGTAGCAAGTGTTAAGTAATAAGTACCATTATTCCTATTTTACAGATGAGGTAGACTGAGTCTTAAGAGTGGCTAAAATCCAAAGTCACAGAGCCAGTGAGGGGCACAGTCCAGATTCAGTTCATACCCCCTGGGCACAAAACCTGTGCTTTTAACCCTGCTCTGGGAGTTGTTAATAGGTGGGCTAGAAAAGAAAACTGTTGTTGTTTTAAGTTGAAGAAGTTGGGGAAATCTGCGAACTAAATGTTCCTCTGAGAGAGCCCTGACACACATTAGCATAGTCAAGGCTTTCAGCCACTTTGTGTTAAGACGCACTAGTTAGGAAAGCATTTCCAAACATTCAAATCTTTCAGCCAAAGCGTAGTGTACCGTATTGTCTATGATGGGGAAACACGTAAAGAACACAGTGAACGGGGAACGCTCCAGAACTCGGGATCATTTCTCCCGACATTTTAGGAGTATTGGTGAATTGGACAAGACACCTTCGTTAATTGGGCCTTCTCAGGTTTTGTGATGTTAAATAATTAAATCCTGGTACACTCAGGAGAGAAGGAAGTAAAGAGAAATAGTATTTTTAGGCACGAGTTTCTCCGGTGAACAATTTTTAGCAATTGCATTCTCTACTATCAATTATAGCAGCAGGTAGATTTAAAAATTACAGAAAGTGCCTTTTGTTCACTTCACACTCCTGACAACAGTGACAGGTACCCACAAAGGAGAAAGCCCCTTGGGAAGTGAAATGATTTTAGATGCAAGATTTTTATTGTCAAAGAGCAGGCACGTACACGAGAGGGTTTGAGGGTGGGGGGGATTTCACTGATCTACTTGGATCTTCTCTAGAAGTTTATTAGGACAGGTTTTTTTCCCACACCCCCATACTTAATGGTGTAAGTTGATTCAAAAACGAAGCAAGACTTGAGAGACGCTATCTCCAAAGACTTGACCACCAGAAGCAGTAAGCACAGGATACCTCTAATGTAAGGCAGACTAGAAGAGTCAAGAGAAGGGAGGAAAAGCCCTTTAAGGTGATTTCTATTAAGTAGAAAGACAGAGGTGGGAAGCGCCTCTACTTGTAAGATTTTATGAAATCCTGGCATGTCTGGCCTTTGGGTGGGCTCTGCTCATCTGTTATTGTATCTCTATTCCACTGTATCCTACAGTGGTGATTTTCCAGTACGTAGGATGAGGTCTACCAAAGCCCAGTTTGATTTCCATGATTTCCATGTTCCAACGAGGCCCAGCTCTAAAGGGCATTTATGACTCTTAGCTGTGTGGAAAAAATGAAGTCAGTTCATGCCATCTTCTTCCTCCAGGAGCATGAAGGAAGCGGGGAGAGGGGGCGGGAGGAAAGGAGGGACAGAAATACGAAAGAAAAAAGCCATTATCTTCAAACGTATTCCCTTTTTATCACTGAATAGCTCTTCTTCATCGGTATTTTACCGTTAGCTACATTTTCTTCTTTCCTTCTCCTGGGCTACTTCTGCATTGTAGAGCTATTAGTATCATTAATATATTTAATCATACTATCCTTATTCTTCTCCCCAGACAGCATCTTTTTAAAAAAGCATTGTTTTAAACAGCACTACTCCCACTCCGCTCTTCTGACGTTGTCATCCATCGAGTTTCCCACCATCACTGCACACGTACAGCGTTCTTCGATGCTTCCAGGTCTGTACCAGGCATTGTATATGCTGTAGCTCTTCACCTTATACTGACAGCAGTAGGGTGGGGGGCGGGGATTAACAGTTCTTAATCCCGCTTTAGAGATGAGAAGTCCAAGAGCTGGCGCTGGAATTCTCCAAGGCTTCACAACCAACATTCTTCAGCTATATTTTGACCGTTTCTTCCCTAGAATCTGCGTGCACAGAAGTTCTCCAGTGCTAGACTGTATGGGCTGTTCTTATTACAGGTTATTGTCCTACTTTTTAAACACACGGTTTCTGGCAAATAAGTGGGTTAGTTAGATGGTAAATGTGGTTTGGTCATTGGGTTGTTTAGACCAACTGTTTTGCAACATAATATTCTATTTGTTGTCGCTGTTGTTATGATCTATTATTATTCCGTTTGCATTCAGGTTGCTAGATCAGTCTTGTCCAATGTTTCACAATTAACCTGTGTTAGTTTCCTATTGTGGCTGTAACAGATTATCACATAGTGGCTTCAAACAACACCAATTTGTTATGTCACAGTTCCAGAGGAGGTCAGAAGTCTAAAATGAGTCTTAGGAGGCTAAAGCCAGGTTTCAGCTGGGCTAACAGTTGTAGTCCCGGGGGAATATCCATTTCTTGCCGCTTTGGTGTTTCATGGCTGTATACACCCCTTGGCTGATGGCCTCCTCAGTCCATCTCTGTTGCCGTATCTTCTTCTCACATTCGGATCCTCTTGCCTCTCTCTTATAAGGACCCCTTTGGATTACATGGGGCTCATCCAGATGATCCAGGAGAGTTTCCCCATCTACAAATGCCCCGCAAAGTCCCTTTTCCATATAAGGTAACATTCACAGGTTCTGGGGATAAGATGTGGACCTCTTTGGGTCCACTGCTCATTCAACAAGTATTTATTGAGGGATTAATAAGTGCAGTGAATTGTGCTGGGCTCTGGGGAAATCACACATAACAGCATGTGCCTGGGGGATACAACAGCTGGGTTAGCTGTTGCCATGGAATTTATACCTTAACAGAAGGAGCAGATGTTAAATAATAATTGTATAATTATTTAGCTTATTGTGCAATTGTTAATTATAATTGGAACACGTTCTGGAAGGAAGGGGTCTGATGAAAGGCAAGGAAGTCTGGACACCAGGAAAAGCTTCTTTGAGGAAATGACTTCAGAACTGAGTTCTGATGTGGCTGACTATTTAGGTGAAGGCAAGGGCCAAGAGTGGATATTGGGAGACCATTGATTAAAACTTTAGGGAAGCCTGGCTGGCTCAGATGATTAAGCGTCTGCCTTAGCTCAGGTCATGATTCCAGGGTCCTGGGATCGAGTCCCATATCAGGCTCCTTGCAGTGGGGAGCCTGCTTCTCCTTCTCCCACTCCCCCGCTAGTGTTCCCTTTCTTGCTGTGTCTGTGTCAAATAAATAAAGAAAATTTTTTTTTGAAAAGTCAGAATTTGGGGACGCCTGGGTGGCTCAGTCATTAAGTGGCTGCCTTCAGTTCAGGCCATGATCCCAGGGTCCTTGGATGGAGGCCCGCATCAGGCTCCCTGCTCAGTGGGAAGCCTGCTTCTCCCACTCTCACTCCCCCTGCTTGTGTTCCCTCTCACGCTGTGTCTCTGTCAAATAATAAATAAAATCTTAAAAAAAAAAAATTTAAAAAAGTCAGAATTTGAAGTATCTTTTGAACTGTTCAAATTCACTAGAGTCATTAGCTTTTCTTGAGCTAAGGAAAGAAAAGAGCATATTATCAAGAAAAAAACAGTTATTTTTTTAAACTTTTCTAAAGTAGGCAAGAAACATTTTTAAATCTTGAATGCCATATAAGTACATTTCTTGGAATCATTTGATTTCTTCTACTTAGCAGAAAGGGTAACTTAAATTTGCATTATTACTGCTGTATTTTGAAGCTTTTAAAGATCATATGAGTTTAATCACCTCCAAATTTGTCTTTAAACAAGTCTAAGTAGATAAATTCTCTAAGATTCCAAATATGGGCTTACACCAAAATAGAGGATGGTATCTCTGTCAAGATACCTCAAAATACCCAGAGAAAAGACTGAACAGTAGTCTGTATATCTGAGTATGGGGCTTAATGTTTTCCTCAGTTCTGTTAGCGTTTTAAGCCTTCAAGTCTTCAGGGAGCAATTTAATGGAGTAGTCTCTGATATTTAAAACCTTTCTGTTTCTTCAATAATTTCTTGTCTAATGACCTTCAAAGAGTTTTGCAAAGGCAAAATACATAAGAGATAGTTGGCCTCTCATTTAATTTTCACTCTTTTTGTTATGAGAAGAAGATTGGTATTTCCCCCTTAAATTTTTGGTCCTTTGATCTTCTTTCTCTGTGAACTAATTGTTTGTGACCTTTGCTCATTTTTCCTTTCTTTTTGATTTTATAAAAGCTCTTTGAATTGTGGAAAAATAATTCGTTGTGTGGCATATTACAAAAATATTCTCCCCATTTACTGTTTTTTTGACTTTGTGTACAGAAGGTTTTTTTTTTATCAGTCAGATGTATTCATAACTCCCTTTATGACTTCTGTATCACAAATCACAATTAAAATTGCTCAGATTTTTCTTCTTTTAAGGTTTCATTTTTAATGATTCAAACTTTAACTTATTTGGGATTTATCTGGCTGTAAAAAATAGATAAACGTTTAGCTTAAATTTTATTTCCAAATGGCTAGTCTTTAGTTCCATCCATTTATTGAATAAGCCAGTGTTGTACCACTGATTTGAAATGCTGCTTTTATCAAAAACAAGAGTCTCCAATGCACCTGGGTTTATTTTTAGGCAGTATACTCTGTTTCCTTTTCAGCTGACTTTGCACATCTAGAAGGCTATATCGCCCTGTCATTTATCTCATTGTTCAACAGTTCCCAAGATGTTTAAATAGGAACTTTACAAACATTGTCAAATAACTCCACAACCAGCAACTTAATTTGGATTTTGATTTCCCACCTGTAAAATTAGGATAACAGAATAAGCTTGCAGTTGTGTGGAAGGACTTTAAATGCTGTATGACAAGTACATAGGCCAGCTTTTGGTACAGGTATAACAACTCAAATTGTGTTTGCCGTCGCCTTTTATCATTCATCCCTAATGTGTGCCTGTCACACAAAAGGAGCCTAGAAAAGGTCTATTGTGGGAATAAAAGAATGACTGTCTCTGCCTTAAAAGCCTATCAATTTCACCCAAGACACTTCTGACCCTAGTGCCATTTCTAGTCCCGGTTAATAAAGATATGGTTACCTTCTAGGGACAAACATGGATTTATAAAATGGGAAAATTTATTAACTCTTCCAGAGTATTGAGGTAGTACACAAAAAAATGGTCCAAAATTGTAGGTTATTCTTCCTGGAATGTATGTTCCCATCACAAGTAACACCTGATATTTTAATAGTTTGCCAAGTTACAACTGAAGATCAGCCATCATTCAAGAAGGAAATTTCCTTAACCTGAAACTCTGATGATCACAAAAATGGGTATTATGTAATGATTTGTTTGCCCCTAAGCTTGGCTATGGGAGAAAAGTCACATACTGTACAGAGTTAGGGTGGAAAAAGGGGAAGAGCAAATCTGAGCTGGAGGGGTTGACCAGATGACCAAAGAGGAAGAGAGGCTTCTATTTAGTTTAGGTTTGAGCTACTATTTTGCTAGAATTGTCCATGACAGTAGCCACGGAGGCTCCAGTGTAGTGATGATGACAGAGGAAGTAATTTTTTTCTTCCATGTTTGAATACGGATTCTGTTTAATGGAGAGCCCTGAATTCATTTTTATTTTCTCATAAAATAGACAAGTCATCATTACAATGTTGAGAGGACAAAGGTGGACTTTAGAGACTCGGGTCTTATTAAACAGAGATGGAGTAGAGAAATGTACCCCCATACACACACACACCATATTGGACAAAACAGAACTCATTGAAAAACCTTGGGGGAAGATTAGCTCGCACATCTGAAAGCATTGTGCACAGAGCTCAGCTCATCCTTCGGAACAGAAGGGCCCAACTGACGGTCCAGAACAAAATGTAGTGATTCATGCATTTTAGAAATTGTTCAATTTCCTGTCCACTTGTAATTTTTCCTGAACTTTACTACCTGAGATATTTGAAGAGATGCTAGATTTTTTTTTTCACACTTACTGTTTAAAAAACGAAAGTAAGTTCCTGAGATCAGCTTATTTATCTCTCAGCTGAACAGCAAGAATTTGTTGCGTGACATTTTCTCATAAAAAGAGTACAAACTTATTCCTTCCCAAGCCTTTTTATGTCAGCTTTGTGGTAATTTGGGTCCCAAGAAAGCATGAGTTCCCTGTGTATGCATACACTCCCACACACTCAGCCTTGGAGAGCTTCGGGTTCCTGTAGCAATCAGACTCACTCAGGAAAAGCCATTTCAAAGTCTGGATTGCTTTCCTCAGGCAACGGGTCCCCTCACAGCAGTTTACTATTTTTCTGAAATACTTTTCAAAATTGGTATTAATATGGTACCTGCATTAGAATCACCATTTATGTATGATGAGATAAGAAGATGAAGACAAATGAGAAATAACTGGGAAGTTCTTCATAGCTCAAGGATGACCTCAATGCTAGACTAAGATGACTTAAAAGAAGATCGGCATTTCATTTCATATTTAACCCCCATTATACTTTATTTTATGTAGTGCTTCTTTGAAGTAATTTTTATTTTTTTAAAGATTGTATTTATTTATTTGACAGACAAAAATCACAAGTAGGCAGAGAGGCAAGCAGAGAGAGAAGGGGAGGGAGATTCCCTACTGAGCAGAGAGCCCGATGTGGGGCTTGATCCCAGGACCCTGAGATCATGACCTGAGCTGAAGACAAAGGCTTTAACCCGCTGAGCCACCCATGCGCCCCAATTTTTATTTTTATATTAGAATACATTTAATGTATATTTCAGGATATTTGCATTTTACTTCTCTTTTATGAACTTTTGTATTTGAAATGTATTAAATAGTCTGTTTTACTGATTTCAAGTACTTAAAATTTATTACGTGAAATAAATACCAAAACATGCTGAATTTTCACTCCAGAATTTGAATGACTCTTTAGTTTAGCACTGGAAGCCCTTCCAATCTGCCCCTTGTCTCCATTTCCTGCCTCCCTTGCGCTCTGCCTCATCCAGTGATAAATATGTCTATGTTTCCTTTCCCATATAGAACTCACATCTGGCTACCTCTCTTCCTTTGCTTAAGGCCCCTTCTCCTACCTGTGATGTTTACACTGAATAAGCACAACTGGTAGAATAGGCTCGTAGAGCAAATTCATTCTCTACTCCCCCCTCCCTCTGCCTCTCAGCCATTTAAATGGGTTGGAGGCCCCAGGGAAATGAGGAGAATCTATCTGCAGTAGAGCACATGCTCTGAATATAATTCTCTTTTAATGTGGATCAAAGTGGTGTCAAGTAGGTCTTGACTATGCCTTTGAGATGTCTGTGAATGTAGCATGTCCCTGCAGCTCGGGGGTGGTTAGGAAGGGCATCTGTTCCAAGTTACAGGGTGTGCCCAGAGGGAGCCGCATAAAGCCAGGGAGGCTCCACTCCTGGCCCGATGGGTGCTCTCTAGCACTGATCTAATAAAGACACAGTACACGTGGAAGAACCACATTCAATTTTCAGGGTCAGAGTGCTGCTCGGGCACATGCGTGCACATTTGCAAGAGTGCACGTGCACACGCATTCACGCAGCAGGTGCTGCCTAGTTTTGGGTGCAAATGAGATCAGAGTGGGGTATAAACAATACCCTCAAAGTCAGTAACAAAAAGCCACCTGGGTGGTCTTTACAACGCAGTCTGCAATTTCCTTCTTTCTGTTCCTTTCCTATTCTGTCTCGTCCTCCTTCCCCACCCCCCACCCCCAGCTGGTGCCGACTGAACACTGTAGACTGTTTCTTGCTTCAGTTAATCATGGATGACGCTCTGTCATTCTGAGCACACGACAGGTAAGGATATGACCTGCAGCTAAAAGATGGGCACAAAGTGGGCTTGGAATGTCAACTGCGCCATAGACGATGACTAGGCAGTTTCTTCAGGTCCCTAAATGTGCTTCCACTTTTACTTCTGTTCCTACTGCGGTCAGACCCCATTGCTCTGCACTTCTGGGTGCTGCCCACCAGAGCCCTGGAGCAGAAGGACCCCCTTCTTCTCTCCACCCTGCAGCATGCATTTCACAGGGACAATGGCTCGTGTCATGTTATTTGTATTTCACCAGAATCGGAAACACAAGCAAAGCAGGACACTGAGGGTGTAGAGTCCCATTTGTGAGGAATTAGTGACCCAGGATCGGTGGTTCAATTATAGAAGTAACCATAACCCCGGTACTAGCAAGTGGCCTAGAGCACAGTGGGGTAGAACTTGGGCAGAACTTTAAAAGACCTGGGGCTGAATCCTCTCGTTGCCACTTACTAGCTTTGTAATCTCTTAACTTCTCCTTGTCTCAATTTCTTCTCCCGTAAAATAACCCCCGCCCCCTGGGAGCACTGCTACATGAGATCACACATGTCAAGGGCAGTGCTGGCATATCATCCGGACACCAAACACGTGCCTGGCACAATGGAGGAAACAAAGATGGCAAGACACAGACCTGTCATCTTGATAAGCTTACATCTTCATAAGAAAATCTGTGTAAACTTAATATTTTAATATCGCTGTGCTATACTTTCCTCACCTATAACATGTGGACAACAACAATACCTATTCATAAGATTAAATGATTCATGTACATAAAGCATTTAGAACAACACCCGCACATAATAGCACTTCAAAAGGTATTTAAGATGTTAGTGGAGAACAGAGTTAATATTTTGCGGAGAGGATTAGGAATTATCCTACAGAGAAAGTGACAGAGACGTGAGCTCAAAGGATGGGCCTGGTAATGACAGGGCATCCTGGATGGAAGGAATGATTGAGAACAAGGGCACAGAGGTGGGAAGATTAAGGTGAGCTCAAGGAAGAGCCAATCACTCTATTTTGGCTGCAGCAGGTAGGTAGGTAGGTAGGTAGGTAATTTTAGTAGGTAGGTAATTCTACCCACTAATTCACATCTGCTTTGCGGGTGTGCCACAAGTAGAACCATGGAAGTCCAGGAAGGCTTTTTGAGAATCCTGAAATACTAAGTGAAAATGTATACCTAACTGGGTAGGCAATATAGAGATCATAAGCCGGGCACAGAGACAGGCACTGGGAAAACTAATGTGTCCATGAAATAAGGGAAATCAGAATTTCCATCAGCGATGCAAAGGATAAGCTAGAGGCACTTTATTCATTCAACAAATATGTCTTTGTTATGTGTGAGGCAACCTAGGCATTGGGTGTACAGTGGAGACCAAGGCCACGTCCTCTGGGAGGTGAGAGCATAGTGGGAGAGATGGACAGACAATCACCCGGTTCTATCGTTTAAAACAAGGCAGGTTCTGTGGAGGGACCTACAAGAGCTTCAACAAGACGGGTATATAGGATGAGTCAGGGATGCACTCCCTGAAGAAGCAACACATGAGCTGAGATCTGAAGCATGAGGGAGAAACTGATTTCCACATCAAGGCACTGAGGTGGAGTTCAAGATCAAATTTACCTTACAGAAGGGCCTTTCTGGCATCAATGTGGAGAATTTTTTGGAAAGCAGTCAAGAGCAGAATTTGGTTGGACTAACTGGGAAGATAGAGCAGGAGTGACACAAAGGATGATTGTGGGAATCCTTCATGCGGTGTCACACACGCAAAACACAATGACCCTCCCAGGCAAAAGAAGCCAGACGTGGAGAAGACCATGTTGTATGACTCCATCTATATGACATTCAAGAACAGAACTTTATATGCATGAACTAATCTGTGGTGATAGACTTTAGAACAGTGGCTATACTGAGGGGTAGGTATTGAATGGGTGAGTCATGGGGGAGGCTGTTCTGACAACAGACTGGAAATTATTTACATCTTTAGTAGGTAGGTAATTCTACCCACTAATTCACATCTGCTTTGCAGGTGCGCCACAGCAATGAAAAGAAGGTCTGAAATATACCATTAAAAAAATACATGCTCAAAGTGTAATGTTAAGGGGGCAGAGTAGGGTAAGAAATTACATACACGTTATCGTAACTCTCAAAAAAATCAATATAATAGCAATTAATTTAAAAATTAAAAAGAAAACATCCAAGATTTTGACATTGGTTATTTGTGGTGGTGGGAATTCAGCAGACTGATGCAAAGAGACAACCCGGGGAGGATTTTCAGAAGCATTGACAATGGATAAGAGATTAACCAACTGCTCTCAGCAGGCTAGGGATACGAATCCCAGTTCTGTTCTTTCCTAAGGGAATGACCTTCAGCAAGTTACATAACCCCTTTACCCCAGTTTCTGTGACATTAAAAAAGGGCTCATAAGGAACAATGGTGCCTCCATCCTAGAGTTATCTGGGGAACTAAATAAGGTGACGGGTAAGCACAGCATCATATAGGACAGTGAGTCCTCAGTAAGTATCAGTTGTTGCTGTTAAAGAAATCTTGGAGGCGGAAGAGAGGGAAGCTGTTCATGTTTGCACCAACTGCCCGTCTTGTTTGGGGCACTTGCAGGGAGGGAGGCTGGTGATGGGGATTTGAGGAGGTGGGTGAAGGTCCAGAACAGCAACTAGGGGAATGTCAAGCTGAGCAGGGAGCATGGCCTGAACATTTCTAGGGTGAAATCTTCCCACCTGCTCCGAGCCAGCTAGGACGGCTGGAGCCATTCTGAGTGAGGAACTACAAAGGGTGTCATGACGGGAAGACAAGGAAATGGTATTCTGAGTATGAACTGCATAGGGTAAGAAAACAAAGAAATGTCATTTTACATGGGATAGTTTAAAGTTGAACATTTTGTGACTATATATAACTGTGAGTGTGATGTATATATTAACGTGATGTTATTTAAGGAAATGACGAAAAACCCCTATCACCTGCCTTTATACATAGAGACACGTTTCCTCTGTGCATTATCAAATAGTGAATTTGATAAATTCACTATCAAATAGTGAATTATTATGACACCATATTCACATGCTATTTGAACATATGAAAAAGAAATTTTTTTAATTAAAAATGTCTATCCCTTTTAGAAACTAGTGGATTCCAAAGCTTCTCAGGTAGATTTCGAGGACATATAATATGCACATGGTCAGTCACTTAGGAAGCATGACATGTGCTCATACTGTAGGTATTTGCACCTTTTTCTTCCTTCTCTGGGGGACAGGCTGATGATGTTTAATGCTGTCAGTCGGCAGCATCATGTTCATTGGTTAGGCCGCAAAGTGTTAAACTGAATTTATTTCAATGAGAGTAAAAAGGAAATTACATATGAAATAGAAACCTATTGTGTCATACACAGAAAAACTACAATTCTGGAATAGGAGGCATAGAATTTTCTTTTCTTTTATATTTTCTTTTATTTTTATAGGAAGCTTCTGAAAATTCAGTATTTTGAAGCCTAATTAGATCTAATATTATACTCTCACCCAGAATGTGAGCTGAGAATTCTCTCAACATTTGCAGTCCTGTCTACTACATTCCAATTGAAAATTGTCCAACGTGATACAATGCACACAGGGTGTTCTGAAGAGCTATCTCTGAATAATAATGATACTGATAATAGTGATACTGACTACCGCTTTTATTAAGACTTCTTTACGTAGCAGGGATTGTGCTGAGCATTTGGGGTGCCTTAGCTCACTTACTTCCTACAGCAAACCTATGAAGGAGTTATTTCAGGCATTTTATTATACCCATTTTATTGGTGAGAACAGTAAAGGTCAGACCAGAGTGACCAACAGCTCAGGTTTTCCCAGGACGTGGGACTTTTAGGACTTACCCCAGGAAAGTCCTGAGCAAACTGGATGAGTTTATCTTGTTATAAAAGTGACCTGCTTGATTTTTAAACGTTAGAAAGAAATTTAACCTCTTCTCTTCTTGGCTGATTAGATTTCCCACTTAATGCAAGCCCAGTTCTAGATTATAGTCTATGATAGTTAAATAGAAAAGACATTCTTTGGCAGCATGGTGGAGGGTGGGGGAAGGGTCTGGGTTAAAACTGGGCAATATTATTTGACACGATGTAGTTGAAAATGTCATCTTGCCTCTCTCTGTTCCCAAACCACTGGGCCTGCGAAGCTGAACCTCCCTTTACAACATTTTCAAAGAGCTTGCGTGTCGCCATAATCTGACATTCAGAGTGAAAACCCACTCACCTTGGGAAGCGGATAGAGATGACACAATGGTTGGCCGGGGTCCTGCTTACAAAACTCCAGGGTATGACACACCACATCAGCATTAATATCTGCGCTAAGCCTGGAGGGAAATGGGACAAAACAAAGGCTATTTAAGATCTCTCGGGCTTTAGGAAATAGAGCCTATTTCAAAGGAAGGTAAATCCCCAGAATGGATTCTAGCATGGTGTTTGAGTCCAGCCCCATGTAGCTGCCAGGTCACAACCATCTCCTGCCGTGTTGTTCTCTCCTCTATGTAGAAGAAGGTCCTGGGGGAAGAAAGGGGGCACGGACAGCACTGAGCTGTGGTCAGCCTCTCAAATGGGCACTGTGATTCTTTTCAGGAGAAGCCACAAATAAAACTGGGAAAGGAAAAATGAATGGGGGTTATAATTTGGTGGAAATAATATTTTAAAGTTTGCTAGGACTTATAGCAAAAAATCATGTGTGATAAAGCCTTAAACACCTAAAATTATTTTTAGGCATAATCCAAATTTCTTTCCCTTTAAAATAAATACATTTCTTTTAGAATAAAATACAATAGCATTGACTTCCCCCACCCAAGGATGGTGCAAGGAAAGTGTTCTTCAAACATTTTGGTTTATAACTAGTTTGAAGGGGCTAAAACAAACCTTCTATATCCATTTCCTACCTGACACTTCCCAAACCCTTCTTACCAAGAAGAATGAGAACAATGTGCTGCTTCAAATGAAGGAAGAAATAGAGTATCATTTTCCAAGTAAATCACTGATTCAAGCCCAACCCAACCCAAACCAAAACAATGAAAAGCATCCATAAATATAGGATGGTCATACCTAGAGACTAATCTCAGAAAAACAGGTCTAGATTTTCTTCTCAGCTCAAATGATCATTTAACTGTCCCCTTCACCTTATAGGGACAGGTTCCTGGCAACTGTGTTTGTACTCCCTATCTCTTGGCCAGTTGATTGGACCTCATTGGATGACATTGGACAAGCAGGATCAGTCAGATTCTCTCTTATGGAAATGTAGAATTAGTACTAAAGATTTCAACTTCATTCTGGGCTGGCTGTTCCCAGAATAACAAGAGCCCTCGTGACTTGGGACAGTAATGTCACCTTCTGCCATGTGGAATAGCAGTTGGAAAGCTAATCTCTAGGATGGGGTACAGGGGTGAGAATCCAGTATCTGCAGTGAGGAAACCTGGGGAGAATATGCCCATGTTCCTGGTGGCTTCCAAGTCCTGATGCCATCTCTGTCTGAGGCCTGGCAAGATGGTGTCTTAATTTTTTCTGAGCCACTGAGTTAAGAGGGAAAAAAAGAGTCATTTGCTTGGCCCCAGGGCTCCTTCGTGAGAGGTGGAGGGAAAGGTAGCTTAAAGTAGAAAAGGAGGCCACATCTTCTAATTTGTGGGGCAAGCTGTATATGGCAGATAAAGTCTATTAGCAAACTAATGTCTTCTAAGGGTCAGTAAATCAGGAGAGGGTAGCTGTTTTCACACATCTGTTCTCAACTTAATGGTTCATTTATTTAACTGATGACTGCTGTCTTTATGGGGGTATAATATTTAGTGGGCTCACGAGGGTGATAAATAGGGCTCTGCTTAACCTTTTTTTTTTTGTTTTTTTTTTAACCTACAGCGAATATCCCATCTGTGGTAATCCAGGACCACTAACTAATCATATGATATCTAAGACCTATTCATTATCTCTGCAAGTAGAACACAATTTCAAGTAAGTGAACTTGATCACTGGACTGGTAATGGGGTCCCCACAGTCAGAGAGTGAGGCTGATGGTCTCTACGTTGAGGAATAGGAGTAGAGAACTAGGTATGTGGTATTCTTCCCAGAGTCCTCTAAAGTCAGAGCTTCATCATCAAAAGACTGAAAGTGAGAAACGGTCCTTCAGACAAGAATAGAAAATGCTGAGCCTCATAAATCCAGAGAAGTGTAGGACCACTAGAATTTACAAGATGGAAAGAAGTGCCAATGTGTGCCAAAGAAGTAGCATGTGTGCTCTTCACCAGCCATGGAACAGAAAGCTCAAGTGACTCATAAAATGTGAAATCCTTAGGAGATCTCCAAATTCTTTTTTTTTTTTTTTAGATTTTATTTATTTATTTGACAGACAGAGATCTCAAGTAGGCAGAGAGGCAGGCAGAGAGAGAGAGGAGGAAGCAGGCTCCCCGCTGAGGGGAGAGCCCGATGTGGGGCTCCATCCCAGGACCCTGGGATCATGACCTGAGCTGAAGGCAGAGGCTTTAACCCACTGAGCCACCCAGGCACCCCAGAAATCTCCAAATTCTTAATAACCATTCCCACCCAATATTGTTTTCCTATAGCAGCAAAAAGACCAAAATAGTCACATTTTAGTTTACTTCCTTTTACTACCCTTACTGGTACAGAGGTGTACAGGAATGAGGCATGTGGTGGGGGAGCAGGGCTGGTGGGGAAGGAGGCATTAACACATTTGGCAGAGCTAATTAACAAGTTTAATTAGGATCACAGTAGAATGAATTCAATGAGGATGATCATCACCATAAATCAAAAGAAGGGAGCAAGGTCAGGGTTAACAGACAGTGAGAGTAACAGCCTATGGCAGGGAGTAAGGACAGGACCTTCCACACATGAAAGCTCTCAAATTTAGACCTTGACATCACTTTCAAAGAAAGTTTAAATATTAATATATAGTCACAGAAATATACTCACAGCATTGAAAGATCTTCCTCATGCAACTTAATAATTTTATCCCATTTCTAAACCACACCGATAGCATGTTATTAATTTATTAATTTCCCTAAATCTTGTATAGTAGTCCTCCTCTTATCTGTGATTTTGCTTTCCATAGTTTCAGTGACCAGTGGTCAACTGTGGTCTGGAAGCTGATGATTATCCTTCTAACATATTATCTGAAGGTCAAGAATAGCACACGTACCCCAATATTTGTGCAATGTCCACAATAGCCAAACTATGGAAGGAGCTGAGATACCCTTCAACAGACTAATGGATAACAAAGATGAGGTACATATATACAATGGAATATTATTCAGCTGTCAGGATTAATTAAAGGATTAATAACCACCATTTGCATTGACATGGATAGAACTGGAGGGGATTATGCTGAGTGAAATAAGTCAAACAGAGAAAGAAAATTATCATATGGTTTCACTCATATGTGGAACATAAGAAATAGCATGGAGGACCACAGGGGAAGGAAGGAAAAACCGAATGGGAAGAAATCAGAGAGGGAGACAAACCATGAGAGACTCTGGACTCTAGGAAACAAACTGAGGGTTGCAGAAGGGAAGGGATGGGAGGGGGAGGGGTAACTGGGTGATAGTTTTTTTTCCAATGGTTTTATTTATTTCTTTGTCAGAGGGAGAGCATAAGCAGGGGGAATGGCAGGCAGAGGGAGAAGCAGGCTCCTTGCTCGTGGGATCATGACCTGAGCTGAAGGCAGTTGCTTAACTGACTGAGCCACCCAGGCATCCCTGGATGATGGGTATTAAGGAAGGGCCTGTGTTGGGAGGAGCACTGGGTGTTATATGCAACTAATGAATTGTTGAACACTACAACAAAAGCTTGTGATGTACTATATGCTGGCTAACTGAACATAATGGAAAAAAAAAAGTAGCCTAACTCTACATCACAATGCCTTCATTCAGCTCTCTTCACTTCAACATGTAGACATTTTATCATCTCACATCATCACAAGAGTGAGTACAGTGAAATAAATATTTTCAGAGAGAAAGAGAGACAGAGACCACATTTACATAACTTATATTACAGTGTATTGTTATAATTGTTCTATTTTATTATTTTTGTTAATTATTTCCTATGCCTAATTTTTAAATTAAACTTTATCACAAGGATGTATGTATAGCAAAAAATAGTATATATAGTTCAGTACTGTCTGGTTTCAGGCATCCACTGGGGGTCCTTGGAATGTACCCCCCCTCTGGATAAGGGGGTACTGCTGTAATTATCTTGTGAATGGCACAGATATTGCTTTGTATTTTGGGTGTCTAAATAATACATTAATTACATTTAGGGTGTACTATGTTATAAACCCTGTTACACATTTTCTTCTAAAAAATGTTAGTAGTTTAGGCGTCTCCTGATCTCTGAGAATTCCTAGGTTTGGAATACAAGGGCTTAAGATTTAGAGGCAAGCATAAATAAATCCCAGGAAGCAAGCTGAGATGTACAGAAGACAAGCATCAGGCTTGCTATGGCAACAAATGGCACGGTGGAAATCAAAACCAAGTAGAGGAGGTCCTGGTACTGGCTAAGATTGGCTGCTCCTGGAAGTAGTCCCTCCCTGCACAACCCAGGCTCTTGGAGGAATGCCTGAATGTTCAGGAGTCCCATTTCCCAAGAACATCCTGTGGCTTGACAATGGAAAGGAAATGTAATTGCTGAATAATTAGTTCATGAATCATTGAGAATTGACTGGTATCAAATAATGAGGAGGGATGCTCTCTGGGTTAGGAAACACATTTAATACTGAAAGCCTGAAATTCAGGTAGAACTAAATCATAAGGTTGTCATTTTCAGCATCTATAACAACCCAAAACTATATGTGATTGATTAAAACAAGTTGTAAGAAGGGCACACACTAAGAGAAGAAATGTCTATCAGCAAACAACTAATATGAGTACTGGAAAATTACTCACAAATCAAACTAATGGTGGACTGAGCCATGAAGAGCGATGATTTACTACATTTGACTTTCTTCAAGTGGCCCAGCCCATACTAACGAGAATTTGTCATCTTAGTACTTTGAGTCATCTCACTGGGAAAAATGTCCTCCCCTCCCCGACACCTACTCAGGGTGTGTTCCTCTTTTGGTGGTTTGCTGGCACCATTCTTCTCTATCACCTTGTGTTCATTTGTTGTCATTTGAGGTGGGGACTGTCCCTTGTACAGTTCACATCTGCAGTACCTAGTATAGTGTCTGTCTGCCCTTTCTGATCCTTGTGCTTAAATGTCTCCTGCACTTGCCACTCTCCAGGCAGTTACAGAAGAGCAATGGGTTTCTCCACCAACCCACGCCACAGCCCTTTTGTTCCCAGCACACGTGGCAGCTAATCTCTGGCTCCCCCTTTTGGGTATCCGTATGCCCTGCCCTCTTTAGATTCTGTGACTTTTTCCCACCTACCTTTCTGGTTCCCTGATCTAGGCCCAGCAGAACCTCTCTGGTCAAGCTGACATTTCCCCCAGAGCACTTGGCTTATACTAGGTATATAAGCAGATTCAATGAATAGGCTAAAAAGTTTTTCTTTTTCTCATTTAATATGTTCAACCTATTTCTTTGGGGCAGTCTAGTCATAGCTCATAGCTCATCTGTAGTGATACTTCTGTTCTTTTAAAATAATTAATTAAACAAGCATTTATGGAAGGCCCTCAATATATATTGAAAACTCAAATATAGCACCAAGCCCTGAAGATTCAAAGCCGCCTCTTTCTTCCTCTCCTTCCTTCCCTCCCTCCCTTTCCTTCCTTCCTTCCACATGTTCAGCATTTTGCTCTCATAAGGCTTTCAATCTGTGGACTCAGAAAAGTCCACACTTTTACACAAAGGTGGGGTAAGTGCTGTGCCAGGGGTTTGCATGGGGTCCTAGGTGTGAGTGAGAGAGAAAGAAAGAGAGAGAGAGAGAGAGAGAGAGAGTATGTGTGTGTGTGGTGGTCGTGGTGGCAGCAGTTTACATGTCTGTCTTAGTCTGTAGAGGGTCAAGAAAGCTTCCACAGGAAGTGACCCTGGAGCTAAGGTCTAAAGAAGTAGAATTTGTCTGGGGTAGGGGTTTCGGATGCATCAAGCAGGGCAAATGTCCTGAGGCCAAAACATTTGGTGTGTGTGTGGAGAATTATAAGTGGTTTGGAGTATGGAAGGGATAAATCTGAAAACGTCCTCAGGGACTGATTTATAAATAGCCCTGTGTATGTCACTAAGGAATCCTGCAAATGGCATGAATACTGAAGAATTTCATGTTTGTGCCATATTAGTTTGGCATTTAAAAGATATTGGCCAGGTAGAATGTGGACTGTCAAGCTTACAGGCCAATGGGCAGACCTAGAAGCCTAGAATCCAGTTAGGAGGCAAAGGCAGTAATAGAAGTATGAGTTAAAAAGAAAGTGTTCCTGCTTTCCAAATACTCACAGTCTAGGGTCATTAGAAATCATTTACCATAACAAAGTGAGGTACATATTGATAGAGGCAGGTGCAGAGCATGACGAAGCACTCATGACCACTGTGGACTATATGATTTTCAGTTCCTCTTGTCCTTAATATTCTGCCATTCTAGGCTACCTAGCTGTGGGGAATGATGCTTCCAAGACTCTCTGCTTTGAGTCTTATGGCATATAAAAGAGGAATCACATAAGAATATTCATCATATCATTCACAAGAGAGAAAACCAGTAAACAACCCAAAAACCCATCATTGGAAGAGTGAAGGAACTGACTTTTGTAGAGGCACAATATTCTATATAGTCAGAGGGAATGAGCTACAGCAACAACACTAGGTTATGTTATGGATGAAACTTAGACATATAAATCTAAGTGGTATGTCCCAAAAGATTATATACATTGTGTTACCCACTTCATAAATTAAAGAAATAACTAATATATGGCTTAAAGCAATATATATATAATAAATGTAGTAAAATTCTAATTATTTCATGTAATTATATTATCATTAATTATAATGATTAATCATTAAGCTATTAATCCAATAATATTTGATTAAGATTAATTTTCTATATTTTATTGACATATTTCTTATATACTAATTATTGATATTGCATATATTTGTATATTACATATATTTATATTTATTGTTATTTATAAATATATTACATATATTTATTAGCATA
Source organism: Mustela erminea (assembly GCF_009829155.1). Taxonomy (NCBI): domain Eukaryota; kingdom Metazoa; phylum Chordata; class Mammalia; order Carnivora; family Mustelidae; genus Mustela; species Mustela erminea. The sequence continues at coordinate 40,833,059 of NC_045624.1, read as the reverse complement.
AATAAATATAAATTTAATATAATACATATTAATGTAAGTATTTATACACATATACGAAAACTACAAAAAAAGAAAGCAAGAGAAAGATGAACATGGAGATTATTAATTGGAAGGAGAAAAGCATGAGAATGACAGAGGAACTGGATTGTTAGAGTAAATTATAACTAAGGTCCTAGACTTAGTTTTTTGGGTGGTGGGTTTGGAAGCTAATTACATTATTCAAAGTAACTAAATCATAAATGTAAAAAAGCCATGTATGGATCCTTGATGAGAAAATGCCATGAATAGGAAGGAAAATCATTTATCTGATTCAGTGCACCTGAGCTCAAAATAGAAAGAAACATAAGAGACAGAAGGAAACAGACTGATGATAATGACATGCATGCGGGAACCTGAGAGGCATGGGCTGGGGCTAGGGAAATGGAGAGGGCCAGGAAACCCACGAGGAAGGAGAGAGGAGAAGAGCCTAGGAAGAACACAGCCTGGGACCGGAGCAGGAAGAGAAGGGAAAGGGTGGGGCTCCTTGGGGAGCTCAGGAGAAAGGGTTAAATGCTTAGGTCCAGACAGTAGGATCTGGTTACTTGTTGGTAAAATTCCTTCTGAGATGCTCTTGAAGAGAAATCGAGCTAGGTGCCACACTGTAATTCAAGGGGAGTCTTTGCCTCGAGTGACAACTGATCTGAGTCAGGTCTGAATGCTCCACTACTAACAAGAACAGGAACACAGCTCAAGCCCTTGTTCTGTGAATACATCCTGCTGGAAGTGGAACCAGCTGCCTGGCAGCTTTCCTGTTGCCCCCATGTCTCAACACCAGACCCAGGTTACTGTGCCGGCATACTTACAGTTTTATGAGGTCCGGTCCAAACATTCTTATCACTAAATAGCAGGTCGTCTTCAAGAACAGCTTTTCTAAGAAGAAATAAAGAAGGGGAAATAGATTATTTTTTATTCTGATGAATTTAACACATGAGTTAAAAATAATCATCTTTACTAGGAACTGATGCTGAATGATTAATTTAGCATTAATTCAAGTGATTAATTATAAGGGTTTAGGTAAAATGTTACAGTTAATGTATTCATTAAAACCTCATTTTAGGATTATGTGAATGCCACTTTGTTTACCATGCATGATAAAGATCACCAGTTTATTATAAAAATACAGTTACATTTTTGGGTTTTATTTTCTTTTGTACAGCAAGGAACATCTGAATGTTGATGAAGTTCTCCTTTGTTGAAATAAAAGAAACAGGACTCACATTGAAGTAAGCAAGCTGAAATATAGCTTTGTTAAAAATACACTTCTTTTGTGTTCATTCAGGGAAGAAAAGATTGCATTTAGGCTATTTGGTTTTGGGTGTTGGTATTCCAGAGACAGGAGACTGTCAAGATCCCTGCACTGCTATCTACCCCAGAGAACACACAGACCCCCGACCCCCACCAACACACACACACATTAACAAAGCAATCTCCTTCCTCTCCACTGTGACAGTACAGGGATGCCTTGTGGATTGATCTGCACAGTAAAACCTATGAACTCTCTGGACCTGTTTTTCCAGTTTGTGACTCCACTGTGAAACCCTGGGAATTAGAACCTTAGCACAATTAGGATAGATGGGCTATCCTGGGAAAAGATGGGAATCTCTCCCTGATGAGAATTTATCTTGTCATGCTTAACTCAAACGGGGCTACACACACCTTATCTGGAGGGCAGGTAGTGAAAGAACAGCATAAATATTCGGAACTCTCGCCAGTAGTTCATTTTTACTCAGTAGTAAATAATGTAAATAGTATTTTTGTATTCCGATAGATCTATCAATAGGACTTTTTTTTTTCCTACAATAAAGCATGAACTTCAAACACACTATGCTTTGGGAGTAGGAACTTAAAACCATATCCCCACACTGACCTTCCAGAAATGAAAAGAACCATCGGGGAATACTATGACATGTGATGACAGCAAATTAGATAACTAGAGGAGATGAACAAATTCCAAGGAAGACAGGATGTCAAAACTGACTCAAGAATAAATAGACAATCTGGATAGATGTATAACAAGAGATTGAATTAGTAATCAAACGCTTCCCCCAAAGAAGAGCCCAGAACCAGGTGGCTTCACTGGGGAATTGTATCAAACACTTAGGGAAAGATTTTCTGAATTGATTTTCTCCAAAGAAGATATATGAATGGCCAATAAGCACATGCTCAACCTTTTTAGATATTCAGGAAATGCAAATCAAAACCACAGAAAGATACCACTTCACACCCACTATGATATGCTGTAATAAACACAACAGATTAGCAGGTACTGATGTGGAGAAATTAGAATCTTCATACACTGCAGGTGGGAACAGAATACGGTGCAGCCACTTTGGTTAATGGCCTTATAGTTCCTCACATGGTTCAACATAGAGTTGCCATAAGATCCAACAAGTACACTTATAGGTATATACCCCAAAGAATAAAAAATATACATCCACACAAAAACGTGTACATGAATGTTCATAGTGGCATCCTTTAAAATAGCTGAGAAGTGGAAACAACTCAACCCTAATGTCCATTCACAAATGAATGAATGAACTAAGTGGGTTATATACATACAGTAGAATGTTATTCAGTTATGAAGAGTAATGAAACTCTGCTCCGTGCCACAACATGGACGGTAAAACCATTATGCTAAGTGAAAAAGATGTAATTGTATTTATATGAAATATACAGAAGAAGCGAATGCGTGGAGGCAGAGAATAGACTCGTGGTTGTTTGGGTCTCTGGAGGATAAATATTTGGGGTGGTGAAGCTTAGAGGTGCTAGGGTCCTTTTCGATATAATGAAAATGTTCTAAAGTTTGTGGTGATGAAAAAGGAGAATTTCAGACCAATATCCCTGATGGATATGGATGCTAAGATTCTCAACAAGATCCTGGCTAATAGGATCCAATAGCACATTAAAAAGATTATCCACCACGACCAGGTGGGATTCATCTCTGGGTTGCAAGGATGTTTCAATATTCGCAAATCAATCAATGTCATAGAACAAATCAATAAGAGAAGAGAGAAGAACCACATGGTCCTCTCAACTGATGCAGAAAAAGCATTTGACAAAATCCAGCAACTGTTCCTGATTAAAACGCTTCAAAGTATAGGGATAGAGGGAACATTCCTCAACTTCATAAAGTCTATGTATGAAACACCCACAGCAAATATCATCCCCAATGGGAAAAAGCTCACAGCCTTCCCGTTGAGATCAGGAACACGACAAGGATGCACACTCTCACCACTCTTGTTCAACATAGTATTAGAAGTCCTAGCAATAGCAATCAGACAACAAAAAGAAATAAAAAGTATTCAAATTGTAGAAGAATGAAACTCGACCATTCTCTTACACCACACACAAAGATAAACTCAAAATGGATAAAAGACCTCAACGCGAGGCAGGAATCCATCAGAATCCTAGAGGAAAACATAGGCAGTAAGCTTTTCAATATCAGCTACAGCAACTTCTTTCAAGATGTGTCTCCAAAGGCAAAGGAAACAAAAGCGAAAATGAATTTTTGGGACTTCATCAAGATCAAAAGCTTCTGCACAGCAAAAGAAACAGTCAACAAAGCAAAGAGGCAACCCGCGGAATGGGAGAAGATATTTGCAAATGACAGTACAGACAAAAGGTTGTTATCCAGGATCTGTAAAGAACTCCTCAAACTCAAGACTCACAAAATAGATAATCATGTCAAAAAATGGGTAGAAGACATGAGCAGAGACTTCTCCAATGAAGACATACAAATGGCTAAGAGACACATGAAAAAATGTTCATCGTCACTAGCCATCAGAGAGATTCAAATCAAAACCACACCAGTTAGAATGGCCAAAATTAACAAGACAGTAAATAATGTGTGTTGGAGAGGATGTGGAGAAAAGGGAACCCTCTTACCCTATTGGTAGGAATGCAACTTGGTAGAGCCACTTTGGAAAACAGTGTGAAGATTCCTTAAGAAATTAAAAATGGAGCTTCCCTATGACCCTGCAATTGTATTACTGGGTATTTACCCCAAAGATACAGATGTGGTGAAAATAAGGGCCATCTGTACCCCAATGTTCATAGAAGCAATGGCCATGGTCGCCAAACTGTGGAAAGAACCAAGATGCCCTTCAATAGACGAATGGATAAGGAAGATGTGGTCCATATATACAATGGAGTATTATGCCTCCATCAGAAAGGATGAATACCTTGTATCAACATGGACGGGACTGGAAGAGATTATGCTGAGTGAAATAAGTGAAGTGAAATAAGTCAAGCAAAGAGAGTCAATTATCATATGGTTTCACTTATTTGTGGAGCATAAGAAATAATAAAGAGGACATGGGGAGATGGAGAGGAGAAGGGAGTTGGGGGAAATTGGAGGGGGAAATGAACCATGAGAGACTGTGGACTCTGAAAAACAATATGAGGGTTTTGAAGGGGCAGGGGGTAGGAGGTAGGGTGAGCCTGGTGGTGGGTATTATGGAGGGCATGTATTGCATGGAACACTGGGTATAGTACATAAACAATTGAATTCTGGTACACTGAAATTAAAAAAAATATAAATAAATAAAATTTGTGGTGATGGATGCACATCTCTGGGAATATACTAAAAGCCACTGAGTTATACATTTTAAATGGGTGAATTGCCTCGTATGTGATTATACCTCAGTACCACCTGTTTTAAAATAAAAACATCTCCCCTTTCCCCCGGGGAGCTCCTTCTCAGGGCACTGCAGTGGAGAGTGTCGAGAACCTCGGATGTCCTAGGACTCAGAGATCAGATTTCAGCACCTGTCCACCTGCCTCTGACCTTCGACTGTTTACCCTTTCTGGATTTCAATTCCTTCATCTGAAAAAGGTGGGACAGGGACTCAGTCTTCTTCACTAGACCATCTAGGAACTTGGGAGAATTAAGTAACAGACATTCAGAACTACACGAATCGGCAAAGCACTCTGCCAGCAAGTTTCAAGTACCCTGACACAGAACTAGTTTAGCTGAGAGCTGGGCAATAGTTTGCTCTTGCAGTACTTCTCGGAAGAGAAAATTTGCTTTCTTCCTGGTAAAATAAAAGACGTTGGTGTGTGTGTGTGTGTGTGTGTGTGTGTGTGTGTTTTGGAACCTCGTTTTGCTCAAGTTGAAATGAGTGGCTGCAAGTTTCCCCTCGCTCTCTGAGTCGGACCATCCGAATGACCCATTTCTTGAACGGATTCTGTGATCATTTCTCAGATGGATTCTATGATGCTTAAGAGTGAGGGGCTCCTGGAGCAATGGCTGGTCTGAAGCATGAGATGGCCCCTTGACAGCTAAATTCTAGATCAGCACAGTAGGGTACAGAGTGGAGACATGCAAAGTCCCCAGAGCAAGCCAGATAGAGCCTAATCACCATGATCAGTTGTAACCTCACCATTAGTGATGGAAAACAAAGTTGCTCACATATTGCTAGTTACCTGACTTAAAATGTACACAGTTAAACTCTCTGTGACCAGGAAGGTACAACAGCATTTAATTTCTACAGAGTCAGACTTGGAACAGCATCGGAGAAAAAAAATCATGGCCATTCCCAAGGGCAAAGAAGGGTTAAAAAGGAGCCAGTGAGCAGTCATCGCACTTAGATGTACACACGTGTATGTAAATAACACCAAGCACATTCTAGGCTGTCATTCACCTTCACATTTACCGTGAAGAAGTTTCTCATAAGAATCTTTTGAGGGAGTGTTTATTCTTACCCTTGTTGTATAGGGAGGAACGTCCAGGTTTAGAGAGCTTAAGGCCCCAAGTCACAGATCGGCCAACTGGTTCGGTTAGAGATTGTATTTTTTACTCCAAAAGCCCATGTTATTTGCAGCATGACTGTCAGGTGTACTTAGGACATTTTATTTGATGCTTTGTCAACTCCAAGTATGACAGGGTCAGTGACAGACTAAGTACTGGTGAGAAATTTGAAGCACAGGGAGATTAACTGACCACACAGCTAGTTTTGAGGCTATGTGTTCTCTAGCTTGTTCGTAGATTTTCAGAATCTCCAGAACACGAGGAGAGTTGCCTTCCTCATTTTCAACCTACATGAGTTTTTAGCTATCATATTCCATGAAGATAAGATTTTTGCAGAGGTGACCCCCAGAAGAATGAAGTTCCAGCAAGGGTCTTAGGGCATAGGAGTCTGCTCACCCCTAGGGAGAATGATTCCATTAATCATTTTTTCATTAACAATTCTGAGATTCTTCCAAGGTGTTTACTAATGAGAGCCAGAGGCAAAAGCAGCAGGTGAAACCGAAGGTCAGTAATGTTTTGCAAAATTCAAAAAAAAAAAAAAATCTTCTCAGGCATGAAAAGGCCAACATGATTTACTGAGTGATTATTCTCAAGAATGTTGTTTACATGCTTTCATTCTGCTAAAAGTTATGTTTTCTGAGCTTGTGTTGCTTTGGAGGTAAAAGCAATACTATTTTAAAATAGTATCTGTGGGGGCGCCTGGGTGGCTCAGTGGGTTAATCCTCGGCCTTCGACTCAGGTCATGATCTCAGGGTCCTGGGATCGAGCCCCACATTGGGCTCTCTGCACAGCAGGGAGTTGGCTTCCCCCTCTCTCTCTGCCTGCCTCTCTGCCTACTTGTGATCTCTCTCTCTCTGTTACATGAATAAAAAATCTTTAAAAAAATAAAAATAAAATAGTATCTGTGTGTTGAAATCCATAATTTCACTTCCTCTGTCCCCATTCTCACGGCTCACCAGACAGGAGGCAATATTGGGGTTCAGGTGGGCACTATGGTTCAGGCCTATTTGATTTCAAGAAGGAAAAGTCCTGAGGTAGGAGGCAAAGTGTCTTTGTCACCCTCTACCATCTGCATGGCCATTCTACGCCCTGGTTTCCACTTCCGTAAAATGGAAACAGTAATGCCCACCCTAACTTAATGTATGTCAAATGAAAGAGCCTTTACTGAACTGAGCGTCTTATTTTTTTTAAATATTTTATTTATTTATTTGACAGAGAGAGAGAGAGACATCACAAGCAGTCAGAGAGGCAGGCAGAGGGAGAGGGAGAAGCAGGCTCCCCGCCAAGCAGAGAACCTGACTCGGAGCTCCATCCCAGGACCCTGAGGTCATGACCTGAGCCGAAGGCAGAGGCTCAACCCGCTGAGCCACCCAAGGCACCCCTGAGCACCTTATTTTTATCCAGAGGTAAAATATTAATTAATAAAATGAAAATAACCTCAAGCAGCATTTTTTAAAAAAGATTTTATTTATTTATTTGACAGAGAGAGATCACAAGTAGGCAGAGAGGCAGGCAGAGAGAGAGAGAGAGGAGGAAGCAGGCTCCCTGCTGAGCAGAGAGCCCGATGCGGGCCTCGATCCCAGGACCCTGAGATCATGACCTGAGCCAAAGGCAGCGGCCCAACCCACTGAGCCACCCAGGCACCCCCAAGCAGCGTTCTTAATCCTTTGAAATTCTTTCAATTGAGAGGTAACCCACCCCAGAAACTGAAATACCTACTTTGCTTCCTTTGGTAAAGTAACAACTTTCATTTTACCAGAATCTGACCTTCTGCCTCTCATTTGTCTCAGCAGACACTGAAATGTCCTGCATTGAGACAGAAGGAGCCCAGACCATACCCTGAAGACCAGCAATCTTGGTCCCTGTTGTGCTACATTTCGCTAGTACATTAGGACAAGGTCATCTAGGAAGGAGGATTTTTACTGAGCCTTTCATCTTTGAACAACACAACCTTGCCTAAAAAGAGAAAATCAAACACCAGGTACAAACGGTGATTATCTTCAGTGTGGTCTATTACACGGAAATGACAACCAATAAACAAATCTTAATGATAATTATGACTGTTTTCACTTTTTTTCCTGTTTTGTGAAATGGTAATAATGTTTTCCTCTTCTTTCTCTAATTCAGGGATGTGAAAATGCAAAGTAAGGTTTATGATACACTGCAAACATCCAGTAATGGGGGATGGGTCAGGAAAATATGGGACATTTATGTGGTGAAGAACTGTAGAGTAATTAAGGGGCTTGACCTAAGTCTCTATGTCTTAACATAGATCTACAGATCTCAAAAACATACTGTTGAGTGAAAAACAGAAGTTGCAGAGCTATACATACAGTAGACATTACTATGAAAGCAAAATCCCACACAGGGAGAATTCTGGAAAGATAATGTTGGAGGCAGAGGAATTTTGGAATTTCTTTGAGTTTCTACCTAAGAGGGGAAAAAGAGCTCCTGGAAAGAAAAACCCCAAATCCATGGACAATTGTTATAACATAAGTAGGTATTTCCATGAACCCCAAAACACATTTAGGCAAGGATGAACCACTCATGGCCACAAGACCTATGGGTTATCAACGTCCATATGACAGAAAGTAAAGGGAAGCAATGGAATGCCAGAGAAACCTGAGAGTAGGGGAATCCCCAGATAGCCCATAGGTATTGCTCAGAAAGTATGGTGGACCAATTAAAGAACAGCACCTGAGACTGGGAGGGGTTTGGCCCACTGTGACAGATGAGTACAAAGGACTCAAGGCAGAAGGACTAAGATGGCTGGCTTGTCCAGGCATCTATAAATTGCAGAAACTGACCTGCCAGAGCTCCCTAACAGAACAGTGTGCATACTGAGGAGAAACTGCTGGGTTTGGAAACAACACTGTGCTGGACAGAAGCAAAGGAAAGAGAAAATCCAGATAAAAGTGGGCAGGGAAACAGTCAGAAACTCTCTCAGCAAGCAAGCTGCTGTGGTTTGTGTGTCTGTGTGTGTGTTTTAACACTACACAGGAACAACAGAAAGAGTTTTATGCATTTAGAAAAGTACCTTGAACCACTTCTCTTTAAGAGTTTTGGAAAACTAATTTCACATAAAAATGAGCAACAGAAATGTATCTAGGTCAACTCCCATACAAAGTTATTATAAGAAAAAAAGAATAAGGAACAGAATCACATCCTTATAGATAGCAAAAGCATGCCAGAAAGTCAAGCCCAAAAAAGGATTAAAAAATAACATAGTATTTCGTAATGAGTTAAGAAGCATTAATAAAATGTTACAAGTCGTGAAAGAACAACAGAAATCAGAATTAGAATAACTCAGACATGGAATAAAAGAACTCAGGGAAAAATACAAGATTATAAGAGAAATGAAGTCTGAACTAGAGTGTATACAAGAACTGAACACAATAGCTAATGTCTTAAGTAAAATACAAGGTGAAAAGGAGTAAAACTTTCAAGAGAAAAAATAAAGGGATAGAAACTATTCAATAGCTAGGCAACATATCGAGGTTAGGCAAAGGAGATTGAAAATACGGATATTAGAAATCTCTGAAAAAGAAAACCAAATGAATGAAACTGAACAAGTAAACAACTTTCCTGAAATTATAAAAAAATGTACTTGGGAATATTCTCTGTGCCTGACGTCAACATACAACAACTAACACCAAGACACATTCTACTTAGATGACTGAATTTTGGAGAAGAAAGGAAAAAGCAATCTTTGAATTTCTACGCAAAAACAGCAAGTGACTTACAAGAAAAAGGGAATTAGATTACCAGCAGGCTTTTTAAAGACACATTTAAGATACTTAGGGAAAGAAATTGTGTGCCAAGGATTTACATATCCAGAAAAACAACTGATTTTCAAGTGTAAAGGGCACAGAGAGCTAGCTATTGACATGAAAGAATTCAGGGAATATTGTTCCCATGAGTCCCTCCTGAGGAATGAACTTTAGACAACAGCTCAGCTAGAGAGACATCCTCATAAGGGCTGGTGGTGAACATCGATCAAATAGTTGCTGATGGGACCGAGACAAAGTGAGGGCGGGCAGGGAATGGGTATCATCCGTAATAGCTGTATGCTCAGGGCATATAGTCAATGACTAGAAAGGGTGGAGAAACAGGAAAAGTAGATGCAAAAAACAATGTTAACTGCTCTCAGTGATTATAAAGTATATTAATGGTAGCAGGGCGAGGATGGACATCTGAGACGTTATATATGTAATGAGGGAGAGGTGAATGAGTAATGATGGGATATTTTATCCCTCTGCCCTTGAGAATTAGGCCTTCAAGTATGGAAAGAAGAGATACAGATATGATTCAGAAGAGATTAGAAAGAAAATCCTGTCAAGAAAAGAATCCTGTAGTCCTGAATTTGAAGTGTTAATATAAACTCACTAGACATTTTGTCTTAAAATTATATGTAATATAGGTAAATGTATGTATATATAAATATATGTTTTTTTCCTAGCATTGTCTACTGAAGAAACCCAGAAAGAATGACTAACTCAGTGGCCAATGAACACCCAGATTGTGGTCTTAAAATACTATTTCCCAATAATGGAAACCAGAGCTTTTGAGAGAAATGATTGATTTCAAGCCTGGGGCTGGAAAAGCACAAGTCAGGGCTGGAACATCTTGTATCAATTAGTAAGGAAGCTATCAAAGATTACTTAGACTTGTGTCAAAGGGACTCAGGAGCCAACTTGAAGTTCCCACTGGTCAAACATGAGACAGTTTGAGTTACAGAAGGATGATAATTGAAAACAAAACAAAACAAAACAAAACAAACTCATGAAATACGTATAAATTCAAGAGTTCATATTGGTATTTTAAAGAAAAGTGATTGACTACTGTGGGATGATCACAGAAAGGCAATGAATTATTTGAAAACTGGCAAGTAGAGCAAAGGAATCAGGAATGTATCTGGACTTTCCTACTATAAACATTATCATTAGTGACTGTGGGGAACATGTCTTTAAAATATGATGAGGATGAGGGAACTGTCTCTAATGCATTTCCACCACTAAATATAATATGAATGTTATTTAGAATAGCACCATTTTGCAACTCCCAATGAACTAATAGATCGGGTTATTGAGCATCAACAGCTGCTAATATCACAAAAAGGAAAAACCACATTTAATGGCCTCTCAATGAAAGAAAACATCACCACTTATAGTCTTGCCAAAGAAATCAAACTGGAGTCTGATCAAGCCTCTGGATCTAGCTGCAAATTTTCATGAAATACAGAACACACAACAACATACTCAACCATACCACAGGGAAGCAATCAGCAAAATCCAGGCTGTGGGAAACTCTATAGAGCAAATCCCACAATTAAATTACATGGCAAAGAAAGGGAAGGAAAGAAAACTTGTAGATTAAAATAGACTTAAAAGACATATCAAACATTTTAAAAACATTTTGTTTTACCAAAAACAGGTTAAAAAATTATTCACTGAATAATACCATACATTGTTTATGAATTCATACAAGTGAATGTGAAAGTATAAAGCTCAACAAGAACAATACTCATCAAGTTCATATGAGTGGTTCCCTCTAAGGAGATTGGAGGAGAATGGAACTGGGGGTGAGGGGAAGCCAAAGGGTGTTTCAAGTTTATCTGCCACATTCTAATTCCATAAAAGAAAGATGATGTAAATATGTCAAAACCTTAGCAATGGTTAATCTGGGACATTGTAAACACATCTGTTTTATTCTCTCTTGATCTTTAGTTTAAATTCCAAGAAATTTAGCTTGTGAATGCATATTGTAACTGAATGCAGTAAATCCTCCGAAAATGCTTCTGTGCTGTTCACACAACATGCTGTATAAACCCAAGACACAGATGCCATTAGTCTAGCTTTCTTACTTCAAGAAAATTAATCCTTGATGAATTTGTTTCTTAACGTTAAATCAATGACAATTTGATTCTCAAAGAAGTTTACCCATTGTGATTGTTCACTTAATAGTATTCTATAAAGGATCTATAAAGGAAACAGAATCAGCATTTTCTCGATTTTGTTGAGATTGAAAGAGAAATATACAACTTGTGTATTTTTGTACCTAATCAGTTTTATTCATTCTAGAAGATGGAGATAATGTTAAATTATGATTGAATCATCAAACATAATACCTATTCTACCCAAATCTGCAAATTCACTAATTATGCTTTCTATTTCTATTTCTTTTTTTTTTAATTTAAAATTTAGATAGTTAACATATAATGCATATTGATTTCTGGAGTAGAACTCCGCGGTTCATCACTTACATACAACACCCAGTGCTCATCATAACAAGCGCCTTCCTTAATACCCATCGCCCATCTATCTCATCGCTCACTCACCTCCTCACCTCCCTCCATTAACCTCCATCATCTCCCCCAGTTTGTTATCTTATCAAGAGTCTCTTATGGCTTGTTTCCCTCTCCCCTTTCTTTCCTTTTTCCCCTTCCCTTATGTTCCTCTCTTTTCTTTCTTAAATTCCACAGAGTAAATGAGATCATATGATATTTGTTTTTTTCTGACTTATTTCACTTAGCATAATACTCTAACTTTATCCATGTTGTTCCAAATGGCAAGATTTCATTCTTTTTGATGGCTGAGGAGTATTCCATTGTATATGTACCACCTCTTTATTCATTTATCTGTTGATGGACATTTGGGCTCTCTCCATAGCTGGGCTATTGTTGATAATGCTGCTATGAATATTGGGGTGCATGTATCCCTTCAAGTCTGTACCTGTGTATCCTTTGGGTAAACACCTAGTAGCGTGATTGTTGAATCACAGGGTAATTCTATTTTTTAACATTTTGAAGAACCTCCATACTATTCTCCAGAGCGGCTGTACCAGTTTGCATTTCCACTGTCAAGAGAGTTCCCCTTTCTCCTCATCCTCACCAACATCTGTTTCTTGTGTTATTAAATGAAAAATAAGAAGAATAAAAGAAATATAGAATACTAGTAAAAAGGAAGCTCAATCCTATTTCCCCCAGAGCTGAAGCTTTGCAGCACTCAATGATAATAAACTTGGTGGGAGCTAGTTGTTTATGCTGGTCGGCTGCGGGAGTGTCCGCTGCACCGATTCTCAAGCCGACCTGTCTCCGTGGAAACCCCTCTCCAGGGCTCAGTGGGGTGAGGCTTGGTGGCCAGGGCTCCGGCCTCCACTAGGTGGCGCTGTTTTTGCTCCCTGAACGCTTATCAACGCGGACGTGGGGATGAATATGGCGGCTCCCTGCTCTCCAGCCTCGGAGCTGACAGTTCACACGCCCTACTCTTCTGTGAGCCCTCAAAGAAAAGCGAGCAGTCACCCCATTTGTGTCCTCCGTGTATGCTAGAACCCTGCGTTCACTCTGCCTGTGTCCGAGCCTTTTTATTTCTGGCATGTGACTGAATTTCAAAACCAAATTTCGGGGTCACCCACCCCTCAAACCACACTGTTCCCCTGGGAGAGATTCTCCCCACGCCTGCCTGCCCCTCCCAGGAAAGGGGTCGCCAGACCGACGGGGAGTCCACACTTTATAGCGGAAAGCCTGCACGAAGTCCCCCTGCTCTCTCGGGCCTCTGGCTTCTATGCCTGGGAACCCAGGCGCCCCTTGGTGCCACGCATTCTTCCTGAAGCCCAGGGGATCCTCAGACTACCTGGTCACTCCTGGGATTCTGTCCCTTTTCGCCACCTGAGCACCTTTAATCCTGGCTTATCTGCCCCCGTAAGGAACTTAAAAGTTCAGATTTTGCGTTCAGAGGCCTCTAATACTTAGAGGAGGCCTCTAATACTTAGCAGTAGCTCGCCCAAGCAGGCTCCCTCTCTGCCCCGGTTCCACAGCTCAGTCTCCCCCGGTGAATTTCTGCACTTCCTACCTCCCAAAAGGTGGTCGCTTTTCCACTTGGAGCCTTGCAGTTCTTTCAGACCCCGACTGGACTTCTTGGGTGGTCAGAATAACTTGATAACTATCTAGCTGTGTTTGGGGGGCAAGAGGAGCTCCGGGATCTCCTACTCCTCCACCATCTTAACTCCTCCCCCCACAACTTGTTTAGATCATCAATCAGTTCTTTTTTTTTTTTTTTTTTTTTTGGAGGATGGGTAAATGATTTAATTGAGATCCTGTTCAAATCCATGGGCTGTTCCCAGATTATTTTCCCCAGTTAGGTTTTTAAGATCAGCTGTCTTCTCAGCCTAAACAAAGCTCTGTGTTGGTAGGGCTCTGGGTGCCTCTGGGAATGTGCATGAGGTTAAACTAACATAAATCACTGAAAATTATCCATTTTTTCATTATTTTGACCTTCTTGGTACTTAAGGCAATGAACCCCAGTTGGTGGGCAAATCCTTATAAATGTAACACATGAAACAAAAATTAGCCATTCTATGTTTTATTCCATAAATGTCCACAGCAGTCTCATCCTGCCATGATGGAAAATGAACATCGGGGAGCACAAATATACTAGAGTGGTTTTTGTGTGTGTTTGTTTTAATTTCTATTAGTCTCATAAAAATATCAACTCACATAAACACCTCAATTACTTTCTCCTCCCTAAGCAGGTGTAGGGTATAAACTCACTCATGATGACCCAAGAATCAAACGAAGAATCAGACTCACAGCTGCATGACCCTTTCTGTACTTACCTGGCAGGTAGCTGCAGAGTCTCTCCATCGAGGCCTCCACCGTGGAGTTGTGAACTTGAGCAAGCTGTTCAATCACAGAAACTACCGCCACGCAGGCTGCAAGGGGGAGGGGGCAGAAGAAATGTCAGCAGTGTGGAAAAGAAAACAGTGTTGGAGGGCCAGAAGAAAGGAAGGGATACGTGTGTGTCCTTAGGAACACCAACCTCCCCACAAGACAGAACATTTGTTTGCTAAGCCTTTTAAAATCTGCCTTGTGCATAGAGGCACTGTGAGTTGTAATGAGGTGTGAAGTGTGCTAAGATGGTGTGTTTGAGGACCAGAAAGAATGGTTGTCAGTTCAGTTTTGCTACTTGGAAGCTATGTGACTTTGGGGAGCTAACGGAATCTTTGTTTATTTCTATTTTGATCACATGGGAGAAAGAAATGGCATTTAAAGGAGATAGTGCAGAAATAAATCAGCTAGCACAGAGTAGAAGCCCAGTAGGCATTGGCTTCTTTCCCCTCTCCTTTTCTTCTTTTTTGCAGTAGTTGGCTTCATTGTGACTAGGATCATTCCCACTCCATACATGCTCAGCTCTGATCCAGGGTCAGTTTTTTAATTTTAGAAAAGTGGTGGAAATTGCTCAGCATTTGGAGTCAGAAGATCTGGTATTGAGTCTTGCCCTTGAATCTTGGACTCAGCATCCTGGCTTTCTAAGACTTGGTCTCCTCACTGCAATGTAGGTAATAATTCTACAGGGCTGCTGTAATGCTTAAGGGAGATAACAGTGCAACTGAATGTGGCTTTGAAATCATAGTACTATTGTAAAATATCATTTTACCTCCCAGCTATAAAGCACTCTGCTTGAAAGCATGTACCAATATAATAAGTGTCTGGAAGGAACCTCAGATTAAATTAAAAATATATTCCTTCAGCTATCTTGATATATAAATGTGTAGGCCCAGAAGTACTAGGCTGACACCCCTTAGAAGGTTCTATTACCAGCCTTGATCTCCTGAATGTCTGTGGAAGCCCAATCCTCCTTTTTCCAAAGGGAGGGGACTCTTTCTTCTATACACAAAGGGTTGGTTGGCCAAAGATCAGTAAGTCTGTGCGAGGAAATTGGTAGGCCTTCTTGAGATAACAGGAGTGGCGTTTATTAGCAAAGGTTGGTTTCTAAGGAGGCAAAAGAAGGCTTATATCCCAGATGAAGAAGTTCCAGGGGGCCTGGCCCAGTAGTAGCTCCCTATTATCCATATGCTCAAGGAGCTGGGAACCCAAATTCACATGCAGTGTCATTAAAACCAGATTTCTACAAGGACCCCTTGAGGGAAGGTGGCTGATAACAGATGTGAGAGTACAACCAAACATTTCTAGACAGATAAAGCTGGACAAAGCTGGACTCCCCTAATTTGAGATAGCATGATCTTAAAAACCAGTCTTACTGTTCTGAGAGCAATGGCACGTTTATCAACGTCAACTATCAAGGTTGATTAGATGTGCTTTTAACCTAATCCATGCATTGAGAGTCTTATTACACCCAGTGAATTCAGTAGCTAATACTTATTAGCACTTTATAGTCTAAAAAGCATTGCCATATATATTTTATTTTAAAAACATTTCAAAAATACAGATTCAATGCAATCTCAGCAAACAAAAAATACAGAATACTGTAAATAAAATAAACATCCTTTAAATCACCCAGAGATAGACCAATTTCATTTTTATTTTAAATATATAAATATATTTAACATATGTGAATATATTCAGCATTTATAATATGCTTTTATACCTTAATATATGTCTCCGCCAATCACCTCTTAAGTTAGGTGGAGCCAAATAAATTTTAATAGCTGCAATTGAAAAGCAATTATAAATAATTATATTGCAGTGTGGAAAGGGGATACAGTGAGGTATAGTTAAAAAGGGAGAGGCTTTGAATTAAAGAATAAACTTGGGTTCCAATACTGGATCAGTCCGTTATAAATAGTGCAACTTTGCACAAGTTACCTACTCTTCTAGAACTTCTTTTCTAAGAGTTTAGAGTTGGACCTTAAGTTCCTTGAGGGTGGGAATGGGGTCTTAACTCTGACTGAGTGCCTGATGCAGGGTCTGTTTTGGAGTCAGGGGACAGCAAGGTTTTCTGACTTCAAGCAAGCTGACTGAGAAGCACTGAAGGGACATTTCAGTTGTTAGTTGCCAGGGGTCTCCACAGGAAAAGCTGAATGGGTACACTCGAAGCTGTGTTCTGACTCAGTCACGATCCCCAACAACATTGCTTATAATGGTTTTGTCTTGTTGGAGGGCATAGGGCGTGGCGGTACTTCTATTCTGGTGTGAAACAACCAGAGCCATCAGCTGAGTCATATAGCAGATTCTATAGCAAATAGTCATGGCATGCGGCTCAGGATCAAAGAAGGCAGAGGAGGGACATCTGGGTGGCTCAGTTAGTTGAGCGTGACTCTTGGCTTTGGCTCAGGTCATGATCTCAGGGTCATGAGCTCGAGCTCCAAGTCAGGCTCCACACTCAGTACAGAGTCTGCCTGGGAGTCTCTTTCTCCCCTCACTTGTGCATGCATGCATGCACTCTCTCTCTCAAATACATAAATAAATCTTTAAAAACAAACAAAGAAGGTGGTGGAGATTGGGTTGAAATCTTGCATCACAGTCACTTCATCTGCCATTTCATCAATGAGCGGCTTCACCCAAAGTGGACTTGAAATATAAGTATGCCTTTGTTTTAATCCAGGGCTTGGAAGGATCAATGCAAAGCGAATTGCGAATCATGCTGCTCAAAACCAACCTGCTTCTTTGTACTTATAGATATGGGTTTTTCTTTTACGCAAAGGAATCCCATCAAGGACTCTTATGACTTTGGAGGCTCCTTAGCACGGCTTGCTAAAATTGGAAATCATTAGATAAAAAGGAGCAAAAAAAAAAAAAAAAAGAAAGTCAGCTGCCTCTGAAGATCAGTAGGATCTTGCCATTACCCTCACTCTGCCTGGTGAAGAGTTACCATCAAAAGAGCTCTGCAGAAAAGGGGGTAATAGGTTTGAAATATGTAAACGCCCAGGTTGGGCTCCACTTTGATTTGAGTCCTGCCCACTTGGACATCCCCGCCCATTTCCAAAGGGGCTCAACTCCCCTTTCAGCTGGATTGTTAATTTAGGGTCTGCAGTGAGGTGTGTTCTGAATCCTTCAGTTGGCGAGAATAGAGAAATTGACTTTGCTGTAGTTTCTAATAAGAGGTTCCCCGGGCTTGACAAGCTAAAGAATGTTTTCCTTGGGAGAGATGCAGAACAGAGTAATTTCTCCCATTACAGACCATTCTCTGGCTGCTAATAAAAGGCATGGCTCTGCGCAAGTGAGTTTGTCCAAGCTACTGTTCATTTAGGAAGTGACGAGAGCCGGTGAGAGCTGTGCATTAGCTGAGTGGTCACCATTTGAAACCTCACATATGGCAAATCTCTTCTCACATGGCATCTGAGACTAAGGACGGTAATCGAAACAGACACTCCTGATATTGTACGAGAAGATGAGAACGGGCCCAAATGAGAACACCTGCCAAAGGGATCTGCTTCTGGACACATACTGGAGGTAGGTTGCGTACCATACCCAGAATCCTTTTGAAAGGAAACAGGAGTCTTGCAACTCTAATTATAATCATATCCACACTGGCTGGAAATGCAGGCACTGTGGAGAGCAGGTTAAAAGATTTCCCACTTGTCCGAAGTCCACACGTCATGGAAAAGCCTGGAAAGCACTTGGCATTTGTCAGAGCTAGGGTCAGCATGACTCTACTACCTTTTTGACCCTAAGTGGGGGCATAAATAATTCATCACATGGCTAGCATGTGCCCTACACATGGTTTTTTGTTTTTTTTTTTAAGATTTTATTTATTTATCTGAGAGAGTGAGAGAGAGAGAAAGAGAGCATGAGTGGGGCGAGAGGCAGAGAGAGAAGCAGACTCTCCGCGGAGCAGGGAACCTCCATCCCTGGACTGCGGATCATGAGCTGAGTTGAAGGCAGACGCTTAACCAACTGAGCCACCCAGGTGTCCCTGCCCTACAGTTTTTGAAGTGTTTTGCATATATTATCATTTCATTCAAACTTCACAACAACTCCTAGATGTAGGAATTATTGCTCTCAATTTACAGACTAGTGGACAGAGGCTTGGAGAGGTTAGCATACCTTGCCAAGTAACCAGCTGGGACTGGAACAGAGTATGCATTGAGTTCCTTCTAGATGGAGGCACTGTATTGGGCTCCTAGTACATGCTGGAAACAAACTGACAGAGTTCCTGCCCTCTTAGAGATTATACTCTGTTAGAGAATAGTGATCGTAAACAAGTAAACAAACACAGAATTATAAATAATTTTAGGTGCTAAAAAGAAAAAAAACAGGGTGAATTAGCAGAGGGTAATGAGGATGCAGGTGTTATAAACCTTAGCTAGAGCCAATAGAGAAGGCTTCTTTGTAGAATACACACACACACACACACACACAAAATGACTAATATAATAGAAAGGATCATGAGGAGCTGGGACAAGTTTTGTAAGATGTGGGGGCTGCTGATGGCCACTTCATGGCATAAAACTAGGAAAGCCAGAACCCAGTGGTGAAAGATGAAATTCAGGGGAAGGAAGGGGCCAGGTTCAAGGGATCTGTAGATTGCAAAAAAGCCAGGGATTTTTCCAGAGAGTGATGGGGAGCCATGGCTGGGTTTTGTTTGAAGGGGCTGCTGCTATCTGATCTATGTCTTTAAATTATCATGCTGACTGTCATGGGGAGGAAGGGCCTTAGGGGACAAAGGTGGGAGCAGAGAGATGAAGTGGGAGGCCCTTTTGGTCCTGGAGAGAGATGACGGTGGATCACAGAGAGTAACAGGCGGCAGGGGGACCGAGGAAAACACACAGATTTGGGATCTACTGTGGAGGTTCACCTGATACAATTTATTAATGAAGTGATGTATGAAGGAAAGAAGTGGGAGGAAAAGTGAGAATCAAAACTGACTCCTTTGTTCCTGGTTTGGGCCCAGGGAGGGGCAGAGCACAGGTCTGGGAGCCATGCCACACCTCAGTCCCTGAATTTCTGTTGGACTCATGTGACTTTGTACATCCCACCTGCCCTCCCAGTGCCCCTCAGTTCTGTTCTCCTCAGATTTCCCTCCTTGGGTGGGAGCAGAAGACATGGCTTTACATGTTTACATTATTTCTCATATTGGTGGAAAGAAAGGGAAATAAGAAAGAAAGGCATGAAAATGATCACTTAAAATTATCCTACTCTCAGTCTAGTTTCCCTAAGCTATTAGTTACTAAGCCAGAGCTGGTGGCACAGCACCCAGGGAGGGAGAGGCAGACAGGGAAGAAAAGAGAATGGAAGAGAGGGAAGAGAAGGGAGAAGCTTTGTACCAGGAGAGAGCAGAAGAACGTGGGGGGTCAGACAGACCTGGGCTCACATCCTGCTTCTGTGACTTACGAGCTGATATATTTGGTAGGATGGTTAATCTTTCTGAACCCAGATTTTGGCACCCACCAAATAGGATAATAACACCTGTCTGCACAGTACACTAAACATGGATGCCACTGTGTTGCACTTTTTCCCACGAAGAGAGGTGACCTACTTCCCAGTCTTCCAAGTGAAGTAACCTGCTTTGATCAGTGGACCGTGGAGGAGAGGACAGCATGTTGGGTCTGAATCCAGACCTTCAGAGGCCTTGCAGCTTCCACTTTTGCCCTCTTAGAACTGTTTAGCTGTGAGCTGGAGCCAGCCTGCTGGAGAGGCCACAGGAAGGGAAATCAAGGGGCCCCAGCCAACAGCCGGCCAACTACTAGATTGGTGAACGAGGCCATTCTAGAACATGCAGCTCCCGTCACCTCCCCGTCTACCACCTGAATACAGCCGCAGGAGTGAGTTGAGGGGATACAAGTGGGAGGACCCCGAGCTGTGCCCACCCCATATTGCCAGCCCACAGAACTGTAAGCTAATGAACGACTGTTGTAGAAGTGTGGAGCGGTTTGCAAACTTAGCACAGGCTATCTGACACGCCGGGCAAAAGTGTTGTGAGGTTTAAGCAATGCAGCACATAAAAATACACAGTTTCTATTCCAGCTGCTGAGACTATAGGGCAAAGACATATTCTCTGTGACTCTTTTTTAAAATAGAAACTCAGAGGGGCGCCTGGGTGGCCTAGAGGGTTAAAGCCTCTGGCTTCAGCTTAGGTCATGATCCCAGGGTCCTGGGATTGAGCCCCACATTGGGCTGTCTGCTTCAGCGGGGAGCCTGCCTCCCTCCTGCCCGCCTCCCTGCCTACTTGTGATCTCTGTCTATCAAATTAAAAAAAAAAATCTTTAAAATAGAAACTCAAAAACTTCTTTGAAAAAACATATTGCAGTGACAATAGCGTTTTCACCTTTCTATGGCCGAATTTTGCTTTTATTGCCAATAGCTAGTATTTTCACTCCATCTGGGCAGATCAGGCTCTGTGGCCTAAACTGACCATCACCTACAACACCATCTTTATGAGAAAGTGCTCAGTGAGTTCCAAACTTCTAACATTCACAAGAACATCGGCAACAAGAGAGGGCCATTTCCTGGTGAGAGGCTGAGCGCACTCAAAGCTGAGCAGAGCGCAAGCAAAGGCGAAGAGAAGAAATAAGCAAACAGTGCTGAGAGATGCGGGATGGTGGGCTTGGCTACTTTAGAAATACATAATAAGCTAATAATCAAGAAATGAGAGTACAGACACAGGAGCCATCCCATCTTGTTATTAACTCAATGCATACTTATGAGCACCTGCTATGTGCTCAGAGGCTTAGGATACAAACGTGAATAAGAGAAATCACAGACCATGAGGGCAGCCCGATGATTAGAAAGACAGTCTAGTCCTGGCAGCCTGTAAGCACTACGGTTCAGGGACCCATTAATGCTTTGGAAGCACAGAGGAGTAAGAAACACACTCTGCCTCGAGGAACCGGGGACAGTTTCCTGGAGAAGTTGAATGTTGGAAAATGGGGGAACCTCATTCAACAGGAAAAGGCAGGAAAGGGCTTCAAGGAGAGAGGTGTAGCCTTTATAAAGCCTTGGATGTGAGAAAGAGAAGAGTTGGGCATCCCCAGGCTCTGTGGGAAAGACGGAGTGAGAGAGATAGGAAGAGATCCCATCTTGAGGTGCCTTGAAGGGCACACGGCAGTGCATGGGCTCTTAATGCTCTAGAATCTAGATTATACACCAGTGGTGTCAAATATTTTGCTTTGTACCCCCCAAAGGAAATT
Organism: Mustela erminea; assembly: GCF_009829155.1. Classification (NCBI taxonomy): domain Eukaryota; kingdom Metazoa; phylum Chordata; class Mammalia; order Carnivora; family Mustelidae; genus Mustela; species Mustela erminea. The sequence goes on along the minus strand of NC_045624.1, from coordinate 40,811,404 downwards.
TGAAAAATTATGTACCCCTTTCACATTTTAATGGATGTTAAAATATTATTAATGGATATTAATTTACCTAGTTGCAAAGAGTATAATTCTAGGCAGACTATAAATATTATAGTAGAAATCATACATTAATCTCTATGTATCCAAAGGAATCTAAATACTATAGTGATTTATACCTACTCACAACCACTGGAAAAAAATATAAGCTCAAACGCTTCTTTCACAGTGAGAAATTTATGTTGATAATCCCTCTCCTTGAATTCATATTTCAATAAAAAGTTGACTTCCTTGAATTTTTCTTCCACTATAGAATTTTATCCCAATGTAATATATTTTTGTGGTTGAAAGTATTTTATTGATCACACTGTTATACCTCTTAACACTAAAAATATGAATAAAACTTACATGAAAATTTGAGTTTCCTGTGAATATAACTCTAAGTATTAAAAAAAAATTCTTCTGGATAGAGTTTTCATTATTAGTAAAATTAGCTTTTCTAAGCAGTATGTATTGCCAATTCGATAAACAATTCCTAAATAACAAAAGTAAAATTTTACTGGAATTGTACTCCTTGATGAGATGATTGGTCTTTACGATTAGTACTTACATCTGTTGAAGAATGGCAAGACTCCGTATCATGTCTGTTCCTATTTTTCATTATTAAAGAGGTAGGTGCTGAGAAAACATGTTTCCTTAAGTAAATGGAAATGGAAGGACTTTTGATAGAGTGATGTCCCCCAATTCTGTTACTTCTTCTGAGTTAAATATCAAAAATCTTAAAGTGATCTATCGTTGGAAATTATTCCAAATGATCCATCACCTGACAACTCCATTAACTACCCCTTCAATTGTGTTGAAAGCAAAGAACTAGAAACCACCTGACTTGCAAAAAAAGTTGTTATCTAATCAATGGAGTCTTTATTTTTCTCAATTTCTGGGAAGTTATATTAAAATAAGAAAAAAGTTTTAGTAAGACTCTCCTTTTAATTATACCCATTACAATTCACCCAGAGAGACCTTGTGAGAACTTAATATACTCAGAAAGAATTGGGAAGTTGAAATATTGTTCGTTTCAATATACTTTTGCCAACATAATATTTTAAGTATAATCTTTTCTCTTAATGCATACTTCATATATATCTTTGCTGAAGTTGGAGCTGCAGATTTAGTTCATCATGTTATGAGACATGTCCTCTGTGTAATCCAAAATGGCAAAGTCAGACCTTATCATTAATGCCATGAACTAATCAGATTATCTTTCAGAAAACATATGGCTTCAAAAAAAAAAGAAAACATATGGCTTCATTTTTCCTTTCACTTCTGTGTTTGAATTCTAAAATAGATACTTAGAGATAGAATATAGATGAATAGAAAAATAAGAGGGATGAAAGGGTGAGTGGGTGGGTAGGTGAGTAGACGGATGAATGAGTGGAAAGAAGGACAGACTGATAATGGACGGAGGGATAGATGGGAAGATAGATGATGTTTGGATAGATAGAAATAATAGCTCATCTTTGACCATGCCCAACAGTTTTTATGTACAAACCTACTTTTTAACTTGAAAAATTTTCACCTGCTAAAAAAGACTTACAACTACAAAAATTTTTACAAATGTTTTGTTGGAAAAAAAAAAACAGTATTTGATTTTAGATTGTTTTCTTAGCCATCCAGATTTAGAAATCAAACAATAAGATCCAAACACCATAAATTCATACCTAGACAATTTTGAAAGGAAATATAACAAAATATCAATAGTGTTCATCTGGATTTTGGGCTTACAGTTGATTTTATTCTTTTTTTTTTTAAAGTGATTTTATTTATTTATTTGCGAGAGAGAGAGCATGAGAAGGGAAGGGACAGAGGGACAAGTAGACTCCCTGCTGAGCACAGAGCCGGACACAGGGCTCGACACAGGGCTGGATCCCAAGACACTAAGATCATGACCTGAGCTGAAGTCAGATGTTGAACCAACTGAGCCATCCATGCACCCCACAGCTGATTTTATTATTTAAAAAACTTCTTCAGTATTTTCTAAAATATCCCAGAAAGTCACATACTCCTCTACAATTAGAAAAGACAATTATATTTTATCAAATAATTTCTCATTGAATAAGCTTTTTTTTTTGTCCTTTACCTTACTAAGTTCTAGGAGAACATGAAATGACATTTTCTAGAATACCTTCAGCTCTCTGCTGGGTATTTTTGCGCACTGTGTCTCAGCTAATCCTCTTCCTCATGGGATTGTTACTTTTCACAGATTGTTACATTTGAGGCTCAGAGAAGTTAAAGGACATATCTAAGGCCTTTTACACAAGCAGGAATTGCACTGTTAACTGGCTAAATCATTCTAATCCAGACCAGTTGAACTTTGAAATCTATAGGCTTCTAAGTGTCACACTGAATATATAAAATATGGGATACTGAAAGTGAACATTGTCAATAACATTTATTAAAATAATCATTGCTATATTGTAGTCTATATGATTTGTACATACTTTCCCACAGTATTCCTTTCACTTTCTAATGACATTTCCTGGAGAACAAAAATGTTTAAACTTAATAAATTTGTAAATTTATTATTTTTATTATGTATAACATATATATTTATATATAACATATATGTTTATATATAACTTATGTATTTATTATATATAGAATTTTAATATAGCCCTTTTGATGTCATATTTAAGAATCTTTAAATCCAAAGTCACAAAGATTTTCTTCTACATTTTCTAGAAGTTTCATAGTCTTAGCTCTTATCTTGAGACCTAAGATCTATTTTGAGTTATAATTGTGTGTGATTTTGAAATCAGATATATCACTTCTCAGGAAATCAGATATATCACTTCTCCAACAGTGGTTTTCTAAATTTGGGGCTATTCTGGTTTCTACGTGTTTTCATTAAATTTTAGGATCAGTTTGCCAATCTTTACAAAAAAAAAGACGTTAGGATTTTGATTAGAAGTGTGTTTAGTGTATAGGTCAATTTGGGGAGTACTGCTATCTTAACACCACTGTCTTCCAATCCATTACCATGATGCTGCTCTCCGTTTCTGTAAAGCACACTTTCATTTCTCTCAGCAATGGTTTTTAGTTTTCAGTGTTGCATTGCTTTTGTTAAATTTATTCCTACATATTTTTTGGTATATCGTGAATGGAATTTTTTCCTCAGTTTCAATTCTTGAAAATTTGTTGTTAATATAAACAAATATAATTGGTTTTTATATTACTCTTAAATCCTGCAATCTTATTAAACTTTCCTATTCAATATAGTCATTTTATTTAGATACCTCAGGATTTTCTATTCAGGATCATGCTGTCTGAAAATAAAGACGGTCTTACCCATTCCTTTCCAATTTTCAGACTTCTATTATTTTTATTTATTAAACTGATTAGAATTTTCAATAAAAATTGAATGTGGTGAGAGTGGACATCCTTCCTATGTTCCTGATCTTAGGACAAAAGCATTCAGTCTTTTGTCATTAAGTATGAAGCTGGCAGTAAGGTACTCAAAGATGCCCTTTATCAGGTTAAGAAAGTTCCTTTTTATAATTTATTGAGTGTTTCTGACATGGATAGGTGATAGATTTTGTCAAATCATGTTTCTCTTTCTTTTGGGGATGCTAATGTAGTTACAACCTCGACTAATTCAGTATATTCCATTAACTGATTTTCAGATGTTAATACCATCGTACATATCTAGGATAAATCCCAGTTGGTCATGGGTATAATTCTTTTTATATGTTGCTGGATTCAGTTTGTCAATATTTTGTCAAAGATTTTTTCAATTTTGGATTTTTCTTGTAGCATAAATGTTAAAGTTTTAAATTTTCCTCTAAGCACCGGTATAGCTACATTCCATAAAATTTGGTATATTGTACTTTCTTTTAAGCCAAACTATTTTCTAATTTCTCTGATTTCCTCTTTTATCTATTTTTTTTAATTGTGCACATTGGTTTTTTTTTCCAGATTTCTTCTTGTTGTTGATTCTTAATTTAACTGGATAAATGTTTGTATGATTTCAGATTTTAAAAATGGATTGATACTTGTCTTATTGTCTAGTATATGGTCCATAAAGGACAATGTGCCATGTATAGTTAAAAAATAATGTGTACTTTTCTGTAGTTGAATGGAATGTTCTATAGATGTTAGTTGGGTCAAGTTAGTTGTTAAGTGTTGTTCAGGTCTTCTATATCCTTACTGACTTTTTGTCCCCTTGTTCTATCAGTTATAGAGGGAGGAGCATTGACATTTTCAACTACTGTTGAACTATCTGCTTTTCTTTTGAAATTTTTAATTAAATTTTTGTTTTTTGGGGCTCTGTTATTAAGTATATGCACATTTACAATTGTTACTTCTTTCTTGATATATTGATCTGTTTATCATTATGGAAGATACTTCTCTGTCTTAGGATTATTTCCTTTTTCTTTCTTTTCTTTCTTTCTTTTTTTTTTTTTTTAGAGAGATTGAGACTGTGAGCAGGGGAGGGACAGAAGGTGAGGGAGAGAAAGAATCCGTAGCAGGCTCCACTTAGTATGGAGCCCGATGTAGGGCTTGATCCCATGACCCTGAGATCATGACCTGCGCTGAAATCAAGAGTTGGATACCCCATTGACTGAGCCACCCAGGCACCCCAGGATTGTTTCATATCTTAAAGTATATTTTGTCTGATAATGCTTTACTTACTCCAACTATCTTACTTTCAACCTATTTGTCTTTGAATCTAAAGTGCATCTCTAGGAGATAGAATGTAGTGGGGTCTTGTCTTGTTTATCTCTTTGATCGTCTTGTGTTTTGATTGACAAGGGCAGGTCATCCACATACGTGGAAACTAACAAACAGCTGTGCAAATAGATGGACATATCATAACTTTACAGGGATTTTACTCCACTTAATGCTTTGTAACATTCTTTTCTTTCCTCTTTCCTGTAGTACATTTGATCTATGATCTAGTTTCACCCTCCTCCCCAAAATTTATTCATAGTCTTCCTGAAGAAAAGCATACTGTTAACTTGAGTTCTTTCAGTTTTGCTCACTTTGTGACCTTTCCCCAAAGTTGTGGCTTGCTCTGTCTCTAGACTGTCTTTGTGGTCTTCCTCTTCAGAGTTGTGAGCCCAGAACAATCCAGGAAGAAAACGTAGGCGGAGTGAAAGTTGAGATGATCAGAAACCTACCATTTGTGCTAAGGTTGGAGTTAAATTCTAGAATTTGAAAATAAAAGTAGGGGAATTAAAGAGAGGAGAAGGTGTGAAAAGTGGGGGACAAAGTACAGGGGGCTTCAGCGCGCAGCCAGGGGGTGACCTGTTAGAGCAGCTTGGTCTGCAGGACCTAGGAAGGTGAAAGTGAGCTGCAGGCCCTGGAGAATGACTTGACTGTGTTGCTGAGACAAGCCCCGGAGCTACACCAGCCGGGAGACCCCACATGGGAGCGGTCAGGACTGGGGACAGAGACATGGCTTCAGAGGCTGAGAACTTACATGGCAGAGGGGTACATAACCCCGCTCTCAGAACTGAGACCAGCTCTCAGAGAGGAAAGAAGAGAACCCTGGTGGAGCAGGGGGAGGGCGACTAAATGTAAACACAGAAGGGGTAACGTGAAGAGTTTTCTGTTAGCAGCAGCAGTGGTGGCTTAGCAACAAGTGTTCAGTTACAGAGAAAAAGAGAAAATGAAATTTCTGGATATAAGATTGTGATCGTAAATTTTTAAACTTTTCTGCCAGCTCTGTCTAAATCTTCCTTATTTTTGTTGGTGACCCTGTCATCTTACCACTCACCACTTTCTCATCATCCAAATTAAAAAGTCATCTCTTACCACTCTGTGTGGGATGCTGGGAGTGGGAGGGGGTGGGGAGACGGGGGTTAATGGACTCTGAAGATGTTCTGTATATTTAACCAAACATGGATGAGGGGGAAGAAAGGTGATGTCTTTTTTGGTTTTGTTTTGTTTTGTTTTGTTTCTTAACCTTTTAGAAGGTTTCCTGAGCACCATGTGGTGCTTTATAAAGTAAAAAATTTTAAAAAACCCTCAAAACTCAATGAATTAATTTAAAATGTCAATGATTTAGAAACATAAAGATTACTTTGCCCCTAAATCACCCAGGTAGAGAAATGATGTTTTGCAGAAATGAACATGGCTTATTATTGATTCCATAACATTTGGAAAGTGGCAGGAAGGAGCATTGCTTATTCAAGCGCGTTAGAAACAGCGTTTGCTTAGTGATCAAATGAGAGGTACAGTTCTGTGCCAACAAATCATGGTAAATTGGGAGGGGGCCACTGGGGCTTTGCACAGCTTGATTCTGCAATATGTTTAAGTCCATGTCCTCCACTTCTGCCTGTGGTCTCTACTGTAAAGGCTACTTCTGGGACTGATGCTGAAGGTTTTTGTTTCCATAGGGATATTGGCTTAATCTCTCAGTCACATCTGTGGTGGTTTCTTTTAGAGTTACCTCTCCAGTCACAGCACTCCCCACTTCCGTGAGAGCAGTCTTCTCACCCCACAAATACATCTGTGCAGTAGGCTCTCCTCATTGCCACCTGCCCCTTACTTAGTGGCCTAAAACTTGGCCCAGATTCTTGGTTTAACAGCAAGGAAAGTCCATCTCTGTGTGTGCTGAGAAATGGTAGGCAAACACTGGACTGTGGGAGCCCATAACCAGCCAAAGGGCCTAGAGCAATGAAACCAGCTGGTCTGTGGGGTCAGAGATGGAAGCAGTACCAAAAGGCCAGGGAAAACTCCCTGGGACCCTGGCAGCCACCATTTTTGGGATCCTGGCTCATTGTTTTTAGAAAAATGGAGTGAGCTCTGTTTTTGTGACTTTTGGTTCCAAAATTCATGCTTGGGATTCTCATAAGAAAACTCCTTCCTTTTTCTTTTCTGCTTACCCTAGCTTAATTCAAGTTAATTCCTGCTACTTACAACCACAGGAGTGATGATTGGGGTTGCCAAAACCCAATATCTAGGAAACAAGATAAGGGGATGGGCACATGACAATAGGAAAACAATAGTTAAAACAATAATTTTTTTAAAAAAATATGGGATTAGATAGGACACAAAAAGCACAACAGGTGAAAGAAAAAAAATAGATAAACTGGACTTCATCAAAATGTAAAACTTCTGCACTTCCCAGGATACCATCAAGAAAGTAAAGAAACCCCTACAAAATGGGGGGAAATATTTACAAATCATATATTTGATAAGGGATATATATATATATATATATATATATATATATATCTAGATGATATAAATAACTTTTACAATTCAACAACAAAGAGACAGTAACCCAATTTAAAAATGGGCAGATGAGGGTTGCCTGTGTGGCTCATTCAGTTAAGCATCTGACTTTGAATTTCAGCTTGGGGTATAATCTCAAGGTCTTGGATTCGAGCCCTACGTTGGGCTCCAGCTCTGTGCTCAGCATGGAGTCTGCTAGAGATTCTCTCTCCCTCTCCCTCTGCCCTTCCCCTTATTCATGCTCTCTAAATAAATAAATAAAATCTTAAAAATAGAAGGGCAAATGGCTTGAATAGACATTTTGTATATGTGCTGCCGAAGCGAGCTGAATAGACATTTTGTCAAAGGAGATATGCAAATGGTCAATAAGCACGTGGAAAGCTGTTCAACATCGTCATTATTTTGGGAAATTCACATCAAAACTCGAAGGAGGTATCCCTCCATATCCTCTAGGATGACTATAATAAGAGACATGGGTAATAACAAGGGATTGGGGAGGTTATGGGGAATTCGTACCCTCTTGTTCATGAGTGTAGAAATGTAAAACAGTACCACAGCTCTAGAAAACAGTCTGGCAGATCCTCAAAACGTTAAATAGTGAGTTACCCTATGACCTGGAAATTCCACTTCTGGGCATATACCCAAAAGAAAAGAAAACAAATGTCCACACAAAACCCTTGTACATGGATATCTGTAGCAGAATTATTCAGAATAGCTAAGAACTGGAAACAAACCATATGTCCATCAACAATGATTAGATAAACAATGTGGGGCATATCCAGATGATGCAATATTATTCATTCATAAGAAGAAAGGAAGTTGGTGCATGTTACAGCACGGAAGAACCTTGAAAACCTTGTGCTAAGTCAAAGAAGCCAATGACAAAAAGCCATGCATCCTTCCATTCCATTTATAGGAAGTGTTCATTAGAGACATAAGGAAGACTAGTGACTTTCAAGTGCTGAAGGGACAAGGAGATAGGGAGTGGCTGCTAATAAATACTGGGTTTCTCTTTAGCTTGAGAAAAGTGCTTGAATTAAATATTGATGATCAAGACACAGTTAATGAATATACTAAATAAACATTATACTTTAAAAGGGTAACTATTGTATCGAATTGTATCTCAACAAAGCTAGAAAATAATATTTTATTTAAAAAAAATGTGGGGAAGAAATACTGTGTCCAACCTAATTACTTAGAAAACAAACAAACAAACAAACATAATCACACTTGCAGTGACATCTAAGGCAAGTTTTTAACTGGCTGTGTAAACTTGGCCAAGTTGCTTGTTTCTCTGAGTCTCAATTGTTTCTCCTGCCCAGTGGAAATAGTGATGATTTATAAACCATAAGGTCATTCTAATGATTAAATGAGGTAGTCCATATAAATCTCTTGGAAGAATGTTAATTACACAATATGTGCTCAATAAATGTTAGCAGTCTCATAGTTATTAACTTACAAATGCAATTGCTACGGCTGAAGAGCCCTTCCTTTCCCCACGCACCACTCCAATTAGCCCAGATGCAACTCAGAAAAAAGATAGAGGGCAGCATCGAGAAATGCCAGGAAGAGGCAAGAATGGCTGCAGACCAGCAGCAAAAAAATTTCATGAGTAAGAAACAATTACGATTGCTAAAAGTGCGTCTTCATCAAAATGGATGGAACCCAATTAATTCAATTGAACTGCATGAAAAATGGGAAAGCAGAACTACTTCCATGTGTTGAGAAGGTGACTCTAAATATTTTATTTTATTAGGAGCTTATAAATCAAGGCCAGTGTATACTTTAATGAACAAGGAAAAATTTTATTTTGGAATGGTGATTAGGATATTGCCAGCAGCTAACTAAGATGATTCCCTACCACTCAGTTGGATGACCAGAAATCCTACTGGCTCACCAACTTTTCTCAAGGTTGCCCAGCACCTTTAAGCAGAGAGGTAATGACAATGGAATCTTTGAGACCCCTGAGGCTTCCGTCTTCAACACTTGGGTGGAAACTCTTCTAGAATTCTAACACTTTACCCTACTCCTATTCCTTTTTACCCAGCTTATATTTTCACCTTCCTCTGGCGACTTTATGAATATCATGAGGTTCTTGCGTTCGGCAGTTATCTGCTTTGAAATGGCTTGCCTTCGCTCTGTGCCTCTGGGCTTTCTGCTGGCCCTCCCAAGAATGCTGTGGTTTATAGGGTTCCTGGGAAGGTGGATATCACCCTGTGCACTAAGTGCCCAATTTGTCTTTCATCTTAAACACCATAATCTTTACAGTCCAGATTCTCATTTTTTTTTTTTCCTAACCTGGGTAGTGAATTCCTGAGGACAGAGACATTTTAAAAATTATTGGTATTCGCCTTTGTGTCTCTAACTCAGAGCATAGGGCCTGGCATGTGGTGGCCACTCAATGACCATGTGGGGGATGGACACGAGGAAGGTGCCTTTGTGTCAGTGGACTTGAAGTCATATTGTCCTGCTTTTCATCAGAAAGGAATGGAAGACTAGCCAGTATCCCTTCTCTTCTCCTGCCTCCTCCACAATGCTCCTCCACTTACTACCAGCTTCCCTCACTGCTTCCCAAGACATGTCCCACATTGGCCCCATAAACCAGAGCACCCCCAGATTCCCTTTAAGGAGGTCCGCCCTCCCCTTGTTGCTAGGACTGTTGGTGTTAAGAGCTCACACCACGTGCCTCTGAAGGCATTGCCTCCCCCCAAGGGAGCTCCCCATGGGGTTGGTTCTTATCCAGTGACTGAACAGTGTGGTAGTTCCAGAGTCTAGACCCACCTCAGACCACTCTGAAGAGCCTTTCTGGCTCCAGAGTTCTCTGTGGGATTGACAGAGGGTGTGTGTGTGTGTGTGTGTGTGTGTGTGTGTGTCTACAGCATAGCCCATATTTTCCTCCTAACTACTCCTGCTGCTTCACCCCTCCTCGTGGTGATTTCCCCAAAAACACACCTCGATGAGACACCTGGGGGTTCAGTGGGTTAAGCCTCTGCCTTGGGCTCAGGTCATGATCTCAGGGTCCTGGGATCGAGCCCCACATCGGGCTCTCTGCTCGGCAGGGAGCCCGCTTCTTCCTCTCTCTCTGCCTGCTTTTCTGCCTACTTGTGATCTCTGTCTGTCAAATAAATAAATAAATAAAATCTTAAAAAAAAAAAAAAGAACACACCTCGATAAAATCCCCTGTTTACAAATGGGGAGTTTAAAAAAATGGAGTATTTGACCCCTGTTTCTCCAAGGAGACATCTAGACAGTGAGCCCTACAGCTGGGATGGCCGGCAGGCCCTGGCTCAGCACAGTCAGTGATGAGTCCATGTTGATTGCATGACCGACTCCTCTCACCCTTGCCTTTCCTCTGACCATGAGGACAGTCAACAACTCCAGGCAGAGTTAGCTAGAAGTTGTGAACTGGGAAAAGGGGTGTTAAAGCATCATCAATCCTAGCCAGCAACAGACTCCCTGAGCTCTGGGGGCCACATTTGCATAGGAAACCAAATGAACCCCCATGGCTAAAGAGGAGGGCCACAAATTCTTCAACACTCCCCATGGAAAGGAGGGAACTATGTCCTCTACCCTTGAGTCTGAGGGGAAGGTCAGGACCACCTTCAGCAACAGAAGATGATGCTGAGGTTACAGGCCATTTTCCTTCTACTGTGCAGTGCTGCCCACTATCCTTCTGACAGAGGTAAGAATTTCAGGCTCTTCTAAGGTTTGCCCACCCAAGAGAAAAAAAAAGTGCCAGTCACCAGCGAGGTGGAGGACTTTCACAACTAATTCAAACTAGCAACTGGGTAGGGTATTTATATGTGGTCGTGTGAAAGCTCAGTCTCAGGCTCAAAGGTTTTCTCTGTTGGTGAGGCTGCTGGCTCCCGACCTGGAACTCACAGCTAGTGACGTCATTAGATAGGTGATTTACTACCCAAGCGGAGTATTTGACCCCACTGTTATGTCCACTTGAAAAATAGACAAAACCCTCACTTACCTACACAAGTGTGGCCCTTGGAGTGTCCAGTGCTGGGCTGGTCGTCAGAGGCCGGAGAGGCCAATGTGTGAAGGGGCAGGAGTAAGGACAGAGTCATCGCCAAAAGGATATTCCAGAGGGACTTCATCTTAGGGCCGTGCACCAGAGAGATCAGCCTGTGTAGAGAGGCCGCCCTCTGAGGGACGCCGAAGCTGGGGCCACAGAAGCTCTCGCTCAAGCTCCCCTCCTCTCAGTCCTCTCTTGGAAACACTCCCACCACACACGCCCCACACTCTCACATAGACACACTTTTCATTAAGTGTGAAGGGACTAAAAAAACATAAAAACACTCACAGACCCCCTTGTTCCTCTTGCGGAACCCCCAGCGAGAGCCAGAGGCCTGCGCCCGGTTAAGAGCTGCGAAGAGTCTCTGGGAGGCAGGGTTTCTGAGTTACAAGCTGCAGCCAAGGACAGACCCAGGTGGCCGCAGCGGCAACAACGTGCCTTTCTGTGCTCGCCAGCTGAAGTCAGTCAGAAGCATGGGGAACCTCAAGGCTTACCAGAATCATCCTGTGGGGTGGTTAGGAGGCCCTTCCCCTTTCGCTTGTGCAAAATGAAACAAAACTAAAACTGAAGGTTTGAAAAAAAAAACACCACAAACACACACCCTTTAGCAATGTGACCAGCAGCATCTACACATTCTAGAGATTATAATTTGCTCTATTCAGAAGTTATCTAGTTTTGCTCTAAATAATTTTACATGGTGAGATCGAGCTCCTTATTCTGTTGCTGAAGAATATTCTGGTCAAGTCGTTCTTTTCCTCAAGCTTTCTCAGGGCCTTCAGTCCAGTACGCAGGGAAAAACAATATAGACAGGAAAGAGCACTCAGCATGGCTAGATTTTAAATCTAATGAGAAAAAGGACGTGCTGGAATTAACCTCTTCATATTTACTTGACTGTGTGTGATGCATCTCTTTTCTCCAGAATTTCAAAACATGTTAATATTCCCCACCTGTAGATGATTTGTTCACTTTTAAGAGACCAATTTTCTGTTTTGAAGATGAGAACCAAATACTGTTTCTCTGGGTTGGGGGGGAATGGAACCAGATCATAGATAGAGAAGAGACATATAATCTAAGTGCTTTGCTTTGAAATAGGATACAGCAAAGTCATTGCCATTCTCAGGCAAGATAAGGGAATTGGGCCAAAGTCCCACCATCTAGATAAGCCTGGGAAAATCCTGCAGTTTTTATTCCCCTTTGTTTAGGCTCTGAGGAAAGCTTATTATAAAATGTGTGAAATATTATGAAAGCTATCAGACTTGGTAGAGAGCTTTCCTTCTCCTCTTCCTGCTTTTACTTAAGAAATAGCAATTAAGGGGTGCCTGGGTGGCTCAGTGGGTTAAGCCTCTGCCTTCGGCTCAGGTCATGATCCCCAGGTTCTGGGATCGAACCCTGCATCGGGCTCTCTGCTCAGCAGGGAGCCTGCTTCCTCTCTCTCTCTGCCTGCCTCTCTGCCTACTTGGGATCTCTGTCTGTCAAATAAATAAATAAATAAATCTTTAAAAAAAAAAAAAAGAATGAAATGGCAATTAAAATAGCAGGCAGAATTTTAGAGCTGTATTCTTTCCAGGATGTAGGAAATACTGATTTTTATGGTTTGAAGATTTCTTTGTAAGCATTAGTTTAATAAATGCCAATTGGTCAAATCTCTGAATCTGCAGCAGAGACATCATATGCCAGAATGTTCTCCTGCTTATGTTCCAGGACAGGTTGGACCAACAGATGCCATGGATGACCCTGGTCACCATGGAACTGTGATTTCCTTTGAGGCTGGTCCTCAAGGTCCCTGACCCTGTGACCAAGGAAAGCTCTGGAGGTCACCAGGTCATAGGTCACCACAGAGGGCAGGGCCTAGAGAAGTTCTAGAGACTTCCTGGAGAGGCCACATAATGGAATGATTAAGAGCTTTTACTGCAAAGACAAAAAGACCTATGTCCAAATATAACCTTTAAATGCTTCAGTTTCCTCATTTATATTGGAATAGTAATAATATTTGTCCTACAGGGTTGCTGGAAGGACTAACATAAATGATGTAACCCAACTATAAAGCAGTATACCTGGCAAGAAGACAGCGCTTAGTAAATCAAAGCTTTGGTTATGATTCCAGCAGCAGTGTGATGAAATCTGCACCCCAGGCCAGCCTTGGAGAGAGGGATAAGACACCCGCACAAGATGCAGCCCAAGGTGTGGGAAAACGGCATGGGTTGGAGAAGGCAGCATCTATCGAATGCCTTCTGTGTACTGGGCAACACTCCAGGAATGCACAGTTTCATCTGCTAACCCATAGGTAGGTGAGGAATCTTCCGGCAGCTTCCAGAAGAGCACTTGGCATCGACTCTGGGCCTCCTGAGGTTCTTTTGGTTTAGATTTATAGCTGTGAGCAGGCTGTAAGCAGGCCTCTCGGGTGAGAGGAATTTCTCAGCATAAATGCTGTATGCAAGTTTTCAGCCTTGGTCAATGTGTGTGCAATGCCTGCAGTTCTGCCTACAACCACTTCCCACCCCCCCAACCCCCCCCCCCCCCCCCCCGGGCAGGAACAGTGGGCCCTGAGGCAATCTGGGGTGCTTGGGCTTCTGGGCTGGCCAAACTGGGAATTCCTGGCTTAGATGTACAGCGCTGACCAAGTCTTTGACTGTTTCCAGGGGTGGGATTTCTCAGCTGTGCCGGTATGTCATAGTTATACTTGACACATGGTAGGTTTTCCACAGAGTGATTTTCATGCTTGAAGCTCAAGTTCTTACTGGGCAGGGTCAAAAGAGGAACACAGAAATCAGGAAGTGATTTCTGCTAACTAATGTTAAAGCAAAAGTATGTGTCTGCATTCCCCCAAACACCACCTTTCTGTCACCAAGTGGGGGGTTCCTCGAGGTGCCCCCCAGACTGGCTGCTCTCATTTCCCCCCACGGGGCTGCCTTTGTTCATTGATCATTGAGTGCACAAGACCTAGGATCTCTGCCCAACTTGCTGAAAGGCTCTGGATCTGCCCGTGGCTTATAATAACTAGCTGGACCCTGGACAGTGTCCTTAGGGGACCCCTGCTGTCAGATGCTCCAATTCAGATTTTCTTGATATCTGCTTTGAGGAATGAGATTTCTTCCTTGAAGCATTTTGTTACTTTACTTGGGGAGTTTCAAACCACAGTCCCTGTAGCAGAAGGCTGAGTGTTTCTGATTCCCAGATGCTGCACCTGTGGTTCTGGTTTGCTCTGTCTGAATATGCTTCCTGATTATTTTTTGACCTGCCTTGGCTTCAGCCATCTCATTCATAGCAAGTCCCTTAACCGGAGCGGGGGGAAGTGGGGGGAGACCTAGATGGCAGGAGATACTGGAGAAGCTGATTCTGTCACAAAAGCATATCTTCCCTTTGACTTTCTCCCCTTCCTGACACCAAGGGTCCCTCTCTTTGCTTCTGGCTTCCCAGGATTCTCTGCGGTGGTGCTCGGTTCAGACCCACCAACCTCAGACGCTTTGCTGACACTGTCCTTCCCCGTCAGAGCTTATTTATTCTAGCTTTAGCCAGTCCTCTTTCTGTTCTGTGCTAGGGAAATAGTAAATTAATCCACAACAAGGCTGCACATCTGTTAATTAAAAGAGATAGGAATTTAGGAGGGGGTGCCTACATTCTCACTGTGGCTTCACTCTTTCTTAGCTGTGTGCCTTTGGGTGAGCAGATCTACCTCTCTGGGATTAGCTGATGTCACTGTAAAATGGGACATGATGCCAATATTACAGAAAATTCCTAGGATTAAAGAGACGATGTGTGGGGCACCTAGGTGGCTCAGTGGGTTGAGCCTCTGCCTTCAGCTCAGGTCATGATCCCAGAGTCCTGGGATTGAGCCCCGCATTGGGCTCTCTGCTCAGCAGGGAGCCTTCTCCCCCCATCTCTCTCTGCCTGCCTCTCTGCCTATTTGGGATCTCTTTCTCTCTGTCAAATAAATAAATAAAATCTTAAAAAAAAAAAAGAGGATGTGAGTGAATGTTAGATAGGTTTAAAGCTAACGATCAATTAACATTGTCCTTCTCAAGTAATATATATATATTTTTTTCTTCTCAAGTAATATTGGAATTTTATCATGCTTTGCTTTGTACATTTTCTGAGGACATTTAAAGAGATTTCCATTTTAGTAATGCACATAAGTAGATGCAAAGATGGAATTCAGAAAGCCCCAAGGGAGTGGCCAGCCACAGTTGCTATCCCTGGTCAGCGGGAGGACTTGTGATGTAATGTGAGTAGTAAGCGTACAGTGGGCAGTGGGTGAGAGTGTAGAGACCAGGAATGTCTCTCCCAGACGTATGCTGGTAGCTTCCAGCAGGAAGAGCCATGCACCAAGAGATAAACCAATGATCCTCTGGTGATGGGTGGCCAAGCAGCGGTGCAAAGTAACCTAGACACACAACAGGCTGTGTGCTCCAACACTCTCCACAAACCCCACACCCTCATTCACACACTTGTAGGTTCTGAGAGTTTTAGAGCTATGTATCTGGCAGGGGTATGCGATTTATAACCACAGCCTTCTAAGGAGGGTGCATTCTATTAGAAACCACAGCGTTTGTCTGCTGGGCACCTGATCAAAGTTTGGAAAAAGGAGCTGCGGTGAGTGAACCACTTTTCATAAGCAGGGCAGAAGAATTTGGACATAATCTAGAAGGAAAAGTGTATGAGCAGAGAAATAAGAGTGAAGGGAGAAGCGGGACAGATGAGACACTAGGATGTCTCTGACTAGAAATCAAGAGAGAAGTGCGGGGAAGTGGGGTGACAAAAGACTGAGCTAATAGAAAGGTCTGATGTAGATTTGCAAGTTGTTTGCTCTGCCATGTGTGAAATGGTCCTTGGCCCAGATCCTGAATGGATTTTTGTGGAAATCAATGAGAGCACCTTTCCTGTTTGGATCAGAGCAAGAAGCAGAGGCAGAAGAAAGTGCAGAGGCAGAAGGACCAAGAGAATACAAGCTCAGGAATTTACAGGTGTCTTGGGAAGGGCTGTGGACTCTCATGTGCTATAGACTGGGGAGGGGGTAGTCTTCAATCACTTTGAGCAACATCTCCAAAGTGTAAAGTTTGAATGCACAGAGAATAAAAATCAAATAAACACTGTCAAAATAAGCTTGAAGCTCATCCATCCATTTTTTTCATTCATTTTTAGATAAAATAAGTCCAAAGTTAGGCCATTCAGGGGGAGGCTGGCAGTTCCCTGATGTTTTCAGGGACATAAGCTCTTCATTTTCTTTTTTTAAAATTTATTTTTAAGATTTTTATTTAGTTATTTAACAGAGAGAGAGAGAGAGAGAGCACAAGCAGGGGGGAATGGGAGAGGAAGAAGCAGGTTCCCCACTGACCAGGAAGCCTGATGTAGGGCTCCATCCCAAGACCCTAGGATCATGACCCAAGCTGAAAGCAGATGCTCAACCAACTGAGACACCCAGGTGCACCTCCTTATTTTCTGTCCCACTATTCTAGAACTGATTTTCATCTTCAAGATCAGCAAAAGTCTAAAACAGATGCTAATGCTCCAGCTCTTGTGTCTATACTCCAGGCCAACAGTAGAAGAAAGCAGAAGGCTAGTGGAACCCAAACCTACCCCTTTAAAGGTGTTTCTTCCCAAACCTCCCCCAACACCTTTGCTTCCATCTCAGGTAAGCAAAACCCAGACCTGGCTACAAGGGATGTTGGGAAATAGATTCATATTCCCAATTGCAAGGGAAGCTGGAGCAGGTGGTCTTTATTCTGGTGCGTGTTCAGCTAAAACCCAGGGTTCTGAAAAGAAGGAGAAATTGAATTGGAGGCACTTGCCTACCATGTATATTACACATAAATGCATGTTAACATTTTTCTTTCTGAATTAAATGTTTGATTAGGTTGTGTGAGTTTTTGGAAGATAAAATGAGCAGGCATCCTGACTTGTCCTATTCTTCTCAGTGGGTTTTCTTTGAATGCTGGGCAGACTGATGCTCCCCAAAGGCTCTATCCCCTCCAACTCTTGTCCTAGAGACTATGGGAAAATGAGCTGGCAAAAATCCTCATGAAAATCACAGCTGAGGCTAGGACGAGTTGGGCCAACTTGCGGTCGGGGGACCATCATGAGTAAGACAGGCTCCCGCTATACTGGGGAGTTGGCCACTATGTAGAAAAGCAAAAACAAAAACATGGACTAAATCTCTTCTGCAAATACTTTCTTGAAGGAACCCCAAGGAAAATGCAGTCAGGTGCAAAAGAAATGTAAACAAAATGCCAAAAGCAGCTTCAAGTTTCATGGCACAGCAAATATAGGGTGCTGCAGTTGCAGAGGGCCCTAAGATTACGGGGTCGACCAGAGGGCTCATGGTCAACGTTCTGGGTGATCAAGCGGCTACAGAAATGGCAACCCCATGAACTTGCCTCAACCGGAGGGGACTCTGTTCTGTGGCATGGGCCCCAGCTGTGCACAGCAAGCTCAGACCACTCTGTCTCTTCAGGCTTCTCCAGAGTTCCTGCATCAAGACTGAAAGTCTCTCGCTGACTTGCTGAGTTGTTGCATCAGGAGTCAGTGAGAGACAGAGTGAGGGGGGATTGCTTTGCTAGTGCCTGGCACAGAGCAGTGCGTCAAGCGTCGTCCCCAAACTCCTGCCAGTGTTTCCTTTGGGAGGATAGAAGGAGGAAGATGGGGTGGGGTTGAACATAGAGTTGGTGGGAAAATAAGGAGAATCAACATATCCCTGAATGACCTTATGTTAAGATTATATGGGCCTTCAGGAAAAAGAGAAAGATAATGGGGAGCTCAAATATAAAATCAGTGTTAAAGAAAAGTAGTAATCTTAGTCAAAACACAATAGATCATGTTATCCCGTTGCTTACAACTGCTCCAAACTCCTCAGGGCCCCCAAACGAAAGGGTTAATTCCTCAGAAGGTTTGAAGGGATCTTCATCATCTGGAGATTGTTATCTCCCCAGCCAAGTTTCTAGACACTTTGCTATGTTTTCTGTGTTCTGGTGATACCAAATTACCAGTGATGTCCCCAGACATTCCCAGCTGTTCATGCCTCAATGCCTTTGCATGGGCTTTCACTCTGCCTAGAGTGTTCTCCTTATCTTCCAGGACAACTCCTCCTTTTCCATCAAGGCCACCTCACTGAAGACTTCCTCGTCCTCTGCCAAGTACAAGTTGGCTCTGTCTTCAGTGCCTCCCTAGCCCTCGCTTCTGCAGCATGGCCACGAGAGTAGGCAATTGACTCCCCCACCAGTGGGTGGTTCCTAGAGGGCAGCTTATTTAGTGCCGTCCCCACAGAACATGCACTGGACTCATGGCAGGTACTCAGTCAATGTTCATGGGGGAAAAGAGGAGTGAGCCAGAAGAGAAAATATGTTAGCTATTACAGCAGAGAAGTGGAGCCCATGAGGATATTTTTCATAAATGTCCTCAGGAGTGTTATGTGAAAGGAAGAAACATTAAAGGCAGGCAGTATATTTGGGGTTCAGAACTCAACCCTAGTGCAAATACTTCTGAGTCAGATGAGGGAAGGGCTGAGCATCCAAGTCGGATTTGAGAGGCTGGTCCCGGGTACAGAGAAAACAAGAAGTGAGAGAGTCATGCTGTTGGGGGGTAAAATCTAGAGTCATGCAATTTCCTCCTGGTTTTTCACAGTTTTTGTAATAAGGTGGTAAAGCTGATTTCCTGGGTGACTGTGGACCTGAGCCAGCCGAGGGGAGCAGAGAAGGGAAGCATGGGGAGGAAAAGGTGTCATCTTGCCAAGGGCCGGAATGAGCTGCTTTGAGGAGCCATGAAGAGGGTGACCTCACTGACCACACTGACCACCGCCTCCCCCACCAAGAGAAGGAAGACAGAAAGGTCTTTGTCTCTGCACCTGCAACGGCAGATCCTTTTTGCCTCTTGGAGATGCCCGAACCATCTTTGCAAATTACTTCTTGTGGTGATTTGGGGCGGGAGGAGGATGGCCAACTTAAACGGAGATCACAGAGGAGCAAAGTGAAGCGAAGGTGGTGGGCCTGGGTGCTCTGCCACAGGGGCCGACACCCAGAGAGTCCGTCTGAATTGACCTGCAGTTTTCTCCTCATCCCACATCCTAAATAATGCTTTTAAAAGTCACTCTCTCATAATTTTTTTTTTTTTTAGTTTTGTTGAGTTTTAGTGTATGTGCATGTATCTATGTGTGCATATGGCTGTTGGATTGAAGATGGTCTCAAATTCTTTGACACTCTCACTATCGAGAGATGGGTCCGTTGGCCCTTCTCCTGAATCTGGGCTGCTGCATGACTGCGGACCAAAGCCGTCTGGAAGACATGTTTCTGGGCTAGTGCCAGGCACAGACTTTCAGAGGACTGCTTTTCAGAGCCTCTGCTTTGGTTTCTTGGAGCTCTGAGCTTCCAGGTAAGGAGTCTGATGACTTTGCTACAGAGATCACATGCAGACCCTACGACCCTGTGGAGACCTAGAAGTCCCCTTCTGACTCAGCCTTCCGGTTGTTACTCCAAACGTACCAGCCATGAGAGTGAGATCAACTTTGACCTTCCAAACAAGAGTGAAGCCATCCTGGACCCTCCAGACCAACTTCCAGCTCAATGCCAACAAAGCTCCTCCCCCACCCCCATTTGATATTACCTGAAGCAAAAAAACCTACCAGAGGAACCCTGCCAGGAAAAGAGGTAATAAAATAGTTGTTGTTTTAAGCCCTTACATTTGGTGTCACCCATTATGTAACAGTGGATAATCAGAACAGTGTGTGAGATTGGAGACTGAGGTAAGGTTGGCCAGTCTGCATCAGCCGGGTGTTAAGGGTTTGGGCATATCTGCCCCATTTCTTTGGTGCTGTGCTTTTCAGAACACTAAGGTCCCTCATTTGAGATCAAACCAGCCCCAAAGCACTGGACTTTTTTAGTGATCAGAGGTGGTTGCTGCACGTCCCAAAGCGACAGTAACCCAGACTCAGAAGATGAGACCATGTAAGACTTTCAAGGGCATGTATCTTCACCTTGAGAGCAAAAGTCACATTTTCTGGCTCACACTTTTTAAGTCCCCCAAGAATACTTATATTGCTTGTTTGGGTATATCGGTTTTTATTGCAGGGAAGGTAAGGAGAAGAGGGTGAGGTGAAGGAAGAGAGGTTATCTGCCTGGAGCTTGTTAATATGTTGCAACTGGAGTAAGGGTTTAAGTTGTAGAATCCTTTGTTGACATTTGCTACCTTTGCACTAGGTTGAGATAACACATGACCTGTTCTCAAGCACCACGAGGTTGATACAAATCTCAGAACCAGCAAACAAGGAGGAACTTTGCCTTGATTCCATTCTCCCCAGAGCTCAAGGGAGGCCATGTCTCCTGAATCAGATTAGGAGCAGGTAACACATGCAGAACGTTATCCAAACTCAGCCCCAGAGAGGTCAAGATGACTTTTCTGGAATCAAAGCCCAGAATGGAAACCCCAAATACGATTTTGAATCCAGAATCCTTTCTGCTTCTTCCTTCCATATCCTTTCAAAGACTTGTTTCTTCTATTCTACTTTCAGGGGCCATCATTTTTATTTTATTTTATTTTAATTTACTTTATTATTCTATTTAGTTATTTATTTATTTAAGAGCAAGCGAGCGAGTGAGCGAGAGAGAGAGAGAAAGAGAACGCACAGAGGGGTGGGACAGAGGGAGAGAGAGTCTTAAGCAGACTCCATGCTAAGCACAGAGCCTGATGTGTGGCTCCATCTCATGACCCTGAGATCATGACCTGAGCCCAAACTAAGAGTTGGACTCTTAGTCCAACTGTGCCACCCAGGTGCCCCTATTTTATTCTATTTTATTTTAGAAAATGTTTTACAGATGATGTAAAAGTTTAATGTTATATGTATTTAATATATATTTAAGTATTAACATTTAATATATACTTAAATATACACACACATATATATATATACACATAAAATTGTTAAATAGGAACTGAATGTCCTAATATAACTAGGATACAATAAATTTATTGTAGTATAACTACGTAATTTTTAAAATTCAACATTAAAAGAAATAATTGATGCAGAATGTTTTGCTAAAACATTATCTCCTCTCTTTTACTCCATGTGTTTAGGCAGCGAATCCTAGACAAGGACATTGCCACTGGGCAAAGTTTCAGGTATAGGTGTAGTTTGCTTCAGCCTCCTTGTGCCTTCTCTTAGACAGTCTGGATCTGTCTGAGACCTTAAGGGACACACAGACCCAAGTGAGTTGCTCCAGGTTGATGGGGATGTGCGTTCCCTCCAGGTGTGTCAAATTTGCTTTCCCGGCTTCTCCCTGAGAGGACAGTCCTCCCAGATCCTCACTAACTTATCCCAGAGCAGGAAGGCAGCTAGTTGCAGCTAGAGAGGTCTGAAATTAAGACTAATATATGTCAAGGCTTTGTGTTTTGGGGTGAGACCTTGTGCCATTGGTTCTCCAGGCTGCCTGCTGGCTCAGTGTCATTGACATTGCTTCCATTCCCACTAAGTTCTCCAGGTGCCAAGCTGACCTGCATTTCTGTGAGGCTCCTGACACCAGTTGAGCTCTTGCCCCTCCCAATGGGGCTAGAAGGCCTCATTTCCCCACCTTACAGATAGTTGCTGAAGTCTCACTGCATGTGGCCTGACCTCTCAAACCACATCCCGTTTGCTCACATGACTATCTGTGTTATCTGTTGCCTGCATTTCCATTATGCCTTGCCTCCTGGACTGTACCTCTTCTGGGTTCTTGGTGTCTGCCTAAAATAAGCTCAAGCTTTCTTTAAGCATTAGACCCTGAACTCTGGCCCCAATATCCACCTTGATAAGAGCCAGCTTCATCAGTAATGATGGGGCCACTTCCAATTTGTCTGTCTTGGTCTTGCAAGTTTTTCCATTCTCACTGGTCTTCAAGGCTAAAGTCCAGTAAACTAAAGTTGGTTTTGCACCCAAGGCCATCTGAGATACCTGAGTCTCAGTCTTGAAGCCACTCCAGGGTAGAACCAGAATTTTGAACCATTCCAACACCTCCTCCCCCACCCTTCCCCCCAAAAGTTGCCAATTTTCATGATGGTGGTCAGCCAACATCTCAGATATGACTCATTGCCCTTACACAGAGTGATTTGCCAGTTTGCTCTGACCAACCCAGAGAGACCTTCAGACCCTCATCCCTCCATCTCCTGGGACTAGATTCTTGATAGCCATTCATTAGACCCACCACTCTCCCTGGAATTCACTGTTTCAGGAGTGAGTTAGTACTCTGTCCTCACTGCTCTGTGGCACCAACACTTCTACTTTCCCAGAACTTAAGCCAAAAGAGAACGAGACCATCTAACCAAGTATTTTTTTTGTAATCGGGCTCATTTGCAGTCGAGTCCCTGCAAACTGACAAGTTCAGGGAAAACAACCAGCCAGCACCTTGCTTCACCTGGTGAGACATTTGTCCTGGAGGGTCCAAATGCGTCTTGGCTGCAAGCCACAATATAAGAAATCGACTTAATTTCTTTTTTTTTTTCTGTTAAGATTTTATTTATTTGACAGACAGAGATCACAAGTAGGCAGACAGGCAGGCAGAGAGAGAGAGAGGAGGAAGCAGGCTCCCCGCAGAGCAGAGAGCCCGACGTGAGACTTGATCCCAGGACCTGAGATCATGACCCGAGCCGAAGGCAGAGGCTTAACCTACTGAGCCACCCAGGCACCCCAAGAAATGGACTTAATTTCTGATTCAGAAACTTTCCTTACACTCTTTGATGTGAGAAAGTGATCAGATTTCAACACAGACCTGAGGGTTCAGAAGGCTGCTGTTTGGTGGGTCTGACATAAGATAGCCGTGTGGGAGTGATCCATGCCTGGCTCAGACCAGCTCTGCCAAAGACAATACAACTAGCACAGGGCAACACGAATAATGCCTTTGAGTTCCACCATGCAGGGAAAGAGTTCATTTTCAACCAACAAAAACAAAAACCTTTCATCCTGTCACTGTTAACTCTGGAACTTTGATCTCTTATCTCCACGGGGTCAGAAGTCCTAAATTACATGATTCCAAATGGAAAGCATCAGTTAGTGGTCTTGCCTCCCCATTTGCTTTCATATGTGACTTTTTAATATAAATATAAGAAAATGCTGCATTGATGAAAATCAAAATGTTTCAGGGAACAGCTTTCAGACTTTCAGCATGAAAACAATCACAAATAAAGTATTAAAATTTTCTATTCGAGGCCAATGTGCGGCTTTTAAATAAAATCAAATAAATTTCTTATTAGTGGTAGAGTACATTAAAAAGCCAGCCTAATTTAATTGGACCCACAGTCTTTGTAGGTTTTTAGAAACTCTTCGTTGATGGATTCATTCAGGGCTTGTTATTGATCACCTTCTAGTCAGACATTGCTGGAGGCGTGAGAGTGAGGAGAACCTACAAGACTTCTGCTCTCATGGAGTTCAGGTTGTTTGGACTCACAGTCGACTTGCTGTGCCCTCCAGCAAATACATGTATTTAAGTATGGTTTAATTGCTTTTGCTTTTTGTCATTACTCATCCACATGATCAGAGGATACATGCTCCTTGGGACACTCAAAACCCCACAATTTCTCCAGAGCAGAAAGTCCGCTTTCTTCATCTGGACTTTGGACTTTGAGTAGGTGCTGAGAATGGGCTCTAGGGCCGCCGTGTGGATTGGTCCCCATGTTTACTGTGAGCACATTTCACAGATAAAAGGAAACAACTTCTTATACCAGGAAATGAATGACACAAGCACTTTTTATCTTTTTCTATAGATCACCTTATAGAAATACCTTATATTTTATAGAATCACAGACCCCTTTGATAATCTGATGAATGCTATGGATCATCTTTCCAGGAAAACATATTCAATTTTATACCTGAACTTAGAATACTATGGACCCCCTGAAACCCATTTATTTTCTAGGGGTTCCTGAATCTGAAGTCAAGAACCTCTGGTTTGGAAAGTCTTACTTTTCTCACTGCCTTACTCTGTTTCCCATATACATGAAATTTCCACAAACTGGAGTTTTCCTCTTTAAATTTAACCACTTGGGTTGAGAAATCGTACAAACTTTGGGCAAACCTTTTTCTAGATTAGCACTGTCATGTAAACGCTTCCTCCTGAGCAAGGCACCAGAGCAGACACTCCCTGTCCTCTGGGATGGAAGCTGTTTTCATGAAGCAAAGTGTGGGGAACTCCAGCCCAAGGACTGGTCTCCTTTCCCCAGGCCAGACAACATACGACAGCTTTCATTTCTTCTTTCCAGTTTATGGCAAAAAAAAAAAAAAAAACCCACAAAAAGCAAAGTTCCTTTGTATATTTACTTCACATATTTGAGCGAGCTCTTTTATTTCAGTTTGTATTCCCCTTTTTGCATTTTGAAAAATCTGCTGAGCACTCTACTTTAGGCAATCAGAGAAAGAATAGGCGGACACCTGCCAGCGCGGGCTGTCTCCTTTTCTGCTGCCATGAGAGAAGGCTTTCAGAGGATAGAATGCTGACATGAATCTCGAATTGGTTATGAGATTCATTTGCCAGTATGGCAGCTTGGTCAGTGGTCCTTCAAAGATGTTCATGTCTTAATCCTGGAATCTGTGAAAAAGGTTTTTCAGAAATGCTTAGAGATCTTGATTGAGAGAAATTACACTTGACTATCTAGGTGGACTCAACATAATCATAAGGGGTCATAAAAGAGAGGCAAAAGAGGGGTGCCTGGGTGGTTCAGTTGGCTAAGCATCTGACACATGATTCTGCCTCGGGTCATGATTTCAGGGTGGTGAGATCAAGCCCCAGAAGCTTGAGGAAGATTCTCTCCCACCTTCTCCCTCTTCCCCTAACCCCTGTGCCTGCTCATATGCTCTCTCTTTCTCTCTCTCTAAGAAAGAGAGAAAGGCAAAAATATCAAAAAATATCAAAATATCAGAAATAGGAGCCGGAGATATGACAATGGAAGGAAAGGTTGAAATATAAAGAAGGGGCCATGAGCCAAGAAAAGCAGGGAGACTCTAGAAGCTGGGAAATCAAGGAAATAGATTTTTCCTTAGAGTGTCCAGAAGGAATGCAGCTTTGCCAACACTTGGAGTTCATCTGTAAGATCCAGTTTGGGTTTCTGACCTCCAGGATTGTAAGATGATATTTTGTGTGGTTTAAGCTGCTAAGTTTGCTTGGAATTTATTATAGCACCAGCAGGGAACTGATACAGTTATTAACTATTTTATTAAAAACAAACAAAGGGTCAATGTAGAGGCAAGAGCTACCTTCCTTAGGAACCTACTTGTGTTCTTTCCTCTAGAACATCTGTAACATAAGATGCTCTAGAGTTCATTCAGGTATTTGTGGCTGATTCTCCTCATTGACTCTAGATGCCTTCACACCTGTCAGAATGGCTCAAATCAGAAGGACAAAGGAGTAACAAGTGTTGGTGAAGATGTGGAGAAAAAGGAACAGTTGTGCACTGTTGGTGGGAATGTAAATTGGTCCAGCCACTGTGGAAGAGAGTGTGGAGGTTCTGCAAAAGAATGAAAAGCAGAAATACCATATGTTCCAGTAATTCCACTACTTGAAAATGAAAACATTAATTCAAGAAGGAAGATACATGTAGCACTGTTTATATGTTTATTGTATTTATTTATAATAGCCAAGGTATAGGAGCAACTTAAGTGCCCATCAATAGAAGAACAGATAAGGAAGATGTGGGGTATGTCTATATCTATCTGTCTATTTATCTAGAGGTATATTTTTTATATATATATATATATATATATATATAAAATGCAAAATTACACAGTCATAAAAAGATGAGATTGTGTCATTTGTGACAACATGAAGGAACCTAAAGGGTCTTATGCTAAGTGAAAGAAGTCAGACTAAGACAAATACCAGATGATTTCATTTGTAAGTGGAATCTCAAACAAAACAAATAAATGAACCCATTAGACCTATAAATACAGAGAGCAAACAGGTGATTGTCAGGAGGGAGGGCAGAGGGGGTGACCAAGATGGGTGAAGGGGAGTGGGAGAGACAGGCTTCCAGTTTGGGAATGACTAAGTCACAGGAATAAAAGGCACAGTGTAGGGCACATAATCAATGATATTGTACTAGCCATGTATGGGGACAGGTGGGAACCACGCTTGTAAACATAGCCTAATGTAGAAACTTGCCAAATCACTCCGTGATACACCTGAAACTAACGTAACATTGTGCATCAGCTATACTAAAAAATAGATGCAAACATTAAAAAAAAAAAAGGGTAAGCTTTATGTGCATTATTCACAGGATGAAAGGATGATTCCATCATTAGGAGAAAAGAAGGAAGCTGTGTCTTCTTCACATAAACTGGCAGAGTGTACAATTTTGGACCCCAGTCAACATGACAATGATAATGAGGAAGGAGGGGTCTGTAATGGGTGACCCAGCCCTCATTCTTGGATAAGATGTCTTAGTACAGGCTTATGAGTGGCCACAGAATGAAGAGCTCAAGATCACGACCGAATCATGTCTGGAGACTTGAGGATCACGGAGCCAAGGGTGACTAACTCAGCCAAAGAGGCTGAAAGACCACCCCAAGGGAGCTGGGGGAGGGGGTCCTGGAATTGAGTCCTGCCTCTGGCTCCTTGTTAACTGCTTCTTCCTCTGCCTACCACTCCCCCTGCTTGTGCTCTCTCTCTCTCACTATCTCTCTCTCTGTGTCAAATAAATACATAAAAATCTTTAAAAAATATTTTTAAAAAAGGAAGAAAGAAAAGCCATGAGGAATCAGGAGGCACAGGACCCTGGAATCCATTAGGAATCTGAATGCCTATCTTCACTGTTTTTCTCTGAGCCTCCACCTCATTCCTCCCTTTGGTTTTGGGTTCTCTTCCCCTGTTTCCAGCCTGGAATGGCTGGCCACCAGTACCTCCTGAATTTGCATGTCGCAAGGCCAAGCTTCTCTCTCTCAGGTGAAACTCTTCATTTACCTCCTTCCGATCCATCGACTCTGGCCAGGAGAGAGGGAGTCCAGGTGTGCAAAACTGCTCCCAAAGCCACATTGTATATGGGTAGGGAGGGACCAGGTACGTATAAGGGGTCTAGGCTCCTCCCTCCAGGCCACCAGGGAGGGTCTGGTCCTCTCTCCACTGAGTTAAGCAAATTCTAGAGCGCAGGGAGAATGACTTGAGGGAGGGATTGGGAGTGGGCAGAGGAGAGCCCCTTCCAACTTCCTCCTGGCTTGGGAAAGCAGAGTCAGTTCTTTCTGGCCAGAAATTGGGAAGCAAAGGTGTAAGGGGGGTGGGTATAGGACCACTGACACATTTTATTTCACTTTTTCATGATGTCTCCTTAAAGAAATTAAATGAAACCTTCAGCAAAGGGAAAGAAAATTAATGATGAGGAAGTTATCCAGAAAATCTGTTAAACATCATACCGGAATTTCACAAGAGGTTGGTGTACTGATTTTCTCATGGCTCCTTAACGAGTCTTAGGAAAAAATCATGATACAACTTTAATGTGATTTTGATTGCTTTATTCTTAAGTCAACCTGGTAAGTTTCTCATGATGCTAAATTATTCATTTTTATAAGAAGCTTGCATAAATAAAAGTATAAGGGCTGGGGTGTCCAGGGTGGAGAAAGGGAGATAAGTATGGGAAGAAAGTGAGAGGTAGCCAGAAAGACTGGATTTGCTCTTTCCCAGAATCATGACATCACAGAGAACTGGCTTTAGGCGTTGTCTACAGCCTTTAAGAATTGCCCTGCAGGGGCGACTGGGTGGCTCAGTGGGTTAATGTCTCTGCCTTCAGCTCAGGTCATGATCCCAGGGTCCTGGGATCAAGCCCTGCATCAGGTTCTCTGCTCAGACAGGAGCCTGTTTCCTCCTCTCTCTGCCTGCCTCTCTGCCAAATAAGTAAATAAAATCTTAAAAAAAGAAAAAAAAAGAAAAAGAAAAGAATTGCCCTGCAGCCCAAGACCACTGGAGTACACAGGTAGTTCTGCAGCAAGGGAGAATACATATCCTGGGGAGCTTAGGAGCCTCTCTAAAGGGAGGATTCGAAGGGAGGAAGGGACACTTAACAAGGTGTTAGGGGCTGAAGTTTAGTCATAGAAAGGTCTTGGCAGGATTGGATGGCATTTTGTAAACTCAGGAGTTCCTAGAAAAGCCTGCGAATGGTCCTCTCTTTGAGACACACGAATCTGTGGAGTTACTGTTAGATCGGTCTCTCTATGGACTTGGTGCACACAGGTCTGAAGGAGCTGGTGTTTCAAGACTTTGAGGTCAGATGGTCTGTGCTGCACACACGAGACAGTCTGGCATGACTGATCTGTTTTATGAGGGAGGTTTATGTTTCACACGTGTCATTTCTGTTTCCCTTCTCGCCCCGCCCCCCCACTCTAGTCTGGGTGTTGGCTAGGTCTGGTTTCATTTCCGCCCTACTGTTCTGTGCCGGAGCCACAATTGTCCCCCATACACACATATGAAACGAAAAGAGCTCTCCAGCTACATAACCTCCTGCCAGATGTCTCCTGTCATCTGCACCAGAGAAACAGCAACAGTGCTCACCTCCCGGAATCAAGTACTCAGAAAATCTTGTTTGATTACTTGTCCCCCCTCCCCACAGGTCTATACCTTCACTGTGTATGACAGACATACTATGTAGAGTTGACAACCAATTCAGCTCAACAAATGTCCATATTGGGAACTATGATTTCTAGGAAGTGTCCTCTCTCCCTCTGTTCAGACTCTTCCTTAGGAGCCTGGGTGGGATGCTAGCATGGCAGGCCATTTCCTGGGGCTGGGTCTTTACGGGGGGTGCGTGGTTAAGAAGTCCAGCAGAAACACAATGAAATACCACCTCACATCCACTAGGATCATTATTATCCAAAAAAACAAAGAAAGAAAGAAAGAAAAAAACAAGTATTAGCAAGAATGTGGAGAAATTGGAACACTCGTACACTGTTGGTGGAAATGAAAAATGGTGCGGCTCCTGTGGAAAACAGCATGGCAGCACCTCGAAAAGTTAAAAATACAATTTTTATTATACATATGATCCAACAATTTGACTTCTCAGCATATACTCCCTAAAGGGATTTCAAGCAGGGTCTCAAAGAGTTATTTGTATACCCATGTTCATAACGGCATGATCTATGGCAGCCAAAAGGTAGAAACAACCCCAAGTGTCCATTGACAGAGGAATGGATAAACGAAATAGGATATACACATACTGGAATATTAGCTTTAAAAAGGAAGGAAATTCTGATACGTGCTACAGTGTGGATGAACCTCAAAGACATTATTCTAAGTAAAAGAGGTCAGTCACAAAAGGACAAATACTGTATGACTCCACTTATGGAGGTACCTAGTGTAGTCAAATTCATAAAATGAGGAGTTATTCAATGAACACAGAGTTTGGGCCACAAGGGAGGCTTCTGGAATGCAAATGTTCTTAATCTGGGTGGTAAATACATGAGTGCATTCACGTTTTAAAAATTCAGGTCAAGACTTACAGACTTCATGATATACATATTACACATTAAGCTTCCAAAAAAAAAAAAAAAAGGTGAAATAAACACAGACTTTTCTAGGGACCATCCACTGCCTACACTCCAAGCCATACACCAACACTGTCTATACTTGGCTTATCTGTGGTTTTCAGATGCAATAGGCCCCTCTTGATCATGAGTGAGATGAATGTGAGTGAGATGTTGGGCACTTGTCTTTGCCCTCTGTTCACCTACCTGTCATTGAGGTCATTGTCCCAAATTCAGAGTCAGTCTAGTTTCAGCTCAAGAATTGGTATTTTGATGCTCATCCTAACCCTTCTGAGGGAAGCATATGGTATATACCCGAAATGGGAATGACCAATATTATTAATAAAATTCTCTACTAGCAACAGCTGTGGGCCAATCTTTTAAGCCAGGTGTATGCTTGGAACATATCCACCATATCCACATACACAGGTACTATATTAGGAAGTAGAACTTCCTGGATGCAAAGACTACCCAGTCTGATCTTTAGGAGATGACACAGGTATCTCAAAGGACACAGATTTGCTAGCCATGTGAACAAAATAAGACTCAACAACGGAATGCATTCAATTTGTCTTTATTTGGGCGGTGAAGAAACTGCTTTTCACTTTTTTTCCCATGTGGTGTATCCTCAGATGAGGTATGGATGTTCAGATAAGGATCACAAGCCGACTTACTCCTTTCAGTGACCAATCCTCTCAGTATGGGCTGAGTGCAAATCAGATCTTCAGGAACATCACCTCCCGAAAGGGCTTAACATACTTGCCTCACATGGGCCCAGGCTCCTGTGGTATTAATGGCTCATTGATTTCCTCTTGGATGGGCTGGGGTGACTGTGGCCTGAACTCTGAATGCCTAAGGGCTCTTGGGTTGGTTACACACATTGAGCTGCCTCGTGGCTTTTAAAAATTGCTAATAGTGTCCTTCCCCTAGGAAGTGTCTTCAGATGCTCCAGAGCTAGTCACAGCTGGCAGTGTTTAATTGCTCAGAAAGGACCCAGCATCATCAGACTGGTGTCTAAGCCATATTATAAATTACTGGTGGCACTTCTAGCCTGTCTGCCCTGTGCCTCAGTCCTGGATTTGTGTCCTTCTCTCTCTCTCTCTCTCTCTCTGCTTCTCTAGATCCTCTGGGAATAAGGTCTACAGTCATGTCATCTGTGAATAGTGACACTTTTACATCTTTCTTCCAAGTCATCCTGTTTCTAACCTTTCCTTTTTCCTTTTTTTGCATTGGCTAGGCCTTCCAGTTCAATGATAAAAATAAGTGGTGAAAGCAGATATATTCTTTTCTTACTCCCAGTCTCAGGGGAAAGTTTTCAGTATTTCCCTGGCAGATGTTATGTTTGCCCTGTGTTTATTTTTTTGTTTGTTCGTTTTATTTTCTGGATCCCATCATTTCTGTTTAAAAAATAGACTTAAGACTTTTTGTAGGTAATGTATCTTTTTTCTCTGACAGCTTTGAGGATTTTTGCCTTGTCTTTGGTTCTCAGCAACTTAATAATCTGTGCCTAGGTCTGTTTTCCTTTGTATTTATCCTACTTAGGGCTCATTGAGTTTCTTGAACCTAGCTGCTGCTGCTTTTTTTTTTTAAAATCAGTTTTGGAAATTTCTTTGCCAGTCTCTTCAAATATTATATCTTACTTATTTTTTTCTTTTTTAAAAAGATTTTATTTATTTATTTGAGAGACAGCAAGAGAGAGAGAGCATAATTGGGGGGATTGAGGGGAGCAGCAGAGGGAGAAGCAGACTGCCTGCTGAGCAGAGAGCCTGATGCAGGGCTCCTTCCCAGACCCTGGGATCATGATCTGAGCAGAAGGCAGACACGTAAGTGACTGAGCCACCCAGGTGTTCTATTCTCATTCTTTTTTCCCCATTTCTGAACATCAGTTATATACTCCCTGAGTCTCTTTTGCTCTTGTCTGTATTCTTATTTTCCATCTTTTTTTTTTTTTTCTCTCAGTTGTTTTCTGTTTGTGGTTCAACACAGATATTTTTTGTTGGCCAACTTTCTGTTAAATTAGTTCATTGTTCTTTGATATCTAACATGCTGCTAAAACCATCTGTTGAATACTTAGTATCATTTACTACATTTTCCAGTTCTAGGATTTCCATTTGACTTTTTCATAGATTCCAATTATCTGGGAAATTCATCATTTTCCATTAGTTTTCTTTTTGTATGTATTGTAATTATCTTAAAGTTAGTATTTGATAATTCATATATCTACAGGATTCTGGGTGTCAATTTTCTGGGATTTTTATCTTTTATTTTTCAATGATTTCTTTCTATTTCCTGTTATGCCTATCAATTTTTTATTGAATGCCAAAATGTATGAAAAAGAAGAGAAGCTCCAGATGATGTTATTTTCTTCCAGAAGATGTTGTTTACTTCTAGAAGGCAGACAGAGTATTGGCATATCATCTGGGTCCAGTGGAGTCAAGTCTACTTCTGTTTTTCTCTACTTATAAGTTGTACCCTTCAAGAGTTTCAACAAAAGCTTAGAGGTCTATCAGGGCTCCTTCTTTTTTGTGTGTTCTCAACCCTTTTCTCTCTCTCTCTCTAGCATTTGCAGAAATCAAAATATCTGCTTAGTTTTTCCCACTCCAAAGTTTCTTTCTTCTTTGTTTCTCAGTATCTAGCCCCATGCAAACACAGCACAGGGGACAGAAAGTGCCTCAAGAGGT
Source organism: Mustela erminea (assembly GCF_009829155.1). Classification (NCBI taxonomy): domain Eukaryota; kingdom Metazoa; phylum Chordata; class Mammalia; order Carnivora; family Mustelidae; genus Mustela; species Mustela erminea. The sequence continues at coordinate 40,779,018 of NC_045624.1, read as the reverse complement.
GTTTGTGCACAGAATGTCCGTCTCCTGTCAATGTATTCCCTTCTCTATAGGATTTTCAGTTTGTGAGAACAGTGCTTTGTTAAGGAAACGTGGCTGCCTTGGTTCTTCCCCAATGCCTTCAAATGGTCATTGTTGTTGTTGTATCCAGCTTCTGTAGTTGCTTTCAGTGGGAGGTTTGTCTGACACCAATGACTCCATCAGTCAGAAGAGGAAGTCCTCTTTGTTCAGCTTCTAATTGATTCAATATTAGAGACCCATTAAAAGCTCAAGACAAAAAACGTGAAATATTTTATGTCATTTTTATGAATGTCTTTATTCTTCTGCCTTCACGTTTTAGAGGAATGCTTGCATACAGCAAAATGTGCCAATCTTAAATGCATTGGTCTTGACACGTGTAGACTCATGTAACTGTGTCATTTAAGCTTTAAAAGCATTTTCTTTATAGCACCTAATTTTGTCAACACTGAAAAAGCTTTGGCATGATGGTCAAAATTCATAAATCAAACAAATTTTTATAATTTGGAATTTAACAAGATTTATTTAAGCAACTGTGTGAATTACCATTTTAACACAGTGGTCCCCACACCCGCATATAGCCATGCTGGCCTTTTAGATCAGTAAATGTCTTCTGGATTGAAGTAAATTGCTGACTTCATTTTAAAAATTAAGTTGCTCCAGTCTTTGCCTTCAACAATAAATAACTCTAAGTTTGGCAATTTTGTTTGAGTTATTTTTAAACAACTTCTTATTATAAAGATAAATCATTTTTACTGTTCAAAGAATGGAAAAATGTAGAATGGTTTCCCCAAAATTTCCTCACCAGCAAGTTTATTCCAGATATAACCAGTATTTATAGTTTGGTATATACTCTTCCTGGCATTTTATTATTTTTTTTAAAGATTTTTAATTTATTTGAGAGAGAGAGAGCATGAGAGAGAGCGAGATCTCCCTGACATTCTCTGCATGTACAGTTTTTAAATAAAAAATCCTGTCATATTTTTATAAACTCCTTTCTCTTAAAAATTTACCAATAAACATCTGTCTCTTGTTAACAGTTATGCTTCCATACTTCCCTTTTAAATAGATGCATACAGTGTATTATATGAAATTTACTTAAAAAATACCCAATTGTTGGAACTTTGGATAATTTCCATATATTCTCCATTAAAACCCACACTGTTACACATTCCCAAAGTGAGAAAAATTCTCAATCTACTAAGTATTTCCTTAGGTTAAATTTGTACCGGTGGAATTGCTTTATCACTGTTACACACATTTTTTTTAAAGACTTTTTTTTCACACAGCAAAGTTTCCCACGAGAAATCTTTGCCAATTTGTACTTCTCCGGCTGCCTAGGAAAGATCTTCATTCTCTCCTTCCTTCACCTGCAAAGGCAGAAAATATGTCATTGTTGTTTTAATTTGTATTTCTTCTGTTACTATTGAGGTTGGGCTTTTCCCCCTTATGTTTATTCTCCCTACATATATTATATTTTTCTTCTTTAGAATGCCTGTATAAATGTATATATATATATATATTTTTTTTTTCTTTTTGAACAGCTCATGCTCTGCTTCCTGATCTGTGATAACTGTTTATATATATCACACACACAAGAATTGTCATATTTTCATATATGTTACAGGTACTGCCCCGTTTGCCACTTGCCTGTGCTTACATTCCCCCCTGCAGTTCTGCGAGAGCCCCGCAGGCCAGTCAGCAGGGCCCCCAGCACAAGTCAGACGGGGGTGTGAGAAGGCTGAGGCCGGAGAGCTAGGCACAGGCCACGTCGCCCAGGGCTGGTTGTCGCACAAGGGAACTGGAAGTTTCCACTGAAGAAGGAAGTATTTAAGAATATCTAGGGAGTGAATTCTTGAGGTTTTAAGGGAAGTGAGAGGGACAGAGGTGACAGTGACAAGACTCTGACTTCTGGGCTGAGCAGTGAGAGGGAAAGCAGTGCCTTCACGTGGCTGAGGGTCAGCAGGTGCGAGAGTGCCTGGAAGGAAGGAGATGAGCATTGAAGTTACTGTCCTGCGGTGTCTGCAACACTCAGATATTAGTGGCCTTCCGGGCCCCATAGCCAAGTACAGTCCCTGCACATGGTGGTTGCCCACTGGGTCAAGTTTATTTATTTATTTTTTAGATTTTATTTATTTGAGAGAGAGAGAGAGCAGGCATGAGTGAAGGGAGAGGGGACAGAGGAAGAAGCAAACTCCCCGCTGAACAGAAAGCCTGATGTGGGGCTTGATCCTGGGACTCTGGAATCATCATCTGAGCCAAAGGCAGATGCTTAACTGACTGAGCCACTCAGGTGCCCCTGGGTCAAGTTTAATTAAGAGGAATTCCTTGTCAGCCTCTGTCAACTATGATCCACTTTTCTTTGGATCCTCTTGAGCTCTGTGCCTGGTGCCAGCAAACTCACAACTAAATTTAATAATCTCAGTTCTGCTTCTTTGAAACCCACAGATCCCGAAGAGAATAAAGGCCACAGGTGACTTTCCCCTCACATTTGGCTGAGGGCCAGCACTTTCTTAGGGACCTTAATTATTTTCCTTCTCTACTCTGGAGTTTATGTGGTTAAGGTAAATGTTTCTAGAGTTCTGCATGGATTCCCTGGTGGAAGTCAACCCATGATTCGCCCGTTTCCCATCTTCGGCAAGCTTGGATGCTGGGCGGCTCCCATGGACTCTCGTTCAGCCTCTGGCAGAGAAGGCACAGCCCCGAGCAACAGTGGCATGAAATGCTGTTGCCACACAGACAAATCTGGGGTGCTGCAGGGTGGGGATGAGAGAAGTGGAGTCCTTGTACGGGGGCCAAGCAAAGGCGGTCATTAAATGCCTGGTGTGGGGTGGGAGGAGGGGGTGGAAGAGAGTGGGATCTGAACAGAAAGGATCGCAGGAGATGCAGAAGAAAACCTCACAACTCAGCAGTTCTCAGTATTCACAGCTATTACAAAGCTCATATTTGAGCTCATTCTATAAGTCACTCATCATCTGCTACCAGAAGTACTAGGCCCGTGGTCATATTAGAGTTCTGTGAGCAGTTAAAACTTCTCCCTTGCATGTGGAATGGCCCAACGGTAAATCTGAGGAGGGTTAGTCCGTGCAGAAGAGGCAGCTGCATCAGCTCTGGGCCCAGGATAACTTGGAATGCACAGGTGGAGCGGACCTCTGTTCCACAAGCAGACCTGAAGATTCTGCAGCCTGCCGGGCAGCTTTGTCCTGGGGGCTAGAGAGGGACTGGAGGCGGGGGGAGAAAGGAACATGGTCTATCCTATAAGAAAACTGTGCTTCCCTCGGGTATTTCATCCCACCTCTTCTTTTTCTTTTATACTTAAAAAACTCTCAGCCCCTACTTTGAGCCACACCATGCTGGGGATGGAAAATTCAGAGAGAAATAAAACACAGCCTTTGTTCTGGAGAAGCCAATGGGCAGAGGGCGGCGATAGATGTATGAACATTTAGAATTCGGGGTCACTCTTTCTGCACAACTGCATGAAAAGAGTCCCAGGGGGCCATGAAAATTAATGCAAGTAGCTCTCTGGGTTCGGGATTCGGAAATGTTTATGCAACATGGACTTTGACAGGTAAGAGGGATTTCGGCACGAGGAACGTGTGGAGGGAGAAGCTGGGAAGCAGAGGGAGCAACAGCGTATGCAGAGGCCTGAGGACTCCTGGATGGTGGCCAGAGTAGAGGCTGGCAAAGGGGGGCAGAGCCCAGAGTGGAGATATGGGAAGGCTACGGCTGGCTGGGGAAGAGGCTGGAAACGTGGGTGTGCCTGTTTTGCTGATGAAGGGAGACCTGCCCTTTGGGTCATCCTAGATGGTGTGTACCGAGGGCTCTGGAAGACCGTGCAGAAGTGGACATGGCGTTGAGGGCTACTCCCAGTCCTTTAACAGACAGGGATAGTAGAAACTGGAGAGCTTGTCCTAATAGCTTTTCATTTCATTTCATTATCAACATCAAATATTTATGCAGCCTCTGTAGGGAAATGAGTCCCACAGACAGTGAGGGGTAGCAGATCTAGAGGTTAATCAAAGGATGCAGTCCTTGGGTCCTTATGTTTGCAATTTAAAATGGATACCCTGGGGTGGAAATGCCTGAGAAGAATTAATCATGGGACAGATACAACATTTTTGCTAATCAAATGTTAGCTAGAAGACTTTGCTATGTTCCTTGATTTTGTTAGCATCTCAGCACAGTGGCTTGCTAACATTTTTAACCATGGCCCAAAGGAAGAAACACATTTTATGCTGTGACCCAGGAACCCACACAAAAATTTCACCAAGTACTATTGCAATGTGCTCTGATACTTTATACTCTGTTTTACCATTTGATTTTACTATTTATTAAATGCTGGTCACTGACCCTCTAAATCAATTTCATGACCCATTGCTGGATTATAACTTGCAGCTTAAAAATTGCTATCTTCCCATTTCGTGAGGGGGAGATGCATGCGAAGGGAAAAGAATGAGATCAGGCTGGAGAAGGGGGGGTGAAAGAGGGAGCACGTCCCTGGTGAAGGAAGGGGTGACATGCACAATCGCTCCAGTAAATTCATGTGTCCCAAGAGGGGAGTGGATGATCAAGGGCGCTGCAACAGGAAGGGGGACTTACTTGCTCCTAATAGATTAGAAGGGAATTAATTGCTCGGTTCCCGGTAAAGATGTGGAGTAGCACTGATGAACCTGCGTTGTGTGAAACACTAGGAAATAAACATAGTATTCCTTAAAAGGAATTACTGAGTGGTGGAACAAGTTTGGGAAGTGCTAAAATTTATCTCCCCAATCTGGAAGGTCACAAATCATATTTAAAGATCAGAGAACATTTCTAGTAGCAAAATCATTTTATCCTAAAAAAAAAAAAAAAACCAAACCAACCCAGGATTTGATTTATCACAGAACATTTTCTGTTCCATGCAACAGCGATCACTACCTCACAGAACAGTTTGGGATACATATGTGCAGCCAGGCAACATAGCAGAAGACAAACAAAGGGTGCAGAGTCACATGGGGCAGGGTTAGTGTCCGCTGGAGCCGCCCTGTTCATGAAGGTTCTAAGCCAGGAGAGCATTTCCTGTGAAAGGCCAGAAAGATTTTAGGCTTTGCTGGCCCCTGTTCTTTGTTGTAACTTCTCAGCTCTGCCCTCGTACCGTGAGAGCAGCCATACATAATACATAGGAGAGTGCCTAGGCTGTGTTTCAACTCAACTGTATTTATAACCACTGAAATTTGAATTTCATATGATTTTCCTGTGTCAAGACATTTTAGTCTTCTTTTTCTATTTTTTTCCTCTAACCATTTAAAAATGTAAATATCTCTGCATAGCTCCCAGTGGATTTGGTCTGCCAGCCACTGGTCTAAATCTTTGGTACTTGCCTCTCTGCAAAGACAAGGGAGAGTCCAAGATAGGTAGAATATTCCCTTTCTCTCTGCTGAAGTAGCCCTAACACCCCAGGAGAAGAAAGTCCCCACAGGCCTAACTTGTTTGTGCCCTAAGGGTTTCCACTATCAGTTGTCAACTTGTTTCTCTCTCACACAGATAAGAAACTGTGCAAGTTAGCTTAGGGAGACTTTGGAAGCTTCTTTTATTTATTTATTTATTTATTTATTTTTAAGATTTTATTTATTTTTTTGACAGAAAGATCCAAGTAGGCAGAGAGATAGGGGGAAGCAGGCTCCCTGCTGAGCCAGATGCGGCACTCAATCCTAGGACCCTGAGATCATGACCTGAGCTGAAGGCAGAGGCTTAATCCACTGAGCCACCCAGGCACCCCTGGAAGCTTTGTTGGTCCCAGAGCTGTTTGAGGGCCCTTCTTCTGTCCCCCGTCCACCATGGGCATGTGTCTCTGGCTCCTCTTTCCCCATGCCTCCCTCTGTGATGGCTGCTCTGATGGGCAGTGACTCAGGGCTACTCCTGCTCGAAAATTTCCACCAGAGCAGGAGGAAAAAACGATGTGGAGTCTCAAATCTTGAGAAAAATAAATTTCAATTTTGCATTCTACTCCATGACACTTCCTCTAATCTAAAAAATAATGTGTTTCCCTCCCAGGAAAGTATTCTAGTAAAACCAATGCTCCATGAAGGGCCTTGCTTACCTGGTTTGAACATCAACTTCTGGTACAGCGCCCCTTACTCCATGGTTGGAAGCGTAGGCTTATGTGGTAGGTTTCAAAATCCTGGCACTTAATACCCAACAAAACCTGGTCCCAGCCTATCTTTGGGGACTCCCCGCAAAATTTCTCCGCCTACAGATGCCAGCCCAGGTGCACCCCTTCAGAAAATGTTCATGATCTCGTAAGCTGATGTGATTGCTGCAGCCTAGAGATCATAACATTCCTATTTGTATTATCATGTATTTACACATCTTGTTTGCTCAATTCAATGGAAAGCTCCTTAAAGCCAGAAACTATAATTTATCATCTTTATATTATAAGCTCCTCTGGAAATAGATTCCAATATTTTCTCCCATAATCCTTGACTCCTGATGTACACCCTTTCGTGTGATCCCTCCCTTCAAGTGTAGACTCATGCTGTGACTTGCTTCCAACCAACAGAATATAGCAAATGTGATGGGGTATCATAACTCCATGATAATTATCATCTCCATCATCATCAACACCATCATCATCATCACCACCACCTAAGATGTTGTCATGCTAGTAGACTCACCCTAGAGATGTTCCTTCTGGCTTGTTGAAGTATTCTATGTTTGGGGGGGTGGGTGTAGGTGGCAAAGACTGTAGGAGGCCTCCAACTGATACCTGGGAGAAAGCCAGTGCTCCCAATCCTACATCTACAAGGTAATGACTTCTGCCAACCATCGAGTGACTTGGAGGAGGATTTCCCCCAGAGCCTCTAGAAAGGACTGCAACCCACTGATACTTTCCTGGTAGCCCTGGGACACCACAAGCAGAGGACCTTGCTAAGATGTGCTCAGATTCTACTCAGAAACTGTGAAATGAAGCATGTATGTCATTTTAAGCAGTTAAATCTGTGGCAATTTGTTGTATAGCAATAGAAATGTAAGACACCTCCTTCCCCCAATGGACTGCCCTGACAGCTGTGCCTTGCACGGCTTAGCTTGCAATTGCCTTGCACTTGCATGCTCACTGAAGACCCATGAATTCTTCACAGATTAGCCTCTAGCACACCACACACTTGGAAGGTACAATCAAGGTAATGTTTGAGGCAGAAACGTCAGCTTGTGCCAGCTATTTGTTTCTTTTTCTGCCTCACCCTTCTCGTCCTCATAGACACAAACAATATAGTTACAGAAGTAAGTGTAGGAAATGAAATCGCTAGAGAAAAAAAGGAACACCAGGGCTAGTACAGTTATTATGATCAACCATCTCCCTTCAGCCTGAGAGTCCTGGGGCATCTGGGTGGCTTAGTCAGTTAAGTATGGGACTCTGGATTTTGGCTCAGGTCACGATCTCAGGGCGGTGGGATCAAACCCCACATCAGGCGCCGAGCTCAGTGCAAAGTCTGCTCGAGATTCTCCTCTGCCCCCTGCCCCCCACGTGCATGTGCTTGCTCACTCTCCCTTTCACTCAAATAAATAAATAAATCTTAAAAAACCAACAACAAAAAACAACAACAACCAAGAAAAAAAACTACCAGAGGGTCCTGGCAGCTCGGTGAAGAGGGAGGAACATGATTAATTACATGGCTCACAGCTCGGGGATAGGTGGGCCATAGCAGCTCTTCCAAGGAGACAATGTTTTGTACTGGATCTGCATTTTACCCTTATTGTCCTTTGGGGTTAGTGCACGGCCTGTAAAATTGGACTTCCTCTAGGCAGAGTTGCCTTATGCCTGAGGTATGAGCCCATTTGGGAGTTCATGGAGAAAGATTATGCATGTGTGTTTTGTGTGTATGTATACATGCATGTGTACATATGCACATGCATGTGTATATGCGTGCATGTTCACTTGTGTTCATATGTATGTGCACGTGCGTATACATGCACGTGTGCGCGTATGTACATGCATGTAATTATGCACATGCTTGTGTGTATATGTGCATGTGTGCGTGCATGTGTATATGCATGTGCATGTGTGTATATGCATGTCTGTGTATGTGTGTATATGTGTGTGCATGTGTGTGTATATGTGTGTGTATGTGTATGAGTATTTGTAAAGAGCTGCCGAACTCCTCTGACAAATCATGACTCCATCCAAAGCTCTTCCTTCACTAAGAGATGGCCAAACTCCCATCAGGCTCCTAGCAATGTTAAGGCCATGTCCCTAGGATGACACCAGTTCTCCCTTCAATAATTTTTTTGAGAAAGTTCAGTGCTGCTAATGCATTCAAGCACTGAACGGAACGATGCTTTATTCATGTGGAAAGAGGAGAGACAGAGATGGACTGGCTCCAAGAATGTGTGTTGGACCCCATGACCAGCAGTGGTGGCTGGCAGTCTAGGCAAGGCCGTTGGCCTGTGCTCACCCCACTGGTGCCGCAGCAGAAGGACCTCTGCTCTCTCACAGGGAGTCAGAAATACTGAAAGCTGAAGGTGTGTCATGGGACAGCTGACACCCTTGCTTAAGTGGAACAAAGGAGCACAGTAGGCCCCAAACAGGGGAGGACATTCCCACACAAGGCAATAAGCCCAGTGCAGACTATATGGGCTCCTTAGCTCCTGGTAAGGAATGTTCCAGACCCAGGACCCTTTCTTATGTAAGTGAGAAGACTGTGCACCGGGGATGCCTTCCTCAGCAATTTACTACGAAGTTCTTACAGTTGAAAATACGCATCTCCAACAACTCAGAGGCATCTTTCTTAAGGACCTGAAGGCCATTCCTATGAAATGCAATCATCAGGAAGGGTAGGGTCTCTGTCCCTCAGTTTTGATGGGAGGACAGAAGCCTCATTTGGGCAATAACCAGCCAGCAGACACAGCTGACCTGGTCGCATGTAACTGACCAACCCTTTGTAATTTTTTTTTTTAAGATTTAATTTATTTATCAGAGAGAAAGAGGGAGAGAGAGCGAGCACAGGCAGACAGAATGGCAGGCAGAGGCAGAGAGAGAAGCAGGCTCCCTGCTGAGCAAGGAGCCCGATGTGGGACTCGATCCCAGGACGCTGGGATCATGACCTGAGCCGAAGGCAGCCGCTTAACCAACTGAGCCTTTGTAATTTTTCACTTCCCTGACTACTGAGTCCCTGCTCACCCTTCCCCCTACTCCCTTGTTCCCCTTTTAAATTTCAGTCACCTCTGCACAAATTGGAAGGGAGCTCAGCTTTCCCCCAGCTTTCAATAATTACTGAATAAAATCTGTCTTAACATTTTAATGCCTCGCGTTGTTGATGTTTGTCTCTATGCGTGTGTAGTAAGTAATATAAATGTATATGCATGTGTATACGTGAGATATACACAGATTTTATAGGCAACCAAAGGAAGACCCTCTGCACCCATCCAGGGAGGCAGGGGGCACTTCTGAAGATTTTAAAACCATGTCAAGAAGATCTGTTACTAGGGGCGCTTGGGTGGCTCAGTGGGTTAAAAGCCTCTCTCTTTGGCTTAGGTCATGATCCCAGGGTTCTGAGATGGAGCCCAGCGTCGGGCTCTCTGCTCAATAGTGAGCCTGCTTCTTCCTCTCTCTCTGCCTACTTGTGATCCCTATCAAATAAATAAATAAAATCTTAAAAAAAAAAGAGAAGGTCTGTTACTAGAGTATCTAGAAGAAAAATAATTATGTAAATACTGGCAGCCAAATCCTTAAAGGAAATAAGCCATGTTTTTGCTTGTGTTATTTCTGTTTTCTTAGACAATTAACTTGGTAGAATAATTTGGCCTATCAGGTCAGGATCAATCAGAAGTGGAAATCATTGCTTTGCAAATAAAGTAGAAAACTTTTGCATTTTCTTATTTTTTTAAAAGATTTTATTTATTTATTTGACAGAGAGAGAGAGAGAGAGAGAGATCACAAGCAGGCAGAGAGGCAGGCAGAGAGAGTGGAGGAAGCAGGCTTCTTGCTGAGGAGAGAGCCGGATGCTGGGCTTGATCCCAGGACCCCGTGATTATAACCTGAGCTGAAGGCAGAGGCTTTAACCCACTGAGCCACCCAGGCGCCCCCAAAACTTTTGCATTTTCAAAATCGATGGCAGGGTTGGGCATTGATGAAAAGAGTGGGGAGAGAGTGAGGACCCCGAGGACCCAGAGAGGCCAGAAGATGGGATTTGGAAGACTCCATGCCAGAGAAAGTCTCCCAGGAGCAGGTCAGGGAAAGGATGTTAGAGAACAGGTATCAAATATTCAATTAAAGTTGTCTGTCATGAGCTCATCCCCAGGCCCCAAACTGCAGATGTAGCCTATGTCCAATGCCCAACTTTTTGGCTATACTTTTATTCCACGAGAGGTCTGAACCCTGACGCAGCACTCAACATTCCCCAGAGGAAAAACCACTTCACAAATATCATCACCGATGGTTTTGGGAGAAGAGTCAGAAGAGGGTTTTATATCATGCAGTCTGCAGCAGGTCCCTTCTGATCTGTCCCTTCTTCCCCAGACCTCACTCACCTGCTCTGCTGTCCAGTGAGAGGAAGGACAGAAGAGGTGCCCTGCTCCGGGGCTAGATTCATAAGTCCATGCCCTCTGCCCAAGAGCAAAGAAGCCCATACGAGATATAATGCTCTGCTTTCATCCCTTTAAAATAGTTACTATTTAATCTGTGAAACTCTGTTTTGTAGTAGTTGCATAGGACAACAGAGCCTGTGTCTAAGCCCAGGAGGGAGGTGTAAGGCATACATCCACCATCTCCCCATTCACAATCAGTATCCACAATACCCCCTCAACACAGAATTTTGGGGGGCCCTGGTGTGTGGGACTTCAGCAGGACTCAAAGAGAGAATAAGCCAATGATTCTCACACCTTCCACTCAAACCAGAACACACTTGGAACCCAGAAGGAAGGCAATGGTCCTCTAAGAAACATGGAAGAGCAAAGAACCTCATCCTGTCCTTTCCTTTTTTTTTTTTTTTAATTTTTAATTAACATATAATGTATTATTAGCCCCAGGGGTACAGGTTTGTGAATCACCAGGTTTACACTTCATTGCACTCACCATAGCACATACCTTCCCCAATGTCCATAACCCCACCACCCTCTCCCTACCCCCCTCCCCCTGGCAACCCTCTGTTTGTTTTGTGAGATTAAGAGTCTCTTATGGTTTGTCTCCCTCCCAATCCCATCTTGTTTCATTTATTCCTTTGCCACGATGTGGATGGAACTAGAGGGTATTATGCTTCGCGAAATAAGTCAATCAGAGAAAGACATTTATCATATGATCGCCCTGATATGAGGAAGTTGAGAGGCAATGTGGGGGGTTGGGGGGGTAGGAAAAGAATAAATGAAACATCATGTCCTTTCTTACTCGTGTGATACCAGAGCAAGATGTGATCAGGAGAAAGTAAGTCTTTCAGGAAACCCAGGAGATGTTGGTAGGGATGGAGGTGGGAGGGGGAGAGACATCTTTCCCCACCCTCAACCCCCCAAGGAATTTCAGCCTTTAAATATCAAAGACTAGGGACTTCCTAGCCAGCTGGAGGAAGTCTGAGCAGTTAACATCTGAGCTATGAGTGCCCCAGGATGAGGAAGACTATTATTGGAAGTCAGTTGTTATTGGTTACGGTAACCCCAGCTGCTGAAACAACACCTAAATATAATAAAAGCTCATTTCTCCTTTTCCAAAATAGGTATTCCCAATGATCAGGAGGTCTGATCCTCTGAGGGCTGTCCTCTGAGTGGAGATTAGAGGACAGATCCTTTCTTTCTTCTGGCCCCACTACTTTTATCACGCGGGTCTCCTGGAACTGTGGTCTCTTCATTAGTCTGTATGGAGGAAAGAGGTCCTTTGGATCAGGCCTGCAAGTGACACAGATAACTTGCGCTCTCATTCTATTGGCTGGAATCCAGTCTTTAGTTAATCCAGGCTTTAGTTAACAGCAAAAGAGACTGGGAAACGCAGTCTTCTCTATATAGCCAGGAAGAAGAGGAAATAGACGGACACTAGTCAATGAAGATGTAGGAAAGGCATTCTGGTAAATAAAGGCACAGAGGGCGAAATGCTATGGTGAGGCAGGGAACTCTGAGCCATGGTGGTTGTCAGAATGCCTGTAGTATAGCTCAGCCCTTCCCCACTCCACCCCCACTTGCCAAGGACTAGAGATGGCTGGAGTTTTAATGTGAAGAACATGAGTATTTATAGAGGATGGCTGGGAGGCTCTCTCCCCTCTTCTCTTCCCTGCCTTCCAAGTAGCACAATCAGTAATGATGGAGCCTGCTAAGGTCCCACGATCATGTGCATCTTGAAAACCCACCAAGCCAATCCATCCAACAGAGACTGGAAGTCAACGCTCCAAGTATAAAGAACCCACATTTTGGTTGGTGTGTTCTTTGTCTTCTCTCCCCCATAAGCCTGAGATGCCCGGGTAGACGACTGGACATGGGAACTGGGGGCAGGGTCAGATTTCCAGGGAGCTACTGGCCAGCACAACACTAACCTATGCATTCTCCCAGGCACACCCACTTTATGCTAATGATTCTCTTAGGCTTGCTTTGTGTTGTGCAACCTCCTCCAAATGCTGAGAGGAAGAGCCCAGAGCCTTCCCGGGAAACTGTGACATCCTCCTGGAACATTACCATGGCCAGGGTGAGGTGTGTTAAAGGGTGAAGGAGGCAGCCATCTGCATTAACTAAGTCCAGCCAAGGAAATTGTTTCTGTCTGCAGGGGCTTGACAAATCAATTGATCTATCATGCTGCTCGCTGGGTTTCCTGAGTACAAGGGCTTAGCTTTGCTGCACAAATACGTCCCGGTATTGAGCTCGAGTAATAGACAGAAGGTTATCAGCGATCATATGAGAAAAGAGCCTTTCTCTAACATCACTTCTCAGCACTAAATTGCAGAGAAATCTGTGCAGTTTAAAGGGATGAACCTGCCTCTTTACACAAAGCATCTCTCCTTAGTGATGTTGTCCCTGTCATTCCTGGAAAGTTGTACAAGGGGCAGTGCTAAAGGAAGATAGTTGATGCCACCACCTCCCTTCCAAACCCCTTTCTCCCTGCATCCTCTCAGTGATGTTTGTGCAGCTTCTCGGCCTCACTCTTGCCTCCATCAGGTTACAACCAAAATGTCCTAAAGCCACTTGAATTGATGGCCCATGCAATCACAGGCAAGGCTGGCTATGTAATTTGCAGGGCCCAGTACGGAAGGAAAATGTGGGACCTCTTGTTCAAAAAGCAGGTAAAACATAGCATTAAAGGTCCAAAAATACAGACCTTGTTTTTTCCTCCACAGTTTCTTTCTTACCCTGTCATGGTGTTTTTAATTTTTTTGTTTAGTATTAGAAGTGAAGAAAAATTAAATTTTACATTATTAGTTTAAATTTACCATTTGTATTCATATTGTGCAATATCAGGGTTAAATGCAAATATAAAAGCATTTAACTCTTATGTGAAATCACCAAAATTACACAATTCTTATTGCATATCTCATACATGCATATATATTTCATTTTTATGAAACACTGGAAATACTGAACAAGAAACCCTTTACTATTTTATGTCATTTCGTATGTACCAACATTTCTACCAATACTCTCTACCTTTGGCTTCCTGATTTTGGAGAAAGCAGTGAAAGGAAAGGAAATATAGGTGCCAGATCTTTTCCTTTTGTTCTATATGATCATTTTCAGTACATGGTTGGCTGCTGCAGGGAAGGAAGAAGGGTAAGAAAGACTCTGACAGGATACCTTGATCGTTCATGTTTTTTAGAATGCTACTGCCTTCTTTTTGTGTTCAAAGCAACTTCTGGTTTGAACAGAGAGCCTGGGCTCCCAGGGCTGTCAGTACCTCCACTCACTGCATCATGGACACAACAGGCTTCCTCTGATTTGCTCTGAGTCTTGCTGAACTCCATGCATTATGGATCCTCTGGGATTCTCTGCTCATGGGCATCTCAAAGGCTAAATGTAAATGGGACAGCAGGAGCCAGAAGCCCTGCATAGAGCACCTGTCACCTCTGCACATTGCCGTGGCCCAGCGAACTTCACTTATAAAACGCGAGTCAAAGATAAAATTATTAAGAATTTCAGAATGGGGGTGTCTGGGTGGCTCAGTTGGTTAAGGGTCTGACTCTTGATTTTGGCTCAGGTTGTGATCTCAGTATCATGAGATCAAGCCCCAGTGGGGCTCCATGCTCAGCACTGAGTCTGCTTTAGATTTTCTCTCTCCCTCTGCCCCTCCCCCTATTCTTTCAATCTATCTTAAAAAAAAAAAAAAAAAGAATTTCAGAATGACTACAGCAGAACATTAAACCAGGCTCGGATTCTTCTGAATTTGACCCTGTGTTGCTGCATAGGTCATCCCTCTGTACAACCAGCCCTCATGAAAAAGCACAGCCCAAGAAAGCTAAGCTATAGTCTAATGGTCAGTCCTGCTTAATTTCCCTACCAGAATACTGACAACAATAGCCAAGGAAGGCATGGATATTTACATCTTACTTTATATGCGTAGATTTCAAAAATTCTTGGATCTTGCAGAGACAATAAAATGTGAGAATTAAAAATCCTACAGAGTTATAGTGGTGTTAACTCAGATGTCTTTACAATCAACAATCCCTAACGAGCATTAGTGGGGTTCTCATATTAATTTCACCAAAAGACTGGTAAAAAGCCTTAGCCTGGTATCACCAAGAGAATGGTCTGGTCTGTGCCAGACTATAGTTTGGTGTCTAAAGACTTACTGCATTCTTGTTCCACAGAAATCCTTGCTGTAATGTCCACAGAGTGCTTTATCTCCAGATTCTGCTTATAAACATGAGCAATGTCCTTATTTAAGTGGTCTTGTTATCCCAGGATGAACATATTTTTTCTGTTTTTTTTTTCAGTTATAAAAATAAAACATATTTGTGGTTAAAAATTAAAATGACACAGAAGGTATAGAGAAGGAGTAAGAAATTTCCCATCTAGTAATCTGCAAACATAACCACCATTAACATTTTTGTTAAGTTCTTTCCTTATTTTTTCTATTTACACACATGCACTCCTATAATTCTGGAACACACACACACACACACACATTTTTGTTTGTTGTTTTTCCAAAATGGTAGCATTCTCGATGTACCATCAGCCCTTTTGCTTTTTATTTCGATATTGTGATCATTTTCCCATAGATATACAGATCTTCCCATTAATGCATAATTGTAATGCTGCTTCTTTATCCAACTATATTGCTAGATATTTAGATTGTTTAAAGTTTGTTGTTGTTGTTCTGTTTTTATGTCTACAAAGTGAAATAAACACGTTCAGGGGTATAAAAAGAAGGAAAGAGGGTCATCTGGGTGGCTTAGTCCATTAAGCGTCTGCCTTAAACTCAGGTCATGATCCCAGGGTCCTCAGATCAAGCCCCGTGTCAGGCTCCCTACTCAGTGGGGAGCCTGCTTCTCCCTCTCCTCCCTGCTCATGCTCTCTCTCTCTCACTATCTCTCTCAAGTAAAATCTTAAAAAAAAAAAGAAGAAGAAGAAGGAATGAACTATCTCCTTTTTTGTCTTAGTATAGATCGACCATAATGTCTTAATTACCCTTCCAGTACTTCAGCCACCCACTGGTGCACACTTGGAGCCCCTCCCTGGCCGTACCCTACTTGGGTGCCTTCTCCTACTTGGACCCTGCAGCAAACTCCAGTCTGGTCCCTCCTTCAGTCTACCTCTCCTTCATCCTGTAGCCAGAGTAATCCTTCTAAAAATAGTTCTGCTTGTCTCACCTCTATTTAAAAATCTTTGCACAAGCACAAGCTGGAGGGGCCCATGCTCAGAAGCTTCTGGTGTCTTTCTTTCAACAGAGTCTAGTCAACCTCTTTCTGCTCACTCTATTGCCGATATGAGTTGACTTGACTTATAACCTTCATGTCATATTTTATAAATCATTGGGAGGTGAAGTTCAGATCATTTTGTTTCCCTTGTCTTTTCTTTTGGCATATTGGCTCATCTTCCAGGATCCATTGCTTGAAACATACCCTATCTACAGAAATTGAGTTTGAATGAGAACATGAAGTGGAATTAATTCTTGGACAGAAGTTAGACTTTGGAAGAAATATTTTCCATTTTTTGACCACTTGAGAATTACATGTAAACTATTGTTGGTACTAGAAATGGCTCTGGTGAATTTAAGCAAAAGAAAAAGAAAGAAAGGATCAGAGCAGGAGACAGGTTGCTCAATGAATTGAAGAAAAGGCTGAACACCCTGAGTTTGGAAAGTAGGAGAACTCAAGCATGGTCAGTTTTAGACAGTGCCATTGCACAGTCTGCTGTACCATCTCTCTTTCTTGAATTAAGATTTCCTGAAGAGAGAGAAAGAACTGGTCTACTTGGGATAGGGAGCCTGTTGGCTTTGGGGATCATGGCTTGGGAGTGGTATGTATTGATTTTGTCATGCCATGAAAAAGGGGAAAGAGCAGTCCCTTATTTTTAGTCTGCTAGGATGGCTATAAAAATACACCAGAGAGGGGGAGGCTTAAAAAAGGAAATTTATCTTCTCACGGTTCTAGAGGCTGTAAGTCTAATATCAAGGTGATGGCAAGTTTGGTTGCTCCTAATCACCTCTCCTTGACTCGTAGAGAAGCACCTTCTCACTGTGTTCTGACATGGCCTTTTCTCTGTATGTGCCTCTCTAGTGTCTCTTCCTCTTCTTTTAAGGACACTCATCCTATAGGATTGGGGTTCCACCCTTATGACCTTATTTAATCTTAATTTCCTCTTTAAAGGCCTTATCTCCAAACACAGTCACATTGTAAGACACTGGGCAATAGGGCTTCACCACAGGCGTTCTTGGAGGTCAGAATTTAGCCTGTAATACTGCTCAAGATAAAAAGTGACACTGTCACCAAATGAAAGGGGAAGTGCTGCTGGGCAGGCAAGAACAGCAGATGGCCTCAACCTTGCTCCTCTAGACCCTCATCATACAAACAAGCTTGTCTGATCTATATATATTTTTCTAACTGGTGCAATTCTGGTTTTTTAATGATATAAATATACTGAAGTTCAAGGGAGGAGATTTAGGAGCCTAGAAGAGTGAAGGTTCTCAGTTAACCACAGCTCCTTTTATCCCCTCCATTGCTATAATACTGCGGGCTGAGAGAAGGAAGGGGAGGCACTGAGTAAGATGGGGGAACAAAGGGAATCTTGGGGGGGTGCTCAGGATAGTTAACTGGATTAGGTGGGCCCATTTCAAATGCTGATCACTTTCTCTTAAAAATCCTCAAGTTAGGGGCGCCTGGGTGGCTCAGTGGGTTAGGCCGCTGCCTTCGGCTCAGGTCATGATCTCAGGGTCCTGGGATCGAGTCCTGCATTGGGCTCTCTGCTCAGCAGGGAGCCTGCTTCCCTCTCTCTCTCTCTGCCTGCCTCTCCATCTACTTGTGATTTCTCTCTGTCAAATAAATAAATAAAATCTTAAAAAAAATTGTTTAAAAAATCCTTGAGTTAAATAATATATTACACTTCTATGAGATGAACTAGAAACAACAATCAAACACATTCCTCCCAGGCTTTCTCTCCTTTTCTAACAAATTAAATCTCTCCTGCTGTCTCCCTCTTTCTCTCTTCTTTCTATACCTTATAGGTTTTCCATCTCCTCTCTAAGATATCTGGAAGATTAGAGGTTCATCACTGGTATATCAGCTCTTAGGTTTGCCTTGTTCTCTGTCTAGCTCCTTCTTGTTATTCACAATTCATTATTTTTATTCATCTCTCTATATATAGGTGAGTAAAAGAACATATAGAGAGATGAATATATATATATACCTACTATATGTATTCCATTGTTCTGGGTAATTTGGAAGCATCAGGAACCAAAACAGATAAAGATGCCTGGGCCAGGAGGGCTTACTTTCCACTAGAGAGATAAAGTGCCATAAATATAATAAATAGGTAAATTACATATGGCAGATGATAATGGTACCAGGGAAAAAGAAAAAGCAGGAGCATGGTAAGGAAGATTCCAGGACCTGGGGACATACTGATACATTAGAGAGCTCAGGGTGGGTTTCTTGGTGGAGATGATATGCTGATAGTCCCTCTTAGCCCCTCCAGGTCTACTCTTTGCCCTTCATCCTGCTCTCTGCTGTGGTGGATGACCTATATGGGCTGCACCAATAGGCTCTCTTGTTCTTTGGCTTCACTTTGGGTTAGGCCTATCAATGATACTGACAGGACACTGAGGGAAGTAGCACACTGAGGTCAGAGTATTAATTCTTCTGGCTCCCTCCTTGCTAAGCCAGAGTTTGGTAGTGGCTTCAATCTTTATTGGCAGTTACGGTTCTTTTTGGGTCTCCATAACTATTCTTTTTGAGTTCCAATTGTTACTCCCTTATGTTGTTAACCCCTTGGTACTTCTATGTCCCTTATTGGTTTCTATTAAATCTACCCATACCTTTGTAAATTGTACCTTTATTACACTCTTTAATTACCCTAATTTGGATGTACTACTTGTTTCCTGCCAGAATCTTGAGTTACAGAATAATTAGTACTGGAAGAAGTGGGCCCAAGACACAGTCTCTCAAAAAAAAAAAAAAAAAAAAAAAACCAAAAAACCAAACCAAGATTCTATGATTGGATTGTTAGATAACCTCCTTTATGAGAAGAGAGAGAAAGGGATAAGACGCTAGTAATCCTTGGCAAGAAGAAGTGTCTTCTCTGGTTATTTCCTCACTTCCAAAAAGTATAGTGAGAACCAATATACTCAACTGGCAGGATACTCACATTAGTTCTCTACTATGTGGAATGAAGATTCTATTGATAGGAAAAGCTAAGTGGAAGCCCCAAAATAATAAGCTCAAGGCAATGTGGCATTCCTTGGAGGAACTGCAAAGATTAATGGTACCATCAGAGACTTGGGAGACACAGGGGTGATTATTCCTACCTAACTAGTCTTGTTTGGCAGGTGCAAAAGCCAGATGGGTCTTAGAGAATAATGGTAGATTTTTCCAGCCTTAATAAGGCGGTTATGGCAATCAGCTGAGGTTTTGGATATGGTACCTTTATTAGAAAAAAATCAGTAACTACTCCTGGCACCTGGTTTCCAGCTATTAGCATCCAAATGCTTTCAAGAAACATGTGTGAAAAGTGGCTATCAGTCACTCTCCTTCCTTGGCCACATTGGTGCTTATTCAATGAGCCTATGTAGAAAGTGGCAACAGAGACAAAGATGGAGGCTTACAATGGATTTCTCATCCCCACCGCTAATTTGACAAGAGCCACTGCTGATTGCCCAACTTTTCAGTAGCCATAGTCAACTCTTGAGTCCCTAATAAAGCATAGAGAGAGAAATTGTCTTCACAGGAATATATATATATATATGTGTGTGTGTATATATATGTATATACACACACACATATATATATATATACACACACATATATATATCAGATACACATATACAGATATATCTATGTCTATATCTATATCTATATCTATATCTATATATATCAGATACACATTTGCCTTCCTTTATCAGAATTTTTCTACTGGCATTCCTATTTGTGGACCTACAAATGCCTTACCCATTGAGCACTAAATCCCCTGGACTTTTAGGTGTTGGTCTGCCAGATATCTCACAGAATGTCACAACTATTTGGCGACAAAGAGGTAAGGCAATCGGCTCTTTGATATTTACTATTCTCCTGTAACTAAGAAGCAGATGGCTTGATATATTATTGGAATGGCCTGGTGAAGAAAATCCTTTATAAGCAGGTGCCTTAAACTAGTGGCCAATATCTTGTGCCATCTCTGCGGCAGAATGCATGGGCCTATGAACCAAGAGAGATGAGAGTAGCTGGAGTAATGTTTGATGTTATCTGCAGAATCTTAAGATCTGTACTCTAAGGAGGAATGTCTTAACAGAAAACTGTGTCATAGTTCAACTTAATTGGGAGCTGGGATTATTCCAAAGTCATTTTTGGGCTCTTCATGTTACTGAACTAACAAAGAAGGTGGGGAGTGGTCACTGTAGTGACTAGGGTAATTGATACAGTGAACTTATCAAACTAACTTCTGAAAACAGGAATAAATTCACAACCCACTGAAATAAATGTTTAAACAAACTGTACCACCAAAGGAAGTACATAAATGTAAAATATTCATCAAGGACTTCTTTCGAGAAGTAGAAAATAATGTCCCATGAGTCAGTAGTAATTACCCTATTCCCTTTCTTCCAAGGGAATTATCTGCCAAGATGTTCTGCCATTCTGGCACTTAAGCCTTTGGATTCTGCAAGGCTTCCATGGCCATCTTTGTAATTTGTTCTTCATATTCTACATAATTTTTATTCATAGCCACATCAGGATTTGAAGATTGGCCCATAAAATAAATACTGAGCCAAAAATGTACAGCCTTTAGCCAAGACTAAAATAATTGCCGAAAATTCTTGTTTGGGAAGAAGGCAAGTTTTTTCTTATTGGCATCAATGTTTTACTGCTATCTATTGCAGGAAGCTTTAAGAACAATGATTCTGCAAAAACCCTGAACTAATTGACATCAGAGGGAATAAGCACTAAATCTCCTGGCCTTTTGGGTGTTGGTCTGCCAGATATAGTTTGATTGAGAGTCAGTGGTGTCAAGGTCATGGATCAGGAGTGGTAAAGTGGTATTGGTGAGACAATAGTATGGTCTGACATCTGGGTTGTTGTCCATCATTGGGGTTAAACAACTTGGAAAAGGAAAGATCTGGCTGTCCTTTGTCTGAGGGAATACAACAGTTCAGGGCATCTGCAAAGCTGCATTAGGAACCATGGGCAAAGAACACTTCTGATTATACCAGCTAGATGAGAGTCATGGCTATAATGGTTTCAATGAGTTTCAATGAGTTACGTGAGGGCTACCACAAAGTTGTAAGATGAAACTACCTGCTCAGGTCTGCCTTGCTTGGTCAGATTCTACAGATTTAAATGGCCTTTGACTATAACCTCAATGTCCATGTCTTCTATCATCTTATTGCCAGTTGTTTGGAACTTGGGTTAAGGGTTTAAATTCTGACCCTAACATCTACTGGTGAGGGTCCCAAGGCTAGTTATATAACATTTCCCAAATTATCAGGTTTCTCATAAGAAAAATGGGAATCATATTTCACAGAACTAAAAAAAAATACCAAAATGTGTAAGAAAAAAAAGGGCATTATAATATTGACTTCATAAGGATGTTGTAAGGATTAGATGAGATCATGTTTGTAAAGCACCTTCAGTAATGTCTCATGCATATCAAGGCCCAATAAATGGTAAAGGTGTTTATCAGTGTTATCATCACCATGAAGGCAGTTTCTCCAGAGTCCAGAGGGGAAGGAGATTCAAGCAGCCTTGGAACTGGTCTTCTTTTTGATGCATCTTTCATGAACTGTGCTGGGCAAGAGTTACACTAATAAAGATTCTGAGAAGGTAAGAATGAGAGGGATATATTTGAGTCATTGGTCCTAAGTATAGTCAAGACCATGAGGATTGAAGTCCACCTATATGAGAGAAGGAAGAGGTATAATATATGGCAAAAACACTCTTAGGAAAGTGACCAAAGTTAAAGGAACAAGAGGAACCAGAACAGGAGAGAGAGAGAGAGAAAGAGAGACTGGGAATAGAGCCTCAGAGGTATTTCTAAAACCAAAGGAGAAGCAATCTAAAGTGGAGATGTTGCTGAAGGCATCATGCAAAATGAGGACTAAGAATGCGTTTGAATTTGGCAGGAAGGAGGTCTCAGTCTCATCAAATGAGCAGTTTCCATGAAGTGGCACATGAATCAGTCAGGGTTCAATTAGGCAAAAGCTATAGGATACATATATTGAATATAAATATTATGAATTATAATAATACTTATTATAATCATATAAATTATAAATATTAATATAGATACATCAATTATTAGTTAATAATACATATTAATGATAAATATAATACACTCATTCTTACTAATATATGATGGTATTTATCACAAAAAGTTGAGTTACACGATTATGGAGAATGGCTTAGCTACCCTAAAGTCCATAGAGCAGGCAGATGGGAGGAAAAGACCATGTACAGGCTGGAACCCCATAGACCCAAGCTGAAACTTACTGTCCACAGGCAGGCAGGCAGGAAGATCCAATGCAAACGGAGAACCAAAAGCTAGCTTCTGTTTGCAGTCTCTAGCTCAAAAAAGGCCTAAGCTTTCCAATTAATTAAATAAGGCCCATCGAAAGTTAACCCAAAGTTAACCCAAAGTTAATGTACTTTTTGATGAACTTAAAGTCAACTGATTAGGCAATTTACAGTTTATGGTTTACATCTGTAAAATCCCTTCACTGTACCATCTAGAATGGTATTTGTTTAGCTAGGAGAACATTAGAAAATAGTTGCTTCTGCCCTTCTGTCCTTCAACTCACACAAAGGAATATTCCTTGAAGTCTGCCCTAACTAGAAATACCAGAAAGATAATTCTCTGGTAACTCAGCCTAGCCAAGTTGACATATCACAAAGGCATCACACAGGGGCTAAATGGTGGGGGCACAAAAACAGTGTTTCTTTCTTTCTTTTTTTTTTTTTTAAGATTTTATTTATCTTTTTGAGAGAGAGAGAGCGAGCGCACACCAGCCGGAGGAGGGGCAGAGGAGGAAGAAGAAGTAGACTCTGTGCTGAGCAGGGAGCCAGATGCAAGGGCTCAGTCCCAGGACCCTGAGATCATGACCTGAGCTGAAGGCAGACACTTAACTGAGTGAGCCACCTATGTGCCCAAGACAGTGTTTCTAAGAACTTTAGGAATTAAGTGGGAGACTTCTGCAACAAGAAAGAGAAGGAGCTATAAGAGATATGAGCAAGGGATGATTCTAAAAGAGAACAAAAGAGTGAAACTACAGTTAGGATAACTAGGAACAAGGCCTTATTTTTGCCTAGAGAGGGACTCAGTTCTAGAAGGGGCAATTCACCATGGGCCTTTAGCCTTCCTACACATTCTTGCTGGGTATGCCCAAAATGCAAGGCACAGTCTGCTACTTACCTAAGGCCATTTCTCAGAGCTGTGTTTGCAGGTAGGCAATCTTGAGGAACGAGGTAACATCTTCCCCAGACAATGAATATGCTTGCCATCCCTTGCTATAAAAACAATAAATCCCCAATTTTAGTGTTCCTCTCCTGTAATGCAACCCATACCATGTGTGGGCACTCACCACAGGCTCTCTTTGTCACCCTCATTGGCCTTAGTGGTTCATGAGGATTGGGAACAGACCAACATAAACCAACATAAAGCTCTGGCTATTACTTTTGCTGTGAATAATAAACCCCTTTGTCTCTGACCACGAGTCTTATGTCTTCTGCCAGCATCCACAAAATAGTAACAGGCTAGTTAATTCATGTCTAAGGAGGGTAAAATCCCAGACCCTTCACAATTCTTGACACACAGATGAGGAGATACAAATTTCTAGTAACTTCTGAAAGCACTAGACTTAAAATCTAACAAAAACCATTCACAACCAAAATTTAAATAAATTCTAGACTTCTTTAAAATACAGGTTGATTGGTCTTTGTAATCAGGAAAGAAAACTAAGCCTATTCTCATCAAAGTCCCAAAGTCTGGCTTCAAATGTATTTTCTGGACAGTGGAATAGTCTAGTGAATCAGTTGTAGAATCTTAAGACCTGGGCTTTGAGCCTCATTTTCCTCAAATATAAACTGGGACACTAATGCCCGACACCTGCAGTATTGCTTCATGGGTTACATCAGAGCCGGTGCGGTAGACAGTAAGATACTGTGGATACCTCACAAATGCTGGTTCTCCTTTCTTCTCTTGCTTCCCGCTCCTATCCCATACATGGCCTTAGAACTGTTTTCTAACTTTTGCGTAGATTTTGCATATGTTTTTACTCAGGCCAGTGATATTAAGTATTGTGTGTCCTTTAGATGCCTTATAGAAGATCCAATCATTAACTAGTTGGCTTCCCTATTCCTCTCTCGAGAGTTCAGCTACTCAGAGCCCAACTTTTCCTTTTTGGTCTCTGTTTCAGTCCAAAGTCTCCTTTTACTCTGCTGCTTTCTACGTAATAAGTGCCATTTTAAAGCACTTAACATTTACAAAGAGTGCTCCCGTTTCTCATCTCAGGTGAGCATCTCCCAGCGCGCCGTGTTATATATGGCAGCTATATGATAGTCATCCACTCTGTAGACCATTAAATGGAAATGTTATGCTGTTACCCAAGGTTACACCTTACCAAGGTCATTGGTAAATGGCAGAGCTGGACTATAAACCCTAGTGTTCTGACTCTAAGTCTTGTGCTCTTCTCCTTCTTATTGGCTGCTATCACCAGTCTTTTTTCTTCCTGTTCCTATCTCGCCCACCCCTGGGTTGGTTTTTTTCTGAGGTCTTGACAGTGTTTTTGCAATGACCCTGTGTATTAGCCAGGGCTCTTTCAATTTCAAGTCCTAGAAATCCCACTTAAAAAAGATTTATTGGCTCATGTACAGAGAAGGATGGGGAGTAAGTGGTGTCAGGCACTGCTGGGTCTGAGGGCTCGGAGATGTCATTAGGGTTTTTTTCCTTCTCTCCATTTCTCAGCCCTGCCTCTTTCTGGTTTTTGGCCTCATTCACTTCCTGTTGATGTGCTTCCTTTCTGTGGTAGCAAATATGACAGGCAATAGCTCTGACATACACCTCCACTGCTTGATGTTCTAGCGGAAAGAAAATCATGGTCTTCACCTCTCCGTGTGAAACTGGCTTCATTTGGATCGTGTGCCTACTCATGTGACCAATCAATGGCCAGGTAAAGGGCTGTTGTGATTGGCTGGGCCAGTGTCACGTGTCTATTCCATCACCCGGAAGTTGGGGTTCTGGGTCTGGCAGTTCACTAGGGTCACCTGATGAGAAGGGAGGCAGCAGGACTCAGAGGGAAAGAGTAGGGGAAGGGGACATCTGAGAGCAGAGGAAAACAAAACAAAACAGAAACAAAACCGTCCCGATGGCTACCAAACCATACGTTCTAGATTATCATGAATAATTCAAATTTCAAATATTATAAAAACCGGTCTATGTTTTCCCTGAAGTTTTGCTTGAGATTCGATTCTTTGCGGTAAAGATTATCCACTAAATTTCATGTGATTTAACTTAATACCTGTGAAAACCTTTTCATAATGCTAAATTAAAACTCAGGAGCAAACGTGCTTGTCAGACCACACATCCTGATTTGGAGCTCCTAAAACGTGGTTCTGCTAAGTAAGGACAGCAGAGTTTATGGGCGGCGGGGGTGCGGTTTTGGTGTCTGTCTTTCCTCCACCTGCCCACCTACGGGACTCCATTTCTTGGCGGGGAAGCCAGCCTGCTCGAGCACTCATTGAATATATATTTAATGGTGCGACATTTACACGATGCCAAGGAGACTTTGAAATGACTAAATTTAAAATAGATTTTAATACCTAAAGCAAGAGAGAGAAAGCAGAAGGAAATGAAGCACATTCTGTGAGTTAAGAAGACACATTAGAAAAGAGCTAAAACCAAATATGCCTGCAGATTTCCAAAATAGACTTTTATTGTGTTATTTCCCATCTTTCTTCCTCTGTCTCTTCCTTCTCCTCCACCCCAGATGTATTAGGCCAATTAGTGAACAACAACAATGATGATATTAAATTACTACTATTTATGGAGCACTTACTCTGTACCAAGCACTTTACCAAGATTTTTAGATATAATATCTCATTTAATCCTCACAAGCACACAGTGAGTATGATTTCTATTAACAAGATGCGACAGGGGGCTTAGGAAGATTAAATGTCTCGTCCAAGTCCATTCAGTTGATAATACTTCTATTAGTTTCCTATTTCTATTGCAACAAATTACCACAAATTCAGTGTCTTAAAACAACACGTGTTTACTATCTTATAGTTCTGGAGGTCAGAAGTCTGTAATGGGTCTCACTGGCTAAAATCACTGTGTTAGCAAGCCTGTCTTCTTTTCTGGAGGCTCTAGGGCAGAACCCACATTCTTGCCTTTTCTAGTGTCTAGAAGCTGTGCTCATTCTTTGGCTCATGGCCTCTCTTCACCACCCAAGCCAACAAGATTTGACTGAGTCCTTCTTACACAGCCGTCTCTCTGCTTCTCCATCTTTTGCCCCAATCTACCACTTTAAAAGTGATTACCTTGGTCCCACTAGAATAATCCAGGATAATCTTACTTTAAGATCAATTGATTAGCAACCTAATGTCATCTGAATCATGAGTTCCCTTTTCTATGTAGCCAAACATATTCACAGGTTCAGGGATTTGGGACATCTCTAAAGGCCATTATCCACCTATCTACAATACTGTCTTAGTTACTCCACTCCTGATCTCCCTTGCTTCTGAGCCTTGGACTTGGCATTTGAACTCTTAGCCTCACTTGTTCCTTCGATGGTCTCTAAAGATGCTGGCTATACTCCCAGCCTCTGGCTGTTAGGCTCCTGGTACTTCAGTTAAGATGGCTCAGTCCCAGACACATGTGTACATAGTCACAGATACACACAGACTTCCTCTAGGGAAACTTTGAGCATACGGAGCTTCTCTGAATCCTCACTTAGTACACATTTGCTGAGCCCCAACTATATGTCAGAGATACAAGACAGCCCCTGCCAGCAAGATGCTTACAATCAGAGAGAAGACACACAGGTAAACCAGGGACCACAAGACCTTGTGGTAGAATGGGCGGAGTGTTGTGGGAGCAGAGGAGAGGTGTGGGGAGCATATTAGGAAAGATTCCAATGGGAGCTGACACTTGACTGAAGTCCTAAGTCATGAACAGGAATACTCAGGCAGAGAAATAAAGGGGCAGACTCTAGACAGAGGGATCTTCATGGGCATAAACGTGGAGAATAAGAGAAATGGACCATTTAGAAATGCAACTAGCCTGGTTTAGATGGAACATAAGAGCCAATTCAAGATAAGGACCACAATGGCATGAGAAGGCCATTTAACCAGTTCAGGTAAAGACTAGGGTAGAGTGATAAAGAACCCCAAAGAACAATACCCTAAATAAACTAGATTTTAATTTCCCTCTCACAGAACTATCTTGCTGACCTAGGCTGGTGAATAGCTTTGCTAGATGAGTATGTTCCAGAGTCACATTTTTCCTCTACTTCTGTACAGTCAAGGACAAGACACTGTAGTGTCTGGTTCCAGCTTCAGGGAGTAGGAAGTGAAGACGTCTGGGCCAAGCAATTTCCTCTTAAGCAAATAAGGCAGAGCTGGTTAGGAGGGTGCTATTGACCATGTGACAACATTTCAACTTTATCCTGAAAACAACAGGACATGGTTAAGGGCTGAAAGATTTCATTTCAAAAATGCAAATTCTAGCACTAAGGAAGGATAGTAGAGTGGACCAAGGCACGTCTAAGAATTAGAAGTCCATTTAAGATGCATTTAGCACGACTCCAGGGGATAAGAAAAGAGTAGATGGAATGGAATTTGCAGAAGCAGATACAGGCGAGTTTTAAAAGTGAGAATGTGGAGCTCCTGGTTGGCTCAGTGGGTTAAGCCTCTGCCTTCAGCTCAGGTCATGATCTCAGGTCCTGGGATCGAGCCCCTCATAGAGCTCTCTGCTCAGCAGGGAGCCTGCTTCCCCTTCTCTCTCCCTCTGCCTGCCTCTCTGCCTGTCAAATAAATAAATAAAATCTTTAAAAAAATAAATAAAAGTGAGAATGTATTCAATTGTTAAACTCTACAAAGATATCAAGCAAAATAAGGACTGTGTTTGGCATTAGGGGTCATTGGTCAGGAAGCTGAGAGGACTTCCAGTGTAGCAGTGACACAGAAGAAGGGGTGGAGAATTGGAAATAAGGAATAGAGAAAATTGTCCAAGATGTTTGGTGATGACAGCATATATGAGGCAGCATTTTTTTTTTTAAAAAATATAGAAGAGCCTGGAGATGGAAGGGTTGAAGATAAATGTGAGCACAAGGTAATTAATGAACAAACGTGGTTAGAAGGAGGGAAAGAACAGGATCCAGGGCCCCAGGGAAGAAATAAATTCAGGGATAGAAGATAGATCCAGAGCCATAAAAAAGCAAATTTTCCCCTTCTACTGAGACATTTAGAGAAAATGCCAGAGAAGCTGCCAGCCATCAGCATAAAGATGGAAGACAGTAAGCCAAGGGCAGTAAGGTCCATCTGTGGTCTAAGGGTTTATCTCTGCTTCAGAAACTTAAGACTAGATGCAGGACAATTTTCAGCGATTAGTAAATTTGACCACAAGGCACAGATTATGATAGGAGTTGAGTGTAAGTATTACTATGAGATGTAATGAAGTCCCTGCAGCCACAACCACAATTATCTTAACAGTCGCAAAGAGATGCACTGGAGTGTCAATTCTCTTCCTCCCATTCCTCTTCTCCCCATATCCCCAAGTGTTTCCTCAAGATTCTGCACTAACTCATCTTAATGATGGGCCCTCCTTAACTTGGTTTGTTCTCCTGCCTGTGGCACCCTTTTCTGCCTTCCTAACTCAACGAATTCCATTTTGTTATCTCAGCATTTCCCTGAGGATCTTTTAGGCAGAGACATCCTAGTTTCATTTTAGTATCTTCACTGTGTCTTTTGCATTATATCCACAGTCTGTTAGTTTCAGACTTTGCCTTCTGGTACCAAGTCGATTAATATGCGATTTTGAACATGTAAATATGCATACATACAGCAAAGTGCACCGGAGTCAAGAGAACAAAGAAGCAGTCTGTGTTGGCCTACAGGCTGCAAAACTGTGCAGCGTAATGAGCCCTGAACCTATAAAGAGAAATTGGACTTGGTTTCTGCCCACCCAGATGATGGATGTGAATTTCCCAGTGGGGTTCACTGCAGGTATTCAAACACTGATTTTCCTTCTCCTTTCACTCTCTCACAGAGTACACTTTCAAAGGGAGGAGGCATAACTATGGCATAAGTACATATTTATAAAAGGAGAGGAAGGCAGGGGAGTCTGGTGGCTTGGTGGGTGGATAAAGCATCAGATGTGACTCGATTTCTGCTCTGGTCATCATCTCAGGGTTATGAGAGGAAACCTGCATCAGGCTCCATTGAGTTTGGAGCCTGCTTGGGATTCTCTCTTCCTCTCCTTCTGCCACTTCCAGACCACTTGTGTGTGTGTGTGTGCGCGCACGCGCGCGCACGCGCGCGCACGCGCATTCTCTCTCTCTCTCTCTTTCTTAAAAAAAAAAAAGGAAAAGGAAGGGGGAGAGGAACTATAGAAAGCTAAGATGTTTGGACAATTTTTTCTATTCCTTATTACGTGAAGGAACAGAGTCATGAAAAAGCACATATCACACAAAGAAAAATAAGTAGAAACAAGTCCACCTGCAATATTCTCCAAGACCTTGTTAAGAACCATATTTAGATTTTGATAAATCACTTATACTAAAATTTTTTTTGGTCAGAGAGACCCCTGGATTAAAGTTATTTTGGTTCATGAGATCACCAAATCTAGGTTATTAGAAAATGCCAGTTTTCTTTTGTTTATTTATTGATGTAGACAGTCTGGATTTCATTCCCCAGTGTTTCTGGTAGCAAACCTGTTGTAGCATTTGAGAAACATGCTTTGGGATATGATAGTCACTACCCGCTAGCCTTGTGAATCTGGTAAGTTATGAAATCTTTCTCCCTTAATAGCCTCATTTTCATAAGGATTCAATAAGATAACCACAGAAAGTCCCTTGGCACGTAGTAAGTGCTCAGTAAGTTGTCACCATGTTGGAGGAGGTAGTCAAGAGGATGTGACTGCCCCCTTGACTGAGAGTTAGACCCAGATAATCAGAGGCTCCTTCCTCCCAATCCTGTCCTTGGATTGTGCACTCTGCCTACCATTCCCACAGTGGGAGCTCTTCCAAGGAACCCAGCATAGACCTTTATACTAATTTGACAATAACTCTGCAAAAGACAGCACCCTTGTCAGTAGGTTTTAGTCAAGCCACTCTGTGAGCTTCTGGCCAGCTGTGTATGGAAACTTTGTACCACCTAGAATACATCTGTGATTTGCTAGGTTGTAAGCAGAATAGTGGGATAAGTTGTCCAAAATGAATGATGCCCAAGAATTTCTTGCACAGAAATAGCGATGACAAGCAGGAGCCATCAGTAGAAATACTCCACCATACACAGACCCACCCTCACACAAATTTGTGAAATGCGTTACATTTAGTGTGCAGATGTGGGTATATGAAAGCATTAGAGAAGAACATGTGTTTCCTTCCATTTTGCCCCCTTATATTCAGTAGAAAAAAAGAAATACTCAATAAAATGCTAACTAATTCCCCAAGATTACCAGTGTATGGGGGGAAAGGGCTATTGGTAGCAGAGAGCACTTGCAACAATGGCAACAATGATTGAAGATCTCTTTAAAACCAAGCTGATTCTCTGATTATTGTATTTTTCTGTAATCATAGCCATACTCCAGAAGTAAGACAGTAAGCAAAGCCCTTTGCTGTTACTCTAAAATGTGCAGAAAATAACAATAACCCTGCTATTGAAATAGCAAACAATCATAAAGATTATCTTTTATAGCATGGTTAAAAGTGGGGAACATAGGAATGAATTTAAATTTCCAACAGTTGGGTAAAGGAGGGGTGACAAATTCATACAAGAGAATATTTTTCAGCTGTAAAATGATGCTCTAGAGGGATAAGTAATAACTGGGAAAGATATTAAAATGCATTGTTAAGTGAAAACAAGTTATAAAACATGTACCTTAGATTATTTTTTGCTGGGAAATACTGCCTATCATTTATTCACCTAGCTTGCTATCAATCACCCACCTACTGAAGTCTATGCAGCAAACAGCGAACACCAGTTATCTCAGCATAAAAGATTACTGGTCATTTTAAGTTTTATTTTTCTTTTTCTTATCTTTATTTCTATGGTATTATTTTCTATGTTGACTGTTTCTTGCTTTTTAGAATAAGCAAAATAAATGCTATGTACTATAATGAGAGAGAGTGCAAGAGAGAAGCAGGGTGTGCTAGGGAGTGTTTCTATGGGAGAAGAAAGAGAACATTCATTCAGAGACAGACTGGTGTTTCCAGGCCCTAAACTCTGATTCTGGCTTTCAACCTGCCTTCTACATAAAGTAATTCAAGCCCTATTTTCTGATGGATAAATAGTCCTTTTGACTCTGAGATGCCTCCCTATGGCTCATACCTATAACCTGAAAATAAGTCTACATTTAAACCCCAGAGGACCCCGCCTCCTTAAATCTATGTATGTAGTTCCAGTATAAGAAGATTTTGCTCTAACTCAGAAGCTGGATCATAGATGACATGCCAGGCTATGTCAATTTTATGTTTGGTCGGGACTATCTGTAACACATACACAAACATACATGCAGTAAACTTCCAGTTTACAGCGGAGGTAAACTAATTGCCAACTGTCATTTACTAAAGCTCTTGGCACTTTTTTTCTTGACACCCAGATCAATTTTCTCAATTATATTACCTGCCCCTGATCCCTGGCATATATTGTAGAAGCATGAGTGTAAATTTTGTATATTAAAACCTATTTTTAGGTGAAATTTCAACAATTAGAATTTTAATGTATTGGGAAGTGAACTTAATATTTATAGTTTTATTCCTTAATGTTAAAAATCATACACTTGAAATTACTTTAAAGCTGATTTTCTAAATCTTTTCATTTATCTATTTCATTTATTCACCATAATAGGGTAATGAAGTACAAAATGTAACTCATCTGGTTTGACTGAAGAGTTTAATGAAGGGATGATGCTATGGGCTGAATGGGTCCCCCTCAAATTCGTATGTCGAAACCCTGACCCTCAGGACAGAGGTACCAGGAGGCAGGATTTTGGATGTGATTAGATCATGGAAGCAAAGCACTCCTGAATGGGATTAGTGAGTTTACCGCTAAGAGAGAGCTCTCATCCCTTCCATCAGATAAGTTTAGAGCAAAAACCCAGCTCCCTTGTAAGTGGGTTCGTACCACAGAATCAGCTTACGCCTTCACCTTAGATGTCTCAGTCTCCAGAACTGTGAGAAACAAATTTCTGTTAGTTAAGCCACCCAATTTATGGTATTTTGTTAGAGCAGCCCGAGCTTACTAAGACAAATGGTTTGCTGAGATGTGGGCAGGGTTGTAGGAACCAACAATGGTGTGGAGACGTCCAGGAACTAGCAGTGTAGGAAGGGGTTATCGGCCTCAGACCTAAAGGGGCAAGAGGAGAAAGTAGTGTTTCTGGAGTCCAGGAAGGGTCGGCACCATGGAGGAGAGGCCACCCCGTGGGACCTGTGGTTGTGGACACAGCCATCCCAGAAGCAGAGTGCAGGAGAGGGGCAAGGGAAGAGGTACTTGCTGGGTCTCTCTTTCTACCTTCTACCCTCCTGTTTCCTGTAACCAGCGAACAGTCACCTGGCAAGAGCACCTGGGTGATAATGTCTACAAGAGTCAGGACAGGAGCCAGGAGAAGAGGGTGGAGAACAGAGAATGAATGGCAAAAGGGGAAAGAAAATCAGTATACTCATGCAACAACTTTTTTTTTTTTTTTAACTGATGGCTAGGTTCCAGACATTGGGCTTAGTGTATTTGATTCCCTAAACTTAATTTGGGATTGTAAGTTGATTAGTTGGGTACAATTTTGAAGGAAATCTCTGCTTTCTTGAATATTTTTTCTATTTACAGCATTTCAATAAGGACAGCACATCATGGATTAGACTACCAATGAGCTCCGCTACCTTTTGCGTCTGCTTGCTGTTCTACATAATGGTGCCATTTGAAAAGCCGTTAAGTATAGAACAGGCACGACTTCTCATAATTAAGCTCAGGAGTAAAATACACAATTCAATTTTGGAATTTTACATAAGGGAGGTTTCCAGGCTCTTTGTTGGCTTTTAAGAAAAAGGACAAATAAGGACACATAACACAGGAGATAGGAGGCAGGAACAAAAGCAAATAACTTAATGAGCTATTCAAAGGGGAATTCACAAACTGCTTCCTGAGCCTTAATGAGAAATATGGAGGCATTTGGGTGAGGAGCTCATGTTATTATTACTGGAAACGTGTTGTATAGAGAAAGGTAATGGATTCTCAAAAAAAAAAAAAAAAAGCTTCTAATGAAAGTAAAAAATTATAGAACATGCCTCTTCATTCACAGCTACAGAATCCTGGCTGTGGAGTACTGAATGAGCTTTCATTTCTCTCTTCTACCCTCTGGCAAGTTCGGAGTCCCAGTTCATTGCTTTTTAAGCACTACCCCTTCCTTTCCTTTCATAGAGGCCAAGCAGAAGAATTTGGATAGTACAAGTATATCTTATTTCACACAGTAGATTAGTTTCTTTGCTACTAGGCTAGTATTTCTGGTATAGGTTTTGAAATTCAGACCATCTACCTTCTGATTCAGGTTCTGTCACTGTGTAAACTTGGACAAGTCACATGATTTCACAGGGTCTCAATTTCCTCATCTGTAGAGATCAACTGGAAGACAGAGGGTTTACCTGCTCCGTAGGAAGTCATTAAATGCATGCGTTGTAAGGACAGTTGTATCTGTACGTATCTGTGTGTGCATTTCCCACTGGAGAATAGGGGATCAGTACCATTCACCAGATTCTCCAAGAACTTTGTGTTCCCTAAAAACAATTACACAAATCTAAACCAACAGTATGAGGCACGCCCTATTTAAACTAAGAAATTCTACAGCTTCACAAAAATCTTTGGGTTAGATGGCAATTTCCTAGCTGTCAGGTCATTTTCTTGAGATTCAGTTGATAGCGGCTCTGCCAATTTAAGTTTCTACTCTCCTCCCAGTTTTAATGATCTGTAACCAAATAAATCAGACTTTAAACAAGGAGATAAGCCATCAAATATATTAGAAATATTCACATTTAAAAGAACATTTCTACAATATAAATAAATATGCCTTATTTTATCTGTTTTTAAAATCATCATTTTAATATTTGGTTTCTCATAACATGCAAGGAACTGGAGCTTGAGATATTTAATAGAATTTCACAGTAAAAGATCTTGCAGCAGCGCTATCCAAAAGAACTTTCTGAGAAAATGGAATGTTCTATAAATGTGTACTATCTGATACAGTGGCTACTAGTCATATCTGGCCATTGAGCACTAGAAATGTGGCTAATGTGAATGAAGAATTATACTTTTGATTTAATTTTTTTAAATTTCTTTTAAAAAAATTTAACATATAATGTATTGTTTCAGGGTTGCAGGTCTGTGAATCATTAGTCTCACATAATTCACAGCACTCACCGTAGCACATATCCTCCCCAGTGTCCATGATCCAGCCACCCTATCCCTTCCCTACCCCCAGCAGACCTCAGTTTGTTTTCTGAGATTAAGAGTTTCTTATGGTTTTTTTCCCTCCCCGGTCCCATCTTGTTTCATTTTTAATTTAATTTTAATAGTCACACACAGTGAGTGACTACCATATTGGATAACACAATCTTGGAGAATGCCCCCATGTAACCCGTACGAAGAGCTAAAAATCTCAAAGCACCTCTTATCAAGCAGGATTACTCAACAGTAACAGTATCTGTTGAGGGGGACCAGATAATTCTTTGCAGGGAGCTTGTCCTGTGCTCTGGAGGGTGTTCAGCAACATCTCTGGCCTCTCCCCACTTGATGCCATCTGTACTTGATCTCCAGTTGTAACAATGTCTTCAGACATTGCCAGTTGTCATCTGGAGGTTATACTCATCCCAGGTTGAAAAGTAAGTTGTCCTTTGAGCTTTTCCTCAAAAGTACCCAGGAAGCAAGCACCTTACCAGATGGACTAATTCTGTATCAGATTCTTGAAATTATTAAGAGGTTATTCCATATATATGGATGTCCAAGATTCTCTTCTCTAGTCTTTGTACTTCTTGGCAACTCTGGAAAACTGTTTGTTGAGGAGGAAGGCAGAACTAAACAAATTAGTTGAAATGTATATTCACAGGAAGCTCAGTACACCGTGGTTAAGAGTGTGAGCTCTAGGACTAGAGACAGACTCAGTTTCTGGTTTTGTCATGAGCTAGTTGTGGGTCATTTGCAAGTCAATCTCTGTTCCTTAGTTTTTTCACTTATAAAATAGGGATGATAATAGTAACAAGAGTTGTTTTAGAATTAAATGAAATAATGCCAATAATATGCTTGGCTATTATTACTGTAAGTAATAATGACAGTCATATTCTATTTTCTTGTTGTGGTACACAACAAAACAATGCTAAAATATTAAATATTTTATCACATGACCTTCTGAATGATTTTTATAGGTATTGGTATTCCCATTTGAAAAACATGGCAGCTCCCATAATTTAAGTGGTGTGTTCAAGCACATGCTTGGTGAGTCCAGAAAGCTGGATTCAAATCCAGTTCATCCAGTTCCAGTGTTGGTGTTCTCTCTGCCATACACCAAGAATTCTGCCTGATCTCACCATCTTACATTCTGTGTCTATGAGGGATCAGTCTATGTATACCAGGTATGGAGAATTTTATAGAGTCATCAGGAATGTGTGTAAACATTTGAAGGGCCCAAGTGTGAAAGTCAGAGAAGCCTGAAACACTAAACCAGAGAGGTTCTCAGGAGCTGCTGTGAAGCTGTCCGTGCATCTAGATACAATCACCCCTGCAGGATAAACTCCTCTGCTTCTCCTCTGCCTTCCAGATAGCTTACTGATACTCTTATCAGGAGCCTGCAGGGAATGGAATTCTGGGAAATGTAGTTCCTGCTCTGCTTCTGCAATGCAGTGGAGACCTAGAAGGGGATGGTAGTGAATTCTAAGCCAACAACCAAAAATCCAGCACACAGCCAAGGGATTCATTCAGTCACCAGCAGATTATACAAGGCAGGGTGATATGTGGGAAGGACCATGGGTTCAAATTTTCCCTTTGGCAGCTATAGTTATCAGTGAATAATTCATTTCACCACTCAGCCTCTTTGCCTGTCAGGATTAAGGAAAATAATGTCCTGAATGATTCTCACAGTCTGGAATGCACTGAATACTCAGTTATTGTTGGTTCTTACCTCTCCCAGCTTTATACAGACACGTGTATGCTGACGCCTGTTTGTCCTAAGTGCTCTTACATAGTTTAAGGCAAATGTTCTTTGGGAAGAGATTACTGGTTGCCCCAATAGCCACCCTTCCTTTCTTCAATAAAGATAGAAACCCCATGATGGCCCGGATGAAGATCCTATTCCTGGCCTCTTTTGAAATTACATGTGACCATATTCTCACCGGCAGCTGTGAGGGGGAGGTACTGCTGGATCTTCCAGGTCTGGCCTTTGAAAGGAACTGGATCTACACTGTCTTCCTCTCCCTCTTTCTGCAGGCTAGGATGCCACCATGTTGATGAGAACCAACAGTGGGCTGGCAGCCATGGATCAAAGACAGCAGAGCAATAACCCAGAAGGAACTGGGCTCCTTGTCCCTCTGGGACTGCATGTCAGCCAAGACAGCTTGGGCTCGGACTCCTGTGTGAGTGAGAAATAAAATTCTGTCTTGTTGCCACCACTGAGCCTTCCTTGATGTAGCAGCTTGGCCTGTCTTCTAACTATACACTACTGAATACAGATACTCCTACATAATTCTTCAATTATTACATGAAGGCAGCTTTCTGTAAGGGTGTGAATGCTCACTTGAGACAGATTTCAAGCCAAAATAGCCAATATCTCACTTAGCCAGCTAACTTTATTTGAAAGACAGATCCTGAAGGTGGTGGGTGAACAACAGAAATGCAAAACTGGGGAGAGGCAGAGAAGCATCTGGAACCAACGCCAAGGGAGTTCAGATACCAAGCAGGGGAAGCAGGTAGCCCTTTCATACCACAAGCTGTCCTGTCCAAGATGACAGGAGGGCTGATAAAAAATGCTCTCAATGCAGAAGTCTGACATTTCTTGGCTTTCAAGAATAGTGCTAGTATTAAAAACAAACAAACTTGACAAATAGAGCAATGCTTCCCTCAGCTGAATGACGGGGTGATCATCTGTGTTTAGCAGAGCAGCACACATGCATCCAATAATCATAACTTAAATATTACAAGTGATAAAAGCATCACATTGAAATATCTGTTGTCTTCATGCTGGCCTGGCTACACAGACACAAAGAACTGGAAAGTACTGCTAAGTAACTGGGATCACGACTGGCACATTTATTGCAGCATTCACTACACCATGACCTCATCAGTTGCATAGATGTCCTTTCTCTAGACTGCGAGCCCTCTATGAATTATTTGCCTTTGTACCTTCTGCTCCTAGGATGGTCAATAAATATTTAAGTGGATGAAACTGTTCAACCTCTTTACTTTGCAGTGACTCGTTCAAAGTCAAAATTAATAATAGAAAAAAATCTGATTGCTTTTTTCATTCTATGGGAATAGTTCCATTTTTTCCAGGGCATGAATGGCTAATACAAACCTCTTATTATGCATTCTATAACTCAGATGCACATATACACACAGACATACAAAAAACCACACATGCATGTACATACACACAAACACAAAGATACGTAAGCAAACGTAAAAGACACATAAACACAGAGACCCACACAACACACGTGCAAATATACACACAAACACATGGGTTTTACATTTGAATTTCAGGCAAAGAATGAGTAATATTTTAGGATAAATAAGTTTTAAATATTGTATACTCAAACACAGGCATGGGACATACTTACCTTAGGAGAATTATTTGCCCATTTACTTGAAATTCAAATTTAACTGTGTGCCATGTATTTTTATTTGCTAAATCTGGCCATTCCACCACAAACACACACACACATAGGTATATGTGCAGAAACACATACAAAACCACATAATTAGGGCGCCTGGATGGCTCAGTGGGTTAAGCCGCTGCCTTCAGCTCAGGTCATGATCTCAGGGTCCTGGGATCGAGTCCCGCATCGGGCTCTCTGCTCAGCAGGGAGCCTGTTTCCTCCTCTCTCTCTCTCTGCCTGCCTCTCTGCCTACTTGTGATCTCTCTCTGTCAAATAAATAAATAAAATCTTTAAAAAAAAACACATAATTACACACAGACACATACACCCCAAGATTCTGTTCCTCCTAATATCCTGCCACTGCCAAATTGCTCACCAGATTACCTGTCCTAGCTTTCCTTAGAGAGCTGGGGAGATAACAAAGTGTCTTGGGAGGGAGGCAGAAGGCTGACAATTCTCCACTCATAGTGATCCTGGGTGGAGGAGGGGAAGGGGAGCCTTATTCTTCTGTGATATGAACAGCTGCTTTAGAAAGGGCACACGTCCCTCCAAAGATTCTCTCCCCCCCCATACACAAACCCTCAGCATCTCCAATCACCACAGTCACCACTAGCAACTCCTTTTACATGATTTTATAAATAAATTCAAGCTCCAGATAGAAACTTCTATTCCCCAGAGATCTGATGTTGAGTTTACAAATATGCTTGGCAACGAATGATAGGATGGGTTTGTACGAAATTCTACCTCTGTTTACGGTGGTCCATGTATGCTTAACTTAGAGATCCTAAGTTAAGTTAATGGGTAATTCTTGACACTCCTTCCCTTATTGCCCCCCTGACCCATAACCCTTCACCATTACACACCTACTAATGTCTATCTCAGAAGGGTCTTGGATATGCTTTTTGCCCTCCATTCCCATGGCCATTGATCATCCTTTGCCTCTCGCCATCTCTCACCTGGATGTTGACCTCACCCCCTACTGCATCTCCCCAGCTTGTCAACTAATTCATCTTCTAAGAGGATATCAGAGTAGAGCTCCCAGTGTGCAAGTCGGATCATGATCCTCCCTTCCTTGAAATCCTTTGATGGAGCTCTTTTCTTCACCATGAACCCTGACCTCTTAGCATGGCCTGAAAGGTCCTTCTCTGTCAGAAGCCATTCCAATCTCAGTTTCTACTTTCACCTCAGGTATTCAGCCTGATTTCTCCAAAATCAAATGATTTGGGGAAATCAAAATGAATGATATTCTCTACAGTGGCTCCCATTGCTCAGCCTGTATCCCATCATTCTCTGTGCATGAAGAGCTCTTTACCTCTTTCTCTGCCTACTGAATTAATTATCCTTCAGATTGCATTACATATCCTCTCCAACCCCATCTCACACTGCCTTCTACTCCTATAGAATCCTGTGTAGCCATGATCTTCTACATATACTTCCCATTTACCATTATAGTTATTTATTAACATTTGCAAAACATTCTCCCCACCACCCCCAAGCTTGTGAGGTGAACTCTTATTCATGTATGAACCACCAGTATCTGGGATCGTGCCTGCCACAGAAGAGGTTCTTAGGAAATGACATTGTTGGTAGAATGCTACTGGGAAGCAGTATGGATTAGGCTTATTAGCAGAGGCTTTGGAATCAAGAGACTAAGATTTGAATCAAGAAAATACCATTTATTACCTCCATGGCCTGTAGCAAGTTATGTAATATTTCTGTGGCAGGCAGAATAATTACCCCTCCAAAGAGGTCCATATTGTCATCCTGAGAACCTGTAGATATGTTGCCTGCAGGACAGAGAGAAATTAAGATTGCTAATCAGATGATCTTAAGAAAGGGAGAGTATCCTGGATTATCTGGGTGGACCCAATGTTATTACAAGCGTCCTTAAAAGTGAGAAAGCAGAAGAGTGACCGGAGTGATGTGATGTGAGAAGGGCTCAACTCACTATTGCTGGCTTTGAAAATGGAAGTGGGTTAGGAACCAAAATACGTGGGCACCCTCTAGAACCCTGGAAAGATAAAGAAGCATAGTCTCCCCCTGGAACCTCCAGAGGGCACGCAGCTCTGCCAAGACCTTGGTTATAGCACACTGCGTCCCATTTCAGACTTCTGACCTTCAGAACTAAAAGGTAATGCTGTTGTGTTGTTTTAAGTTTGAGATAATTGTTACAGCAGCACTAGGAAACGCATACAAGCACTAAGCCTGTTCCTTATTTGGAAAATGAGGACAATAATAATCCCAATCACACAGGGTGATAGAGAGAACCAAAAAGCTAACTATATAATGCATTGGCACGGTGCTTTGCACGGAATGGGTGCTAAAGAAAGGCAGTAGCCAAAGCAATTGCTACTGTACCAGTACTCCCACTAATATAATACTGTTGTCATTTAAAGAGGGGTGGAGTGGGGCGATAAGTTGGGAATTAAAAGAGATGCCGAGGGAGCAGCAGTCTCATCCAGCTGTTCATAACAGGGTAATGAGAAGAGGCTGAATCTGCTTCCGTGGAGATCCCCCAGGACCCTCTGTAATGACAACAAATGGAAACTGCCACCATCCCTCTTCCCATCCAAAATTCTACAATAATTACGACCGTGCATTTGTAGGATGTCATTAGCTACACAACTCTTCATATCAGCCTGTAGCCCATCAGGTAGAAAGTCACTCTTTTTTTCTCAATGATTTTTCTTGCATGATCATTTTACTGGAGAAATTTCTCACCTTTGTCTTTTGAGAAATTTCAGAATCTTACACATGATATGTTTCAGGGCTGTCATAAAGGTAGAAGAGCCAAAGCCTGCATTCATTTGAGGATGAAATTCTGTGGAAGTTGAATAATAATGAACTACATTACTACTACTACTACTACTACTACTACTACTACTACTACTACTACCCATTAGGGAAAGAAATGTCTATATAGGGAAATAACCCAGATTCCAATAGCCAGATCATCCATTATGTATTTGATATGAACTTAGTGTGAATTGTTTCTAATTTGACTTTCAAGATTAGAGGTCTGTGTCAAAGTCAATGCCAGAGGACAACAAAGACTAAACACAACTCTTTAAGGATCTCTTCTCATTAGAGTTGGCACAAACACTTAGGGAACTTTTATTTTTGTTCTAATCCTGGCTCTACTGACATCCTAACTTGTAAGTCAATAAATGCATGATGAGTCAACCCTCAGGGAAAACTTCACTGATGGTCAGAGATGTTTGTATTCAGGAGAAATCCACAGATAACCCTTGGCTGAATTGTTAGCAGACTAGTTAGCTCCCAATCTCACCAGTACTTTAGTCTTCTTAACCATAGAAAGCTTTGTTAATGTGGATTTCCTGCCTCCCATCATGGTTCCCAATCTCATTTGAAGGGGCTACTGAACAGCAGAGTCGCCGCAGGAAGCAAGGAAATGAGGCAGTGGGGGAAGGGGTGGGGTAAAGGAAGAGGGTAATCATTGAGCTCCCACTCTATATCTAGCTCATATTTGGCAGATGTTAAACCCCTTGAAGCTTTCTATGGTCCTGCAAGGTGGCCCCCCTCTCACACACACACACAACCCTGCTGGACTATAAGCTTCATGACTGTATCATCGCTGTATTTCCAGGGATTAGTATGTGCATTAATGCCTATTTGGGGAAGTTAAATGAATTATAAGAGGATGTACAGCTAGAGGTTTACAGCCAGATTTTGATCCCAGGCCTGCCTGCCCACACATCAGCTCACACTGACCACACTCTGGACACTTTTGAGCTTCCCAACCAAGGCTTTACACAAAGTCATGGGCACCTTTCTTGCAGTGTGAAGAGTTATGGCACGAGATGCTCCTTCTGACTTGCAACGTCTTCACTCACAGTCTGCGTGTGTCTGTGTGTTTTCATGTAGGGAGGCTGACTGATCCTGGGAGAATGGAGATATACGGGAAGTGGAATCATGAGCCACACTCCTACGTAGCTGCTTCCTTCACCTGAGCACACATCTGTTCTTCAGTGTGTAGTTCTGTCACTCTAAGAGCATGTGACATTTCAGAACAATATTACCCAAATTGCTTTAATCCCTCTGAGAAGAAGGAAAAAGAACTGGTTTTTCCTATTTCCACTGCAGTCCCAAACTCCCATGTTAGTCTACTTCCCTTTTGTAATGGGGGACACAAGGAGTTTACCTTGACATTAGAGTCAATGTTGATGGGCTCTATGGGGTGGCTGGCTCTAAGAGGTTGGAGTTATGTCCCCTTTGATTATTTCTCCTGGGATGGAATCAGAGGGCCTAAGGGTGACATCAAATCTTAATGCTATTAGATTTCAAATGCTAAGAGACTACCTTTGTTTTTCTTTTTCTCTAATAGAAGCATTAAATAGCAAGCGAGTATCATTTCTAGACTTAGAGGGTCAAGGGCTCAAAGGAATTCTGCAAATGTCGCACGGTCTCTCTGGGAAGGAATATGGAGCTTGGAAAAACTGCCATAGTTTATTAATTCCATTTGTTTTCAAAGAAAAGGATGGTTTTTCACATGGCAATGCTAAAGAGCCCTAGCCCATAAAAAGATTTTCCAAGGGTTTTCCTATACACATCTGATTGTTTTTCATGTCTTTTATCTATTTCTGGGCTGTGTTGTTTGACATGGCAAGTGCATACCTGCTGTATTGCCATTGACAACTGTACTCTTACCCATTACAAATAAGCTTCTTTCTCCTATTTAATCCTTTGCTGTAGGTTCTACATTGTCAGATAATATTACCACCTCAAATTTTTGTGTGTTTGTTTGTACTTGGTAGATCTCTGCCTCCCTCTTTCATTTAAAATTTTCTGATTATTTGCTTTAGTTGCATTTCTTTCTCTCTCTCTCTCTTTTTTTTTTTTTGGTATTTAATTCTTGTACAGTGTGAAAACCTTTGTCTTATAGTAAGGGAAGCAATCTATTTATATTCACTGATCTCTTTCCTGTCATCTTGAAGAACTTAATGTTTTTCTGTTTCTATAGTAATATATGCTTTTCCACACTTAATGTTGTAGATTTTTGTTCTCTCTTCTCTATTTTCTTTGCTGGCCTGCTCAGAATGAAATCTACTTTATCAATTCCACCTCAAATTTATGAATTTCAGTTTATATGTTTATTATTCTTTTTCTGGGGTCAGTATTTGGTAACAGCATAAGTCATGTATTTTTTTGTTAAGAGAGATAGCGTGC
Source organism: Mustela erminea (assembly GCF_009829155.1). NCBI lineage: Eukaryota > Metazoa > Chordata > Mammalia > Carnivora > Mustelidae > Mustela > Mustela erminea. Next base: position 40,736,168 of record NC_045624.1, on the reverse strand, counting down.
ACACACATGCATTCATGTCCATGAGTGGGGGTGGAGGCAGAGGGAGAAGAAAAGAGAATTTTTTTTTATATTTATTTATTTGAGAGGCAGAGAGAGACAATGAAAGAGAGAGAGCATGAGAGAAGAGAAGTCAGTGGGAGAAGCAGACTTCTGCTGAGCAGGAAGCCCAATGTGGGACTCGATCCCAGGACTCCAGGATCATGACCTGAGCCGAAGGCAGTCGCTCAACCAACTGAGCCACCCAGGCGCCCCAAGAAAAGAGAATCTTAAACAGATTGCAAACCCAGTGTAGAGCCCACCTCTGGGCTCCATCTCATGATGCTGAGATTATGACCTGAGCCAAAATCAAGAGTCAGATGCTCAATCCACTAAGCCACCCAGGAGCCTCCTTATTCTTTGTGAACTGTCTTTGAGATAGCTTTGGTCATACCCCTTTAAAATGAATTCATTCTAGTCATTAGAATTGCTTTCTAAATTATTTCTAATTGCAATTTTGAATTCTTCTTTGACCCCAGTAGCATTTTTTAAAAAAAGATTTTATTTATTTATTTGAGAGAGAGAGAGAGAGAGAGAGAGAACAGAAGCAAAGGGAGGAGAAGAGGGAGAAGCTAGCTCTCCACTGAGCAAGGAATCTTATTCCGGACTGGATCCCAGAATCCTGGGATCCTGACCTGAGCTGAAGGCAGATGCTTCACTGACTGAGCCACCCCCCCAGATGCCCCTTCAAGTAGAATTTTTAAAAACCATTTGCCACTAACTTTCAGTTTTATTGTACCGTACTGAAAAATCAGCTAGTATAATGTCTTTTTTGGAATTACTGAGATTTTCTTTGTGACTCAAGATACCAATTTTTATAAATATACAATGAATAATTATAAGAGTAATTTATGATAGATAAAAATGGAGATACAAACATTGATTATATCAGTTTGTAAATCCTTAATAATTTTTTCTATTACTCTCCGGATTCAGGGAGAGGGACACTGAAATTTCCTATTGGATATATTTTTTGTCAATTTCTCCTAATTTTTTTTTAACATTTTAATACTATGTGATTCAATGACTAGGTTTAGTCATCATTCATGACCATTAGTTTTTTACTGTAGTATTATTCAAAAACATAAAACTATCTGCTTTGTCCCATTCAGCAATGGTTTCTCTTTATCTCAGCCTTATTTGATATTAATTATTGCCATCCCTACATTCTTTTTTGTTCACTATCTCTTTATCCACCTTATTATTTTTAACGTTAATTAACTGCAATCAAGTTTCTGGAAAATCCTACATAACTGAATTAAAAAAAAAAGATTCTATTTGTTTATTTGAGGAAGAGCAAGAGAGAGAGAGAGAGCACAAAGGGAATGGGGAGAGGGAGAAGCAGACTCCAGGTTGAGCAAAGAGCCTGATGCAGGACTCAATCCCAGGACGCTAGGATCATGACCTGACAGGAAGGCAGACAACCAACTAAGCCACCCAGGCACCCCTGTAATTGAATTTTTAAACTAAGTTTAAAGGTTCTCTTGTTTGTAATACTTCTACTTAATATATTTATTTTCATTTTAATAATTAATTTCTGATTTTATCATCTTATTTTGTATTTTTTAAAAAGGATTTTATTTATTTGATACACAGAGAGAGCAGAAACAGGGGGAGTGGCAGGTAGAGGTTAGAAGCAGCCCCCCGTTGAGCAGAAAGCCTGACATGGGGCTCGATCCCAGGACCCTGGGATCATGACCTGAGCCAAAGGCAGAGGCTTAACCGACTGAGCTGTCAAGACACCCCTTATTTTGTACTTTTAAACATATTTTCCACTTTTAAACATATTTTCCTTATCTATTGCTTTTTTTTCCTTTTCTTATTTTTTTCTTACATAAACCAAATGATCCTAATTTTTTTTCCTATTTCTTTAGGAATTAGAAGTTGTCATCTTGGTCTGCTAGTGTTAGTCTTTAAACTGAAAATACATGTATTTCTCAATTAGTACCAAGGATCAAAATAATGTCTTTTGGAAATGTGTATAAACATGGGAGATTTACCGCCATCATCCTCCCTTTCCTTTCTCCCTTCTTGCCCAGCATCTCTCCTTAGGTTTTGTTAATAAACAGTGGACTTTCCATTCAGATTAATAATAACGGTAATGATTTTTTAAGGTTATGAACATTAAATAATCATTCTAGACATGTGCATTTTTTATTTTTTAGAATTTAGATTATTTCAAACTTCCACTTATTTTATTGCCCTTTAATTTCCTATCCAACTTCCAGATTCAAGTTCTTGGTTTGGAGCATTTGTGCATAAGTACTTCTGCAAGTAGTTTTTATTCAGGAAAATATGTGGATGCTATGCTTCCTAGTTCTTACGTGTATGAGACAGTCTTCTGATGCACTTACACATGTAAATATCACTTTACCAGATGCAAAACCCTTAGGTCACAATATTTCCATCTCAAATGCTGTGGTTATTCTCTGTTGACTTTCAGCATTTGGTATTTTTAAGAAGTCTGGTGCCAACTGAACTATTTTTATATTTGGAAGACAACTTGTTTTTAATCCCTGAATTCCCATAAGATGTTTCTCTTTGTCATTTGAGTTTAAAAATTCTACCACATAGATGTGCATTCCTTTTCAGATATTTTGCCTGGAGACCCTTTTGTAGGTCTTTTCAGATATTTGTAGAGACCCTTTTGCTCTGAAGCCTCCAGTCTTTTGAAATCAATGCATTTTTCTTCTATTATTTGTTTAATGATTGCTTCTGCTCCTTTGCTCTGCCTTGCTTCTGGAATCTCTCTTTCAGATGAAACACATGTACACACACTCACATAATCCTCTGGGTCTACTTTTTATCTCTTTTATAATTCTGCACATTGCACATTAGCTTTCCTTTCCTTTTTTTTTTTTTTTTTTTTTTTTTGGCCTGGGTTTTGGGAACCTTAATCTCATCTTATCCACTCACATGTGTCTACAGCTTCCCATCTGCTGAAGGGTGCTTCTATTGCATGTTTAAAAAGAACAAAATGTTGACTTTTTAGTAACACAAGTAACAGATTAATTCATCTTCTTGATAAAGGTTAAAGCAATTCAAGTGAAATGAAAAACTACCCTTAACACCTTCCCAACTCGCTTCCCTTCCCCGAATTAGAAAGATGTATAGTAGGTGGATGTGAATTTGCCCACATTTTTTTGCGTATCTACATCCATGTAGATATGGATGCTTTTGAATTTTTTTTTTTTTTTTATTACTTGCAAAGAAACTTTCTATTCATACTGTTTTGCAGTTTGTGTCTCTCATTCAGTAACACATAGTGGAGGTCACTCCACACTGGCTTAGGTCAGGTTTCCTGGGCAACGGAAGATGAGGGGGTGAGGTGCATGTAGGGGGTTGATTGGCTACTGCTCTTAGGAATAACACCTGTGGGAGAGGAGAGGGATGGCACTGAACAGGAGAAGTTAAACTGCACTGCAGCCACAACAAAGCTCTCAGCCATCTCATGGAGAGCTTTAGAGCTTTCCAGACTCATCTCAAACTGGAATAAGGGGCCCAGGTGCACTAGAAATTAGATGTGACCTGCCCTTGAACGGGGCCATGACCTGGCGTGAGGCAGATCCCCTTGACAGCTCCTGGGGAGGGATTCGGCTTTCAGACATTAGCAGGGAGCCCTCTGTGCAGCTGAGGAAACAGTCTTTCTATTCTGAAGGTGGACATAGACACGGCATCACAATGCCCACTAGACATACCCATACCTACACATCTAATCTTAGAAAATTCATGTGTGGTGACTTTTGGAGCAAACAGGTCATTCAAAAACATCCTCTGTTCCAGAGGTTGCTTGTTTTGAATAATGGACCAAATGTCCATGATGATGAGCACATTGTCCATTTTGACTAAAATGTCACTGATATAATAATAATAATAATAATAATAATACACGAACATTTTCAAACACACCAAAATGTGTTGAGAACAACATAACAAACCCTCATATTAGAAGCACCCAGATTCAACCATTATCAAGATATTGCAATATTTTCTTCTTTTTTTGGAAGGATTTAAAAGAAAATCCCATCTAATATACAGCATGGTGACTCCCTTGAAAATTGTTAAGAGAGCAGATTTTAAAAGCTATCACCATAAAAAAAAATGATAATTATGTGAGGGCATGAAGAGGCTAATTAACCTTATTTTGGTCATCATTTCACCATACATTCACGTGTCAGATCAGTATGTTCCAGACCATTTCTTTTCGTTCTTTCTTTTTAAGATTTTATTTATTTATTTGACAGAGAGATCACAAGTAAGCAGAGAGGCAGGCAGAGAGAGGTGGGGGGGGAGAAGCAGACTCCCTGCTGAGCAGAGAGCCCGCTGCGGGGCTCAATCCCAGGACCCTGAGATCATGACCTGAGCTGAAGGCAGAGGCTTAACCCACTGAGCCACCCAGGCGCCCTATGTTCCAAACCATTTCTTAATCTGGTTTATCTTTATCACGAAAATTGGGAAAGGAAGGGAGTTAAATATGGGATCTCCCATAGACCTCATCAAACCAACTAATCCAAACAAAAAAACATTTATTTATACAAAGGCAGCAGATTAGTGAGCTCTAACTTTTGCTTAAAAGCCATACAATGCTCCAGTTAGAATATGTGTTAAAAGAATATAAATACATCCTGTGTATTCTAAGTTTCATTACTAACTTAGCTGCTAAAGCTTTTCTTTAAAATATTTGCTTATTCATCTTTCTCCCACGTGTGGGCTTCCCAGGGCTATTTCACAGCTTTTTGTTTCCTATAGCAAAATGAACTCTTACTGTGAAATAGACATGTTCATTATCTCCTTTACTCATTTTTTATTCTTCATGTTGTTCCAAACCCATCAAACGTTCTTCCTTTTTTTCCTAAGAAACAAGAGCACTGCCTGAAGCTAGGCGGCTTATCTCTCTGGAGACTTTCCGGTCTTTTCCTCTGTTGCCTTTAAACACCCTGTAATATGGTAATGCACAATGTTTATCTCCACGTGCTCCTGATTTGGGTTCTTCGTCTAAATAATTAATATAATCTCTCAGTACAAAAGTCAGACCAATTATCTATCTATCTATTTATCTAAGTACCCGGCACTATCTTTCTATCTTAATATTTTGAAAATATTTGCAGAAATAAAACACAGATGTCACCCATTAATTTGGTTTCCTAACTCGGAAATACTCCATTCTGGGTCATGCTCTCTAGAGGATTAACCTAAACTGTTCAACTTCAACCCACTGACATCTTTACCTTTTCATAAGGTCCCACCATAATATTACCACATGATTTAAATATGACCGTTGCAGCCATAAATCAGGGAGTCATGTGCTCACATACTCTGTTCTCATATGAGGGCCAAGATTACACAAACCCCCTAAGAGGTAGACATCTCCAGGAGAAACTTCTAAAAAAATCATTCTAGAAGGGGAACATGAGAAGTGGAAATAACATGGTATTAGGAGTTTGACTTCTTCTTTAAAGAAGAAGACCAGCATTGTTGGTCTCTGATTCTTCTCCCACAGAGTAGGAATAACAATATTGCCCCGGACAGGTCAGAGAAGAGCCTCAACTCTACATCTGTCCAAACCCCCACCCCTCAGCAGTTCTTAAATCGTTTCCTGTGCAGATAGTTTATTGGAATCTGCCTTACCAATTTCCATTGTGAAATGAAAATGTGAAATTAAAAAAAAAACAACCTATTTTTGTGAGCACCGAATATAAGCCAGGTTCTGACTTGACTTGCTTGACTTGCTCACATTTATCCTCATGGCCATCCTATAGAACCGGTGCTGTCATTATCCCAGTGGGAAAAAACAAAGCCCACCCCAATGAGAACAACAAAAAGCTGGTCACGATTTGCTACAAGAGGGGACCAGCACTTGTCACCAGCCACCAGCACTTGCCTTTGGTCGACTCAGAGGCGGTCAGGGCAGCAGGGAAGCTTGCAGAAGGGGCCGTATTCAGGTGTGCTCTCAAGGCTGTGGCCATGCAGAAGCAGGACGTGGGCTACCTTGAAGTGGAGCATCTGACGTGATTTGTTTGGAGAGAATATATTTGGCTTTCTCTGCTTGGTGCTGACTTGGAAGGAAGGGCAACAAAACTACAGAAGCTGGCAGTCAGTGGTCACATCCTAACGGTTCTGGACTGACGGCTGCAGACGGTGGTGGCTTGGTTCCCCAGGCTGGTTGCAGCACAGGGAGACGGTTAGGGTTTGTTTGACCTTCACACACGGTCTGGCTGTTGTCCACCTGAATGCTCAGTCTCTCATTCCCACCTTGCAGTTGAGGACACCAAGGCACAGAGAGCGTAAGTGACTCACTCAAAGCGTCGCCACCAGTAAGGGCTAAGCTGGGATTTGGACCCGACCAGGGGGATGGATGCAGAGCCAGAGCCTGAACTCAGCTCAGCTCTGTTCATCTACCCCAGCTTCTGCCCGTCAGCCCAGGGCCTCCCCCAGCTCAGCCCTTTCCCGGTGTGACCCAGCTTGCTTCTTTGCTCTCTCTCGGCTGCTCTTTCCTCCTCTGGAAGCTACTCAGAAAACTATAAAAGCCAACACTTTCACAGGGTTTGCATGAGAATTCACGGAGATATCTGCCCTCAAGTCATGGCCTATGTAGATGCTCGCAATGTGTGTCTTACTTTTGAAGAGCGAGCATGCCCTTGGTAAACATAGGCTAGTTTCTAAGTCTGATTGATAACTATCTATATCATCACAACTTTTTGTTTCTAACGAGGAGGTTGGGAAAGTTTATTTGAAAAGTATTTCAGGCAGATTTCCGCTGGAAAGAATAAGGTGTTTTGGCTACACATGCCCACCACTACTTTTAAGAAAATAAAATATTTAACAGCTTCCCCATCATTTCTTCAAATCCTTTTCACTGAAGCTTTCCCAGCCTGCAGCCATTTCTGCTTTTTTTTCTTCCTTTGGTGGCCCCCACAGCAGCATCTGCTTTCTGTTTACAGAGCTGAACCCACAGTCCGGAGCCTGGAACCCCGAGCCCCGAGCCGATGTGATTAATTAGAAATTACCGCAGTGGGACACACACCCCTCCTGCCCTCCCCCAAACACAGCGGTGCATCTTTTTTAATTCTCTCAATAACCAGCTCATATCCCCCACCTTATAGCAACTGGCCTTCACAGGTGTCTTGTTTCAGGCCCCATCAGAGGCCAGGGATTGGCCTGAACACCTTCCTGGTGATCAGAGGGGCTGCCTGAGCTACTCTGGGGGAACAGATGGCTCCAACCAGACTTCTGAGAACCTCAGGCAAGTGGGAGAACTGATAGACAGGAGGAACCTCAGTCTTCTCAAGGCGGTAGTACTCAGCTCATCAGGCCAGCAAGTGCAGGGCAATAAAGGTTGCATGAGACCCAGAGAGTTATTTAGAACCTCCTGTTCTGCATACCCGCTGTGTAACCTGTGCATGGATCACGACCTTGTAGAGAACAGCACTCCCCCTCCAGGGTCTCCATGAGGTTGACATGGACTAAGAGACACAAGAAACTCCACCCAGCCCAGGACCAGCATGGAATTTTTCCAAGTAAGCCATCTTACCAAATGGTAAACGATTCTGCAGCTATAATTCACAGTGCAGACTGATGTGCTTTGGAGCAGTGGGGTTCGGAGCCAACGGCCAAGAAAGAGTTCAGTGCCAAAAAGGTGGTTTTATTCAAACGCCAGGACAGGACCCTTGGGCAGAAAGCAGCCCCAGGATTGTGAGGAGCAACTGATTATATCCTAAGGAGTTGCGGAGGTCAAGGCTGGAGAAGTTTCCAAAAGGATTATTGTATGCTAAAGAGACCCAGAGGGTACTGGAGGCCTTGCTATCCTCAAGCTAAGATTGCTTTTCCCTCTAGCAAGGCATTAACATTAAGATAGTGGGGAATTTTCTGGAGGAACATTCTATTCTGTCTGCCTCTAGCATTTATCAACGGGGCTGCAGGTTAGAAGGAAATTTAATTTTATCTACCTTGCCTTCTGCCTTTATCCCCCCACATCACAGACCACAGCCAGAGGCAAAAGATTTGGCTAACGTTATAGTCAAAAGACTCTTTGATTTTCTAGAAAAGAAAAATGAGCATCTGGCTCTTTAACCTGGATCATGTAATGCTCAACCCCTTTCCACCGTGCGCCCCACCTCCCCAAGGAACCTGGGAGCGTTGGATGGAGACCTGAAGCGAGAGAAGAGGAGGGGACTCAGAGTCTGTGTCTGACTCTGGGCCTGACACTATACAACTTCTGACACGGTCTCACTTCACACAACCCAAGGGTTTTAAAACCTACGCATTGCAGAAGAGAAAACTGACGTTCATAGTGGTTGAGTGAATTGCTTACATTTACACAGGAAATAAATTTCAACTTGAACTCCTAACAAATTCCTCAAGCCCGTGAGCTAGGACGTACTGATTCAGATAAGATTAGCAACCTGTTGTGTGTGTGTGTGTGTGTGTGTGTGTGTGTGTGTGTGTTAATTTTCTCTGTTCCTAGTCTATTCCATACCTTTTCTCTGATCCTCAGCACGACCCTACAGGGAAAGTGCTTTCAATTAAGACCTGCTGCCGAGAGGGATTGACTTTCCCAGTGTTACACAATTAAATGGGAGAGACAGGATTTGATGCAAGGTCTGCCTGCTTCCAAAGGAACTGCATCTTTTCACTACATCACATGAAACAAGAAAGACTGAAAAGTGATACTCACTCTGCTCTAAGCCAAAGAATGTCCTTTGAAGGCATTTCTCAGTGCTTGAACTCTTGGCAACAGCAGCTCCAGGTCAGGCGGAGAGGGGCTGGCGGGGTGGAGGGGTGGGCTGAGTTTCTTGTCCGTACGCTCTCATTTGGCCCTTCAGCATACTGCCTTGTTCCCCTTCTGCTCTGCCATTCTCTCTTGCTATCGGCTTTGCACATATCCTTGTCCTTATGAGCCTGTGAGCTCATGAGCCCCAGAGTTTTCTTTTACTTCTCTGAGAATTTTAAGTTCACGGTCAAGTGCACAGAAATGCAAAGAGGGCTGCCCCCAGAGGGAGGCCTGCAGGCTGTCCCCTAAAAGGGCTCTGGGGGATGGGGGAGATGCCGGGAAGGAGGAGACTTAGGCCAGTCCTCAGTGCCAGTGGCTCAGAAACCTGCCCTAGCCAACACACAGCGAGTGCGGCTTCATCCCTCAGAAGCTGAGTCACATTCATCACACGCATGATCTAATGTATTGGTATCTAACTGCTAATTTATTGACTTAATGAGATCTCACTGTTGCATTTCAGAAACATGTGATGCTTATTAAGGTTTTCTGTCCCCTGGATTGAACCAACGTCTACTAGAGCTTTCCTTGCTATGGTTCCTTGCCAATTCATTTCCACCCTTGGATCTATGAATATGCTTTGCCAAGTAATTTCCAAGTCTTGCTGACCAGGATGCTATGTTTTTCTTTATAACTTGAAAGTTATTCTGTATATCTCCCATAGATCAATTAGATGTTGCTTTTATGGTTTATTTATTTATTTATTTATTTGGGAGAGAGAGACAAAGAGAGGTAGGGGGAGGGAGGAAGGGAATCTTAAGGTCAGAGCCCGACTCAGGGTTCAATCTCAGGATCTGAGGTCATGACCTGAGCCCAAATCAAGAGTCAGGCTTAACCAACGGAGCCACCCAGGTGCCCCTGATTTTGTAGTTTAAATCTAAAAGTAACATTCCTTTCATTTATAAATTACTGGGGGAAGGGTATCAGACCACAAGCTTTAGCTACTGACAACACTGAGCACTTGTTGCATGAATAAATAAGTCAGATTCTAAATAGGTGTTCATTCCCCACATTCCAATGAAGCTATTCTTGGCAATATAACCAGTGACTGCCACACTGCTAAAATATTGGTTAATTCTCAATCCTAAACTTAACAACCGCTCTCTCTTGTTCTTGATTTGATTTCTTCACTTGGTTTGTATCAACAGTTATCCCTCCATAGCCTCTTTTACTGGTTCCTTCTCTTTTCCCCACTCTACATGGAATGCTCCAGAACGAAGTCTTTGGTTCCGGGTTCCTTTCTGTGTAAGGGAATCTCATAGTTTTATGGCTTTAAATATCATCTATATGCTGGTACGCCCGCATTTGTATCTCCAGCCTAGACTTCTCTCTTGAACACAAGGTTCATATATCCGTCTAATTATTTGGCGTTTCTATTTGGATACTTAACGAACATCTCCAACATACAGATCCAAAACTAAATTTCTTATCTTGTGGCTATGTAACTGAGTTTTGGCCTGTGGGATGTGAGTGGAAGTATGCAATTTTCTGGGTCTAGGCCATAAAAATCTTTCGTGTAATCCTCTGTTCATTTCCTCTCTGTCTTTTGGCTGGAAGTTGACTCCATAGGCAATCTCGAATGAAAATGGATCCATACCAATGCACATCATAATAAAATGCAGAGCTCTGAGTATAAATGGAAATTTTTCTTGAGAGGAGAAAAATAGATGGACTTTCTGTGAATTCTATCAGATAGTTAAAGAATTAACACAAATTATTTGAAATGTCTTCCAGAAAATAGAATAAGGAACACTTCTAAGTTTATTCTAAGAGGCCAGTGTTTGATAGCAAAGCAAAAGACATCACAAGAAACAGTAAAACTATAAGCAATGTCCTTAAAAACATGGACGCAAAATTCTTAACCAAATGCTAGCAAACCAGCAGCATATTGCAAAGGTTATACACCATGATCTAGGGTAATTCTCCCAGGAATACAAAAGTAATTAAACATATAAAAATCAACTAATATCATATACCACATTGATAGAAGAAAAGAAAAAAAGACTTATATGATTATCATAATATACATAGAAGCATTTGACAAAATCCAATCACCTGTCATAATAAAAACACTCAACAAAGTAGAAATAGAGAACTTCCCCACCCAATAAAGGAAATTTATGAAAAACCCAGAGTTAGCATCATTTTTAAGGGTGAAAGACTGAAAACGTCCCATCAGAAATAAGACAAGGATGTCTATTTTCCCACTTCAGCTCAAAAATGGGCTTGAAGTTCTTGCCTGTGCAATTAGCAAGACATAGAAATAAAAGGCATATAATTTGGAAAAGAAGAATTAAAACTGTCTCTAACCATAGAGGATATGTTCTTATACATAGGAAACCCTAAAAAAATCCATTAAAAATGATTCAAATTAAAGGAGGGGCTCCTCAAGGTTATAAGAATAGAAGATCAATATACAAAAATCAGTTTTATTTCTGTTGATTTTTCTTTCTGTTTCTTGTTTTGTCTGCTGTTTTATTTCAGTTGATTTCTAAAACCATCAATGAACACTTTGAAATGAAATTAAGAAAACAATCTGATGCACAATAGTATCAAAGAGATTAAAACACCTGTGCATAAATTTAACCAAGGAGCTGCAAGACTTGTACACTAAAACAGTAAAATATTGTTGAAGGAAATTAAAGAAGCCCAAAATAAATTGAAAGACATCATCTGTTCATGGATCAGAAGACTTAATATTGTTAAAATGCAATACTCTCGGAAGCAATCTAGACATTCAGTGTGTTCCCTGTCAAGTGGGCCTCTCCGAGGGCCTTTTTAGAGAAATGGAAAAGCTTGTCCTAAAATTCATATGCAACCGTAAAGAACCCTGAATAGCCAAAACCATCTCAAAAAAGAACAAAAGAGGACTCACACTTCCTGATTTTGAAACATGCTCTAAAAACTTGCTTTCAAAGCTAGCACGCACAGTATGTTACCGGCCTGAAGATAGACAAATAGATGAATGGGATTCAATTGGGAGTCCAGAAACAAACCCATGCATATATGGTTAATTAATTTTTTAAAAGATTTTATTTATTTACTTGACAGACAGAGATCACAAGTAGGCAGAGAGGCAGACAGAGAGAGAGAGGGGGAAGCAGGCTCCCCGCTGCGCAGAGAGGCTTGATCCCAGGACCCCAAGATCATGAACTGAGCCGAAGGCAGTCTTAACCCACTCAGCCACCCAGGCACCCTGGTTAATTGATTTTTAACAAGCAGGCCAAGACCTTTCAGTGAAGAAGGAATAGTCATTTCAACAAAGTGCACAAGCAACTGGATATTCATGTGCAAAAGAATGAATCTGAACCTCTACCTCATACTCTACACAAACATTAACTTGAATAGAAGACCGAAATGTCAGAGCAAAAACTATAAAACTCTTTGAAGGACCTGTAGGTCTAAATCTTCGCAACCTCAGATTAGGCAACAGTTTCTTAAATATGACATCACAAGGATAAACAATAAAAGACAGAAAAATAATACAATGGGCTTCATCAAAATTTGTAATTTTGTATCAGAGGATATTACTATGAAGTGGAAAAAAAAACACAGAATGGGAGAAAATATTTGTAAATCATATATCTGATAAGGGTCTAGTAGCAGAAAAAAAGAATGCAAACTCAACAACACAAAGACAAACAACTTATTTTAAACCTGGGCAAAGAACTGGAGTAGACATTTCTCCAAAGAACATACAAATGTGCACCATCATTGCCTAATAGAGAAATGCAGGTCAGAATAATTTCACGTCCATTAGAATAATAATAACGGCAGTAATAATAAAGTGGAAAATGAGACGTGTTGCCAAGGATATAGAGAAATTGGACACCTTGTCTATTGCTGATGAGAATGTAAAATGTTGCACTTCTGCAGAAAGTGGCTCCACAGTTTTTTGAAAGGGTAAACAGAGTTGTCCTATGATGAGTACTTCCTTACCTGGGCACAAACCTAAGGGAACTAAAGACACCTGTTCACACAAACACTTGCACAAGAATATCGACAGCAGCATTACTTACAATCACCCAAAGCAGAAACAACTCAAATCTCCCTCAACTGATCAATAGCTAAAGGAATGCGACGTGTTCTTACAAGGGACTAGCATTCATCCATGAAAAGAATAAAGTTGTGTTGTTAGCAGCAGCACGGAAGAACACGGAAAAACTGTGCTAAGTGAATGAAGCCGGCAACAAAAAGCTACCTATTGTATGATTCCATGTCCATAAAATGTCCAGAAAAGGCAAATCCATACACATGGAAGGAAGATGAGTTGTTGGCAGGACTGGGAGTAGGACAGAATGTGGAGCGATCGCTTAAATGGTAAGGAGGTATTTTGGTGGGGGAAGGGAGGAAACCATTCTAGAATTAAATGATGATGAAGGTTGCGCAATGCCAAACTTCACACTTTAATATGGTTAAAATGATAAATGCTATTTGAACTTTATCTCAATAAAAAACAATTCCAAAATGAGGGTGTAAACCAAGAAAGCAGAAGACTTGGGGGTCGAGGGATCCGAAAATGCCCCTGGAGAGAACCCAGAGAGTCCTCCGGATGACCAGGAAGGGAGATCCCAGATGACCACATTCATGGAGACAGAGAGCAGGCTCTGAGAGAGTATCCGCAAGAAGATGGCATCATTCCTGATGTGTTTTAAAGCACTGGGGAGGTTTACAGGATTGAGTCTGGGCAAATACAGAGAACACTAAATTAAAAAACAGGCCTGCTGTTAATTTCAGAGAAAACAAATAGTTGTGCCTATTCGAGGCAGCTTAACTGAGAATAGTGTTTGCATAGTTATAATGTCAATATTAAACACTGAATTAATAAAAATTTTTATGTAAGTGGGATCTAAGGGATAGGAATATGTGTATGTGTGTGTGTGAGAGAGAATGCGTGTGGGAGAGAGGTGGGAGGAAGAGTAAAGAAGAGATAGGAGAAAGGTAATTTATGCCGTCTAACACAGAAAGGACAAACAGCGCTAAAAGCAGGATGTAATTTATTGATGTGCAGGTGAAAAACAAGGCAGTTTCAACTGTGGCAAAAGGTGGCCTCTTAGAAACAGAAACTTGAGACAGTGGGTAGGGAACAGGAGATTGTTTTGGCTTAGTTTGGTTTGCTTTTGGTGATAACCCTGGTAGAACTATTTACTCTATATGTATACATGTATAACTTTGATAGAAATAAAAGCTAAATTATAAAAATTAGGATATTTGATCTGGAGAAGATCAGTAACACTATCCTTCCCCCCCCCCCCGCCCCCAGTAATTTATTGTTCTGTATGAACTCCAAGGCTGAGTAAGGGAGACAAATTCTTCCTGCACGTGATCACACAGGTATGGGGTGTGTGTGCGTGTGTCTGCATGCACATGTGTGTATGTGCTTATGCCTACACATGTGTGTGTTCACCGGCATGCTGAGGTGCGTTTGTTCACTTACATGTGCTGAAGTGAAGGGAGGCATATCCATCCGTATTAATGTAGACTGGCTGGTAAGCAGCAAGGGAGTAAATAATGTGATGATTATAAGAAAAGACAAGAAACAAGCTAAAATAATGGAATTCATTAAAGGAACCACAAGCAGATATTAAGTTTTTAAAAATCTAACTAAACAGTTCTTCTTTAGAATGTCACAGCATTGTGTGGATGAAATAATTGAGATATGGAAATGACTATTATTTTGTTTTGCATTCATTTTCTATAAATAGGGCCATCTGATAATTATCATTGTTAAAATAATCCATCATTCATTAGAAGACTTACAAACATAATTAACAGTAAGTTCTTGCCAGTTTCTGAAAAAAATCAACAAAAGAAGCACTGAATGAAATAAATACTTAAATGCCATCTGATATTTTTTAAAAAGAAAATTTGTATTCAAAATATATAAATTTGGTTGATTAAAAATTAATGACCGTCTTACAAACTTTTATTTGCATCATAGCATGGTATTGGAGACTGCTGTATACTCTCAGAAAGAAGCAAGCTTTGTCAAGGTAGAATTCTGGAAGGGAAAGTGTGCATTTGATTTGAGCCCTGGAATTTTGACTCTCACTGTGTGACTAGGAACCACCTAGTCCTGAGATTTTCTAGCTCAGACTGGCTAGAGATGACCAAAGATTAACCCACCCCATTAGTGAAAACCACATGTGGCCAGCATACACGTATTCATACGTGCAATAAATTAACAAAAATAGACAACGAAATCTGATGTTAATCTCTGGCTTCCTGTCTCGGGGAGAGTAATACAGCCATCCCTTTGCTTATTTTTCTTTTGGGTGTTAGACATTGCTCTTGACCCACAAAGGAGATGACCGACTGTTGTTTTTTGTTTCAGAACTCTATTAAGAAGTCTTGGTTTTTGGTTGTGTTTCCTGCAAATACCATGTTTACATTCTGAGCCTCCTCACTGACTTCTAGCATGGGCATCACTTGCCTCCAATGCACTTGACTGGTGCTAGCTGTGGATGTAGATTCTGTGTTTCTCTGTTCTGGCCATTACACCCAGTGCTCTCAGCTCTGATGACCACGTGCTTGGAATACTGTAACAAGTTGAAGGATGCTTTAAACTCCTTTTGGAGGGGAAAGTCATTTCTGGCTTGAGCTGGAGCTGAAATCATCTCTTGTAAAAAAAAAAACCACAAGCACCAAGATTATTTTCTATGCAGCTCCATGATATTCTCCCAGGAACAGGGATTCAGCATGACATCATTCAAACATTTGCAAAGTTGGTTATCATCCAACATGCAGAAGGGACTTGAAGAAGTAGTGGAACCTGTTGTCTTTTCCTCCTTCCAAGCTGGATTACACTACTAAAAGCCACACACTGAACAGATGCTTGTAAAATGTCAGCAACTTCTCTGCAGTGTGTATCTTCATGGGCTTATCCTGTTCTCCTTTGCCCCATCTTCTGGTAACACACCTCGTTTACAGTGGAGAACCTATTCCATGAGATTTGAGAGGGTCTGATTTCCTATTTTAGGGTCTGATTTTCTTTTTCACTTATCCCAGCTGACTCTAAACTTGCTTGATCATCAGACTTACCTGAAGATGTTTAGAGAAGAGGAAAATTAAAAAAAATGAACCCCCAAATTTGGAAATGGGATGTCAGAAATGGGTATTTTACAGAAGCTGTCTACAAGG
This sequence comes from Mustela erminea, assembly GCF_009829155.1. Classification (NCBI taxonomy): domain Eukaryota; kingdom Metazoa; phylum Chordata; class Mammalia; order Carnivora; family Mustelidae; genus Mustela; species Mustela erminea. Next base: position 40,720,225 of record NC_045624.1, on the reverse strand, counting down.
TTCTTAATGGGAGCCAACTTTGGAATTCATGGGCCCGCTTAAGCTGTGGTAGCGATTAATTAAACCATTAGTTGGATGACCAAATTTCTGATGCTGCAGAAAGGCACACATTTGCCAGAGTCACATGACGTTTCACAGTATCTACCTGTTTGCCGTTGCAGGGCCTGCCCTCAGCTCAGACAAAAGGAAGAAGAAAAACCTTTACTTCCCACCCACAGAGCAGGCTGAACTTAGGGCAGACCTATGAGTTACAGAATAGAGCTCCTCCAACCACAGAGCAGAGAGGCCATACCCTACAACAGAACCTACTTGAGGATAAAAGTAATTAGTGGCCAGTGTTTTGCCCGCTGCATTGGAGGGAAGTAAAATCTCTTTATCACTGAAAATGGAAATATTTAAAATGAAAAGTGGACTAGTTTATAAATTGAGGATGAGGAATCTTGCTTCAAAGCACAGACATCCCAAGACAGACAACATGGAGCAAGAGTACCACATGGCCTACCAAGGATGGCCAGCAGCTCTTAGAGCATCCCGAGAGGAGAAGGAGTCAGATGGAATCAGAAGGAAGAGCACTCTCTTTGCCACACAGGGTGCCCAGCCTCCAAGATGGCCCCCACTGACCCCTGCCCCCTGGCATTCACACCCTGGTAGAGTCCCCTCCCACATTGTACCCATTCAGTCTGTGTGACCAAGAGCATATGGCATAAGTGATGATATGTCATTTATGAGATTAGGTTGTGAAAGGCTACAGCTTCTATCTTGGGCACTGTCTCCTTTGCCTGTGTGCCCTCTCTCTTTCGGTTCACTTGCTCCAGTGTGAGCCATGTTGGGAGTAGTCCTGTGGAGAGACCCACACGGGGAGAAACTGATGCCTTCTGCCAGGAGGCATGTGAGTAGGCTTGGAAATGGACGGTTAAGCCTCAGTCAATTCTTCAGAGACTACAGCCCCAACTTATAGCCTCATGTGATACCTTGAGCAGAAGCCACCTAGATGAGCCGCTCCTAGATTCCTGACCCCTGAAATGAATATAATACAAATGCTTGATGTTGTCACCTGCTAAGTTCAAGGGCTTTTCCCTACAAAGAAAGAGATAATATACCATGACAGCTCTACAGTGAGGAGGTCTATATATTCAATATCAGAAGCTACTCTCTGTCTTTACAACGTGTAATATATTGATGCTTTTGCCAACTTAAAGCATATTATTTATATTCCAGAATATTTGCCAGTAATTCTCAACTAATCCTTTTGTCACTGTGATTCATTAGTTCAACAAATATTTAATCATCTATAATACCAGATTCTGTTTCCGGCCCCATGAATAAAAAATGAACAAAAGTGACAAAGTCCCTATCCTTGTGCAGGGTTCATTTTACTGGTGACTATCTTAAAAAGTGAGTGAAGAACTGAAAAGGTCACTTCATATAGTGATAGTTTTCATGAAGAAATAAATAGGTGAGCTGAACAAGAGTAACCAGCTGTAGGGCTGTGGTAAAGCAATTTCTCTTGATAGACTGGGCAGGGGCATGACATTCAAGCTGACATGTGGGGGTAAAAAAGAAGGGAGGCCTGGAAAGAGAAGCCTGTTGGTTCAAACTATCCTCCGGAGTTCCCAGGAGTAATCTGAAACCAGCTCCCTTTGCGAAGGGCCAGGTGAGAGGCAGGCCACTCTAGATTGGTAGGTGGTAGATTTACTCAGCAAGGGGACTTCCTGGCATGGGTAGCTGTAAGACAAGTAGATCTCTGCACCCACCTGCCAGAATCTTCAAAGTTATATGGAGGTCTTAACTGGGTTCAGACCTGCATACCATCCAAATGGTCTCAGCACCACATAACTCTTCTGGGAGCAGGGAAGGCAAAAAGAATGCAGATTCCAAGGAAAGGTTAGGGATGAGGAGCCCTGGTCCTCAATTGCCTATGTCCAGCTCACAGGTCAATTGGGGGTCATGTTCTGCCGATGACCACCCCCAGCAGGCCATTAAGTAGTGAAGTAGACCAGAAAGCAATCCTCCTTTACAGAGTCCCTACCTGAACTCAGGGGCTCCTACCTGACGAAGGCTCCCAGGTGTTGATACCTAAGGGAGCAGCATTCCATTCAGTGTCTTGCTAATCCACAGCATAGCATCCACATGTTTGACTTTGGCAGATTGCTAATTATAATTTCCTTCTCCTTCAACATCCCTGGCGCTTTTTGGAGAACAGTGAGAAATACTCTTATATTTTATCATTATTATTATTATTATTCTTTATTATTATTTTATTGCTAGGAAAGATATATTACTATCCACTTTACTAAGTAGTATTTGAGAAGTTCCTGGCTCACCAACATGGCAGTTTTTAATAAGCATTTTTTTGGTAAGATTGTATTTATTTATTTGAGAGAGAGACAGTGAGAGAGAGCATGAGCGAGGAGAAGGTCAGAGGGAGAAGCAGACTCCCCATGGAGCTGGGAGCCTGATGCGGGACTCGATCCCGGGACTCCGGGATCATGACCTGAGCCGAAGGCAGTCGTCTAACCAACTGAGCCACCCAGGCGTCGCAATAAGCATTTTTTTATACTCTTAGTTTCTTACAGCTTTGAGGTAATCATGAATTTTGGAGACAAGATCAAGTATACTTTGTCACATCTTCCTGAGCCATTCACTTGCCCAACCTCTGGGGAAGCAATCCCATGGCTCTCAGTGTGTGTGTGTGTGTGTGTGTGTGTGTGTGTTAGTCATCATTAGTTTTTGATGTAGTGTTCCCTGGTTCCTTTTTTGTGTATAATAACACCCAGTGCTCCATGCAATCCATGCCCTCCTTAACACCCATCACAGGGCTCACCCATTCCCCCACACTCTGCCCTGCTAAATCCCTCAGTTTGTTTCCCAGAGTCCAGAGTCCATAGTCTCTCATAGTTCGTCTCCCCCTCCAATTTCTCTCCCTTCATTTTCCTTCCTTCTCCTAATGTCCTCCATGCTATTCCTTATGCTCCACAAGTAAGTGAAGCCATATGATAATTGACTCTCTCTGCTTGACTTTCAACATAATCTCTTCCAGTCCTGTCCATGTAGATACAAAAGTTGGGTATTCATCCTTTCTGATGGAGGCATAATATTCCATTGTATATATGAACCACATCTTCTTTATCCATTCGTCTGTTGAAGGGCATCTTGGCTCTTTCCACATATTTGCTAACTTGGTCCTCAGTCTTAGCACTCCACACCTGCTGTGTCACCAGAGGAGTGCCACTGGAATGGATACATGTCATCTTCACCTTGTGTTTCATTACCTTGCTGCCACTTATTCTCCCATGGTCCCATTTTATCCATCTTGTCTTTCTTCTTGATGCTTCGAAAGCTTCAAATAGCTTGTCTTCCCTGAGAGATGCAGCTGCTGTGCTCTGTGAGGGCACAAGATCCTGCAGTACATCAGCCAGCTGCTCGGGACACCCAGTGAACCCCTCCTTCTTCAGCAATCTGGTTGTGCCACTCCATCTCAACATATTATTTAGCAGCAGTTCATTTGCAGGGTGTGTTTTGCATTTGCCGTGTGATGCAGTCTATGATCAGTGTTAGTTTGATGCAAATACTGTGCATAGCAGGGTGAGCCTGGGAAGACCCTTGAAGAGAAGCTGGCCTGTGCACAATTTTTCTGTTTCATGTGACAGTGCAATGCCATTGAAAATCTGGCTAATTTCTCTTTCTTGCCCCCTAGACTCCCTGTGACATAAATTATAGTGATGCTCAACATGTCACCAGATTGGTAATTGAAAGAACACTTGGCATCCTCAAGAAGGGTTCAGTGGGAGAGATAAATCTATTGGAACATGGCTGAGATGTGCTTTCCACGAATTTCCTTTCTTCTGCCTGGATGGCTAGAAACTGACTAATGGAGTCATGAAGTATGGTTTATTTTTAGATAAAAAGACAAAGATTCATGAATCAAAGTTAATTGTTGCTACAAATGATGATGATGTATAAGTTGGAAAGGAATTAGAGATACAATAGGAAACAGTAAGTTGAAAGAAACCCTGGATCCTTTTCCTTTAAAGGTTAACAGAGAGAGGTATGTTGTCTCTGCTGGGTGTTGGCCAATTGCGTACTATGATTTGTTCCTTTGTTCTTCTTTTCTTTTTTTTAAAGATTTTTTTTTTTTTTGACAGACAGAGATCACAAGTAGGCAGAGAGGCAGGCACAGAGAGACTGGTGGGGGGTGGGGGAGCAGGCTTCCCGCTGAGCAGAGAGCCCAATGCGGGGCTCTATCCCAGGACCCTGGGATCATGACCTGAGTCGAAGGCAGAGGCTTTAACCCACTGAGTCACCCAGGTGCCCCGTTCTTATTTTCATTCAGAACACCTCTCACACCTACCTCTACCTTACCTGCCCCCCACACCAAACCCGCAAGATAGGGTAATCCCAACCCCTCTGGGGCTCACTAATTCTTTATCTGTTCTTCTTTCCCAAGGTCTATGGGAAACAACAGTGTGTGTGTGCCCATGAAATGGGTTCTCAATAAATAATTGTTGAATTTTAAAAAAAGGACATCTCTAATACATTGTGTGCCCCTCCTGGTGGAGCCATAACAGGGCTATATTCACAATTTAGTATGAGGTTGATAATTCATAAACATTTCAATAAGAAGTACATCAATATCAAACAAATTGAAACACAGTCCCATGCTCTTGGGGTAGGCAATTTTTTCTTAAACAATATATATAAAAATATTACTGACCCTAAAGAAAAACATTTGTAATCGGGACTACATTAAAATTTAAATTGTTTGTCAAAGGCACCATTAAGTGAGTGAAAAAGCAAGTCACAGAGTAGATGTTTTTGGTAATACTATATCCAACAAAAGATCCAAATCCAGAAAATAAAGAATTCCTACAAATTCATTAGAAAAAAGCAGACAAACCAATAGAAACATGGGGAAAAGCACTGAATGGACACTTCAAAAAAAGAGGGTTTTAAATAAAAGAGGACCAATAACTATATGAAACAGTCTTGAACTTCATCAATCCATAGGAAAGTAGTTTTAAACTACAACGTGATGCCAACATACCTCCACCAGAATGGCTAAAAGGAAAAGATATACCCTGCATTGACAGGGATCTGAAGCAACCATAACGTCCATACACTGAAGGTGAGGTGGTACCTTGGTGTAATTATTTTGGAGAACTATTGTGTAGTATCTAAAAAAGTGAATATATATACACCCTGTGAACCAGCAACTCCTCATTGCATTCTTTACTTTATTGATAGCCAACACCATGTTGTGCTCGCTTCGGCAGCACATATACTAAAATTGGAGCCAACACCATGTTCCTGGCTCATTTGAACTACAGATTCCACATCAGTTTGAATACCTGGACCAGGAATCCTAAACTTTTCTTTTACACAGATGGTGGCCCTGCCCTTAAAAGCTTTGTGGGCTACCAAACAATATGAAATAGTTAAAGCCAAACCAGTAGATTTTGGGAAGTGAAGTGTTAAGTACATTGAAGAGCCTTAAGGATTTGCTATTTATAATAATTTGTAACTCCTATGCCCATAAGCACATGCCTGTTACAGAACATTTGTCTACCGTAGGTCAACACTTGCCTATGAACAGGCATGAGTCAATGCTCTCAAAGTTGCTCACACTCTCTGACCTAGTAATCCTACTTCTAGAAATCTATCCTAATAAGATCATTAGAGATGATTACTCAGATAAACTGTCCAAACACTAAAGGAAGAACAAAGTGGGATGGAGCCAAGGCCTTCCAACACAGAATAGTGCTTGTGGACACTCTTGAGTCTGAGGGAGTCAGCCTGCCACCCTAACCCTTTCCTCCCACACACACTTACTGGAGAATAGAGAAATGTTGACAATGGGATGTCATACATACCAAGCCAGATATGTCCAAGGTCCTCATTCAAGTGGTCCTTCCTCTTCCCTTCTCTTCTCCATCTTGTTATGCTACTCCAGTTGTTCAGCTTCTGACATTCCCTAAAATCCCCAGAAAGAACAAAGATAAGCTTTTGGCTTCGACCAGTTAAAGTCATCTGGGGAGCTTTGATCTGAAAATATCTCTAGGAGGCTGTGTAAATAAATGCTTGGAAATAGGACAGTGAAATCAGCTGAAGTGTTAAAACAAGGACATTCTCATTCACTCGCACCAATGCCTTCTCTGCCAAAATATGTGATCTCTATTCTGTGGACAGATAGAAGCTAAGTGAAAAGAGTGGAAAGGAAGAGAAACTGGGCCACCTTGTCCCTCTTAGCTTGGCTTCCAATTCTTTGAAGAGGAACATAGCAGGGCCAGAGCAAGTGAGTTCCCTTTAGTGGTACCCCATGGGATTCCAACTTTTGTCTTAATAGCAGGAGACAATCTCAGTATTTAGAGGTTACATTCTTGTAACTTGGTCTACTTTTTTTTTTTTTTTTTTTGAGAGAATGGAGAGAGAGAGACAGCACATGAGTGGGGTGGGGCAGAGGGAGTGGGAAAGAGAGAATCTCAAGCAGGCTCCATGCCCGGTGCTGAGCTAGACTTGGGACTTGATGTCATGACTCTGAGATCATGACCTGAGCTGAAACTAAGAGTCGGAGGCTTAAATGACTGAGGCACCCGGGTGTCCTAATTAAATAATTTTTAAAACATTATTAGACACCCTTTTGAATGTTGTCTTATATGGTCTGATCTCTTTTGACTTTAATATAGAATGTAAAGGGGTACCTGGGTGTGCACACACTCTCTTTCTAAACAAGATAAGGAAAAAAAAAAAAAAGAAGGAGGAGGAGGAGGTGAAGAAGGTGAGGAAGAAGAAGAAACAAACCACTTCCTATCATTTTATTTATTATTGGCAAGCATTGAACATCTGCTATTAAAGGAATTCTTAGCTTCTTTGACTTCTACTGAAAAATAAAGATATAATCTGATTACTAATTTATATATCTTGTAGAGGGAGAGCCCACATCTTCATTCTTTCACCATTGACTTCTTAGCCCTTACATAGTGTGCCACAAAAGAGACCCAAAATATATTGTTGATTCTCTGATTCCTAGTGTATAAAGAATGTTCCAGTACAGATAACCTACCTCAGCTCCCACCCAAGTGGCCAAACCTAGGTCTGATATTTTAAAATAGCAAAACCTAGGTCTGATATTTTAAAAATAGTATGTTTGGTTCCTCCTCGTACCAGCTGAAAGTGTAGGAATTTATTTATTTTTTAAAGATTTTATTTATTTGAGACAGAAAGAGAGAGAGAGGATGAGCACACCAGCAGGGTGACAGGCAGAGGGACAAGCATACTCTCCGCTGACCAGGGTGCTGATGCAGGGCTCAGTCCCAGGACCCTAAGATCATGACTTCAGCTGGAGTCAGACACCCAACCGATCGAGCCACCCAGGGGCTCCATGAAAGTATAGGAGTTTAATTCATCTCTCTGAACTTTAGTCCCCCCATCCTAAAACGGGGGTAATAATATTTACCTAGTGAAGGAATAGCAAGAGTTGGAGATAATGATAGTAAATTATATAGCAAAGTGGTAGCTAATAAATAGTGAATTATTTATATAGATGTGCTTGGTCTTATCACTGACATAAAACACATGCACGCGCACACACACATGTGCACACACACACACAAAACCTCTTGGGGGGTCTTGAGATCTATGTCTAACTTCAGCCAGAGAACTATAGTATTGTTTACTATAAAGCAGGAAAGATCACCTTCTTAAGAGTTAATGTTTAGTAATGGTAACATTTGAAAGCAAAATAATTTACAAGGATTAAAAACTTCAGCTTCCATAATGTTGACTACTCACCTTTCACCAAACATCACCAAACAAAATATATGAAGCCAAATTTGCAACTGTATCTAGTTACCTAGTTGTCTGTAACAAATGACCACATAACTTAGTGGCTTAAAATCACCAACATTTTTCATTTCCCAATTTCCGTGGTTAGTTGTCCAGGGGCACTGAGCTGGCTGATTCTGGGGAAAATCTCTCCTGAAGCCGAAGACCAGATGTTGGCTTGGAGCTATGTTCACCAAAGGCGTGACTGCACCTGGAGGACCTGCTTCCCAGGTGGCTCACTCAGATGACTGGTGAGTTGGTGCCGGCTGTTGGGATACCTCAGTTCCATGCCCCAAGGACCTCTCCATAATGCTGCTTGACTGTCCTCGCAGCACAGCAGCTGCTTCCTCCAAAGCAAGTGGTCTAAGCATGCCAAAGTGGGGGCTCCAACAACTTGAGCTAAGGAAGGCACACTTGACCGTGTCTGCCATGTTCTACTGGTCACAGAAACCAGGCCTGTTCAATACAGGAGGGGAATTGCAGGGCCCATATACCAGGAGTTGTAAATGATGGGGGGGCCATTGTGGAGGCTGGTGGGCAGACCTTCTGCATCAAAATCACCCAGGTTAACAACCTGGGCCCCATCTTCATTTTAAACAAGCTTCTCAAATGATTACATCATTTACATCAAAATTTGAGAATAATTGCTGTATTGTACTAAAACATGTCTATCTATATCTATATAGATCTATCCAAAAACATTGAGGTTATTATGCATAATTGTTACTTCTGGGGAGTGAGGGTGGCTGAAGCAAATATCATTTTTTAATAATAAATATGTGCTGATTTATAATAATAGTATTAATTAAATTTTTTAATTTTTAAAAATTTAATTAATTTATTTTTGAGAGAGAGCACAGTGGGTGTGGGGGTTAAGGGGCAAAGGGAGAGGGAGAGAAACTCAAGCAGGGTCCACACCCAGAGTGGTGGCCAACCGGGGGCTTAATCTCACGACCCTGACAGCATGACCTGACCCAAAATTAAGAGTCCAGCCCTAGGGCACCTAGGTGGCTCAGTCAGTTAACTGGCTTCCTTAGGCTCAGGTCATGATCACAGGGTCCTGGGATCAAGCCCCACATCAGGCTCTCTGCTCAGCAGGGAGCCTGTTTCCCCCCACCCCTGCTGCCTCTCTGCCTACTTGTGATTTCTCTCTCTGTCAAATAAAATCTTAAAAAAAAAAAAAAGAGAGAGAGAGAGAGAGAGTCCAGCCCTTAATCAACTGAGTCACCTAGGCACCCCTGAAGTGTTTTTTAATAGCATCCGTGGTACTCAGAACACATCTAGTCCAACCATCTTGTTTATAAAAGAGCCTGAGGTTGAGAGAGGGCACACAACTAATGAAAGGGAAGTCGAACCCACACGTTCTTGTGAGACTGAGTGCAGAGCTTCTCCCACTGAGATCCAGCGGCCCCCTATCTGTGGGTCATGACATAAAGCCCCCTCACCCAACTCAGTTGTGAGGACACTGGAGGCTGGTTGGCGTCTCACCTCCAGCAGCTTCCACACAGTGGTTCTCAGCCTTGCTGCAGCTTTGCCTAACCGAGAAGCTTTTAAAGCCCAAGTTGCACCCAAACCAGTTCAGTGAGAATTTCTCGGGTTGGGGCTAGGTGGCAGGATGGGTCAAAGCCGTCCCAGTCATTCCATGGTACAGCCGGGTTGAAGAGCCCTGGGCTCAGACTTTGGTGCGAGAGTGTTGCAGGATCTTACAGGTTGTTTGTGCTGCTTTGTTTGTCACCTTGTAAGAGGTTGGCTGGCGCCTCTCCAAAACATAAGTTCTTCCCAGAACCTCAAAATGGGGCCTTCTTTGGATATTGGGTTACTGCCGATGTCATTAGTGAATCTGATGAGGTCACACTAGAGTGCTGTGGGCTCTTAATCCGATGTGACTGGTGTCCTGAGAAGAAGAGGAGAAGAGACGCAGAGACAGAAAACACAGGGAGGAGAACGTCGTGTGAACACACAGACACAGGGGAGAAAGCCCCGTGATGGCAGACAGAGATTGGAATTATGTGGCTGAAGCCACGAATCACCCAGCGTTGCTGCTAATCCTCAGAAGCCTGCTGACACCTTGATCTCGGCTTCTAGTTTCTGTGAGAGAATACATTTCTGTTGTCTGAGGTCACTTGGTTTGTGGGAGTTTGTTATGACAGTCCCAGGAAACCCCATGCACCTCCAGAGCACTTTGGGCTTGTCGGCACAGCCGCTCCCATTGGCCCGGTGCAGTCCCCACAGACCTCAAGTGCTTCCTCGGTCCCACTCTCTCGGCCCTTCCCCCACTCATGTGGCTTCTGTCGGGTCTGCTGTCCACGCGTTGGTCCTCTTCCTTCCATTCACCTCCAGCTCATCCCTAATAGACCTCCACTGTCCCTGACTTATAAGACCCTTTGGGGTCCCCAAATGCTCGGATTGTGGGCCTGGAGAACATTTCCTATATTCTACTTTTGCCCTTTCATCTTTACCAAAGGAAGGGGAGAGGATGGTCTTCAGGACACAGAAGCTAGAACTAGAACTTGTTCATTTTCTGGCTCCATCCTTTAGAATCTATGTGGTCGTAGAAAAAAAAATGCTTTGTTTGACCTCTGTGAGCTTCAGTTTTGTAGTCTGTAAAATGGTGGTCATACCTTCCATGCAAGGTCGTTCTTGTCAAGACGGAAGGGGGCAATGTTTACAAAGCGGACTGGGCAGTGTCCTCACCGCCAAGGAGGGTCTCTAGAATGTCTCGGTCTCAATCTGCTCTTCCCAATCAACAGTGGCTTCGCATTCCAATGACCTCTCCTAACTGGTTCCATTTCCTATTCCATGGCTCCCATGATATGTATCCTTCCTAGACAAGACTGTATGTAGCCCCTTGAAATCCTTCTCTTCTGTTGTTCTTTGAATTCTCTGGAGCCAGAGATTGTAAGCCCCACAGCTCCTTAGAATGGGATGAAGTGATGCATCATCATGCCAGCTCTTCAGACGGGCGATTTGCAGAGGCAGTGTGAATGACCTGAAGGAATTTCATTTTATAAGGTAAGAGAGGGGTGTGTGTGTGTGTGTGTGTGTGTGTGTGTGTGTGTGGTGGGAGCATGGGTGCCCACTTTATTTTAGAATTGTCTTCTCTAAAAATCTATCCAGAAATTTTACTGGGGCCAGAGAGAGAAGTGGGTATACTGTCAGAAAGGAAAAAATACCCAATCTCTCTTTAGCATGGGAAGTGGGGGAATTATTTCCAGAAACTTTATGCAACAACAACAACAAATGGAGGGAGCAAAAATACACTTAAAGTTAAGAATAAACAAACAAAGAAATTAAAAAAAGAGAAAACCCAGTAAGAAAATGACTGGGAGAGACAGGCTAAAAATGGAAGGGTAGAGATTTTGAAAATGAATAAAAGAACAACAAAAAAGAATTTTTACATGAATCGGTAAATGAATTAAAGTAAAAATTTCAATAGATACCAAGGGGAGGTTTAGAGATAAAAATTTAAACAACTGAAAAAACAAACAAACAAACAAACCCAGAGCTGAAAAGCTAAAATGAGAATCAAAACAAATTCAAATGCTTTAAGGTAAGGTAGTATGTTAATGAAAATATGAAAAACTAATAAAAGAAACTGGCTCTAAAACTCAGAAGGTGAAAGATTAAATGGGAAAGCAGGTGAATAAGACGAGAAACTTTAGAAAGGAGGATAAAACACTAAAATGAAAATAAATGAAACCAATAATGAAAAGCATAGGCAGGTCATTTGCATGTGCTGGCGGCTGTTGACTCTTGCAGGCCCAGGGCTGGGAACTTTAGGACTGAGACCAAGGTCCTCATGACCAGGCCTGTGGCCCGAGTATTATTCCAGAGCCTGAAGGCCAAGTCCCTTAGACAATGCGCATTTTTGGTTGGTTTGCAAACATGAGGAAGAGACCAGATGCCTTCTTCTCCCTCCATTTCCCCCACCATGAAAAATCTTACACTAAGACTCTGACTCGCCATTTCCCTTCAGGTCACCTTTCCACGTACAAGAAGGGTTCCAGCCAGTGGAGCCGTGACTGAGCCTGCTGCAGTCACAGGAGAAGGTGAGGGAGGTCAGCCTTCCTGGCACAGGGAGCTGCTCTTCTGCCATGGCAGCAGTCCCTGGAGTGGCCCTCAGGCTTCCGGCCCCCATGACCTAAACTCAACCACCCATCTTCCTGCAGATGTGTTCCTCCCACGCCACCCTGCCCACCCTGAGTTCATTCTGCTGTTTAACGCATACACCATCGCCCTAATCCATGGAGCCAGCAAACTCAGAGTCACTCCGGACTGCTGCCTCGTGTCTACTCCCACATCCAACGGGCCACCAGGCACTGCCTCATCTCCTTTACCTCACACTTGTCAAGCCCTCACTGTTTTGGTTTTTTTTTTTTCCTTAAGATTTTTAATGAATTTATTTATTGTAGAGAGTGGTGAGGGTGGGGAGGGGCAGAGGGTGAGGGAGAGGAAGAGGGAAAGAATCTCAGGCAGACCTTGCCCTGAGCACAGAGCCCGACCAGGAGTCGGTGGTTTAACCAAATGAGCCACCGAGGCTACCCATCAAGCCCTCATTGTAAGTGAGAGAAGTCAGAAGAGACAAGCAAAGGCCTGGACAAAAGGGCTTTAGGTTCCTTTGTTGGGCTCCCCGCTGAGGGGAGGAGGCGCCCGGGCCAGCCGGAGGCCTCTCCTTGGGGCTGAGCGGGATGGCGAGTGTCGCGAACCCGAACCCACCCACAGAAGACACCGGGCTCGGGAGGTCTGTCGAAGCAGGATCTCGCTTTATTGAGCAGGGCAGCGACTTATATGGGGTGAGGGAAGGGAAGTGAGGTCAGCAAAGTAGGGGCCAATGGGGATGTGCCCTGTCGGCGGAAGTTGGGAGAGACACGCCCTGCAGGGGGTGGAGGCTCACGGGAAACAGAACTGATGGGAAACCGAAACCGCCACTTTGGCGCCTTTGTGGTCGGCCATGTGGGTTCCCGATCCGGAAGAGAAGGCCACCCGGCGCCATCTTAGCCTCTTGGGGCCCAACATTCCTTGTTTTGGTGCCAGGAACTTGAGAAGACAATAGTTTATAGGGATGTGTATTATCTCCAAGGCAGAGGATAGGAAGGAGCTGGGAAAATCGAGAGTCAGGAAAAGGATGATAAGCCCTGGACCTGGGTCGATGTGCTGAATCCAGAACCGATTCCATAGCACTGAGTGTGCTTGGCGCTGCCCCACTTGACACACTTGAACAGACCTGAGGTCGTCTTAAGCATCAGAAGTAGGATGTCGGCTTCTCTATTGGTTGAAGAGGGTCTGGAGAGACAGCCTTCTGAGTTCCTGTCTTGTTTAACATATGTTTTATTCAAAGAAAGACCAGAAGATCTGAGAGGTAGTGGAAGACTCTGGGGCCAAGAGGCTTTTTAACCATCTGATCAGTCCATCTCTGTCTTTATCCCTCCACAACGGAGCAGAGGGCTGCACAAGTCCCCTCTGACTGTTACTAATACAGGAGGATCCAAGGCAAGAGAACTCGGGATACAGCCCAGAGCCTTCTGCCTCATGTCTGATTAGGCACACAGTCTCCTGCTGCTATCTGATTCAAGCCGACACTTAGACACCAGGGCATTTCTAGGCTCTGGAGAGGAGCACCGGCTGGCTCTTTCCTCTCATGGAAGGACTTTGAGCTGAATATGCTGTGCCCTGGCCTCATCTGGAGTGGGCTTCCAGGATGGGAGAGGAAGCCATGGCTGCAGAGACTTCTGGCAACAAACTCTGATACTGGCATCCCCAGGCAAATCGCTGCCGCTTGTTTGAAAAACAGCTTCACGTAGATGTCGTGCTGACGGTAATCAGATTTAAAATTAGCCTTAACGTGCCTTCATCAAGGGAGGCTTAATTGCGGGGCCCAATCAGTAGACAAAATACTACAACCACAATTTTGCTGACAGAATAAATCTAAACAAACCAGAGGATTTTGAAGGGGTAAGAGCTTCTCTGAGGGATCACTCAGGCTTTGGTGTTGCTAAAAGCCGCCCCTGTTCAGACCCATCTCCTTATGGTGCAGGTCTTCTGTTTGAGTATAAACGCAGAATTTATAAGGTCTCCATTGTCCAAACTGTAGGAATTCTTAACTTTTTGGCTGGGTACAGCTCCGAAGGGCGGGAAGCCCACTGTTTGGTAGCTCTGTGATCCCTGGCAAGGTACGTACCCCCTCTGAACCTCCGTTTTCTCACTTGCAAAATGAGGGAAATAAAGTGAACCTTGAAGGACTGTTGAGAGGTTTAAAATAAGTAAGATGTGAATCAAGTTTTTTTTTTCCCTTCATCCTTCCCAAGCCCAAATGGCCAGGGGTGCTTTCAGTACCTAGGGACATTGTTGCTGACATTTTTCCATGAGTAGCAAATAGGATCATTCTGTCCTATATAAGCAGGCACCTGGAGTATCTCCCTGTCCCCATCCTCTACATCTAGTTTGGTGGTTTACAATGGGGGGCAAGTTTGGAGGACATTTGGTAAGATCTGGGGACATTTTTGGTTGTTACAACTCACTCGGTGACGGGGGTGGCTGGTACTATTGGAATCTAGTGGGGAAGGTCCAGGGAGGCCATGAAACATTCTACAAAGCACAGAATATCCAACCCCACCCCCAACAAAGGATTATCTGACATTAAATTGTCATTAGTGCCAAGGTGGAGACCCTGGTCCTAGAGGATGCTATATATTCTTATCCTTGAGCTCCTGGAAGGTAAGGAATGTGCCTTCCACAACTTCCCTTATCATGACAAAGGTTTGAAAGAGCATGGGGAAAGTATTCAAATGGAATTACTCTAATTATTGAGTGTAAGTGTGGGTGGAGATCACAGTTCAGTCAAGTTGGCTTGTATTTCTGTCCTCTTTGGTCTTCAAGTTGGGCTCTGTTAATATTTCTCTAATATCCTGATTCAGCTCATTTCCTTTGACTTTTTCCCATTGATTTATGGGATTGACTTGTTTGTTATCCTCATCTGTTAGTATCAGACACGGAGAGATATCCTGATGTGTGACGTTGAGGGTGCTCCGACTGGCCAGGGGACTTTTCCAGAAGTCGTGGGGGAGTGGTCACAGGAATCAGACGCCAAACATTGGAAAAGGATGAAGAGAATCTCTGGAAAGAGAAACCTGGCTAACCTGAGGGCAGAGTGATGGGAACAGACTCATCTTCCCTGGTTTCTTCCATTCAGTTGATGATACAAATACATATAAATATATAGCATATTCTCAGTAATACTCTCTCTGTCTATCTATCTATTATCTGTTTTTTTCTATCTGTTAATATACATGCAAATTCCTGGAAGGGGAATATATTTAAATATTAATGATGGTTGTCTTGATTAGATCCTTTTCTCCCTATGTACATGCTTCTGAATTTTCCAAATTTCCCAAAAGTTATTTTATACATTGAAAAACAGTAGAGATTATTTTTAAAAGAATAGAAAGCGCCATTTTCAACACGTCTGCCTGAACCTTACATTCTGAGGATTTCTCCTTCTGTGTAAATTGCAAGTTAGATGTTGGCAAGCTGCTGCTAAGAGATAAATTGCTCTCCCACCTCCCCAGCTAGGAGTCATGTCTGGGTAACAGCTGCTTCGATAATGACTTTATTTGGTGATAGATGAATTCGTGGTTGCTTTACAGATGCTAAAAAGACTTGGGTCAGACAAAATTGCACGTATGGCTCTTTATTGAGCCTCACTTTGCTCATAGTAGGTGCAGAAAAGAGACAGCTCCATGGCGGGCAGAAGGAATGACATGACATGGCCTTCCTCTTCGCAGAGGAAGGGTCAGCCCTGGCTCTTGCTCTTGGAGGGCTGTGCGCACCTGCCAAACATGCCCACATGGGAATACAGCCCCATGGCAAGCCTCTGCTACCAGTCTGGTTCTTACTCTCTCTTCTGCTTTGCATTCTGCGCTGATAGCACATCGATCTTTTCCAAATGTAAACAGGAAAATGCAGAATCCAGTCTTGAAAAGGAATGGTCTCCTTTCTCAAAGAGCCACTAGCCTGTAATGGGGGAAGTGCTGGAAAGCTGATTATAGGAAAAGCCATGGATGCCCCTTGTCACAAGGGAATAACCCAATGGCACCCACTGATAGGGCAAGGGTCTTTCTAAATAAAAAAATTTATTATTATTATTATTATTTGTATTTGAAGCACCTCACAAGTTCTGGGCACATATTTTGGAATCTGATCTTCATAAAAAGCTATCCTGGTGACTCTCAAGGACCATGATGACCTCAAAGAAAATAGGAAGGTTGCTAAAGAAGTTATCTAAGAGCAGATATGAAAGAGAGAGATGGGCCAAAGGGAGAAAAGCTGATGGAATCCAGGATAAATAAATCAAGGTTTGTGGGGGAATTTTGAGGGTTGTGAGGAAGTTCTGTTACAAATTATGACCTGGATAAGGCAATATAGATGCCCAGTGAAAGATCTAGAACTGATGCAGCTGTGGAGACTTGCTCAGATGTGAGGCTGAACGGGTGAGGCATGCTTTGAAGGTTTAGGGGCTGCAGGATCCCAGGCAGGCTAGGGGACAGCACACAGTTCATGGTGCTTCTAGAGAAGCCTAGTGTTTTGGAGGTAAGGGAGTCCATTAACAAAAGGCGATGGACTGCTCTCCTCCACAGAAGAGAGAACTGAAAGTTAAACTTAGGATAAAAAAAAAAAAAGCAGGAGTATCAGGGGACGAAGGTCTACCACAACTGTCCTTTGGAGTGAGTAGAACCCATGGAATCAGAGAAGCCTGACTCAGCTCCAGATTCACCTCCTTCCTTACTCTGTGACCTTGGAGAGTGACCTACGTCCTCAGAGCTTTGGACATCTCATCTGGGAAACTAGTAACACTACCAGCCTCCTGGAGAGAGAGATGAGGTAATGACGGGAAGGAGATGAGGTAGTGGAGGGAAAGCCTTTAGCACGATGCCTGCCATCGGGTGGTCAGCAAATGGCAGCCGGAGCCACACAGGCACCACATTTCTCTTGTCCAACAAAGGCAAAGAACAGAGCTCACCCATTATTCCTGGCACCTCTTGGAATGCCCCTTGGCTCCTTACCTTGCTTCCACTGCCTGCCGGTTCTGCTCGATTCCTGCACGTTGACTCAGTTTCCACTTCCAGCTCTCTTCCTGCCGGTTGGACCACCGATCCTGGATCTGGCCCATGCATTCAGCCTCCGCCACCACCACCAGGAAGGTGGGGGTAAGATTTGATTAGCACAAATGAGGCTTAATAATAACTCATGGGGAAAAGTGTGAAAATTAGAGTGAATGATGAGATCCGTGTGGTCAGCTGCTAGCCTGGGAGGAGGAGTCGAGTGTGACCTGATTCTCAGACTCCAAGGGCCCCAGTGTAGGTGTATTTGACTGTGGTTATCTGAAATGTCTCCTATGGGTATTTATTCTTTACTGTTTTTGAGTCTTTTCTAGTGTCTAGATACTTTCTTATGAAACTTATAAATATGAATTAAAATAATTCTTCAACAGTTGTTATAAAAGGATTTTATGGAGAAAGGTTTACAAATCAGGAAATCACTTACCTGAAGTCACACAATCAGTGTGCCTTAGAACTGGAATTGGTACACAGGATTTCCAAGCTTATCTTTTCTTAACATCTATACAACCATGACATTGCACAAGAGCTGGGCTTTTCCTCAACACTCAGGTCCATTCTCAGTCTCTCTCTCAAACACACATACAATTAGCTAGAAAAGCACTCAGGAGTTACTATTTTCTGACATCTATGTTGTGCATTTATTTTTTAAAAGTGTATTTCATACCATAAGATCTTGCTAAATGCCTTAGGATCTTTGGTCAATAGTATCACGGATTCTAAAAATCAAATGAGGGTAGCTGGTTGGCTCATTCAGTTAAGCGTTTGCCTTTGGCTCAGGTCATGATCCTAGGTTCCTGGGATCGAGCCCCACATCTTCTCCCTATGCTCCCCATTTATTCTCTCTCACTATCTCTGCCTCTTTCTCTCTCAAGTAAACAAAATCTTAAAAAATTCAGATGAAATTAAAATGAAGTCAAATAAGTTGTGTCCTTAAGTTTTAATCATGAAAAAATATTCTGTGAGTTAAGTAAGGTCTTTTGTTTGTTGGACTGTCAGACCACATTTAGAAAACTGATTGGTTTCAAGTGACATATTTTAAGTGGAACGCCATCAAACTAGAGTTTCTTTATTGATGGCTAGCTATAATCCATGTGTCTTCTTCCTTTCTGGCTGTTCTAACAAAATACCACATACTGGGTGGTTTATAACAATAGAAATTTATTTCTGGCAGTTCTGGAAACTGAAAGTTCAAAATCAAGGTGGCAGCATGGTTGAGTTCTGGGGAAATCACTCTTCTGGGTTACAGACTGCCAGCTTCTCACTGTATCCTCACGGGATGGAAAGGGGTGAGGTTGCTTCCTGGGGCCTCTGTTAGAAGGACACTGATCCCCTCAGGACCTAATCACTGCCCAGAGACCCCACCCCCAATTAGCATCACCTTGGGGGTTATGTTTTCAATGGATGAATTTTAGGGTACACACACATTCAGTCCATAGTACTATGTCACATAGGAAGGGTCAAAAGAAATAGGAAAAGACTGAAAAGGACCATAATAGCTGCTTTCAAGTACTGAGAGGTTGTCATGAAGAAGATGATTCGTATCATCTACACATCGTATCATCAACACATCGCATACGTATATGTATACATACACATACGTATCATCACACACATTCGTATGCGTAGGGCCTTAAGTAGTGTACACAGGACTGTTAGATGAAAATCAGTAAAGGTAATGAATGATCTTTTATTCTTATATGTACAGTAGTCTTACCCTCATCCATGGTTTCTGGGGTTCAGTTACCCCCATTCCACTGTGGTCCTGGAGCAGACGACCCTCTTTCTGATCTATGTTCGGGTCATTGGAAGCCTCATGCTGCTGCCCGTGTCATTACCTTCCCTGCATCCCATCAAGGAGACACTCTGTCATCTCAGGTCATCACAAGAAGAAGGGTGAATACGGTACATAAGCTATCTTGAGAGAGAGAGGCCGCATTCACATAACTTTTATTATAGTATATGGTTATATTTGTTCTGTTTTAGTATTCATTATTGCTGTCCATCTTACCGTGCCTAATGGATAAGTTAACTTTATCACAGGTATGTCTGTATAGGAAAAAACATACTGTATAAAGGGTTCAGAACTATCTGTACTTTCAGACCCTCTACTGAGGGTCTTGGAGCATACCCCCCTCAGATAAGGGGAACACTGTTGTGTTCAGATTTTTCTGCATGAGGAGGGGGTATTCTGGTGACTGGTTGGGCACTCTAGTTTTCCAGCACAGGCTTGCTTAAGGATGGGCCTCCTACACTTGGCTGGGAGGTAGGGTTAATGTCTATTAAGGTGATTTGACCCATTAAGTCTCATCATCCAAAGAGGCAGACATTCTCATAGTTGGTGACAGCTTTTGTAAGAAATCTGGAACAGGCAGACTACAGGGGGTGACAGGAGTGCCGCCGCCCCATAGATTACAGGAGGGGCTGGTCGGAGGAGGAGCTGAGCCCAGAGAAGATAGAGCTGATGTTGGAGACAAGGGCAGCTAACTGAAGGTCAATTGCAGGCAACAGACAAAGGCATGGAGGATTGGAGGAGGCAGCAGAAAGCAGGAAATGAGAATGTATGGGCAACGTAAGGATTGGAGTGGATAAAATTAGTTCACGTCATTAATCTACTGGCATTGGGTTTAGAAAAGCAAAATAAGTTGTTCTTATTTCAAAGGCAGGGGATATGTAATACAAAAATCTGAAACACAGACTTAGCAATAAACAAGCAAATAAACAGATTTTCAGAATTTCATCCAAATAGAGAAAACCATTAAAAACATCTTGGCGAATATTAGTCTAAACCCTTATCTATGCATATTTAATACACATGTGTACATTTAAAAATAAAATACACATATTCCTACTATAATCTATTTTTTCAGGTAATAATTTATTAACATCTTTCCTTTTAAGGAAACATTTCATATAATTTTGAGAGCCCGTCGTGGGTTATGGTGGAAATGGATGTCCGTAAGTTATTTAATCCTGAGGTTTTAAAGTTTTATTTTTAAACACCGGAATCTCTTCTTAACAAAATCATACAGAGGAGCTTAGTGTGTTAAACAGATAAACAAAAGAAACAGAGCCATTCCGTTTGATGAGAAGTACAAGGTCAGAGTTAGTTGTATCTTGAAAACTTTGGGTATATATTGCCAAATTTTTCTCCAGGAAAATTGTGAGAGCTTGATTCATTATCCTTTTACCATCCATCATTGAAAGCATAAAAATTTCTTAGACAAAATTCTGTCTTAAGGTATTAACAATATGCCTTTTAAAATTATTTGTGACCATGAACACTTTTTTTGCTCATTGTATATTCATGATTCTTTAAGGATTTACGTAGTCTTCTCGTTAACCCACATTTCTTTTGGATTATTCTGCATTAGGTTACTCTGTTTTCCTTATTGATTCATTTACATAGTAAGAGAAATAACCTGTAAATCAAATAGCCATTTGCCAATGTGGTAAGCCAAGTAGGCAGCCCATCCTGATGCGCGTTTCTTCAGTTTGTGTGGTGGTGAATATTTTCTCATTTCTCTACTGATCGTTCACCTTATATTTTGTTAATTGCCTTTTTGATTTCCTTTTCACAGTGTTCAACTGCAGCACTCACATTGTGGGTGCTCCTTCTTTTATTTATTACTGAATTGCCTTAATTTTATTACCTTTTTCCTTCTACTGATAGCGAAGTTACACATTTTTGTTTCTAGTATTTTTGGTAGTTCCTCCCCAACTTTTAATATGCAGAATTGATTTAAAGTCTAAATATGGTTAGTATTTCTAAAATGTTAAAGGTTAAAAGACAAAAATGTTTCAAGTTACATTTTGCCTTTTGTTGTAGGTTATATCCTTGCCCTGCAACTTAATCCCACATTGTTTTAATACACCTTGAATTAGTTACTACTATTGTTGTCTTGTGCACAGCCCTTTGTTGAAGATTTGCTCCCCATACTCTGCATTTTCTTCCCACACTTACAGATCATCTGTCTGTGACAAACTTCCTCGAACCCTGTTGGAAAGGACTTCATTTTTTTTTTTTTCACTCGATTGGCATTTTAACTGGGAATAGAGTTCTAGTTTATAATCTTCCACTTACCCACTACAGATGATTTCTCAGAGTTGTTTTACTCTTTTAAGGTAAGCACAACTTTTTAATGCCTTCCCTGTGGAACTCCCTCATTGAGGGTCACACCCAGAGGAGTTTTTCATTTCCTTCTGCCAGGAGTCCAGGTCTGTCCAGGCCAGGACCAGGTATTATGTTAGTCTTTCAAGTGGACATTCTAGAACATATGGAAGCAGTATAGATGTGAGCCCTGAAATCATATGAGTCACAGGCTGTTGGTCTCGAGAATTCATGCTATCGTCCTGTACCAATGGATAGATTCTTTTTCCCCTTCTAATCTGCAACTGAGACTTCTCAGGACCCTGGCTTTTATGGGAAGAGCCCAGTTCTACTTCCCATCTGGCTTACACACGACACCTGGCATCTGTCCGCACCTGGGCATGAGAGCCCGCACCCGTCAAGGTGCCCACACCTTCAGCCCCAGCTCAAGGTTGCCAATTGACTTCTCTCTTCAACATGGGTACCTGTGGGCTTCACTTTCTTTATGACAAGCTCAGGTAAAATAATTTAAAATCATTTTCACTGTATTTAATTGTTTTGTTGCTTTTAAAGTAATTTTGGCAAAGCGATGTTTTTTGTATTGTCACAGAGCCAGAAATCCTTTATACTTACTTTTTATCTCTCAGTACAAGGATTTTCTTTGCAGACAACTACACAATTGATTCTGAACCTATTCCAAAGATCTTTGAATAACGTATCTTTATTGCAGATTATACATATTGAAATATCTATTGAATCCAGTTCATCGTGTTAGTTAAAGCCTAATGCCATTATTTAAGGTCTCTACAAAAAGTGTGGTGTTCATCAATTCTTTTGTATTTATAACAGTCTTAGTTTATGTTTTTCAGGGCCATTTTATTTGGCATTAGACATTCTCATCAGTGATGTCAACGTGGTACATTGTACCGATGTCGATGAGAATTTCACTAACTTTTCTTTTCCACAGCCTTTTATCTCCTATTTTACTCGCTTGACATTTATTTGCTCCTTCCCCGCCACCTCCCTCCCTGAGTGCACCACCGTGACTCAGTATTTGCTGGTAGATCTTACCCGTCTCTGTATTTGCAATGCTATCTTTTTCGTAACCAGCATTTGTCCAGATTTTGCTTTCCCAGGCAGTCTGAGGAAGATCAGGTCTTATCTCTAGTTTTGTATTTATACATGAGGCTTCAAAAAATAGATTCTTCTGCCTTTTTTTTTTTTCCCCATCCTTGCAGTGACGGTCAACTTTCACCTCTTTGACAGCACCTGTGTGTAATCTCTGTTGGACGCAACGCGATCCCAGTCATTTGCTGGACTGGCACGTTGAGCCTTCTTACAAGCGAAGCGCCTCTGACAGGGGTTCAGCCTGATCTCCCTGCCTCCAGACCCCTCCTTCTCCAAACTGTCTTTTGTGCTGCTTCCAAGGAGCAAGTGGTGATATTAAACTGCAAATCTGGTCATGCCCGTCACCTCTGTGCATGTTGGTGGCCCCAGGTGATGGAAAGAATACACTTCCAGCTGCCATTCACGGCTCTTCACTCTGGTCCAAGCTTGTCTCCTCTTCTTCTCTCGGCCATGCTCATCTCCATCCCAGCCATGACACGTTTCCTCTTTCTAAGGCCTCATGTTCTTACATCTTACATGCCCTTTACCAATTATTTTAGAAAGTACCACTGCAGTCCAGTTAAGTGCCTGGCACTGTGCTAAAGGTAGTGCATGGGCGTGGTGACAACCATTGGCCTGGTTACTCCTCCTATGGCGTCACAGGCCACTGGGGAAGATAGCGAAAGCCTCAGGAACAACAGCGTAAGTAGAGGTGGCTGTGGGAGCGCAGAGGAGTCTCCAGCCTTGACTTTGATATCTAGGGGATGCTTTCCAGGGCAAGTGATGACCAAAGAGAGTCCCAAAGGACAAGCAGGGATCCAGCTCGACCTTCTTTCCCTTATCACCTGGTGGCTTCTGGTCCCCCTGCCCCCCCCCCGCCCCAACTCTGTCAGACCTCACTCCTCCAGGCAGGGGAGCTCACCTGCTCTGAGTGCTAGCTCAGTAGGTGGGATGCTATGGTCTTCTTAGCCATGGACTGTATTTATTTGCCTCTCTGTCCTGTCTTAGACAATGAGCCTCTTGAAGACAGAGTCTGCTTCTTATTTTTATAGCCCTGTGCAACATGCTTGGTGCATAGCAAGTGCCTGGTTACATTTCAGTGGAATTGGGTTTCCAGACCCTGCTCTTCTTCGCAACAGCTCTTCTGGCCCTGGACTCACTCTGTGCTTTCTGAACCTCTTTCTCTGGCCAACCCTTCTTCTGTTGCTCTATTCCCAGGATCCTCTTCCGATTCTTCAATCATGCGCTCCCTACACCCACACCGGCACTCAGATGGCCCGTGTGCTTTCATCTACAAGGCTACAGGGCAACCCCTTTCATTCTGCAAAACAGACTGACAGACAAGTAGCACCTGCTAAGAGGTGTCTATTGAAGGTGGTAAGTGCTTTGAATAGCACATCTCCTCCAAAATGTGGTGCCTGGGAAAGGTGGTTTTCTTATGGTGGAATAAAATTTTTACTAAGAAAATGAGAGCTTTACATCCCAGTTGGCTTCCTTATTTACACAGGCTTCCAGGAGGAAATTTGGATTTAATGTTCAAGTTGGTAACTCTCTTTACATGATGTTTCTGGTATAATTATTCCCTTCCTTCACCTGGATGTGTTCTAATTATTTTTCTGAATTAAAAAAGCCCACTTAACTTGAAGTGTTCATTAAATGTCAGAAAACATGTAATTACATTAGGAGAAAAATTTAGTGTGTAACTCTATTTTCATATGGGATTATACCATACCTCCTTTCCCCAAAATTTATTTTTAATTATGGTTCTATTGCAAGTTATCAAAATCCTTATTGCAAGTATGTTAACATCTTCAGTTTCTCCTTTGTTCCTCTCCTTTGCTTATTTTTCTTTCTCAGAAAGAAGGTTGCATTGGTTGAAACATGCCATTTAGTTTGAGTTGTGCTAGAGATGGTTCATTCAAACCAAAGGGAAGGAAGGGGTGGGAGGAAAGGGGCAGCCATGGCTGGGAAAGGGAAGGGACCTACCTCTGGAACACTGATGGTTCCAGCCACCCCATCCATAGTATTCTCAAGTAATGAGATTTCCCTTTCATTAATGAGGTAAGATGCTCACAGTGGTTAAATGACTTCTCCAAGATTTTATTTCTTTGTTTGGAAAAGTCCAACAAATTCACAGCTTATGATTTCATCTCATTGCCGTTTCCTGAAATCTCCTGTTCCTCCTCTCTTCCTGATTTTAGAGAAAAACAGCTCTGTTACCTGCTTACTCATTCCAGAAGCTCAGGAGTCATTTGCATTCTCTCTCTGTCCCTTGAGAGGCAGCTAGTTCTGGCTCTTTGATACCTTTGCTTTCTTCTTCTTTCCCATTGCTTGTGCCAGAGTCTGGGCTCCATGGTTCTGGCTTGGGACTATTTCCATCACCTTCTTGCTAATATCTCTGCTTGCAATTTCTCCCACTCCAGTCTTTCCCCGAAGGGAGTGTTTTGTCGTTGTGACATTTCCAAGTGGCAAATCCGACACCATCCCTTGTCTGAGTGTATTCTCTTGCCCTCAAGTCCAAGTCCCTTGCCAGCTATGTCAGGATTTTTAGGCTCTGTGCCTTGCCTGCCCTGCAAGTAGTACCCTCTCCCGTAGGCATCCTATAGACCGGCCACACCGAGTGACATAGGTTTGTGAACAGTCATGGATTTTCATACCTCCACGCCCTTGCCACTTTGTTCTACCTGCAGTGTTCATCTCTTGCATGGTGAACGTCTGCCGTCTTTTGAGACTGAACTCAAAGCTCTACTCCTTTCTTGTTTTCCCTTATCTCGTTATCAAACGTGTTGAGCATGACCTCTTTCTAGTTCTCTACCCTGTACATATTTATATACTGTTTACCACACTGTGCTGCAATTATTGCTTTTATGTTTCACTAACTTCTTTGATGAGAACTTAAGTGATTTCACAGATTTTATTCTTTTTTGCAAACTTTAGACTTATTTTATTCTTGTTGCATGCCCAGTGCTTAGTGGTGAGCACATTTTTGGTTATGGTGTGGGTATTTTATTTCCTTTAAGTTAAAGGTTTATGTTAATTGTAAAATATTACATAACTACAACAAAATAGAGTAAATGCATGTATGGCATCAGAACACCTGCTGAGTTCATTTTAAGAGCAGGTGGTAGGACAGGCTTTATTTGAGAATTGGAAACCAACCAACTGGTTTGGGATGGATGTGCAAATAGTCTCAAGAAACATTCGGCCCAGCATTTTTTCCTTTGTAACGACTGTTAGGTTTTTTTATCCTTGTAAGTAGCTGAGTTTGAGGGGGGCAATTTATTACCCTTCCTTGTACAGGTTCTGAATAAAAAACCAGACAGGAATTAAAGTATCAGCAGATTCAAATGCAACGCTCTGTTTTATTTCAGGTAAAGCCGAAGAAAGCAGAATAGATCTGGTTAAAAACTTGACTTCCTATGTCACTACGCCCCTGGCTTTCCCAGTTGGTCCAGGCTTGGAAACCTGAGGCAGCAGGAGGGGGATGTCTCACCATCTGGGAATCCTTGGCAGTTGAGCCCCATGAGATGAGCTGTCCAAATATGGACAGCAACCTGCACCATCCTGCTGTAAAATGAGGGAATGACATCACACTCTCCAGATATCACCTGTCCATAGATGGAGGGTCTAAGGAGAGGTGGGCTCTCTTCATCATCTGAAAGCATTAGTTTCTATTTAATGCACCAAAGCACAAATGCCAAAAGGGAAAGGTGCTGGTTCTTCCCAGCAAGGGTTGGAGGATGGACCCCATCTCTTAAACCCAGAGTCCCAGGACCTCGGATACTTTGATCCAAAGAATTTCCCTTCCAAGGACAGATCTGGAACTCCAAAGTAAAGAACAGTATGATTCTTTCTTTCTTTCTTTCTTTTAGAGAAAGATTATGATTCTACTTTCTTTTAGCTAACATTTGTCTTTTTATCATGACAATGGGTAATAAGCACTCCCAACAAGAAGGACATATGGGTTAACGTCATTAAAGCTTAATGATAAAGGACACATCGATTTGACAGTCAGGTGCGAGTGCTCTGATGGGAAGCATAACTGCCTGTGAATTACTATGGATCAGAAAGGATGTTTTTCTTGCAATTTATAGAGGGCCCTGGACCATGTCATCTCAACTCAACTGAATCTGTAATTGCACATCTTGACGAGGGTCCGGAGCAGTGACCTGAAGGCATGGAACACTCTGGTGGCGAGTCCGGAGCGGCCTGTGCTGCATTTGCACGCCTGGACGTCTCTGACAGCCCTCGCAGCCCTCAGACTTTATGATCTAGATACGCATCCGGTGAAACTGACCTAAGAAAAATCCTTTACGGGGCTCTGACCCGTATCTTAATTCGTGGTTAGATTTATTTCATTTTTGACTGAATTTATTTCTGTTCCATAGGGCTGCAGTCTTTTCCATGGTTAAATGCGCTCACTCAAAGTGTGATGTGTTTAATTCGGTCAGTTCTGGACATCCTATAATGGTGAGGGGGAAGAAAAGAGGAATGTCCCTGTCAGGAAGGCAACAGTGCAAAATAAATACTTGTATTTTCACATAGTGGGTCTGACTTATGCTGTGAGTTGAGATGGTCTTCTTAGAAGGAACGTGCTTTACCGACGCTCAGTGTCTTGGGTGACCTAGCCGTGACTGAGTCCCCTAAGCCAGTGCTTCTCAAAAGTTGCTGTGTGCACCAGTCCCCTGATTCTGCAGGTCTGGGGTGGGGCCAGCAACGTTGCTGGCAAGCTCTAGAGCGATGCTAAAGACCAAACGGCAAGTAGCAAGTCACCAAATCAAAACACCGGCTCCCCAACTCATCACAATTCATTTTATTCCACAGCATGTGTAAGGGAATGTTATTCTCAGGAAGATGTTTAGGATTAAAATAATTAAAAAAAACCTTGAAAGTACACACATTTATGTATCTCTTCTTTTCATTAAATATATATCTGTTTGGCAAAAAAATGTTAGACTCTTTTGTACAAAAACAAAGCAAAAAAAAAAAAAAAAAAAAAAAAAAAAACAAAACAACCAACCAACCCCCAACCCTTGCAAATTGTCAATACCTGTAATAATTACAATGATGTAAACTTGGATGTCTGACAGCTTGACCATCCTGAGGGTCCGTGTTATAGCAGAGTCCCCAGGAGAAGGTTAACACCAAACACACCAAACCCGTCGAGGGGGGCCGCCTGCCACAGAGGCATTTCGGTTTAGTATATTAGAGATGGGGATGACGACTGATTTCACCATTTGTGCTTTCGGCTAAGAGGCTGGGAGGTTATGAGGCCCGAAGAGGGCAGGCGTGGGCTGGGGCAGAGAGAGGACACCCAAGACTAGCTGGCGAGGAAGGAAGGTTGGTCACAGTCACAGTGCAGACGTGAAGTGGGCACGGGACCTGGGACTGGGTCCGGGAGACCCGGTGCGGCCACGGCTCTGACGAAGCTGCTGCTGCTCCTGGAACCAGAGAGGAACAGCACAAGGCAAAGGCCTGCACAGAGGAGGGAAGGGATGTGAAAGCAGATTTTGAATCACAGGGAACTGGGGATGTGAGCAGACTCCAGAGAGAAGGGGGACGAGGAGGTGGTGTTTGGTCTTCTCTGGCAGCTAGGCTGTTTCTTCCAGACACAAGCACTGGGGCATTCCCTTCGGTCTAATGGGCAGGCTTTGGGGCAGTCTGGTGCTGCCGGCTTGCCCCCTCCATGGAGGGAGGATGTGCCTGCTGGGCATTGGGCAGGGGGTCCGGATGGAAGGGCCCTTTGGCTCTCTTATTGGTGGCGGGTTTTGCTCTGCTCCCACCAGGAGACTGCAGCAGTGGGAAGTGATCTAAAGCAATGGAGTCTAGAAACAGAATCAGGGCAGTGAGCAAGACGCCAGTTAGGGGCAGAAGAATGCTGGGGCTAGAGGCGAGGCCAAAGACAGTGTTGACCCACAGCTTCTCTTGACCGCGAGAGGGTTCCAAGGCGTGGGTGTGTTTTCATTCTTCTCTCCCATTAGCTCGATTTTCCAGTTTTGGAGGGGGGCGCTTCTGGGCCCGGCCACTTCAGTTACAGTCATAGACGAAGTCATAGTTGCTGGGCTCCTTGGGGATGGGGGGAGGCGCGTCGGGGATCTGAATGTTTTCCAGGTCGAGGAGGCGGAGCTTGATTTCCATGCTGAGCAGGGTGTCCAGGTCATTCCGGGTCAGCTCGCTCATCATGTCTTTCCCCAGCAACGCATTCAGCCCATCCGTCCAGATACAGTACTGGTGGAAAAGGAGGTGACAAGGGTAACTGACTACTGATGACAATGACCAGAGTAGTGACAGTAGTTAAAAATGACCACTCAGCATGTGCTGGGCTCTGTGCTAAGTGCTCTGCCTCCATCACCAATTTATCAAGTTGACATCTCTGGTTTGCAGGTGAGAGGACCGAGGTGCCGAGAGGCTGAGGAACGTGGTAGCAGGTGGAGTGGGCGGGACCGGAACTCAGGTGATCTAACTCTAGTGCACCTGCACTCTTCAGTGCAAATGATGCTTCTTCTATAACAGCAGGAGGATCTGAGTTCTGTGTGACCTCACAACGTCACACCTCCAACATCCTACCAGTGAGTCTGCTTTTAAGCTATTGGTTGGACATATCCTAGCACGCCCAGACTCAGCTTTAAGTCAAGCCTGCTTCTTTCCTGACTCCAAGCATAGTTCCTAGTCTAGTGGCTAATATCTGCCTCTCCTTTCAGATTCTTAACACTCACGATGACAGCTGGCTCTCACCCTGAAGCCAATGGTAGTCCCACCCCAGCATTTCTCTGCAAAGGGCTGCTGCTCAGGGTCTGGGGGACAAAATGGCTAAAATTATTGGCTGATCTTCATGGGAGGTGGACTGGCTGCCTGTCTCTTCTCCTCAGTCTCGAGTTTCCAGGTTTTTTCTCCTCTGGGTCTGGGAAGCCTGGTTCCTGGGGACAGCACTGATCTTGGAAAGCCCTCCGGAGGACTCAACTAAGAACTGGTTCTTCCTTTCTCATTAAAACTGACCATGCCTTTTGTTTCTCCAGTAGACTGTGGACTCCTTGAAGAAAGAAACTCTGCTTCCTTTATCTGAGGACCTGCTTTGCTCTTCTCCTTCTCCCTCCTAGAGTCCTGGGCCTTGGCATTAGAGCCAAGATATGTGTTGGTTGAACTGGCTTCCGCTGCCAGCATCTGACAGAGCAGCCTGCGTTCTGGATATTGTGCTCCACTCACCTTTTAGGATCTCCTAGTCCTCTGTAGGATCTCTGTGATAGCATCTGTTCTGTTCTTACCATCAGACTAGAATTCCTTCTAGAATGGGCTCTAGATTGCCGTCCCCTCTTCTGCCCTCACTGGGTCAAGTTACAATTCCAGACCCTATACGTAGCCTGTCCTTTACACTGTGGTTACCTGGAGCATAACAGCAGATCTCCAGAAAAATGTACTATAGGACTGCAAGCCCTTTACAAACCCTAAGCCACAGCGATCTGGAATCTTCCCATGAGGCACACCTGTGGCAGGACTTTTTAAGCCGAGGAGATGCACCGTGGGTATACCCCGAGGATGTGTGTCTGGGTAATGCAGCCCTGAAGTGCAGAACTTCACCTTGGCTCTGTGATCTCAATGCCAAAGCACTGAACCCATCTAAACACTAGCTGACCACTAAGAGATGTCTGCAAGTACTCCCGTCCGCACGAATACCTTAGACAGATTCTGAACTCCTCTAAACGTTACTTTCCTCATAAATAACCTTCCTGAAAATAGATACTGAGGTTCTACCCTGGAGATCCTGACTTGTAGATCTGTGGTGAGTAAATTTTACTTAGAAAAGCTTCCAGCTAATTCTGATACGCTTCCAGATGTGGGGGCCACTGAACTCCATGCGCTCTGAGGCCCCTTCCGGCTCTAACGCTGTTTGACCGTAAATCCCTAAGTCATGGGATTACTGCTTTTTGTACAGACATCCCAGTTCTGGCCAGCTTCCCAGTACAGATTAACCCACAGCAACACTTCTGTGGTGCCTTTCTTTTGAGAAGCAGCAGGCCCAGAAAATTTTATTAAAGAGTACATCAACCAATAAATAAAAACTCGGTAGGACTGAATCTGAGTTCAAAGTATCAAAATGAACTTAAAATGTATTTTATCTTTAAAGAAATAATGTAACTTCTAGCTCTTCCCCTAAAAAGGCCTAAAAATAATGAACAACCAAGTAATAGTATGCACAGCTAATGGCCAGATTCTGGTTGCTAAATACCACTTTCTACCAGAAGGGACCATGGCTCCACGGAGAAAAGGCAGATAAACCAGGCATATTTTGTCATAGCAGCATGACTATAAGTTGTCCAACTTGTTGTCCAACAGACTACAAGTTGGGTCCAAGATGACCCAAGTTGACATCTGGGGTCATGTCAGTAGGGCTTAGAAGCCAACCAGAAGGTGCTCCTACTTTCTCTAGACAGGATTATTTGGACACTGACCATGACAATCACTGCAACCCATTAAAACACAAATATGTTTAAGTTCATTACTTCATAACGATGCTCAAATACCAAAACCACCTCGCTGTCCTCATTTGGAAGACGTGCGTTATTCTGAAGAATGACAAGGATGGTCAAGGGTTTATCCTCCCTATTCCATATAAACTGTATAGCCTGAAATATGAGGCCAGTTTTCCACTAATAAAGAAGAAGGAATGACCAAATTGAGGTATCAACCTTCCCAATGTTTAATGGGTCCAAGGATCTAGGCGAAAATCACCAATGGCTGCTAACATCCCCCAAAGAGAGACAACCAAACATCACGGAAGAATACAACATCATTGTTGCTCAAAGTTGAGCCTCAACTAGATGAATCCTCTGACTACCACTCAATTGGAAACATGGGAAACAGATCTAACTGTGAAATAACAGCGTAGCTTGCAGTAGGCAGAAGAACACCCTCCTCTGAAGGGAGGTCGTGTCTTGGAGCCTGTGAGTATGTTAGGGTGCATGGCAAAGGGAATTAAAATAGCTAAGCAGTTGATCTGCAAATAGGAAAGTCCTCTGGGATTGTCCAGCTGGGCTAATGTAATCACCAGGGTCCCTAAAAGTGGAAGAGGGAAACAGGATAGGACTGAGCAAGAGAAGGGAGAGAGACGGGTAGTTCTGACTATGCAGGAGGAGGTCAGAATGAGGTGGTGTGGAGGCTCAACCACCACAGTTGTGGGAGAATGGAGGTCATGGTCAAGGGATGCTGGTAGCCTCTAGACGTGCAAACGGCAAGGAAATGGATTTTCACCTAGAACCTCCAAAAAGGAATTCAGCTCTGGTAGTACCTTGATTTTAGCCCCCCAAAGACCTACATCAGACTTCTGACCTCCAGAATTATAACATAATACATTTATGTTGTTTTAAGCCGCTAAATTTGTGGTAATTTGTGACAGTGGCTACAGTGAACAAATACACCTAATTATAATCAGCAAATCTAGACTCTCAGCAAGGTTACCAGACAGCTGACCTGGTTTTTTCAGTGAATGGTCTGCAAGGAAGAAGAGCACAAGCAGATGCTCCTGAGAGAGAGAGAGAGAGAGAGAGAAAGGGAGGAACCTATAGATTCAAGGCAATCGAAGAAACCTGTTGACCAATTGCTATTTATGGATCTTATTTGGATGCTGATCTGAACAAAGTGTAGAAGAAATAAAACACACAAAGGAGACAAGGGGAGAAGTCTGAAAACCAGCTATGGATGGTGGTATCAAAATGTTAACAAATCAGCTGTGAGAATGGTACTGTAGTTGGTTTCAACATGGACACTGTTATTTAGAGAGGACTGGAATATTTACAAATAAATGATTTTTCTGGATTTGCTTTGCTGGAGGGGGAGGCAACTGGGCGTTGGCGTGGGTACAGATGGCGCCACTTTGGCCCTGAGGTGATTAACTGCCCACAATGGGCAACAGGCACAGGCTGGAAGCGGGGAGGTCTGGTCCAGCTTCCTGCCTGCCTAGCTACACAGTGCAGGTACCAAGGAGACAGGGACCCTGGAGCAAGGCTCCGTGGTTTCAATTCCAGCTCTATTACTTATTACTAGTTTGACCTTGGACAGGCTTCTTAACCTCTTTGTGACTCATTTCCCTCCTTTATTATCAAATGGGCTTAATAGTTTGTTTCTCTCAGAGGTATAATGAAGATTAAGTGAGGTGAACATCCACAAGACATGGGATGGTGCCTGGCAGAGAGAAATCCGGGCTAGTTGCAATTACTATTATCCTTACTAATATAGAGGTATTTGATTTTGGGAGGCTTCTCTCCTTATATGATAAATGAAGATAGCTGTAATAGGACTTCCTGTTTTATTGAGTGATTATGCAAATAAAATGAGGTAATACATATGAAAGAGAGCTGAAGAAATGAGAAGTGTTCACAAGTGTATGGCATTTTTCACCTCCCCGTATCAATAAAAGGTGGCAGTTACAAATAAAAATTTGGCAGTCGGAGAACATTTGTCCTTATCTGGAATTAATGCACACTGGAGAAAACAGCCTTGCCTAGATTTAAATAACATCCAGAGTTCTCCTTCTTAATACGGTGGCCTGCCTGGATATAACCACAATTTTATTTAAAAAGAGAAGCAGTAGGCCTCAGTATCTATTTTCAGAAAGATGAAGACAAAGTCATACCCTTTTGCAAACTAAATGTCAAGTAACACAGAATTACATTTAAGCACCATTCTAAATGCAGGATTTGCATCTAATCTTTCCTCTCTCTTTGGGATGTATGATTTTATTCAAAAGCTCTAAACCAGTGAAAAGCAGATACTGAATAACTTCTAAATGAGCAGAGTCTCCTAGGGGAAATGGGAAACAAAAGTCAGATTCTATTAAAATGTTCCATTCCTTTCTAAAAGCTGTTTATGCAACCACATGTAAAACAAAAATTTGAATGGTATCATCTAAAAATAAAGAGTTTGGAGCATAATGCTGGGCTCTCGTTTACAAGAGAACGAGTTACATCAACCATAGCTGTATTTCACCTTACAAATACATTTTCCTAGATCTATGCTAAATATTTTAAATATAGCTGACAGGCGTGCTTCAAGAAGAAAAACAAATTATACATATAACAAGATGTCAAAAAGGAATAAAATCATCTTAAAAATAAAATTCCAACAGCAGAGACAGCCCTGAATCTCTTAAAATAACTTAAGGAAACATGGTAGAAAACCTACTTCATCCAATGTTTTAAAGAAGAGAGACAAGTTTATCTTGGGAAGATCCTGACTCAAAATCCAATACTCAATGGAAACCAAAGCTTCCTCAAGGCTGATTCTTCCTCAGGGTTGACAATTATGCCCTTGCTGAAGCATTTGTACATTCTCTTTCTTTACCATGAACTCATGCTCAAGCTAGTAAGAGGCTGAATCTGTGATAACTGGTGGTTTTTAAAGAAGTTTCCATTCAGAGTACGTAGGTGGCTCAGTGAGTTAAGCCTCTGCCTTCGGCTCAAGTCATCACCCCGGGGCTCTGGGATCGAGCCCCACATCGGGCTCGCTGCTGCTCAGCGGAGAGCCTGCTTCTCCCTCTCCCTCTGCCTGCACTCTGCCTACTTGTGATCTCTATCTCTCTGTCAAATAAATAAATAAAATCTTTTTTAAAAAATGAAGTTTCCATTCTATTCGAAATCAACGAGATGTTTCTTTGTTCACGATTTTTCGTAGGCAGGCTTTTTTTTTTTTTCTAAGTGAAATTTATTTACAATATTTCTCTCATGCTTGTTTTTCTTGCAAGAGGAAAAAGTGACATTCTCTCACAAATTAACCCCACTGAGACCCTTACCTCATGCTTGTCAGGAGCTATGAAGTTCAGTTGGCAGTTTGAGTCATACAAGATGGAGAAAGCAAGTTCAAGCACCTCCTACAAGGAATAAGAGAAAACACCACATTGAGAAAAAGGGCCACATTGGTTCTGCAGGTACAAGTGGCTGCGGATCGAACACAGAGTGAGTCCAGATGTGAGAGGCAGCAGTGAGGCTGACAGGAGGAAGGAGTGGATTTTTTTGTTTTTGTTTTTATCAAGGTTCACAGCACATGTCCTTCTATTTAGGGGAGGTCTGCATGAACCAACTCATTTAATTCTCAAGATAATCCTTGTAGCAAGTGTGATCTTTCCTCTTGTAGGGGAAGGAGCTTTGAGAAGTTAAATCATTGTCCAAAGCCATAATCCCAAAGCCATGATAGTCTTCTTCCTTTAGCTTTTCCCTTCTAGGTCTAGGGAGACCTGAGAAATAGTAACTTCTTTCCCAACCAGCAGATTAAGGGCTGCTCTATCTTTGATCACCCCCAAACAGACATAGGGGTATGAACTTCCTAAAACATGGAAGCTACATGGAAGCCAATGAGGCTTGTGGGTGAACTCATTATCTTTAGGTCCTTTGCTCTTTGAAGTACTATGGGGCAAAGGCTAAATAAAACTTAGATGTTATCCAGAGGCTACAGAATATAAAGGTCAAGCAAGGGCCCAATGTTAGAATACATGGGTTCATTCATTGGTGAGCATTTGCTATCTGCAGGCTATAAGCCAGACCCAAAGGGCCAAGGAGTAAGTGACTGTCATTTCACTGTAGCTGTATGACATTGGCTGAAACACTCAATGTCATGTCTAGTATGTATGTTAAAATATCCTTCTCAAATTATATGTGCTCTGCATTATTGGGGACAATGATTATTCTATCACTTTGAGCAGTTAGCGGGACACAACCTTTGGAAGACAGTCATGGAACATCTCAACACCTTAAAAGCCCCTAATCTGGAGGGAAAGGGCCAAGTGTATCCATGCTCTGCATTGTTACAACACACACAGACTGCATAATTCCTTAGGAGGGCAGATCTTTCCACATACTTCTCTGCCTAATACCCGTCAGAGGATTTGCCTTTGGCCAGTAACTCACAGCAAGAATGCTCCAGGAAGAAGATGGAAAGCAGACCGGTAAGGTCAATGGCTCCAGATTTCAGACTTTCAAATGGGTTAAACAATTCTTGCCAGGTGAACTCTGAAGGCCTAGCATTACCTGGAAGCCCACACAGTCAACCATCCAGCTATTTGGGCTCCCGTGGGGTTCGTCTGGGTCTGACTCACCTCCAGCTGCCCCCTCATTAAGAGGGAGCAGCTCTTGTTCTGAGCCCAGAAATACCAGTATCTCCAACCCTTCAGCCTCCTTACCCTGCCAGAAATAGGAGTAAGTGAAGGAAAGAAGGCCAAGTCAGGAACGGGAGCTATTCCGCAAACTACCTCTCTCCTCATTTTCGTTACTTCTTCCTCGGGCCTCTATTCATGCCTGCCCAGTGAAGATCAATGATATTTTAAAAAAGAGTTCACCAGGGGCACCTGGGTGGCTCAATGGGTTAAAGCCTCTGCCTGCAGCTCAGGTCATGATCCCAGGGTCCTGGGATCGAGCCCCGTATCGGGCTCTCTGCTCAGTGGGGAGCCTGCTTCCTCCTCTCTCTCTGCCTGCCTCTCTGCCTACTTGTGATCTCTGTCAAATAAATAAGTAAAATCTTAAAAAAAAAAAAAAAAGAGTTCACCAAAACAAACCAAAACATTTTTTCCATTAAGTTTGGCATCTCTCTTGGGACTCTGAGTTTGTCATGGGCCCTACTAGTGGCATCATAATTTGGTGTCATCTTTTTTTTTTTTTTTTAAAAGATTTTTTCTTTATTTATCTGACAGAGATCACAAGTAGGTAGAGAAGCAGGCAGAGAGAGAGGAGGAAGCAGGCTCCCTGCAGCGCAGAGAGCCCGATGTGGGGCTCGATCTCAGGACCCTGGGATCATGACCTGAGCCGAAGGCAGAGGCTTAACCCACTGAGCCACCCAGGTGCCCCTGGTGTCATCTTTAAAACAAACAAACAAAAAACAGTCAGGCAATCCATATCGAGAACCAGGGATCCCATTTCTGGGATTAGTCCTAAAAAATCGAAAAGCAAGCCAACACCACACACATTATTACCTATAAGAATGTATCATGAGAACCAAATAAATGTCTTCCCCAGTTTGGGTAAACCATTAAAGAAATCACAAATTAACAGAGAAATATATTCAGCCAGCCATTTAGTGTAATAGTTATGAAGATCTGATCTTGAGTAACAAAATCAGGAGAAATGAACATTATTTACATACTGATCACATTTAGGAACAATGTCTACCTGTGGACAGAGACTGGAGGCAAATGATGGGAAATGAAAATAATTATGTTAAGGGGCTGGGATCATAGGTGATTATTTTTTTTAAATGTATATTTTTTTCAATAAAATGATAAGCTCTGATCTTGAAAATTCATAAAGATATTAGATTAGGAACACTGACATAAATGATGATTTCATACTAATTTCAATATCATTCATTAGGAAAACTCTCTGACTCCTGCTTGAGAGATGGGGAAAAAGGAAAGGATGGGCTTTGCTGTGAATGACCCGTCAGTATATGGTGATGGCCCTAGGTGACCTTCAGAGGTGAAATTCACGAATGGATTTCTGGGCTGAGGCTGCACAACTGGCGCTCTGCTTAGGCAGTCACATGAATCAGCCCCTTGCTAATGACAGCCAGGGTAAACACCATCAGAGCTCAGACGCAGCCTCTTGACTAGGTGTTGATGTCATCTGAGACCAGACTGTCCGTGTGGCTGTCCTTGGGACACCTTCTCTCCTGCAGAGGCTCGTAGAAGGGAGAGAAAGGAGGGGGCCTGCCAACTTTGGGTTTTGCCCTCCTAAGGTGCAAACCAGTGAGGACGTGAAGGAGCAGAGTCGTCATGACCTAGATTCCTGATAAACACAGGCAGGAAAGGGGAAATTCGTGAGAATGTCAATCCCCACTTTCATTTCACCAAAGCTGCCTGGGAGGGGTGGGAGGAATTAATTCTCTGATCCACACGCCTGCATTAAAGGCTGCTATCGCCTATAATGAGTTTTATTGACGTTCCTGGCTTGTTGTCATTGAGTCACTGATAGAGGTCAGCTCTTCAGCACTTTGAGCATAGAGGCTACAGAGCTGGGAGTGATGGCACCTCTTGGACTAACACTCTAGAAGCTGCCACCTGTCCAAACCGTCTGTGAGGGACAGAGGTGCCAGGAGGTGGTAGCGGAGCGGTCACGGATCTGGGGCAGTGTCCCCCTCAGGGGCTTCATCACACTCCACAGCATTCAGACATCTGATGCTCTGGGGCTTTGCTACTTACAACCTAAGGTCTTCTATTCCCTCTGGATTTAATTCCGTGAAAAATTGTGTTCAGGAGCTCCTTATTTTCCTCCTCTATTCCATTAATTCCCATCTCTCACAATCATGCCTTGGGGTCTCTGACCCCATCCTCAACTCTGGGGCCTGCAAGCAGTGACAAGGCATGCTGGGTCAGGGGAGGCTCAGAGAAATTCTGGCCATGGACAGTACCTTGTTTTGGAGACTGCCATTTTCCAGGGGTTAAATGAGAGACTGAATACAAGAGTCCTATGCAACATATTTTTAGTATAGGCGCTGGCTGCCATTCCTTATATTGTTTTGGGGTGAAAGGTCCCATTTGGCCATTTTTCCCAGCATTCCCTTGAGCTCTGTCAGTTCTCTACCATCTCCTCAGGTCATCTTGAGGGCGAAAACACAGGATATAACTTGGCATGTGAGTGTGCTTAATATGGCTATAGGCAGAGCAGTAGATTTCATAGCTGTAATACACGGCTGCTCATCTATAGATCTGTGAGTTTGAGTTTCTATTTTAGAAGGCAAAAATTACTCACTCATGTAGTTCATAAAATAATAGAGGCTACTGCCTTCTTTGGGCAGCTATAACTTTCTGGCCCCAATCTATCTTAGCATTACCAGCCAGTAGTTCTCCAACCCATTTTCTTCTCTCAGTCCTCTCTCTGTGTCTCTCAATCCTATACTCTGAATTCAATGTTTCTCAATCAGAGGATGTTCTGTCCTATGTTGGAAGCACCCTGTACCTTTTCACATACTCTCTTCTCTTCCTAGAAAGTCTTCCTCTTTCTTTCCCTCCCTTAGCAACTCCTTTTCAACCCACCTCAGACACCATTTCCTCCAGGAGCCTTTCTCAAGTCTCCCAGGCTCTCTCTGTATTTAAATGTCCTAGAAGTGGACAACATTGGATTATCATTGCATGTTGGCACATGAGTCTTACATCTAGTAGACACCCAGGGCTAGGGGCTAGGTTGTATTTATCTTTGAATTACTAGCTCCTGGCACAGACCTGAAAGAAAGAAGATACTCAATCTTACATGAGTATGAAATGAAGCAAATCTCAATAAAAGGCCTTTGCGTTAAGACCAGGGTTCTCAAGCTGATGCTAGAACATTAGCTTCTAGTATAATCTGTTTCTTATGGCAGGTTCATGAATCACACTAGAAAAATAAAAGCTGGATTCCAGGACATGGTGAGATGGAAGCTTCTGCTATGTGAAATACATTCCTATTTCTTATCAGTGAGACCTGGTCGGATTGGTTCCTTTCCTTTTCTATTCCTAGGACCTTGGACAGTACCCAGCATTTCAGATGCAGAACGAGTGAGAAGTCTGATCATTTACCAATGTATTGCTATGAACGAGGTGTCTCCCTTATGGATGTTAATGTTGAAGTCCGCGTTGCTCAGCAATTGAACTAACCAAAGTCCCATAGCACAAAATGTCAGAACCTACCCACTAGTTGGAAAAACTGTCTGAAGAGCCAGTAACACACATTGGTTACTGCCCACTACCATGTACCGACAGATCTCCTGTGGACACATTTTGTCAGCTCTCTTTTTAAGCTGCAGATAATCCCCTTTTCTACCAGAAGTCCCAGAGGTAAGGAGCAGCAGGCCTGTGGAGTACTAGAAGAAGGGGTGTGGTATGGGGGATTGAAGCAGGAAAGTCTTAGAACCATGGGTTTCCTTTCTGCCTTTTGATGTTTTGCCGAGGAACCAGGTGTATGAATGCTGGAAACTTTGCAAGACAATCGGTTTTCATGTATAGGCAATGAAAGCATCAGGCTTGGGGAGATACTGCCTATCTAAGCCTTCAAGGTAGCCTGGAAGAGCAGGGGGTGACTGAAACATCTTGACTAGTGAATACCAGGGAAGAGCCTCCACTTGCTAACATATCTCTATGTTTATAGCAGTGTATCCCATTCATCCATCCATCCATCCACTTTTCCATGAAGGTCATGACAAAAAAAAAAAAATAGATTGGAAAATGTCATTTACTCTGTTCTATTGGTCTCCTCTACAGGGAGAGGAATCTGACACAGGAAGGCCACATCCACCCACACGTGTCATATGCGTCAATGAGATCATCATCTCCACACCTGTTTCAACATTGGTGACTTGTGTCTTCTCTCTTCTCTCTCTTGCTTTTTTGTTTGTTTGATTTTTGGTTAGTCAAGTTGGAATTTTATCAGTTTTATTAATATCTTCCAAAAACAAAGTTTTGCTTTTGTTGATTTTCCCTGTTTTCAGTTTCACTGATTTCAACTCTAATATTAATTATTTCTTTTCTTCTTTTGCTTTAGGCTTAAATTGCTCTTCTCCAGTTTCATAAGGTGGAAACTTTATTGATTTTATATACTTCTTCTTTTCTAATAGATATGTGTTTAATATTATAAGTTTCCCTCTAGCACTGCTTTTGCCCCATCCTGCACATCTTGATGTTACATTTTAGCTCCATGTAGTTTATTTTGTAATTTCTCTTGAGACTCCTTTGAACTATGTAGAAGTGTATTTTTAAATTTCTAAGTATTTGGTGAGATTTTTCCAGCTGTCTTTCTATTACTGATTTCTATCTTAACTCCAACTCTGGCCTGAGAACATGCTTGTATGACTGCTATTCTTTTAAATTTGTTAGGATATATTTTATGGCCCAGAATATGGTCTGTCTTGGTGAATGCCTCTTGTGAGATTCACAAGAATGCATATTCTGCATTGTCAGGTGGATTTTCTATTACTGGTAATTAGATCAAGTTGACTGATGGTGCTGTTCTAAGTCATCGATATCCTTACTGATTTTCTTTCTGCTTCATCTATCAATTACTGACAGAGAGGTATTGAAATCCCCATGTAGTAATGGATTTGGGAATTTATCCTGTTAGCTCTTTGCCTTTGGTTTTCTGCATTTGGAATATGACATGCCTAAATGTTATGGGTGAGGTTTTTGTTGTTGTTATTGTTGTTTTTGCACATTTATCTTGCTTAATGTTCTCTAAATTTCCTGGATTTGTGGTTTTATGTCTGTCATTAATTTTGGACTGTGCTTAGCCATTCTTGATTTAATATTTCTTTTGCACCATTCTTTTTTTCTTCTGGTATTCTAATTATACATAGGTTATACCTTCCACAATTGTCTCTCAGTTCTTTGGAGTTCTCATTTTTTTCCCTCTTTGTTTCAGTTTAGAAGTTTCTATTGACTCATCTTTAAGGCACTAATCCTTTCCTTGGCCACATCAAGTCTACTAATAAACCCAGGAGAAGCATTCTTCACTTCTGTGACAGTACTTTTATTTATAGCCTTTCCTTTTGACTCATTTCTAGAGTTTCTGCCTTTTTGCTTACATTACCTATCTGCTCTTTCAGGTTGTTTCCTTTTCCTATTAGAGCCTAAGACATTTATAATCTAGTTATTTTAAATTCTCTGTCTGATAATTCTAGCATCTTTGTCATAATGGAGTCTGGTTCTGATGATTGCTTTGTTCTTTTCTTCAGGCTATTTTTTCTTACTTTTTGGCATGCCTAAAATTTTTGTTGAGATCCAGATATGTTATGTTAGGCAACAGGAAGTGAGAGATACAGACCCTTATGGTGACGATGTATGTTAATCTGGTAAGGAATTGGGATATGTTCAATATTTGCTGTAGCTATAAATTCCAGAGGCTTCAAATTCCTCTAGTGTTCCCGTTTTTCATCTCCTCTGTTGACTCTGGGATTCCCTAAGTACTCCTCCTCAGAGACAGTTGATGTTTTGCAGATCTTTCTGCCCTAATCCAATGTTTTATTATCTTGGAGTCTTATTAGTGTACTGGTAGGGTATAAGTGATGAAGAGCATTTGATAATTTCCCAATTAAGTCTTCATCTTTTAGGGGCTCTGTATCTTCTGGCTTTCACCTTCTCAAATGGTATAGACTTCCCTTCCTATCCTCTCCCCTTCTGCCTGGCTTCAGAGTTTCCTATCAATTTCCTTAGGCTCTGACTTGACTATGTCTCCCCTATCCCCAACACCATGGTTGAGACAGAAAGGCTAAAATGAGATGAAATGGGAGAAATGTTCTTGCCCTAGATAGGAAAAAGGGGTCTGGAGGACAGAACTCTGTTATGGAGAAGGCTCTGGCATATTTCATGTTTACTCTTTCTTTTTCCCTGCCAGAGACATGAAGGGTGGTCCTTTTCAGTTCTTCACTGTGAGAATCTGCTAGGGTTACAGTAGGTAAAACCCATGAAAGTATGCTCCCCAGAAGACTGCAACCCCAAGTTTCTCAACCTCACACTAACCCACACTCAGCCTACAGCAATTTATCAGAATGGTCATTTAAGGGATCCTATGATTTCTAGCTCCTGCGGCTTCTGCACCAAGTGAGCAGATCAGGCTATGGCTCTCAGGATGCCCTTGACTCTCCAGATTCCAGGGTGGTGGTTTGCCCTGCAACCTCAGTTCTTGGATAGGTCCAAGAAAATTGTTGACTTTCACTTTATTCACTTTCTTCTTACTATAAGGATAGGAGTGAAAATTCCCAAGCACCTTACATGTTGGAACTGAAAGCAGTCTCTCCACATGTATTTTACCTAATGCTCTCCATTCATACTCAGAGCACATGAGTCCTGGCAGTCTGTTTTGCTGCCAGCTACACCCTTCCTGGCCTTCTCTGGGTTATAAACTCTTGTTGCTGCCAATTTCCCCACACTGTTTCCTGCTCAGCTCCAAGTGTTCTAGAACGATGTGGCTGAGCTGAGCCAGTGCTCCCCGAGACTGTGCTCTGCGTGTCAGGTGGCTGAGGAGGCAAACCATGAAGACTGGGACCTTGCTGGTATAGTTAAGGATGCTCCTCTGAAATCTGATGAGTGGTACAAACTCTATTTCCCCACATCACAAACAAGAGAGAAATGTTGTGTAACAGGTGACCTACAGACTCTGAGGCACACTGTTGTATCAGTGTGCTTGTCAGTTAAGTGTGTTATATGATAGTGCTGTGACAGGCTTGACAAAGAAGGAATTCACACTGAGTTGAGGTGAGTTATACTTATGTTACTTAAGAACAAATGATCTTGCTGTCGGTTTTCTCAGCAGCATCTTTACAGTATGTTTATCCTCCTAAGTAGTACTTTTACAGTATAACTGATCTGTGGGGTATTTTCTACCAAGGTGGCTGGAGTACCCAGATCTATCTAGATAATTTTGCTCATGGATGGGTACTGTGTATCACAAGATGCAAGAGGTAGACACAAAGAATTGGCTCCCTGGTGGCCCTTCCAAGGGCAAATACCTCCAAAGTGGGGGCAAAGGAAATTCTTCCATCCTTTCAGAGAGCGCCTCCTCCCACACTCTCTAGTATGGAGCCCGGGCTGTTATGATCAACACCTGGTTGGTAACTAGGAGGAGAGGGTGAAAAATATTGTGATATGAAGATGATTTAAGCAATATTCACCTCTGGGGGAAATTTCCCCCTTTAATAAGGGTTTGAGTTATTTCACATACTTTCCATGATGCCGAAGGCTACCACGCCCTTAAATTTTCTAAAATGTTTTTTGAGTCCTCTTTCCCAGGCTTCACACAGACTCCGGAGGCTACCAAGAAGGTAAGGACAGCAGGAGAAAATGGAAGAGACTGGAGTGGAAGTCAGGGAAGAGAGAGCATGAACATAAATGGGAAGTGAGGAGAGGCCCAAAGAATGGGTGGGGATGAGGGGAGCGGGCTTGAGGGCGGCCTGAGTGACAACAGTGGGGAGGCAATTTCTAGGGTTGTCAGGAGACAGGAAGGGAGAGAATGGAAGAGGTGGGGGAGAGGGATTTGAAAGTGATCAGTGAAAGCATAAGGCTAAGGGATATAAAAGCACTCAAGAAAAGAAAAAGGAGAGCTGAGCAAGTGACGTGCTACAGCACGCGCACGCACATGCACGCGCACGCACACGCGCATTGCTCCTAACGTGGGGCTGGGCACCTCCCCCCCCACCCCCCCACCCCCCGCCGTTTCTGGCTGCTCCGTGAGATTGCGCTGTTCGCAACAATTTGGAAATCGTACCTTGTTTTGTTTAAGGGCACCTTTCTCTTTCATATGAGGGCAGTCCTTCCCCGTCACCACCGCTTTGATATCTGCCACCGGCACTGCAATTCAGAAGAGA
The DNA here is from genome assembly GCF_009829155.1 of Mustela erminea. NCBI lineage: Eukaryota > Metazoa > Chordata > Mammalia > Carnivora > Mustelidae > Mustela > Mustela erminea. Next base: position 40,676,791 of record NC_045624.1, on the reverse strand, counting down.
AAATGAAAGTCACTACACCGTGGGAGAGCGGAGATGACAGGAAAGAAGCAAGGCTGAGCCCGGAGTCTGCGAACACCATCGTCATTCCTGAAACTACTGCAACACAAGGAAAGAAAAGAGATAAAAAGAGAAAGAGAAGTGAGGCAAAATCTCAGGCCTAGAAACTAAAATGGATTCTTATATTCTGCTAGAAAGCATTCCCGGGAGAAAAATCTATGTTCACAAGCAGAATCTGGTTCACTAAACCAAATCCCTTAGAAAAACCCATCATCGTTGTGTAAAGGTGATGGTATCAGAATCAGCAGTAATAATACTACCACCAGTGGTACTAATACTGGTATTAGTTCCTGCTGCCAGGAGCAACGCCAGGTGTTTCAGACACATTGCTATCTCTTGCTACAGCAGTTGCATCTATTCAATTCTGAGTTTTGGATAACAAGGAGAAGCAACCTTACCAAAAAAAAAAAAAAAAAAAAAAAAAATCGATCTGGATCTGAACACTCATCTCCAAATTCTCATTCTCTACCATCTCATTAATTTTCACAGCAACTCTGTGAGGCAGGTGTGTGTATGTGTGTGTGTGTGTGTGTGTGTGTGTGTGTGTGTATAAATCCCTATTTTACAGACAACGAAAGCAAACTCAATTAAAGAAAGGGAACATTATTTTCTGATAGGGAAACGGTAGCTGGTATTTATCTTGGAGATCCTGAGAATAATGCAGTTAGATAAAATGATGTTATCTCATGTCTTCCTCAGGACTTGGAGGAAGATAAAAGATGCAGACAGGTTTGTACATTTAAAACTTGTCAAGAGCATGGAAGAGAGGGAAGGCAGTAAGATGGTTTGGAACCATACTTTTTAAAACTGTGAAGTCACCTGTCCTTCTCCAATCCCTAATCTTTTGGTCCCACAAGGGACTGTGAATCCTGGGGCCCACTTAGGATTTGCAGAAACTTCTAATAATCAATGTCTCAGACTCCCTTAATGACGAAGATGATGACAGATTTCATAATTAAGGTTCATATACTTTTACTGAGGAATTGCATTGTGGGGGAGAGATTTGGATGAAGATGAAATTATGAAACATACAGAATATCAAAATGATACAACAGGGAGGCCCTTGAAAAGCTCACATTTCCCAGGTCCCCTAAAATTGCTAAGACTTTGCTCAAATCTATTGACAGCCCTAGAGCTTTCTCTAACCCTAGAGAAAAGTGGGGTTGAAATTAACTCTTCCAGGAATCTCTGCACATACTCCCGCTGTCTGTCTCACCACGTCAGCTCCTTCATCTTGCAGTCCTGATTCTAGATTGCATTGGCAGGCATCACGTGTGCTGACCAATATCTGGCTTTCCTCCTTTTCCTGGGCATATGGAAGACTACACTTCCCAGCAACCTTTGCAGTTAGGTGGGCCATATGATGAGAGGTGATGGCATGCATGTCCCTTCTTGAAGGAAGCAGTAAAAAGCCCACGTCCACCAGCCTCCCTTCAGAAACCCAACAGGCCACATGCTCCATCCAGATGGCACAGCTGTGGGATGGCACAGGAGCCACTGGTCTGAGGGGCCGTGTGGAACAGTCCTTCCACTGCCCAGGCCAGTAACATGAGTGGGAAATAAACTCTTGCCGTAAGCCACTGAGATCTGGGAGCTGTTTGTTCCTGCAGCGTAACGCAGCAATGTGGCCTATCTGGAGTGGCATAATTGTTTACCTTCGATGCCTTTCCTGCCTCTAAGCCTAACCCTAACTCTAACCCTTTAATTCCTGGACCTCCTTTTGACCACAACCCTTCACTGACTTCAACTCTTCTTAAATCCATTTTTTTATAACCAATAATCAGCCCTATTCCCCTCAGTGGTCAAAGTGATTGCCTATTCACAAGCCCAGGAGGGGACATTTGGGCACTCTGGGAAACTGGGGTTGACTGTGTTTACTTTTCAAATTGGGCCTCCTCCACTGAAATGAATTTGTGGAAGAGATAACCTACCCATTCAGAAGGCTTCTTGAGCTTCAGATGGAGTTTGAGTCACAAGTACCTTGCAGAAAAAGTCTTTTGTTGTATCATATATAACACAGTCAACGAACTAGAAAGAGTTTCCACAGTCTATAAATACTAAGTTACCCTTTGGCTTTGAAAACCCATCATATGGAACCGGACAAGAGGAACACAAAAGTCGATGGTGGGAGTAGTCTTCAGAATCTCTAATGAGACGGCTTCAGGGGAGAAAAGGCACTTTTCCACTGTGCTCGTGGCAGTACATATTCTGTTTTTTTTTTTTTTTTTTATACGTATTGTCCCCTGTCAAGGAGACAAGTTGCTGTATTATTCCCAGGACTGTGGCTAAGAGGAAACACAAAATTCTAAAAATACAGTCTGGCTTTTAAAGGTTGCTCTTTGCATAGTTTGTCTCCAGATGCACTGGAAGATTAGGAGTCAGAAGGGCTAGAACGCCATCCTTTCTATTCCCATGAGCAGAATCAGACTCATGTTTCTTGAATCTACACTCTGAGGAGGCAAGAGAGGGCTCCTGACTCTTTCAAAGTCAGGCGAGGGTTTCCAACAGGCTTTTTTTTTTTTTTTTTTTTTTTTTTTTTTTTTTTTAATGTGGGAGCAGTATAAAGAAGCGGTGCCCAGAGATAGGAGAAATAAAAGGGGCCCTGCCGGCACACTCCTCTTAGAGCTCTTAGAAGTCATCTAAATGCTTGGGGCATGGTCTTATTTCTTCCAATCCTTTTCTCAGTTTGAGCCAGACTGAGACAATCTCATTCAATACTACCATTTTACAGATGGGAAGACTGAGGCCCAAAGAGAGGAAGTAAATTATGCAATGCCATAATTAGTTAGTGCAATGCATAATGCATTATGCATAATGCATTAGTTAGTGCAATACAATGCACTAACTAATGATAGTTAGTGGGGGCCAGAGATGGGACAGTTTTTTCTTCTACTCTATGCTTTCTAGCTTGGTCATGGCTTCTTCCTATGTGTGAAAGGTGTCAGCACCCCAAATCATGCTGCATACAGCCCTGGACGTGGTGATCACTTTAGATACTCCAGGAAACTCTTTGGTGGCTAATATCTGTGGAAAGCACAGCAACTGTGATTTAAAACAAAAATACAAGGGAAAAAGGAAGGGTGACCACCACAATAGTGTTAGTTTTCACTGCTGGGAGCCAAACTGAGGCAGAAACCACCCCAGGAAGTAGCTAGTGAGCCATGAGCACTTGCTGTATACACAGCTCCATAGAGGCTCCTGAGAGTGGCCACACAGAGGGGGGTCGGGCGGAGCCTATCCCTCCACAATCAGTGAAGAATCCGATCTCTAATTTGGCTGCACAGAGCAGTGGGAGGGGCCGGTGTCCTGAGCTGGCTTTGAATTCTAGATTGACCACTGGATCTGTTCCACTTTGGGCTGAAGTGCTGGGAGCCTAACCTTCCTCGTCTGCAATGGGGAACTCGAGCATCAGCTTCTTCAGAGTTGCTCAGAGAACGACATCCTAAGGCTAGAGCAGGATGATGGCTGGCTTTTCATCTAGGCCGTGCAGGGTCGTGGGTAAAAGCAACGGCTACAGAGCTGGATGGTCGCAGAGATCTCTGCTCTGCTGTTTACTAACCATGGGACCCTGAAGAAGTTGTTTAAAATTTTCTGTACCTCAGTTTCCTTATCTGTAAAGGAAGGGCAATGATGTCTACCTCTCTAAGTTGGTGAGAGGGTAATTTATGTACAGCTCTTAGAACAGCGCCTGGCATACAGTAAGCACTCAATAAATGTTGATCACAATTATTCTCGTTATCAATAATCAAAGTTAATTGTCTCTTTGGATTGAGGGACCTGAATTATTCAGCGTGCTTCCGTGACCCAAACTGCCCACTTTGCTTTGCTGTCTCAGCTGTTCCTCCCATCCTCTGTAATAGACTTCATCGCCTTGTGAGGGGATGAGCCTTCTCCTCCCTGTCCCCTTTGATGTGGGAGAGGAGTCTGGCCTAGATTCTTTCAAAGGGCAGCGCTGAGGGGCCTGGGGCATGGCTGGAAAGTTGTAGAGTCTATTGTCTAGTGCGGGTGATGAGAGCCCGTAAATGTAGCGACTGGGATGTAGGGTGGTATCTCCTGCCAAACAGGAATAATACGAGAAGAGATTTCTTAAACCTTTAGGGGTGACGACAGCTAAGGAGAGGCCCTCAATCTCCACTCATCCTCTCTGCATTAAGAAGATTCAATTACACTCTTTGATTCATCAATATCTCAATATTCAGCACTGATTAACTCAAGGGGCGGAAGACAATTTCCCCCGTGGTCTCAGGAGAGGGCAATCGTACATGGCAAGAGTGATAGCACTTGGTATTAATTAAAGGAACATTTCATTTTTCTAGTGGAACGAGGTTTATGACTTCTAAGGGCTCTAAGAAGATGGGCAGAATGCAGAATTGGAATTAAATGCAAACCAAGGGCAGGTCTGAGGCAGTCAACTTGAGTTTCCTAAGCAGGGGCCTGCTCATCCCAGGCGCATATCAGGTCCATTTTACTTCTTTACATGAATACATGCCCTCCCTGGCTCCCACGTGCATAAAGATACAATCTCACCAACACACACACACACACACACACACACACACACCCTTCCACGTGCATACACCTGTACAGGTACGCAGTCCTGGTTTATCCTGCAGTGGGTAAGCTGTTAATGGAGCAGTTCTTTTGAACTCTAAAGTACTGAGTTTCAAAGGCTGCAGAAGAAGGGACAGGCTAGAGTTTTTGGAGCCATCGTCAGAAGGGACCACTGTAACCCTTTCCCAGAACCAGCATCACTCTGTGGTCACCACCAAAAGCTGTTCAGAGATTTGCAGCTCTGACCTTGCACTTCCATGACCACCCTCGCGAGCTGGTTCTCCCTGGCTTCGGCACTCTGGGTTTGTAGCTAGTTACTTTCACCCTGCTGGCAAGCCCAGGAGCTGCCCCTACAAGGCTCACGAGCTGTCCGGGCCTTGACCTTCTCCAGGAGCAGGGCTACCAATCTCCTAAGCAACAGAACTAGCTAGAAGGGGAGTGCTGCATATAAAACCTGCAAATGGTGCCAATCAAATGTCCATCTGTGGACTGAGAAGAGGATTATATCCCTAAAAATATGGATAAGTAATATGTCCAGTGAGTGGGAGAGCAAATTCGCTGGCCCACGTGGGGAAAAAAAATTAATCAAGCTCTGTGTGTGTGTGTGTGTGTGTTCTTCCCACACCACTTTCCCTATTTCCTGAACAGGTTAAGAAGGAGACTATGGAAGACTTTGTATAGTACTTCTGGTTGCCTTGAGCAACAGCAATGTTTAACTCTTCCTTTTACCACTGTAGAGCAGCGATTCCAAACTGCTGGCCCCTGGACAATTCCAAGTTCACAAGGGAGGTTTCACCAGTGAGTTTTCACCAGTTAATAGCAAACAGAGGAAAATGAAGACACAGCTGTGAGTTTTTTAATAAAGCTAATTTAATTTAGTAGATGGGATTGTCCTATATTCCAAGATTAGGCCCTTCAGGTCTTTCTTGTTGTTTTTCATGATCAAGAACCCCCTTTTTTAATGAAAGGAATGTGATATTAAATTTTAGTTAGATCTCATTTTTTAATAGACTTTTTTTTTTTTTTGGCCAAAATTAAAAGTTGTCAAGCTACCATCAAGTCACTTTTTCTGGTTCTTCTAAAATATTTACTCACTGGTGAAGCCAACTTTCGAAAATCATCATGAAAAGAAGAGTAGCAGTCAGTGTCTAGCTCAGGGGTACTCATTTTGAGTAAGTATCAGAATTACCGGGAGAGTCAGTAAAGACAGAGATTGCTGGCCTCTTTCCCAGTTTCTGATTCAGGAGGACTAGAAATGAGGCTGGAGAATCTGCATTTCTAGTAAGTTTCAGCATCTAGTAAGATGCTGCTCATGGTCCAAGGACCACCCTCAGAACCACTGGTCCAGCTTGTCCATGGTAGAATGGGGAAGGCTTTCTGAGACCTGAAGGGAGGGTCCTCATTATGGGCAGATGCTGGGAATGCTGCCACAGTAGGGATACACAGACACTGCCCCAGACTCTGCACCTGTGCCTTTCAGATTTCCTGCTCCACCCACTAACAGAGCCAATAATATGGGCTGGGGAAGCAGTGCTCCTGTGACAGCAAACAAGAGTGCTTTCTGAACTAAATGACTCTCCGAAAACCAGATTGTTCTGTTTTGAACCTGGAGGAAGAGAGAATGTTCCAGGCTGTCCACCTAATATGTCAGTGCAGAGTCTGAATGTATCAGGAATTTCTCACTTGTGGTGACTTACTGCCTTTGATGGCTGTGGGCTGCAAGGAAGTCAATCCAGAGCTGACTTCTGTGAGCCCTGAGGTGATGAGCAGGAAGGCACTGAGGCTTGGGGGGGGGGGGTAAGGATTCCATCTGGGACACACTTATATGACTCATGCAGGGTCAATGTGACTTTTGAAGGCTCTCTGAAAGTGTTTTTATTTGTTTTCTCACTCTTTGGTTTCTCTCCCTGGGATATCCTCTGAGGTTATATTCATTTTATCTCATTTCTCTTCCAAATTAATTCATCACGCTCGTGTATTTTAATGTTTCTATAATACCTGGTTTAATTTGTACACTTATTCCTGTCTAAAAACCTGGAACCTGGCTTGATGTCGGGCTAAAATAATTAGCAAACTACTGGCTCTTCGAAACATACAGGTTAAAACATCACACAGAAACAGCAAATAAATACAAATAATAATAAGTATTTCAGGGAATAGTTAGCTGACAATAGAATGTAATGCAGCATAGACATTTCTAAGTGTTTCAGGAAGCACAACCAACTACCCAAATTCAATCTTCCCATGTAAGAGAGCCACTTACGTTTGTCCTGCAAGGAATCGTGAGGCACTTCTCCCTGAGGACTCTCTTCCAAGTCTCCATAGTGTAGGACCTTGTGGTTGGGTGAAAGTCGACAGTACCAAAATTTGTCTGAGGGGGAAAAACACATACACACACAATTTGTAAGGTAAGTGATTCTCATTTCCAAAAATATCAACATCTTTATTTCCTAAGAGTCTTGCATGGAAGAACAAGCAATGCATCTGATTTTAGGTCTTCAGGAAGGAATGAATTCTAGAGCCCTGGGCAGTAAGTCCCGTTTTGATTTTGATCTTTAGTTAGCACTGCCCTGCGAATCACTGGGGAGGTTATTAAACCCTTCAGGAATAATGGCACCAGGTTTTCTGCAGGGGTGGTTTCCAGAGGGTTATTTCATCAGTATCTGTAATGACTATGGGAATTATTCCTTGTCCACATAGGCCTGGCAAAAGTGGGGAGGGAGATGCAGAAAAACCAGCTTTCTTGGTTCTCTCCTGCTTCCACATTCTTCTCTGAGGTTAAGAGAGTTGACACGATTGTGTGCCATATCTTAGTTGGTGTACCAGACCCCCACCCCTGGGGCTAATACACACAAATGAATCCACGAACGAATTGTTAGGATTCTAATGCCAGACACAAGGGGTAGACTTCATGAGGAAATCATCCAAATAACTCAGGGATTTATCCAAAGGACAAGGATATTCATGACGGTCTCCTCTCTGACTCCTAGAGTTTAGTTCTCTAAATAGGCATGACTAGAAGGGGACTAAGAGGTACAATCTTCCATTTATAAAATGAATAAGACATGGGAATGTAATGCATAGCATAGGGAATATAATCAGTAACCTGGTAACAATTTTGTATGGTGATGGATGGTAGATACATTTATTGTGGTGACCTTTTTGTAATATATTTAAGTATCGAGTCACTATGGTATACACCTGAAACTAAAAAAATTTTTAAAAATTTAAAAATTATGACAAAAACAAGGAAATAGGCTTGACTAGGGCCTTAAGAGTCATTCTTTTCTTCTAATTTTTTTTATTATGTTATGTTAGTCACCATACAGTACATCATGAGTCATTCTTATAAATAACTCCCTCAACTTAACCTGCTCTGCATTCCAATGTAATAAGAAATATCTGAATAAGCCTGTGAGGAAGGAAGAAGGAGGCAAAAAGCACTTTTTATAGATAAGGAGCTTAAATTGTAACAGCAATATTCGTGAAGTTCTCAAGCAAGGCGGTGCTTAGATGTCTCCTCCTCCAGGAAGCCCTCTCTGGTTACTACTGCTATCAGGGCTGTCCCCATCCTATTAGCTGCCCTAGCATCTTCCTTGATTTTGGGTGCCCCCATGTGATGCATCTTGGTATTTCTCATTATTTGTCACAAACTCCAGGTAAGCAATTTGCCCTAGCAGGTGTACTCTGAACAATTACTGATGGAAGAGGACTCAGGATACTCATGAGCTCGGACAGTGTAGAGAAGTCAGGGCTCTCTAATGACAGCCCCTGTCTTCATAATGGCACTGTCCCAACCCCTTGGCACAGTGCCTGGCACATAGGAGTAACACAATTGGTGTTGGCTAAATTGATAAACGAGGACCCAGAGGGACTTGGCCAGAATGCTTAAGACCCAGATAATGTATGACCTTGAAAGCATCTATGTATGACCTGTAAGGCCGTCTGTGCAGTTATGTAGTTGGGGAACATGGTGGCCTTGGTCAAGTCACCTCATTAAGGCGTCTATAAATGTATTGTTTTGAAACTACTCTGATTAGAAGGTGCTCCATTAAACACTGTAAGTAAAGTGGTTTCCTGTCTAAAATTGCCTTTACTGCAAAACTTATGTCTCAACTAGGACTCTTTAAATAGAAAAGAAAGTGTTAAAAATGGAAGTAAAAGCCACACAATGAACAAAGAAAACGCCGAAACTTGATCCACAAAAGCAAAATGCCTCTGTAATTCCCATCTTCCTCATCTATAAATAGGGCTTGGGAATTCTTGAATGTCATCAGAATATGGCAATCCATATAATTTAAAGAGAATCTGAAGTCTGCTGGAAAAACTGGAGAGGAAAGGAAAAGTTGTTTGGTGGCTAGGGAAACATCTGGCATTGCTCAATTTAAAAAATTATGTTATATCTATACATACAACACATGTCCCTTTCCTGGGAGACTATTTCAAAGGGAGAAAATAAAGTTACTCCCTGAATACTCGACAGTCATTTCAATTAGGCAAACATGTGATCACCAGATCTCCAGGAGGCGAACACATTTGGGAATCAGACTCGTGATTCACAATAGGAACTGTGAAGTCCAAAGGAGCAGGCAGGACTTTGGCCATGAGCACCCACAGTGCTCTTGGGGGGGCCTGCATGACAGGCCGTGACAGTTCCTCCTCCCTAAGGGGAGCTTTCCACTTCATCTAGATGGACTGCAGAGACTGCACAAAGCCCCCTGGAGAGCTTTACTATGTAGCTTCCTTCCCCTGATACCTTGGCACTGGGATTAGTAGCTAAGCGAAGCGTCGCAGAAAACCAGCAAGGAAGTCCTTCCTTGTACTGGGACATGCTGGTCTTATTCTGAGTAAGGGCCCAAGCTGTTCTTTACAGGGATCCCTAACTACGTAAGGTGGGAAAAGCTCTATGGGTAATGGTAGTAACCTAAAGCCCAAGGGCCAATATGACGCCATCAAAGATCATCCATTCTCAGGACACTGGGGAGCATCACAAAATTTAAGTGGTACAAACAGATATGCTGTGAAGTAAGATGCACAATTTATATTCTTTTGTAAGACTTCAAAAATTTCTGCTGTGTATGCTTTCAAGGGACATTTCCTTATGCAGTGAATATCTGCAGAGTGCCTACACGGCACACAGCACTCTACTGGGTATGGTGAAAAGTCATCAGGGTGACAAGCAGACCTGAAGGACAGAGCCAAGAAGTTCAAGGATGAGGAGCTCCCTTGGTTTTTGGTGGCAACTGAGAGAAACATGGTGGACACCCTTGTTTCCCAGACTTGGGAAATAGGCCCAGGGACTCAACAATTCTGACTATACTGCAGGGAAAAGTAGGAACAGGGAGGGTGTGCATTCTTCCAGTCAGAGACTACGAGAGGACGGTGGCTATCTATCTGGAGGCAAAGCAACCATCATCTTCATAACATTGAGGTAGATGTTCACTGAAAAGAGACACAAAAGGCCTCCCAGAACCCTGCCATGACGATATCTAGCACCCGGCTGACGGAGCACTCCTCCTCCTTCTGTCTAACTCCTCTCCTGTCCTCTAGGAGTTTCTCTTTCTCAGGCTACTGCTACAGTGGGAGAGAGCAAAAAGATCCAGACGTCATTAATGGAAGTGATGGCTCCGTTCCTTCCTCCCCATCAAACGGGAAGTCGTGGGTGGACTGGAGACAGGGCTGGGAGGTCTCAGGGAGGCTGTTTTGACTCCTAAGCAGATGGGTGGATACCATGACAGTATCTTCTTCGGGATAAAGGCTGGAGTCATTAGCTCTGGGAGGGTTTAGCAGCATCATAACTTGGGCATGTCTGTCTCAAACGGGGGGCTGCGGTAGAGGACAGCTAGCTCCCAGCAACAAAAGGCGCCGGCTCGTTGCATGAGACAATTTCCGTGGCAGCCAGCAGCAGCAGTTTGATTTGCAGTTTCTTTTAGGGTAAGAAAAATGTGTATTTCTTTTCGAAACCCAGCATGATGTTACCAGTTCCTCAATCCCTCTGGGCAATGAATGAGTGGATTGTGTCACTAAAAGCAATTAGCAGGAAGCAGGGAGAACATTATCAAAGATTGTTTACTAGCACTTAAAGAATAAACAGGAGTTAATATAAGGGTCTTTCAGTCAATTACGAGTGTTAGCACGTTAATAGCCATTTCTTCATTCCCCAAATTCAAAAACTGACAAGATGGAGACAGTTTTGTGCTTCGCTGTCTCGGTCTGTCTCCGTACGAGTGCACGAGGGTGGGCGTGCAGGCAAGCGTGTGCACTTGTGTGTGTGTGTGTGTGTGTGTGTGTGTGTGTGTGCAGGATCAGAGAGAAAAGCTGGCTTCAGAGCTCACAAGCCTGGTAAGAAGGTCTCCAGGGCTGATTAAAGCTATTCCCAGTGTCACATAGATCATTACGGAGCTAATAACCGCTGACAACTGTAATTCTTACAGCTCTGTTTGATAGAACTTTCTGCAATGACAGAAATACTCTACAGATACTTATCCAATAGTAAGAAATGAAGTTTTAACTTTTACTTAATTTCAAATAAATAAACCATAGGTAGCTATCTCCAACAGTATGACTAACCGTTAGTCCTCAGCGTCAAGTCTGGAGACACATTGGGGGCTGGCCAGCAGGAGGCCGGGGGGCCGAGCAAGCTGGATACCAGCTACCATTGTTGAGTGGGAAATGTTGGGTGAGTCAGTGAGGCACAGGGCACAGCAAGAATGGAGTGTTCATCAGCTCTGCCGGAGTCTAAGGGGGACATCTTTGTCTTGGGTGCAAAATCCCCCGTTGGCAGGTAGCTGTTGGCCCAGGGAGCCCTTAGAGTCTCGTGTTTGGGAAGCAGGGGGCCTTTACTAAAGTAAAATCTTAGGGCACTTGCTTTCGGATTTTGGAGCTTTCCTAGGTTAACCTAAAATGTGCAATATCTTAAGCGTATTTAGGTCTTCTTCCTGCCTAGGCTTGAAGCTTTCCAAGTCATAAAACATGAGGGACCCAGCAATGTTTTTAAGGGGAAATGTCTTCTCTGAGATGATGAGATACCAGATTGCTCTGTTGGTCCAGTAAAGGAAGACAAGGAGTATAGACAGAGACAGAGGCCATTCTGCCTTCCAATTTTTCCTCATTTCCCTGGATAATCTTTAGAACGAGAGATGGTGTTCTGATTCCGAATTCTGGCTCCCTGCAATCTGCTGCTTCCTTTCACAACGGAAGATGAGTCTAGAGCCCCAAATCCTTTTAAAGATGGTTTAGCCTAACTGCTGCTTTGGAATCCTACAGACCTGGGCTCCCCACTAGGCCCTCACACATGAGCTAAGCGTCCTCGGCCAAGCTGTAAGAACCTTAGGGATCCCTACTCTTTTTTTGTTAAGTAATGTTAATTATTACCTGAGTAAAATGTATATAGAATATCTTATTCTGAGGTACTGGAAAGTGCGCTGTCCCTGAAAATCAACTGGATTTTCTTCCTCTGAAAATATTTTAATTAAATATTTAAATATATTTAAGTTTTTAATTAATTTATTTATTTTTAAAAATTTCTTCTTAGTGTTCCAGAATTCATTGTTTATGTACCACACCCAGTGCTCCATGCAACACGTGCCCTGCCCTCCAAAATGAGCTATGATAAGGTTTAATTAAATATTAAATGAAAATTTCAATCAAGGATAGAGGAAGAAACAGCCTGTTCCTAACAAGGGTCCATCTGGTTAGTTTGCCTGACTCTACCCTCGGCTCTAGGTTTTCTGAGTGTGCGCAGAGACCAAGGTAATGTAGATCACCCCTGGCAGCAGGAAGGAAGCAAGCCAGTTGCTCGGGGCACAGGCTTTGCTCACATCCGAGTTCCAAATTAAGTTTGTCATGTTAGTGCTTAGAGAAGGGACGCTGGCCAAGAAAATGGACAATGTTTTCAATGAGAAGCAAAAATTTCATGCTATCATTTCTTGTAACGACTCTCCAGTGTGTTACCCTGGGCTCTTATCAAGACTGTTCAACACGAAGCATTCTGAAAGTCTGTAATCTCTGAGATATAAGGAAAACAGGGAGCAGTTCCTGATCCCGCAGATTCTCACGATGGAAATAATGGCCCTACCATAGTCCACTTCTAGAATTTCATCTGAATTTGGTCCTGCAGAAGCCCAGGGGACCCAGAAGCAAGGTCACTCTCTGTCACTGTGAAGGAGTCTGGGCAGAAGCCTTAGATGCTCCGTGCTGGGCACAGAACGGAGTGAGGTTGGTACGTACCTCCTTTGCCAACTCCCACCTGCACTTAAAAACCTACACTCTGAGGATCTACAAGCTAAAATTCATGCTAAATATTACTAAGATATGTTTGACAATGTGCAAAAGCACTGTACTGAGTGCCATAAATGCAGGATTTTGTTTCACCCTTACATACAATGGACATCCTTTGACAGATGAGGAAATAGGAACACAGAGAGATCTAGTAGGAGGCCGATGGCCAGAGAGCTAGCGAGCGGGGAAGCAGGGGCTTGAATGCCGTTGGAGGTGTCTCACGTGACTTACTGCCTCCAAGTTCTACTGTGGCCAGAATTCTTAGAAATCCAGATTTGCGAATGTCCACATCAGTCTCACCAAGTAGCAGAGCTGCGCGGGAGGAAGGCAGAAGGATGGGTCGGTATGAACTCGGGTCTTCTAGCCAAATGTGGTGTGGCAAAAGACGCTGTCTGCTCCCCGCTTTCTGGTTCTGGGGCATGGGAATCTCCTTCTGCTCATCCCCTGCACAGCTAATACTTAAATCGGCTCTTCTGTACATGACTCACTGTTGAACAAGTTTAAACGGAGGGTGGCCGCCATTCCTTCCCAGTGTACTTGCTCGCTACCCTGGGAGGGCATGTGGCTGTTCCCTTCTGAGAGCTCCTGTGGAAGTGCACCTCTTTGGAAGGGATTAAAGTGATTTTACGAGGGCATCTGTGCGGCTCAGTCAGTTCAGTGTCTGCCTTCGGCTCAGGTCATGATCTCAGGGTCCTGGGGTGGAACCCTGTGTCGGGCTCCCTGCTCCGCGGGGGAGCCTGCTTCTCCCTCTGCCCTTTCCCCTACTCATGCTCTCCTTCACTCTCTCTCAAATTAATAAATAAAATCTTTTCTAAAAAATGATTTTACATCATGTCCTCATTAATCTGTATAAATCGAAGTGGAATGTTTCGATGGGGTGATAGGAAACCAATTTCATCACCATTGGCTTTGAATCCCTACTTTTATGCACACAGATCTAGTCACCAGATTTTAAATCCACTTGCACAACACCAAAGGCTTTCCTTTCTGCACCCAAAGGATGATTTTGTATTAAACACAGATGGTCAGGCTCCCTAGGGAGCTTAACTAATATATTTATAATCTAGGTGCTAATAGTTTTTTTTCATTAGGTAATTCCTTTTTTAAAAAAATGGGAAAAATTTGCAAATTATGGGCTAATACTTCTTTTTTTTTTTTTTAAAGATTTTATTTATTTATTTGACAGAGAACACAAGTAGGCAGAGAGGCAGGCAGAGAGAGAGGAGGAAGCAGGCTCCCTGCTGAGCAGAGAGCCCGATGCGGGACACGATCCCAGGACCCCGAGATCATGACCTGAGCCGAAGGCAGCGGCTTAACCCACTGAGCCACCCAGGCGCCCTGGGCTAATACTTCTTTAGCCAAAAGACTGTCATTATTATATCTGGAAACAGAATTATTCTAGTAGTATCTTATCCATGTCAGACTAGAAAGGGGAGACTTGTGGTAAAATAGACTGCAATGTTAAGTTGAGTTCTTTGAATTACGTTCTGGAGGATTCCAACTGGACATCAGTGGAGATGTTGGATGGTAGGTATCCATGTGCCATCTCCCCCCTCCTCCTCCCACTTCTATGTCCTTTGCCCAATGCCAAGTAAATGAAATCTTGATAAATCATCTTACAGGAGCAGTATGTCCTGACTATTGATTTTTCCAAAGGCGATGAAGAGATCAAGCATAGAATCGACTATCTGGCTAACTGAGCTAAGAGATCATCTAGCCCAATTCTCTCACTTATTAGATGGGAAATTGTAACCCAGAGAGGTCATGTGTCTGCCTAAAGGCATTCAGTTTGTCACTTAAGAGTTGTGAAGCCTAGAGCCAAGTCCATTCACTCCTAGCTCATTGCTCTTTTCCGACACAATCTCCTAGAAGAGTAGCCACTACACTTTGTTGGGGCTTTCTGAGAGCTACGTTCATCATCAGTTTCCCTCCTTACATTGACTTTAGGTCATAGGTATTGTTATCCCATTTCTGATGGGGAGACTGCCCACAGTCACACAACTGGTCAGGGGGAGAGGCAGGAGTGCACCTATTTCATGTGGCCCCAGGGCTCTTGTCTTTACCACCATGCCATACTATCTTCTGGAAAAGCATTTGCCCTGATCACAATGTCCCATGCAAGGAATGAGGTGAGAAAGGAAGAAACTCCTCCTTCCACTGCTCTCCCAGCACAAGCCTTTCTCAGTCCCAGCTGGAACTCAGCTCTTATTATTATTATTCTGCCCATTGTCCTCTCCCCCGAGGCCCCTTTTGAAGTTCAGTGCCATAGATTGCCATCCTCTGGGAACAACCGACACTTTCATTTCTCAAGGAAGTTCTGCCTTTGGAAGTTCCTTAATATGATTTTTAACCGTAATACTTGAAATCATTTGAATTTACTCAACATTCAGCACAAAGCTATTAAAGTAAATGGCCAGGGGGATGGGCTCGGCATAAATACAAAATTATGTTTGTCATTAGTGGCTGAGCTCTGCGTCTGAGGACAGCGTCCACTGGTTTTCAAAAACATCTGCTGGAGTTTCTCCTGGGCCATATGTTTTTCTTGGTAGACTTGCTACCGCTTACATTTGTTCCTGGTTATCCCTCGATCTCCTCACCTCTCCTCAGACCCTATTTTTCGGTTTTATTTCCTGTTTGTTTATAGGACAGTATGAATCCTGCGACTTCACAATCAGCCTGTCAACAGCAGAAGAAAGCAATCGAAGGACTTTACTTCCCTGACTGAGAAACAGCTGGGAGTGTCTCCTGCCTACTGGAACTAGTCTATCGGCTCCCATTTTGACATGATATTTTGGGACTAAAATTCCCTGAGACAATTCAGAAGTTCTTCTCGCAAGATTATGAAAACCGATTCTATCCCACCTGGGTTCAATGTTATTTATATCTCCAGAAAAAGTAATTTTCACCTAGCAGGGAATCAGTATGGGGATATGAGCACGAGGACCATCCATGCTGGATGTTCCAAGATCAAATCCAACTGTAGAAGTAAGGACTGTAGAAAAAAATTTTAAATAAAGTAAAAATAAAATGAAAGTCAGGGCCATAGAGTTGCCAGAGTATGAATCCTTGCTCTTCCACAACTTACTTGGGCAACTTACTTAACTCCTCAGGGTGTCAGTTTCCTTATCTGTGAAGTGGGTACAATCACAGGGTTACCCAGAGGAGGAAATGCATTAAAATAAGTAAAATGAGAGTCTAGTCCACAGTAGGTTCGTGATACATGTTGGCTGTTATTGAACACCTACCAGCAGATTTGTGGCACTGAATAAATAGCTCAGGTGGCTTTTCAGTTCCATAGGTCTTCTGGTAATTCTTTGATTTTCCCTGGGTATTCATGGGGAGTCAGAACTTACTTATTCCCGTGCTGCAAGGCCTACCCTTAAACCAGCACCCACGGCCTGTGGTTCCCCAGGGAGCACGCCACTGGTTCCCCTAGCCGGGGGAAGAGTGGTCCCAGACACACTACCTTGCCTCCGCCGGCAGTTGAGTTTCCTGAAGCAGGTCCCTTCCACGAGGCGGTTCAGGCGTTGCTGTTTGATCAGCTCCAAGATCTCTGGTTGAATCTTCTCCTTTAGCTCCCTGGGAAGGACAAACACGCATTACACAGCATGCCTTGAGAACAGCACCTGGCTAAAAGAGCCTCGTGGGCAGTTGGGGCAGAGAAGTGCAAGCTGCATCTTTCCCCAACCATCCCAATACTTCCCAAGGTGGTGTTTTAGAGAATTATTTATCCCGCGTTAGTGGATGGGGTTATCTGTTAAAACAACACTATAGATTCTCTGACATTTACAGAACATCCACCAAAGCACCAGCTGCTTCAGTGACGTTTTTCCACACCGAAGTCTCCCGAGAAATTTCTTCCCTTGTTTCACAGAGCTACAGATATGAACTCATGCAGAAATGCACTTGGCTTTGCTAAGACAATAAATCTTTGGTCACACGTCCCCCACTACAGCAGGTAAACTCCCAGACTACATTTGTGATCTGACCAGATAGCACTACTGGACAGCCACGTAATTACTAATTCCACAGCAAACCACAGGACCACATTTTGGTTTCCACTGTATCACTTCCAAATGGGAACAATACACCATCCCCAATTTTAGCCTACAGAGACTGGGATGATGATGGAATAGATTAGGGATTATTTGCATCCTGAGTCAGGCTAATACAATATAATTTTGTGTTAGATGCATTATGCCTTAAAGATATCAGGACAGAGCACAATGTTTTTTAAATCTCTTTTTTTCTAAGAAGATTTTATTTATTTATTTATTTATTTATTTGAGAGACACATACACACACAGAGAGAGAGAGCGAGCGAGCAAGCAGGGAGAGAAGCAGGAAGAGGGACAAACCAGCTCCTGGCTGAGCACAAGCCCAAAGCGGGGCTCCATCCCATGACCCGGAGATCATGACCTGAGGTGCAATCAAGAGTCAGATGCTTAACCCACTGAGACACGCAGGCCAAGAGCACAGCTGTTGTTATCATGTGAAATTTTATGTAGTGCCCTAGCCTTTGGGTCTAGGAAAGCCAGAGTTGTTCTAGGTGATGCTGGACAGGGAGAACCCTCAGTAGTGTTATTGATGAAAGCATAGATCTAGAACTTGGAAGTCTAAGGTTTCAATCTAGACTCTGCCCATGACATGCATTTCATGTAGCTCATCTAAGTCTAAGTTTCCCCACGTGTACATGGGGATAAGGATCTTTTCTGGGAAACTGCTGTGACTCCCAGAGGAGACGGTGTGAGTGCAAGAGCTCTGTAAGCCCTGGGCAGGAATGCAAGGTTATTACTGAATTTGCTTGGATAGTATTCTCTCCTTCCCTCAGGCCATATTTCCATATACCCACACTTCACTGTAGTCAAGTCTTGCATGTCTGACAGCTTCCACGTCAACTCTGGACCTGCTCTGCACTGCAGACAGTCTGTCTTCACAGGGTGGTCGGCTCCTAGGTGGGGAAGGCACTCACGCTGGGGAAGTGGTTGCTTTGTCGGGTAGAGGTACTATTTGATTTGAGCTCAGTTAACATCCTCTTCCTGCTCCCCATCAAAACCCCGAAGTTTGGGGAAGAGATATTTGCGTCACGAATAAATGGGTATTGCTATTTCTATTTTACAGGTGGGGAAGCAGCTCCTAGGGGTTATGCGTAAAACCTGATCTTCTGCATATAAACTGTTCTATTTACATGTGAGATAAAGAGAATTAAAAAGTTGCATCAAAGGACCCGGTTATCTAACGGGGTGTGCTAGTACTCTGCTAAGACATATTTTAAACTTGAACGGTTTCAAACCTCTTGTCATTTGCTACTGTTGCAACTGAACATTTAAAAAGCACAATATGGAGACTGAGCCTTAATAATGCACCTCGGTACATTTGTACAGCTCTCCTGCGCAGACCTCCAGGGTCTCATCTCGGGCTTCCAGATCACTAAAACTATTTATTATCAGTGTTCAGCTTTGGCACAATGGACTTAATATAGTACAGCTTTGATGAACCCTGCTCTGAATACTGAGAAGAAGGTGGGGGAGATGCCAGGGCAGACACACGTGACAATAAATCACTGCTTCTGACTTCCAAGCCGGGGCCATGGGGCAAAGAGAATTAGATGGCACTAAGGAATAGAGAAATCACTGGAGAAAGGGTTTGGGAATTTCACGGAGTCTTAGGTTGTGATGCATCTATAAGTAATCGTTTTAGTAGGCTAGAGGTGAATTATGAAAATGGAGCTAAAGATGCGGGGAAGAGGACCAAAAGGAGGAAATAACTGAAAGTATTTCCAAGTCATTTTAGTCAATGATTTACGACATCTTAGTGTAAGACCCAGATGTGCCCATCCTGACACACTCCATTATGGAAACATCTCCTGGGGACACGCCACCAGAGTGAGTGAATCTGCTGCTGTAGGGGTTCCTTGTTGTGAACCCCGAAGGCCTCCAAAACATGGTCGGACAATGAGAAAGAGAGGACAACCTTTCTTTCTTCTAAGAGATTTCCTCTTCTTTCCATGCAAATGGACCCACTTGCTAGAAAATTCACTCATTGTAGGAAAACATACGTAACACCTACATGGTGTGTCTGTGGTTGAGGTTGGACCTCAGCATCATGCACCATGGGCTGCAGCTGGGAAAAGAGATTCTCAGCTTGGGGTCCATGATATCAAGGTCACAGGTGCACTGCCTTTGTTTTGACAGATACTCTTCTAATTCTGTCTAAAGGCCTTGTAAATATATAAAAGAAGGAAGATTAATGAGGGTAGGGTAATGAGTGTGTGAAGAGCAATTCCAGGTCCAGCATTGTTTCTGGGAGACAGTCCCAGGTCCAAGGCCAGCGAGGCCAGTGCCACACACAGAAGACAGAAGGCACCACTAGAAGACTGGTTAGCTGCCTCCCTGGACCCATGGTCTGCCCCCCTGAGCAGCTATCGGTGTCTGCCAAGAACAGACTCTGGCACACATTTCCTGTAAAGGCCAGACAGTAACTATTTCGGGTTCTGGGGACCATAGTTATCTTTGGCAAGTACTCAGATCTGCCGTAGTAGAGTGAAAGCAGTCGACATACATTAAACACATGAGTGTGACTGTGTTCCAATAAAAGTCCAATTACAGAAACAGGTAGTGAGCTGGATTTGCCCCAAGAGCTACCTATACTTTGCCGCCCCCTGATCTAGAGGTTCTGTGAAGACCAGGGGGTGGGGGCTGAGAGGAAGTGTTGTTTCATGGAAATTGATCTGTCTTGACACCAGAGAGCCTCCAAATTCAGTCCTTGTATTTCTTCTGTTCTGTATATTATAGACTCGTGACACTGAATATCAACTTTATGCTGACAGCTTCTCCAAATTTGTATTTCTAACCTGGACCTTTCAGTTGAACTCCAAATTCATCAAACCATCTGTGAGACGTGCCAGATGTGGGTGTCTCACAGACACCTCAAACTTGACAGGTCCAAAGCTGAACTCCTGACCCCCTGTCCCAACCTGCTCTCCTCCTTCTCACCTTTGGTTGTTCAGCTCCAACAAAATCGTGAACTCCTCCTTGACTTCTCTCTTTCTCTTATCTAATCAATCAGGAAATGCCACTGTTTCTTATTTTCAAAATCCATCTGTAGTAGGGACTTCAATCACTTCAAATCATCTCTGGACTGAGTTATTGAAATAACTTCCTTACTGATCTCCCTGCTCCCAAACTTGCCTCCCTGGAGAATATTCCCAGTACAGTAGCAAGAGGGATCATTTAGAAACCTAAGTCAGAGCATGCCAATCCTCTGCTCAAAACCCTCCATTGGTGCTGCATCAAGGCCCTCCATCATCGACTCCAAGCCACTTTTCTGGACTAACTTCCTATTGCTCTCCTCCTTGCTTAGTCTTCTCTCACCACATTGAGCACCCAGGCCTACTCCTACCTCAGGGCCTTTGCACTGGTGTTTGTCTCAGCTGGAATACTCTTCTCAAATAGCCTGCTCCCTTAGTCCCTTAAACATCTTAACTCAAATGTTACCATCCCAACTAGAGGGATCTACTCTGACCAGCTCTCTGTCTCCCTTATCCTGCTTTATATTTCCATTGTCATTGTCCTCTTTTAACATGCTATAATCTTATTCACTATGTTTATTTGTCTGTGTCTCCTCACTAAAATTCAAACACGGCAGGGTGAGAATTGTGTCTGTCCTCTTCACTGCTGCATCACCAAGACACAAAACAGTACCTGGTATACGTGGAAGGCATTTGATGAGTATTGGTCAAGTGCGCTTAACAATGAAAACTGTAACTGACCAGATCATCCTGCTGGCACTTGCTAAGAGAAAGCCCTATGCAAAGCTTGGGCCAATCTTTAGTGAGGAGGCGGATAAGCAGGGTAGCCATTAGCCTGATTTCTGGCCCCATTTTCACTTTTTCTTTCTCACTATACTTCTACTGTACCTTCTGAGATAAGGCGAGGCATATAAAAATACATTTATAGTATTTTTATAGTAAAACTATTGACACATCAACAGTGTGACAACATGTCCCATTCTGGTTATCAGCTAATGATAAGAGGGACCATTTCTCTGAGTGGATATTATGTGCCAGTATATATGCTAAGTGCTTTTCAGGCACTACATCACTGAATCTTCCTAACTGCACAATGATGTGGACACTTTAATCACCTTCTTTTTTAGACCTCAGAAAAACAGGCTTCGAATGGGTTACGTGACTTGTCTAAAGAGCCGCATTTCCAAGTAGTGGCCTTGGAGTCGGATCCCAGATGGGTTAGTAGCTCCCTGGGTGCGGATTTTCTACCATTTGCTATTATGCTTCCTTGGCGTTTACCCTTGCATCTCTCCTTTCCCTCCACAGTGTAGTGTTAAATGACCTGTTTTGGGACTATTCAAGCTTCTTAGATCCATTAACTCGGATTAATTGTGTGGCGGGACTTATCTCCCCTGCAAAGTCATGCTAAGTGGCAAGTAACAGATATCTCCTCTCGGAAATACTCCATCAAGAGCTAAGAAATACAACACAGCTTCTTCAACCCACTGAGTGGTCTCCCCAAATATTTGCTCACACAGAGTGTGCATTTTTCTCCTCAGGAAACATAAATGGTTTATAACAACGAGCCATGCGTCTCAAAGGATCTCTGGGAAACTTAAGTTGGCCACTGAGCTGTGTGTGGCAGACAGAGAGGGAGCCAGGCCATGGAGAGAGCGCTACAGGGGTCAAGAGGCAGGTGAGGGTATGGCCAGCAGGGCTCCGCACTAGCAGGCAAGCCCCAGCCAAGTCATTGTCCCAGTCTGCTAACTTGAACTAGATATTTGAACTGGATGACCTTAATTTCGAATATACTCACTCCCGAGCCTGGGAAAGAAGTGTGTCCCCAGTGCTCTCATGACAACCCCCACCTGTGTCTCCTCCACCCTAGCACAGTCTGGGCTAACCCTCCTCCCCCAATTTTACAACCTGGAACAGTTGCGGGGTGGGGCAGTCAAGTGGCCCTGACTGTCTGTCCATCCGCAGCACAGGGCCTGGGAGGCAGGAGTCACTCAAGACGTGTTTGTTAAATAATGAGTGAACGAATGCAAACCGTCATACGTGGGCTGTCCTTTTCTCTCTGCTGATGTGGGTTTGTCCTGGGAGCTGTGTCGGCAGCCTTTAGGCTTCATCCAATCCCACCAAGAGTTCCTCTCTAGCAGGTCACTCTAACAGACAAAACATCACTGGACAAGCAGCTGGAGGCTGGCTCCCACCTGCCCATTTTGGAGGCTGGGATAATGATCAGGTTGGCTCATGGCCTCCCCTTTAAATGCTATAGTTTCCGACAAGCTTTTATTGCAACTACGGCAAGGCCTCCAGTGAGCCGTGCTGTTTTTTGGGCCCGGGGCCGAGTGACAATGCAGGGACCTACAGAAGATCTCCTTTATATTTGCACTGCTTCTCTTCCCATCCTAAGTGCAAACGTAAGAGCTTCTTATAATCAAGGGAGAACGTCGGAACGTCATGGGAAGAGCCTTAGGAAATAAAGATACGAAGCCAAAACAGAAGCAGAGTGTTCACACTCCACGTGCAGTTAACATTCTTACTTAGAATAAAGTCATGGTCAAACATTAATTTGGGATCCGTCGGCCTTGACTGAAGTGGTTCCTCAAGTCTCCCTTTAGGTTTTAAGAACTGCTGTCAAAAGCATAATGAAGTCTCCGTGTGTTTGCCCATCTGCTGAAACAAGCCTCTGGAAAGCCAGCATCTCGGGGCTATACGCCCCGTGATGGGACGAGGCACCGCTGTTCCTCTCTGCAGGAAAGAAACTGTGTCTCTGAGGAGTCAAGCATCTATCAGAAGGGCTTTCTGTTAGGTATTCTTAGCTGTACCTCCCGGCTGAGGACCAAGGCCTGGCAGTGCCTGCAGTAGAGCTGGCTGGCCATCAGTGCAAGTCCGATTCAGGTCTCACCATGGTGGGAGCCAAGGACGCCCAGGGAGCCTGTCTGCCCCCGGCTGCCCAGCTTCACCCCACTCAAGTTCGCCTTGCATTCCGCTGCCACTGACGGCGCTTGCCAGGGCCCACGAGCAGGCACGCAGCAGGGAGCTGCAGACCTGTGAACTTCTTTAAACTTCAGCTTACGCTTGCACTTCACAGAGGAGCTCTGCTGGGCTGGACAAAGCGCGAGCCGAGGGATCCGTGGGCTGGAGTTCACGTCCCGGAGCCTCCCCTCTCTGGACTTTTCCTGCTCCTTGAATGGGAATAAGACCTACCTCCTTCGCACGCACGGGAGGCATGAAACAGCAGGAGGGGCTACTTTGCAAATTGCCAACCATTCGAAATGTCAGATATATAAGAGTAAAGGACAGAAGGAGGGGCAGAAAGAAAAAGGACCTGAAACAGAGAGAGAGGGAGTTCCTGTCGTGAGGACGCCTGTGTTGTACGCCGGCTTTGTACGGAAGTCCACAGCCATGTGCGGTCTTCTGTCCGCAGCCATGTGCCGTCTTCGCAGCAGGAAGGAGAATGCCTGTCACACACTCTCCTTACCTCCACCTCTGCGCCTGTTTCCTTCCCTATCAATGATAAGGTACCAGAACTGACCTAGCCCTTAGAAAAGGACAAGGGAAGATAAATAGGACAGTTCTAAGAGAAGATGGAGCAAACCATACAGTCTTGGTGTTGGAGGTTCAGAACATCCTGAAGATGGAGACATGCGAAATGATGACTGTCGCAAGTGACACCTCCTGCAAAGTCCTACAAGGGGACCTGGTGCTCTCAACCTTGGGCCTGCAGGCTGATAGTGACGGGGGTGATGCAAGGTGCTCTGGGGTGAGGCAAAGCCGATAGATGGGGCAGGGACAAGTGAATCTCTCTCCTGCTCCATCTCTCTTCCTTCCACTCACTACTTGAATGTGTCTGAATGACCAGTGGGCCTTGCTCTGGCTGGGCAGAACATCTTGCCACTCAAAGGCAGGCACCAAGAAATACCTATCTGGGCAAAAATTGATCCCAAGTGTTAGGAAAGGTCTTCCTACTTTTCAGCTACAAGTTCTCAGAGGACTCCTCCAAATCCAAGCCACTCCCTGGTTTACGTCCTGCTGCTGGGACCTGCCCTGCCGTCCCCTCAGCTGCCTCTATGCCGACTTCCTCAGGGAGCTGCTGAGACTTCATGAACTGAGCTGAGGTCTTCCGGAGTGTCTTTTGTTGGCCTTCTATAAATGAGCTCACAACACAGCCCACTGCACTGTGTGTGATCGGCCTTCAGACCAGAGATGGTGGGTCAGAGCCTCTGAGGAGAGAGAGCTCAGGGGTTACTTACAAAATCGGGCGAGACTGGAAATCTTCCTGGTTCATCCTCTCAGACTGGCGGATTTTCAGGATCTCAGTGTAGCTCAGGTTCTGCAGTTTGCACTTGAACTGGTCCAGGGAGCTAGGCTTGGTTGTAAGAGCTCTCATAACCTGCTCCTTCACCACCTGCATTACCTGTAGATGAAAGGAAGACCATAACTTTCCTGGGGGGTTGCCCTTGCCCATTTGGAAAGGTCTAGAGAGAACGGCTCCCTGCCTCTCTGTTCCTTACCCCCGATTCCCTTTCCCTATGCTCTATGCCCAAGCCTTGAGAGTGCTTTTCCAAAGAGTAAACAACCACAATGTACACCTTCACTCTCTCCTGTGCTCCTGGAACCACAAGGAAGGAGATGGATTGATGAACTTGGAACTGGGGTGGGTGGCCAGGCCTGGCTGGGGAAGTGCTCCATTGGCTCAACATATTATGAGACTACTGCCAAAACTGACGTTACGAATAATGCAAATTTCAAAAGTGAAAGAAGTCCAAGCAATAGCTAGGAGTCTGTGTCACCGCCATTTTTTCCCGAAGATCACTGAGACACAATTAACTGTGGAAGTCTAGTTGGTACTGGCTCAAACAAATGTGAAATGATACCCACACTCACACCTCCGAGAACGCTCTCCCTGTGTAGTGAAGGCCTGAGTGTTCACATACATGAGGGATCAGAAACTGTGCACGTGCTGTTGCCTTCTTGGGCCAGGCACTAAAAAGGAGGCCTTTTAAATAGAACAGACATATCCCATTGGAAGCTTCAAGAAAAAAAGAATATGGTAATGTGCTGCCTAAGGACAGGTCCAGCCCACAAGGAGGCAATTAACATTGCCTCTATTAATGTGGATTCGTCTTAAAAAAAAAAATGTGGATTCGTCTTCATCAGAATTTATAAAGCAGGAAAAGACCAGAAAACACACAGAGGCATCCAAGGGACGTGTAGTAATCTTCCTGCTTCTTTTTTTAATCTTCCACTGCAGAGGAGAATAATAATTGTTACCACTAAGAGAGGTATGTACTACTGTGGGCCTGATACTATGGTGGAAGCTTTATGTCTGTTCCCTCTCTTATTCCACTCAAATCTAGGAGTTAGATGTGGTCATCATTCTTTTTACATATGAAAAAACAGAGGCCTTGAAATGTCAAGTAACTAGTTCAGGATGTTATGGCTGGTTGGTAGGTGAATGCGTTGGGATTCGAGCATGGCTCCATGGTCAATCATGCCACTGTGATGCCATGGTCAATCATGACCCCATGCCACTTGGAGTCACTTTTAGAGATAAAGAGGTTGAGATTTAAGATTGAGGTCTGAACCAAGGTCACATATCTCTAGCTGAGTTCTAGGACACTGAGTATCCCCCATGATAGATCTACTTTAACCAAGGATGTGTGTGCCCTGCTTGCTCTGTGCAGGGGTAGTTACTGTGTGAAGACAGAAAGGCAACTGTCCTCTTGTCCTCTGATTCATGGAAGTTTTGAAGACCTGGGTCCTTCAGTCTAACTCCGTTGGCTACCAGCTTACCATAAACCAGATAGTACTAATAGAAGCAATTAATAAAAAGTTGCTTGAGGAGCATTAGCTGTGAAGTCAATATAACAAACATCACTGAGTACTTACAATGTGTCTATACTGGGTGAAGCACTGGGAATTCAAGGGTGAATAAGGTATGGCCCTTGCCTTCTGTAAACTGGTGGTCTAATAAGAGAGCCAGACCTGGGACATAAGCTATGATCATGACAACAGAAGAGTGGACGTGATAGAGAAGACGGACTGGTGGCCTTTCGTGGCAGGTGGGGAGGCATTTCAGAGAAGACATCGTAAGGGTTTTGCAAGGAGAATGAGTATTCAGTGCTGTGGGAAGAGATGAATAACCTGAACACGGGCCCTCATTAACCCTGTTGAGCCTGGGCTGCCTCTGAATTGGGACCAGTTACATAAGCATCGTTTCCTGCCCCCAGCATAATGGCATCAGGGAAAATTTCCAGTTGACCTTCCACATGATCTGCTTCCTTTTTTCACACAAGTAAAATGCTAAATTTGGGATGCTTGACAAATTTTGAAATTGTGACCATCTTATATCATGTGGTATAAATGGTGGTTAAATTTGGTCAAGGCTGAACTATATAACACTTGGCTGTTTCATGAGGAGGCAGCACAGGAGCTACCTCCTCCCCATTTAGAGAAACTCAGAGTTGGGTCAAGGTGATAATTATCATCTCCCAGTGCTACTTGACCTTCGTGTGGGAGGTAGGACATGTAAGAAAGACCAAGAGAGTGATTATAATACCAAAAATGAAGAAGCAATTTCAAAATAGAATCAGGTTACAGCTGGGAAAGTTTCAGAGACATCTCCAATTTCCTCATTTCATAGATAAGGAAAGAGGGCCAGGGGATGCTCCCACTTTAAGGGGAGAAACACTTAAGTGTTTTTTAAGTGGCTGTCACAAAGATGACAGTTACCAGAACAGAGAGGATTGGACACAATGATTACACTAGTAAGTGGGCATATGACCTGAGCTGACCAATCAGCATCCTTCTCCAGACTTCTGACTTGACTTGAAGCAGAGCTGAAGCATGATCTTTCCCCTAAAACTGATAGCCATAATACTGTCTCGTAACATGTAGAAGAGTGGAAGATGATGAGACTGGTTCCATTCAAATTAGATAGAAGAAAGGTGTGTGTGTGTGTGTGTGTGTGTGTGTGTGTGTGAGAGAGAGAGAGAGAGAGAGAGAGTTAATAATAGTTAAATTATACTCAACCATAATGTCAATTCAATCTTGATGTTTGGTGGTTTGTTACATGAACCTTTATTTCCCCAATTAAATGGAATTCCTGTCACTTGCAACTTATGATCTCAACGAATACATACAATGAAGTCAAAGAAGAGTATCTGCTTATGGGGTGGAGGCTGCCCAGATTGGGGAAAAGTAAGAAAAGAAAGCTGGATAGAAACAATGAAGTGACTTCAATAAGAAAAAAACTTTTTAAAACAGCATCTTCACTTAATGCTCATGGTTGTACCTTTGCATGGAAATGATGATAATCCCTGACGGTGATATGGGAGATTCTTTAGTTCCTACTTACATTTTATGCTTAAAATCCACTGTTAAAGGTTTCAATTCTTCTAGCTTAAGACTTTCATCTTTTGCTAGATGTAAGAATCCCGACTTCTTTGGAAAATATCAGACCTTTTCCAATGGTTTGGAAAGCCCATAGATGGTGTTGCAGAGGCATCAGCAGATCAATGGACTTAAAACTTATTTACAGAATATGAATATGTTCTGTCAATTCCATGTTTCTGGAATTTTTCCAGCACATGCTCTCTGTAACAATGTCACATGTTACAAAAGAAGTGGGAGTCCCAAAATACACATGTACCTCAAATGGAGAAAACCTTTCAGATCCTTGAAAGACTGGGTTAAAGGTGTAAGTTCTGGGGACCCCCCCGACAAGAATCAAGCGGGCTGGTAGTCTAAATGTGCTCCTGGTTTCCCTGTTGCTTACTGAGATGGGCTCCTGTGTTTTATTCCAAGATCTCCTGAGCCTCCAGGTGCTTCTAGTCTAATCACTAATCTGACCTCGCCTTCACAGCCACGGTCTTCACACAGCATTATTCATCTGTTCTCATCAACTGGTTTTCAAGCATCTACAATGTGCAAGGCACTGTAAGTGAGATATTTGAAGCCTTGAATCCTAGTCTGGGAAAGTGGATAAGACATTACATACTTGCCTCCTCCAAGGGGGTGGGGGGAGTGATGTCACAGAAGAGCGAGGTCAAGACATTTATTCCCTAAATACTTAGCTTTGCTCAAGTGCTGACAGGCTCATGGCACAGCCCCCGACTCTGGCTGGGCCTTAAGGAGAGGCCAGATGTGGACACAATGAGAGGTAGAGAAGGAGCCATTCCTGGAAGAAACAGCATGAGCCAAGGCCGGAGAGAGGAGGGCCCAGCCCTAGTGGGGAGGAGTGTATGGTAGTTACATTTAGTTGGAAAACCCAGGTGGTGCTTCGAGGTAAGGCTGAAAGTCAGGCTGGGCCAGAGAGTGGGTGGTTTCAGCTGGTTAAGATGAAAAACATTGGATATATATATTTTTTCAATTAGTGGTAAGTCACCAGGGGATTTTGGGGTGTGTGATGGAATCCGGTACAGTACACTATGTTGGGACACACACAAAGACTGGAGAGGTCGTGCTCACAGAGGGGTCTGGGGAAAGGAAGACATGACAAAGGAGTCATTACCCTGGCTCAGCTGGGGTAAGGAGGGATGTCAGAGAACTCTGCAAGGCTGAGACCAAAGTGCTGGGACCTGGGGCACGGCTAGGAGTTACTGAGGTGAGGAAGTGAAGGGAGTCCAGGCGGAGGAACCAGAAACAGCAAGAACAAAGGCTGGATGGAGGGAGTGCTTGACTAAGGCATTTGACCAAATAAGCTTTTAGAGCCCATGTTAGCAGCTTTCGGCCAGTGGATGCTATTGGTTGGAGGATGGCGGCTCAGCCTTTGGGGCCCAACACAAGTGTAGAGCCAGGCTGTGACCTTCTTCAAGATATTCAGTCCCCCCAAGACTCAGTTTTAGCATCTGTAAAGCAGAAGGACTAATCATTTAGAATTCATCAAGGTCTTGCTCACTAGATAAATCCTTACACCCTTTATGGTATCCTGTGTATAGGTAGCAAACATGAGTCTCTGTTCCCAAGCCTTAGTTTGGTCCCTATAAAGTAGAAGTAATAGTTCAGAGTTCATAGAATTGTTGTGAAATCCAAACAAGATTATTACTTGTAAAGTACTGATACACTGAATGGAACATACTAGAAACACAACAACTGTGATGTCATGTTCCCTTGCCGTCTGAGGATGAAATGACTTATGTCTGAGGTTAACCCAATAAAAAAAAATATCCTCGACAGTGTTCCCAGACCGCATTTGTATCACCGAAGAACTTGCTAGAAATGCAACTTTCAGATTCATCTGAGACCTACTGAATCAGAAACCTATGGCCAGTGTTTCAACAGCCCCTCCGGGTGATTCCAGCACTCACGCAAATGTGAGAAGCACTGGTCTCGGCAAACGTCCAGCACAACTTCTCAGCCTTCAGTACGGTATCTGTAGTGATTCTTGTCATAGCACAGTAAAGCAGTTAAGCCAATTACTGGTGTACCTTTCCCCATCCAGACTGTAAATGCTTTGAGTGCTGGTACTATTTCTTATTTGTATTGTGGTCCCTACTACTATTGTGAGCTCGGGATGTGGGGAGAAGTGGCCTTGCTCCGAAAGAGTACTAGAAGTTACAGTACCCTCCAGACTGTAATAATGATAGATATGCTCAACGCCAAAGATTCTTAGGCTCCCACCTCTTATCTGTAGAATTAAAAGAATACATCCTTAACAGAATTAGAAGACTGTTAACATGGTTTTCAAAGTACACTTTTACAAAGCCTAAAAATTAAAGTCTGTGGCTTTGAAATGCTGTCTGAGGGTTTGAGAGGTCATTTTGGGCTTCCTTTCCCAGGCTGAAATGGAAAAGGCTGGTCTGCAGCTGAGCAAAAGTTTTCTGGAGAAATGGCTACTGGGCATTGACACTAAGCGGGGGTGGCGGCGGTCAGCACTTACAAAAATGTACAATATACCCTATCAGTAGCAATCCATTAAATGGATTTATCTCCATAATGAAGAGAAAAGGTTGTCACGGAGAAGACAGATGTCAACACGGTCTAGCTTAAAAATGAGTCGTGTGGAAGAATTTTCATTGCTGGGCTTTAGCACTGGACCATTTTTCTTCCTAAGAATGTTCCTTACACAAGACAAAATGACTGAAGACTCATAAGGGCCAAAAAATAGGAAGGATTCTGCCTGGAGAGGGGTCTAGGTGCTCATCTACAGACAGGATAACTTCCTGGAGGCCAGGGGTGACTCTGAAGGGCTACTCTCTGAGCTCGGGATGTGGGGAGAAGTGGCCTTGCTCCGAAAGAGTACTAGAAGTTCACAGCGACACGTACTGACCTAGATGCAGACTATTGATTGCCCCAGCCCCCTGGAGGTCTTCAAAATTAGGACACCTTCTGGAAACTAAAACTGTTTTTCCTTTGTACTTCTGCCACGGCTGGGGAGAGGGCTGCCTAGGTTAGTCCATGAGAATGAGAGTTTTTGCTGAACAGTGTCAAGTGTATTAAATGAAGGGAAGAGGAAGAAATAAAAATGTTTATGGCCCCAAAGCGTAGCATTTAATTTTCTTGTATTTATTCTGGGGCGGTGTGGGCATAGAGCAGAGGTTGGTAAGTTTCTGTTAAGGGCTGGATCATGTCTGTGGCAACTACTTAGCTCTGCCCGGGCGTTGTGAGCGTGACTGCAGACCAGAAGCAAATGAACAAGTGTGGCTCTGTTCCAATAAGACCTGATTACAAAAAACAGGTGGGACGCCTGGGTGGCTCAGTGGGTTAAAGCCTCTGACTTCAGCTCAGGTCAAGCTCCCGGGGTCTTGGGATCAAGCCCCACATCGGGCACTGCTCAGTGGGGAGCCTGCTTCCTCCTCCTCCTCCTCTCTCTCTCTTTCTGCTGCTTTGCCTACTTGTGATCTGTCTGTCAAATTAATAATAATAATAATAATAATAATAATAAAACAAGTGATGAGCTAGATTTGGCTGGTGGGCAGGAATTTGGCAAACCCTGGTATAAAGAGAAACCACTGGGTTTTAGAGTTAGGCAGTGCTCATTTCAAAGTCTGGCTCCCTGACCCGCTGAGCCAGGTGAATCACTCAGTTTCTCTGAACCTGTTTCCATATCTATGAAGTGGAGGTGATCATCTTCAGTCAGGAATAGGACAAGTCCAAACATGACACCCATCAGTATAAGGTTTCCTGTGAATTCCAGTCCTAAAGACAGCTTATCCAAAAAAAAAAAAAAAAATTCCTCCTTGCCGCACACAAACTGCCTCATGATGTCACAGAGGGCTTCTAACATGGGTAGAGCGGTTCAAGATTATACTGAAGTTGCACTGAACAGAATGGATTCTGATATTGTAAAGTTTTTGTTCTTTTAAAAACAGGGTTCTCGACTGTTCCTCCCTCCCCCGAATGGTTTCAGGGCCTTGAAGATATTTTGGCCTGTCCTTGCTTTTCCTTCTGCCACATCTCCTGCCGGGGTTTGGCCAGTGCAGTCCCCTGGTGAGGGGCGCTGTGTGGTCAGGCTTACTGGAAGTGGACAGAAATTGTTCTAAATCACAGAGCATCAGCCCAGCTGGTGGGCAACCCCCAGCCCCTTGAGATTTCATCATGGGTCCTCCATTATACCAGAAGAATTTGAAACATTTTGTTCATTAATAAATGCAGAAAAGCTCCTTTGCATTTCACAATAGACACAACCTGATCTTGGCAGGCGATCATAATAAGAATCAGCAAATCATTTAACTTCTCCCTCCTTGCCTCTGTTTCCTCAGGGGTCCCTAACAGCTCTCTGAGCTCTGAACTCCTATGGTATCTGTCTGAGGGGGTGATGATGACCAAATTCAGAGCCGAAGGCCAGTGCTGTGTGTGATGTGGGCAGCGAGGTCACTGTAATTTTTCTTCTCTGAGGTGGTATTTCTGAACCCAGCACAAGCAAGTCTTGCTGTGTATCCCATCAAAGGCCAGAATATGTCCCCGAGCACTGAGAAAAAGAATAGCTCACTGCAGACCCAAACTTCCTGCTGGTTTGACTCCTCTTCAGATAGGGCCTGGAATGTAGACTGCTGACGGTCGAGGCCTGTTCTTTGAGGGACCATATATCTGTACTTGTAAGCGAAATGTAACTCTGAGTTGTGTTATGTCTTTGGTGAGTATGGAAAACTATGTAGCAATGATCAAAATAATGGAACCACTTGGGCTTGGAAGTTGGGAATTTTGCTCTGAGGATTATACCGTTAAGGAACACTGTGATATTGACTCCCTTCTTGAATAGCTGTTCCTTTTGTCTACTTTGCCTCATTCTCACTGGCCCCTCCCTGGGCCTCTGGCCCATCCTTACCTGTCCTGCTTTACCTACAAGCCTCTGACTTCAACTCTAGCACCTGCTCACAGAAGCTGGATTGTTTCCAAAATGCAAGTCTGATCACATCATTTACCTGCTTGAAACTTCTGATGGTTCAGCACTGCATGTGGATGAAGACCAGTGCCCCACATGGGCACCTGTGGTTGCCTTCCAACTTCTGCTCTAGGAGACGCCTCCCCCTTGGCTTCACTTCACACACCCCATGATCTAGCCACACTGAGAGCCTTTAGCTGCCTTGAACTTCACCCCTGTGCCTTCATTTGTGCTCTTCCTTCCACCTGTGATTTAAAGCCTCCTAATACCTGCTCATTCCTCAAGTCAACATAATCCTTCCCTGACCTGCTGCCTTCCCCCCAAAGTCAGTGTTGGTCCCCCAGTCTCCCATGATGGGATTGTACCATAACATCACAAACTGTGTGTCCTTTGTTGACTATCACACATCCACAGTCTGTATAATCCAGTCACATAGTAGTTACTAAGAAAATACCTATTTAGGGACGCCTGAGTGGCTCAGTCAGTTAAGCCTCTGTCTTCAGCTCAGGTCAGGATCCTGGGGTCCTGGGATCAAGCCCCACCTTGAGCTCCCTGTTCAGCGGAAATATGCTTCTTCCGCTCCCTCTGCCTGCTACTCTCCCTGCTTGTCCTCTCTCCATGTCTGTATGTGTGTGTCAATTAAATAAATAAAATCTTAAAAAAAAAAGAAAATATCTATGTAACTTATGACCGATGGACTCATCAAGTGATTAAAAGAAACAAATAGCTTAAAAAAATCAATATTTCTCAACCCTCAGTCTACAGTAAAATGGAAAGCATCCCTTGGCCTGGCCTCACCCCTCCTCAGAGATTCTGATTCATTCGATCTGGAATGAGCCCCAGACACTGGGCAAGTTTCACAATGCCCCACTGGGACGCTAATGTGCAGGAGGGCTTGAGGTCTACTCGTCTAAACAAGAAGGCATAAGATAGAAAGAATCAATGACCGCTGGCCTTCCAGGGAAAAGAGAGAAGGGATAGCCTCCCTTCCTTCATTAAACTGCCCAGTGCAACTTACAGAGGAAGAACCAAGAGCTCAGCTTGTTGTTGCCAGTGGTTCCTCCAAGGCTTGGTCTTCAGATATTAGCTATGGTGTGGGCAGGATGAATGTTTTCACCTGGGACAGTCAGAGAGAGGGTCAGGGGACCATGATGGTTCTGGGCATGTTCTGAGAAGCCACCTTTACTCGGGAAGACAGACCACTCTGCTTATCACAGAGGCAGCCAAAGCCACTGTAGTGTGGGCATCTGCCTGCCAGGCTCGGGCCCTGTTTAGGGCCCCCCTTTAGCAAGGGCAGCCACCATCTTCCCAATGTGCCCACAGTTCCCTGGGCAGCAATTAGCAGCTGTGTTCCCCAACACAGGGCAGCAGCCTGTGTGCCAACCGAAGTAGGCAACCTACGGCCGGCAGTGTCTCTATGGGCCTGGAGAACCTGAGGGAGCACTAGTATTAGCCAGTATAAGAGGTGGTTTTTCAAACATACCCTTAGAGCACAGAGGATGGCCCTGGAGCCGTTAGAAAGGGAGCTACCCGTTCAGCACTTCTCCCTTGCCTGAGAACTTCCTCCAGTTTTAGCTGCTAATGAAACAGAAATTGGGCAGCAGGAGACAGAGAGATGCTCAGGCAGCTCCGAGCTTCCTGAGAATCTGCACATCACCCAGACTGACAGCTTTGAGGGTCTTGGTGTTCATCCCCCAAATAGCTCATTAGATAATGCCTGACCCCACCGTCCTGGGCAGGTGTTAACCGGGTGAGTTCACATTCCAAAGACTGAGACGCAAGGCACTAACAGCTGTCCTATTCCTCACAGAAGGCATCTAACTGAAGACAGAAGGCATCTCTGTGGCCAGGAAAAAAATTAACCTTTCACCCAGCAATTCGTCTTAAAATCAATTAGCGCAGGGTCTCTTGAAGAGCAACGGACATGGAAGCAACACACTTCTCACTCTCTTCAGCGGCCGCAGGAAGTCAGCTCAAAAGAGAGAAACCAAGGTAAAGTTTGGGATCATGACCTTCTCTTTGCAGCCTGCCCTTGAAGGGACCGCAGTGAAGAGGCAAACAGCAGTGTGACCAAACTTCCTTTCTCCACTGCAAAAAGGGAGCGAAATTAATACAGTCATCAGGGCAGATTGGCTGGTCAGCTAATTGAGGACCCTGGCTGACAACAGGAAGCTATTTTCACCAGTGTCTGATGGAGTCGGCCTCAGGCAAGCAAAGTCTGAGCAAATCACATTAGTGAGTGACATTTAATCCAGAGCTTTGAATAAACAACATGTCAAGTCAGTCAGTCAAAACATGTGACTACGTGTGAAGAAAGAGGCAGAAACCAATGGGGCTGGTTTGCTCACAAAAGTTGAGAAACTCTTTTCCCATAGGGTTGGGAGAAATGGCCAAGATTTTTTTTTTTTTTAAATGAGATTTTATTTATTTATTTATTTATTTATTTATTTGCTTATATTATAGCTAAGATTTTTTTTAAATAACTATGCTACTGTTGTTTTTTTGATGCTCGTTCACCAAAGTCAGCCATGCTTTCTCAAGCATGGATGCTGAAAGCAAAGTCTTTTGGAAGTCTTCTGAAAGTTACAAAGAATGACCTTCCCAATGGGAAAGTCTCCCAAACCATGGTCACTCCTGAGGCTTGGTTTTCTTGCAGCTGTGGCTGCCGTGAGTAAGAGTAGTGGTGGAATGACTTTCCTGGGAGGTCCCCAAAAGCAGAGGAGGAATTTCTCTAGAGAACTGAGCCTCAGAGGACTTTTGTTTTTTAAGTTACATAATCATAAGACCAAAATACACACTGCTAAATGATGAGCGATTCCAGATCGTCCTTGTTCCTGGACACATGGTGACCACAGATATCCCTTCAAACATTATGGGTTGTTTACCAACAAATCTGGGATGATTCACTGCCTCTTCTTTGCTTATTCCTGGTAGGGTGTGATGGAAAGGAGTGAATGGTAATTATGTCTGCTCTTGTGTTCATCGACCCTGGTATGTCTCAACTTCCACGGATGGTGGGATTACCTAATTACACATCTCTGTGCCCAGGATCAGTTTCATAAATATTTGTGGAGCGACTGAAGAGGCTAAAGGAAGATAGAGATTAGGAGTAACAGTGGGCCCTGATAAATTAGCTTCAAACTACTCTGAAATTAGTTGCTATTAAGAAATAAATGAAATGTCTACTGTCTCACGTGGAGGTGAAACCAGGCGCTCTGTGCACTGAGATCTCCCGGCATGTTTTGCATAACCTGTTAAATAGTGACAAATGAAATGGGACAATCTGCCCCGCTGGAAGGGAGATTTAATAAACTTTTCATAAGCAGACTGCTCAGGTAAGACCACAGGGGATCCAGGGTGGGAAAAACAAGGTCTGGCTCCCACAAACTAGCTCAGCCATCAGGCAAGGCCGCTGAACCCCAGAGAGATCAGAATCATCACTTCAGTGAGTCGCACTGGAAGGACAGTGCCACCAAAATGGAAGGGCTGGCGGAGTCTCCTCGGCAGACAGATGGGGCAGGGGAGGGAGCCACACAGTGGCTCTCAAAGTCAGCAGTGCCCATGGGTCTCTACTCTGTTAGATATATGGGGAAGGATTGGTCTTTTTACCCTTCTGCAAATATTTTCCTCTTTTCTACTTATCCAACTAACAGTGTGACATTATGAGTGGACCATTCTCTGCTGAGAAATTTAAAACACTGTAGTATGTGTTTTAGTTTCCAAATAAATTCATTGGAATCATCAACGCAATACCTTAAGAGTAAATATATTTTGATTTTCTAGGTTTGGCCTAATAAATCACCATTTCTGGGTATTACAAGCTTTAGAAGTACACATTCAGTCCTGTACTTGCTCAGTTTGAATATGGATTGAACGCTGGGTGAGGTGCTGAGAACACAAAGAGCCAGACCCAGTGCCCACCTTGCAAAACCCGCCGTTAGGGGGAGGCAGGTGTGTAAACAAATAATAATGTTGGACTTTAGTAAGTCCTATTATAGGTATGGGCTAACAATATAATTTGGGGGCAGGGAAAACAAAGTGATTATTAAGCACACGACAGTTTTTTTGCACATCCAAATAATTTCTATTGTATTTCTACCCTATTGTTTCAACAATGGCACTTCTCAGAGTGCACTGAAATTATGTATTCACTACTGGTCGTCCAGTAGGACCTTGAGCCTGCAGAAAGAAGACACTATACCTCATTTATCTTTTTATCACTAGTGGGTTTTTAAATCCCTCATACCTGGAAAATTTCCCACTCAGTCCAGTAAAGCGAAGGTCAACCAGACTATATTTCTGAGTTACATGTTTAAAAAAAATGATTTCTGGTGCATCTTTGTGAAGGCCATGGCTGAATCCCTGTGATAGTTTCAAGCAGGGGAAAGAGAGGGTTTCTAACAGTAGCAATGATAGAATGATAGATTAACTCTGGTTAACACACCTGCTATACCAACGTCCTGCTGTATTTTTCCCAGATGGTTATAAATTGGGACACCTCATAAATCCCCAGGCCTTTTCTTTTCCGTGGCTGGTTATTACAGTGTCCCAAGGCAGAAGAGCACTTTCTAAACTTAAGTAATTGTGAGCCATTTATTATCTTTAAAGGAGAACCTGTCA
Organism: Mustela erminea; assembly: GCF_009829155.1. NCBI lineage: Eukaryota > Metazoa > Chordata > Mammalia > Carnivora > Mustelidae > Mustela > Mustela erminea. The sequence continues at coordinate 40,639,940 of NC_045624.1, read as the reverse complement.
ACCACCACAGCACAAATTTTAGACAATTAAAACAGCTCAGACTGCTCTGATTCTGCAAAATCCCAACAGTCACTTGGCAATTTGGAGCCAATGAATCCAAAGAAGGTTTGAAATGGCTCCTGTGTTTCTCTACACAATACCTCTTCCTTTTTTGTTTTTTTTTTTTTCTCATTTGCTATACCTCTCACAGCTGGAGCAACACAGCTGTTCCCTCAGTTTCCAAAAATCCACTGCATCTGCCACAGTTCACCTGATTGTGGTCCCTTGCCTACCGATGTGTCCTTTGGAGGAAACCCCACAGAAGGTAATTGCGTGGTATATGTCAATGTCTCCTATGTCAACGGTGGGCATCACTAATCTATCAGGGCACCTTTTTAAAATTTTTTTCCCTGCTGAACAAGGACTCTGCCCATAGGCAACCACCTCCAATCAGTTGAATTTGGCATTCAAGATGGCATCCATCCTCCATCTCTGAAGAAATCAATGTAGATGACCAATAGTTAATCTTACCTAATACATCCAACTGTTCAATAACTTCAGACTAGAGTTTCTTAAAAGTCCCAAGGTCCAATTTCTTTGAGGATTAGCTCAAGTCCTTTAAGGGTCTAGACCTGTGTTCAATTTTATGTACTTGTGTAAGTTGTTCAATAACTACACAGTCTTTCTATCTAACTCACTATCTTGGTGATCAAAACCAATACTAACGCCTCTGGAAATTGAGTACTCTCTACCGCAAGGACATGACCACTGGTCCTAGAACAGAGCCAGATACTCAGGGCTGACCCATGCCTGCTGACATGATGAAATAGTGGGCAGACATGGGTCTCCTCGGTCAAATTATAAACTGTCAGATGTTGAACACAATCACCTTTTCCCTTTCTTTCAAATTTCCATGATTTTTATAACTCTGGAAAAAATTTCTGACTATACCCAATATATGAGGAACTTTCCTAGAATTATAACTTAGGTGAAATTAACTGAGGATTTTTGGGAAGTAATATCTGTTTATTTAACAAAAATCCTCTTGCTATTTATTTATTAAAAACAAATGAAATGATTTCCAAGTGGCTATAATTTATATTAGAATTCAGATATATTGAAGAGTAATGTTCTGTTGTTTTATTTTTTTAAAGAAAGTATGATAGGAGGGGAAAAAAAGGCTTGAGTCATGTAAGATGGTACAAGCAAAACAAGCTTCAGAAAACAAAAACAAAAACACATTAAACTATATGAGAGTTCTCAATTTCTCACTTAAGAAATCTATGCATGTTATGTTGGATCTCACCACTCATCCCACCACGCATTCTTGAATTAGAAAATATATTTTTAAACTGTAAACAAATTTGATATCCACCCTCTCCGTCACCTAATCAGGTATAGTCATAAGAGTCAGATGGGATGGGTACCCAGAAAACACCTTTTCTTTATCAGAGGGGACAGCATGGTGACTCTTAGTGCTTACTGGTGGTTTACTAAGTGGGGTGGCAGTCCTTTAAACTTGGTATCATTAATCTCATTGTTTCTTCACGACAATCCTACCACAGAGGGACCCTTCATTTCTTTGTATTCGGAAACCGCTGGTAAATGATTGGAGAGACTGAATCCAAGTTCTGAATATAGAAAACCTATGCTTTGGACCTGCCTGGGTGGCCCCGTCAGTTACGTGTTCAACTCTTGATTTCGGATCAGGTCAAGATCTCAGGCTCCATCATGAGATGGAGCCCTAAATCGGGCTCCATGCTGGATGCTGAACCGACTTAAGATTCTCTCTCTCTTCCTCGCCCTCTCTCTCTCTCTACCTCTCTTTCTCTTTAAAGAAAAAAGTTAGAAGAAAGCCTATGTTTTAAATTATTAAAATGGAAATATGAAGGTGCAGTTCATTTCAGAATATGAGAGTTGAATGAAAACATGTTTACAACTTTAACCTACAGTTAACGAATTCTACCACACTAAGCTGATAAAAAGATTCGCAAGTCATACACAGCTCCTGCTAACTAGTAAGTACTCAAGTAGTAAGCAAACTCGCCAAGCTTTCATAAATAAAATCCAGGTCAGAATTTTACTTTTATTATTATTGTTACGAGGTGTTTGGGAATTAGCATGAACACCTGACAAATAAAAATGGGTTCTGAGGAATTTGCTGAGGCTGTGAGGGGAGGAAGAGGATATCTATTCTGCAAAGTGGTGTCTGCTGAAGTGGTGTAAGCAGAACTGCCAACTGCTAAAATGAGTATCTGAGGACTTGCGGGAGCCCAAGGGGACAAGTGTTACTAAAGGTGGCATAGAAGATGATAGTGCTTGGAAGCCAAACCTGAAATCTGGGGACTTCAGCTAGTTGATAACCACACCCCTCTCCCCTTTTTTGGCAGGTTGGTCACTATAGGCTGGTACGTATAGGTGCACAAGGATGCGTGAGATGCTGGAAAAAACCCGGACACTGAAAATGTTTAAAAAGCGCTTACTGGCATTTGCCCAAACTTCTTTGTTCTGAGATCTCATCTTGTCAAAGTGACTTTTCCTTCTGTTTCATCTGCTTGGGGTATAAAAAAATGAAAAGTCCTTGCCCTCAAGGACTTCATTCCAAACCAATAGCTCTACTGTCTAAAGGGGGAAGTGAGGCCTCTAGAAGATCTCGGTGCTTCCAAGATCAAATTCTTAAATTACTGAAATTCAACGTTTAGTAAATATATGAATGAATGACTAAGTGAATGAAAAGATGTATGGGACTCAACACATACAAGAAATTATATATATAATACAACTTCAGAATCTTAGCATTTTTACCTGGGTGGGACTGTAGGGGTCAGATTGCAGCATATGCTAAGATAAAATTAAGTGATTTAATCAAAATCACACAGCAGATACTGGCAGAGCAGGGATTTGACCTCAAATCTCCTGACTTCAACCTGCTTCCTGCCATTTGCTCTGAGGCAATGATGTCCAATGGTGATTCCCATCTTCTCTGTGGTTCAAGGGAGGGGAGACCACTTCAGCTGGGGGATTAGAAAATACTGTAGGCTAAACGCAGGCTCTGGGAGGGGTCCTGCAGGATGGGTATGATTCAGATCTGAAAGGAGGAGTGAGGGGATTAGGGCTTCTCAAGTCAACATAAAGGCAATTGTTCAAGATCACTTTGAATTTAAGGAAAGGCCAAAGGAAATCAGTAAACACTAGCGTCAGGCAGAACTGTGTTTGATTCTTGGTGCTCTCACTATTATCATCTATGTCTTCTGGGGCAAATTTCTGAACCTAAGTTTAAGCTCCCTGGAGATTACAGTATAGACTTCACAATGTGATGTAAGGGTTAAAAAAATCTTTTCTAAGCAGCTTTTACAGGACAAGACAAAAATGATAGCTATTCTTCATGCTTATTTACTTAGGGAGAGGGGTAGGATATAGTGGAAGATGCATCGAGATCAAACTATGGAAGCCTGTAATTGCCAAATAGAAGAATTTGTTTGAGGGACACCTGGGTGACTTGGCTGACTAAGCATCTGCCTTTGGCTCAGGTCATGATCTCAGGGTCCTGGGATCAAGTCCTGCATCTGGCTCCCTGCTCAGCGGGGGTGTCTGCTTCTCTCTCTGCCTCTCCCCCGACGCATGTGCTTTCTCTCTCTCTCAAATAAATAAATAATTTTTTTTTAAAAAAAGAATTCATTCAAACTGTATCTTGCAGGTGAAAATTTAAGACCTTGAGAAGAACTAAGTGATAAAGTCAAAGATTAATAATTAAGCTAGATTCTTACCGGGCTTTGCATTTTTCTTCTTGTGCTGTCTTCTGTGTAACCCTAGGCACATCTTCCCACCTTTCTGTTTTTTCTCCCCATCCCCAATGGATATGGGCATCCTTGTAACTTTTGGATTGAGAATTCTGGATGGGTTAATGAAAAAAAAAAAAGTGCCCTCTAAACAAGGTGGCTTTATCTTTATGAAATAGATATTCATAAAGTCTCCAGCTGGGAGTTGCCAAGGGAAATTTAGATATGTTTTCTATCAGATCCCTGTTCATAATAGGGATGAAGAGTCCATTCTGAAAAGGACTACAAAAATGTGTTGTTCCCAGTTTTGGTATGACACTAAAAGGACAGCACCCCAAACAGAGCTGAGACATTTTCTCTACAACTTCAAGATCAACATATCCCTCTTTATTGCCCCACTCAAAAAACAAAAAGAAGCAAAAAGGAGAAAATTTGAGTGAAGGATGGATGCCAAACCAACATGGTGCAAAAGGTGAATGGAATGAGAAGGAAAAACAAGAGATAAGAAGTATGTAAGTCAAGACAAATACTACACTTAAAGCTTTTTTTTTTTTTTTTTCAGTACAAGAGTCCCTTGGTACAAAAAAAGTAAAGCTATAAATGCTTGTTTTTTTAGCATAAGATGTTCAAAAAGGACATCTCAAAATACTTGACTGATACAAGGACATTTTGTTTGAAGGGGACTTGGAAGCAGGTAGGCTCTGGTAAGCAAATTTATAAATGGCGAGAACCAAGGCACAGAGAAAGGATGTGGCTGGATGAATACAGTGACAAGCCTTACACCCCATCCTAGTGTGCATATTGAGAAACCAGACCCCAAACATCATCTACTATAGAACCGATCCCTCCCCTAGTTAGGATAACCAAGAGTCACACTGGTGTTTCGAAACAACTCCCCTTTCTCAAGAGTCCACCTCCCATGCTCCCATCAGCCAACTTTCAGCTATTTGTCTTTGGCTAACTGGGTTTCTAAGGTAGCTCTGCAAACTGCTCACTCCCCACACATCATTAATCAGTGCCAAACTAAACAGGCTCCGGGCCCAGCTGAGAATACAGTGACTTGGCTCATCACCCCAAGACCTAATGAACACACATGAATGATGACTATTGGGTAAATACCACACAGAGAATGCGAGCAAGCTAAGTTACACCTAGGAAGGTTGTGTGACAAATATTGATATCCAAATTGCTTCAGACGTACAGTAATTTTCCAAGGTGCTGAAGCTTGCTGGCATTTATTTAAAGTGTTAAATTGAAAGGGGGATAAAATTTGGGTCATTTAGGGAGTATACTCCGTAATTTCTATGATACTGGATAAATGTAGCTGAGCTATGGTAATTCCCATCCATGATAAAGGAAACCATACTAGTGGGTTTGTTAGCAGTTTTGTTAAAAAGGACATAAGAGGTTTTGGGGAGCCTGGGTGGCTTAGTCGGTTGACCATCTGACTCGGTTTTGGCCCAGGTCATGATCTTAAGGGTATGGGATTGAGCCCCGTGTCTGTGCTCAGTGCAGAGTCTGCTTAAGATTCTCTCCTTCTGCCCCTATCCCACTCTCTCTTTCTCTCTAAAATAAATAATAAAAGGTGTTCATGCTTTATTAAAAAAAATAACATGCCCATGGACAAGCATCCTGTAAAGGCAGCACACTTAATTATCTCTAATATTAATGCTATCAGGGATTGGGTAAATCATGGGAGGAAAATAGGAGAGAGTTTCTAAGCCACATCCAAAGGGATCTTTTTTAAATTACCAGGATATTAATAAAAGAGCTGGTAAGGGACAACCTTAAGGATGTTCCAAGGGTATATACTTAACCATTATGGGCAAGGGGAAAGAGTTAGATGAAGTTAAGAGAAAATTGGAGCACTAGGTAATAACTAAGTGGGTCATATTCTTTCTCACTTTATTATTTTGATATATTTCCTAAGGTTCTCTAGCTATATAGAGTGAAAGTACATGAATGTTAGAAACAAGGAAATGTATGGTAATTTGCTTATCATCTTTGAGCCTTAACTTCCTCCTCTGTAAAATGGGGATAATACTTACTTCAAAACATAATTTGGAATATTGAATTAGAAAATGTAAATGAAAGTACCTAAAGTATTTCTTGACACATACTAGCTATTCAATGAGTGCTTCCACTTTGCTTTCCTTCACATTTATGGCATATATCACACCTAGGTCCCATTGTAGTTTATTTTGTCTGCCTTTGTTAAGCTGTGACATTTCTCAAGTTCAAGATTTGTTTGAGTATCTACCACCACAGCACCTTGACACTTTCTCAGGAGGTGTACAGCAAATGCTCACAGGAAAACCACTGAATCCCTCAACTCATCAGACAAGGGATAGTATAGCCTGCACAATATGACCTGCCAGGTCCCACACCTTCATAAACACAATGCCCACACTGTGTATAATTTATAAATCCACAATCACTTCATTCATTAGATTGGATTCTTCAGTGGAGACCTCCTACATAGCAAGTACTTGATAAATACTAAATGAGAGGATATTTTAATACTCCTTTGTATTTGTTTGGGGTACTCTGCTGATGTGAAAGACTACTACATTAGAGGAGAGGAATGTCAACGAGGTTCACTGGGAGAACAAAATGCAGGAAAAAGTTTATTTCAGAGAAATGTGTACAGGGCTTCTAGAAAAAACAGTCAAAATACAGAGGTGAAAACTACAGAACGTTATTCTTATAAAAAATGAAAGTGACTTGAGTTCTAGGGACAGAGTCTGACCAACTTGAACAGAGGATACAGTGGAGGACAGAGCTGGTTGTGTTCACATCAGGATCCTCACTGTATGACAATAACAAGTGGTAACAAGAAAAAGCACAAGCACCTCAATAAATAGTAACAGAATCTGAACCTGTGTTCTGCCAGCTCTGCCTTGGAGGAGAATCTGGGGAGGAGTTTATGACACAGGCAAAGAATGGGGTCATAATAAAAAGCTATTGAGTAGTTAAAATGAGCCTGTGTGCTCTAGTTTCTGGGTACTGCCATTGTTGGCTGATCCTCTGTTGATTTGTGTTGATAATAAACCGTGCGGCTGCAACTGGACTCCTCCAATCACACAACAGCGGCAGAGGACCCTCGACAGTCTCCCAACATAGGACTTGGAAACTCAGAGATTTGTATGGAGTTTTAAAGATTATGAACTTGGAGTTCTTTGAACTACCTGAAATTGTGTGTCACGTCTCATGGACATGCACAGATGTATCCTTTCACTCTCAGGGAATCTGTTGTTTTCCTCATTCTCAAAGCTGGCTATGATGGAGTCCATAAGAGACACTGATTTAAAGAGGCAGCATAAGAAAAAGAATTAAGAAAACCAGAACAGAAGCTGCATTTCTAGTTTTGGACTACAAATGGCTTTCTTTGTCTATGGAACATTTTCTTCTAGAAGTGTTCCATGAGCACCTCTCACACAGCATTCTAAAACTCAACTTCTCTCTCCTTTTTTTCTTCCTGGAACATTCCCTGTAAGGGTTTATAGTATCCTCCTTTGGACCAAAAATAATGAAGTCATCTTGGACACATTTTCCTTTCTCATGCTCTGTGTCTAATCATCAAGTTATGACTGTACCTTCTCAGTGTTTTCTCTGTTTTGCCTTTTTCCTTCCACTCCTCCTCCTTCTGCTTACTGAGGCTCAACTTCCCTTATCTGGACTCTTCAGGAGCTTTGTAGCTTATCTCACTCCCTCCACGTTCAACCCCTCCCATCCTTTCTCCAGAGGCAGCGAGACACGTGGAACACAATTCTGACCCCGTGGATCCAGGTGCATAAAAGTCAAACTTTTCAACAGTGAAAACAGCATCCTCCATCCCTGGGCTCCTGCCTGTGTCTTCCTGTCTCACTGCCTCCCATCTCCCATCTCTCAGTCCAGATGCCACCTTCTAGAAACACTGGGGAACTAGTAATTTCCTTGTTCTTTTATGCGGATTTCACTTTTGGAAAGCCCCCTCTGACAGGCTCACTGCTCATCCTTCACTAAGGCAGGCCTGTCACCCCCTCCCAACCCGATCCCACTATGTTAAAAAGACATAATTTAAGCCAACAACCCCTCCATCCTCCGCCAGACTGTTATATGCTTTGGGCAAAGACACCTCCTATGAATCATGTTATCCCCAATACCTAAAATATTGCCTACTCTGCTGAGAATCTATGGGGTATTCATTTTCTTCTGGTTGGGTCACCCTGAAAACATTATGGCGGCTCTGGAGTCTCGGGCCAGCAGCAGGTAGCAGCAGGGAGCTATCCTGAAAGGAAAAGGTAAGGAGCAAAACAGTTCACAAGTAAAGGTCCTGACTTTTTACATGGGGGAATATAAAACCCTGCATCTTCCACGATTCCTGTGGCACTGTAACTCCGACCGGAGACTTGGCCAGCTGCATGACCTTTCAACCTTATTCAATTTTTTTTTTTTTTAAAGATTTTATTTATTTATTTGTCAGAGCGAGCGAGAGTGAGCACAGGCAGACAGAGTGGAAGGCAGAGTCAGAGGGAGAAGCAGGCTCCCTGCGGAGCAAGGAGCCCGATGTGGGACTCGATCCCAGGACGCTGGGATCATGACCTGAGCTGAAGGCAGCTGCTTAACCAACTGAGCCACCCAGGCATCCCAACCTTATTCAATTTTTTATTTGGATCAGTTCTCCCCCAACCAACAATATTTCTTCAACAGCGTGGCACTTTTGGTGGCAAAAAAAGCTAATGACTCACGTGTGCTTGGTCTGGGGTACTGCTGAATCTCCGTGGACCTACAGCTGTTTTTCCAAATGAATGCTTTATTATGAAGTTTAAGGCTTTTTCATCCGAATTTGCTGATGTGCAATAGGAATGATAAATGTTTTACCTTAATGCCCCATGGAAGCATTAGGGTAAAACATGCAACATGTATGAAAACCCTTCATCAACTGTAAGGTCTTACACAAAGAAATGTACTTTCTTACTCTCCATTGTTTTACAATGATCAGAAACATTTGAATAAACTGCCTCCTTGTGTCAAATGCAAGATTCCAGAAGTTCAAGTTGTGAAATCTGGAGAGCTTTAATTTAGCAGAGCACAGTTCCTTAAACTATTTGCCCTAATAATAAAAGATTAAGATTAAATATACCCATTTGAAGTGAAACTACTCAACAGTATTATTCAACACGTTTGTTCTTCTCTTTAAGAAATAGGAGAGGAAAGGATGATTTCTTAGTTGGAGGGATTCTCACTGGAAGAATGGCAACAAAGGTGACCAAAGCTGTTACCGCATTTGGCCCCTCTGTGTGCCCCAGATGTGCACCTTCTGGGAAGAGAGAAGAATCTTCCAAACATGCAAACCTCCTCAGCTTGCAGCACAGAAAGAATTCATGAATGAAGAGAGAAAGCCAAATCGAATCAACAACTTGGAGAGCCAGAAGGCTGGACTGCTGTTTTCCCAATCTTCCCATCCGAGGCAAAACCCAAAATAGCACGAGCTGGTGTTGGAAACCCAGGCAATCAAAGCAAGGGAAGATGCTAACAGCTGAGTCATGCCAAGTGACCTCCCCAGTAAGGAGGCTGAGTGCAGCTGTAGATGACAGATGATATGGCTTGATCCAAAGCAGGACGTAAGGACCTGAGGAAGGGAGGGAGGGAGGGAAAGGACCAGGCTATGTGGATATGATGCCTGGCGTAAGAACTTCCTTCCAAAAATAATACATGCTTGCATAAAGTTCAGGGAGGCTAATGTTTAAAAAGATACAATACTTCTCTGAAGGGCATTCTGATGCACTGGACAGAGCCCCGGTTTGGGAGCTGGAGAACTCTGGGCTTTAAGATTTTCCATTTAACCTAATACGGCTCAGTTTCATCACCTTCGAAATGGTTACAATAACTCCTCCCTCCCGGAGTGGCCATAGGGATTAAACAGAAGAAGGCTCTCAGCCCTGGGACAAGACCAGAACAGGAGGTCAATCAATGGTCCTACCCCCAAGAGACAAGAACCTTTAGCGCAGGTCATTCTTTTGATGGTAATATCTTCTCTAATCACTTCCAGTGATAACATCTCTGCACAAACAGAGAGATTAGATATCATCTAGCTCTACTTTCTAGTCAAGCTGGTGATGATCTCTACCATCTCTTGACATATGGCCCTTCAGCCTGCCTGTGAGAACGGGTACCGCAATACAGAGCTTCAGTTGTGGGAAAATTCTGCGGCAGCTGTTAAAATATGCCTACCTTACAAGGTTTTATAAATTCAAATCATGTTAAAGTGTTTTTCAAAATGTAAAGCACCATATAAATGTAACACAAGCTGAGAGATGAAAATGTATCAGTTTATATTAAGTAGTCTAGTTCTTCAAGGCAGTGCTTCTCCACCGCCCCCCACCCCCGCCGCCCCTTTTAGCAGTAGAATCCTTTCTCAAGTAGGTCTTACATATCACCCAATACACCCAACAAAGAAAGGCAAAGCCTGTCTCCATTCAGTTGGAGGCTGGAGGAGGGGGTCTGTGCTCAGCCTCCCTACGTCCTGACTTCCTCCTGCCATTCTTCCCACAAAGCCCATGAAGACCCTTGAGCTGCCCCTCGGGGCTCCTTGGAGAAAGACAGCTTGAAATCCCCTGCTCTGCGGAGACAGGACTCTGATCTCAGCCCCTGTACTTTCCTAGAAAAGGCACAGACAGCACAGAGAAAGGACTGGCTTACGGTATTTATTTGAGTGAAATGGCTCAATATAAGTACAAGTAGTCATTAGCTTAATGAAGGCCAAAGCTGTAATTACGACCAGCCTGGTTGTGATGCAATTTGAGACACTTTGCAAGAATTTCAGAGCAGAAAGGGAAATTCAGTGAAATCTGACAGAGAGGCTGTAGGTTGCAATTTTTGAAAGACTGCTTGTTTTTAGTGTAAACAATACTTGATCTGCTTTAAAAGCATTGTGAGTACCATGATTTAATTTATTAGCCGTTAATTTATTAATTGCTTTCAATCACGCTGCCAATCACGTGACCGCGAGCAGCAATACTGGGATCCCATTTCCTTGTCTACATAAATGGGAATCATAATCCTTACCCTAGGTGGGAGAGTACCTCATTAAAAAAAGATCCAAAAATCACATCCCATAAGATGAAAATTGGTTCCATGTGTCCCTTTTAAGTAGTAGGGATTTTTGTTCAAATATAGAAATTATTGGTAAGTTATCAAATAACTAACTGGGAGTTAATTATTGCAGCAGCTAAAGCTGACAGAGGACTCATGTCTAGAATATAGAAAGAAATGGAAAAGTGGATAAAGAACGCAAAAAAGGCAAGCCTTAAAAGGGAAGGTCCAAATATGTAAAAACCATGTGAAAAGATGCTCGAACTCACTAGTAATCCAAGGTACAAAAATGAAAACAACAAGGACTCTCAGCTATCAGAGTGACCAACGTTTAAAAGATGGTTCATGGCCAGTGTTGGTGGGGATGCAGAGAGATGAGAAACCTTGTGTACTGTTTCCATGTAGGCAACCCATCTGAAATTAAATATGTGTGTATCCAATGACTCTGAGCTCCAATTCCTGGGCACACGTCCCAGAAATCCTTCTCATACAGGTCCCTGAAGATCACAAATGAGGATTTTAGCTGCAGAATTTTTTGTGACAGTGGGATCTGGGGGTAGCAAGGGTGTCTATCAACTGAGGACATAAGTCAAATGGAATGAATGCAGACAATGGAGTACTATGCAAATGTTGGAAGTCTACACAGCAATGGGGATATATCTGAAAACATAATGTGGAGTGACCAAGTAACAAAAATTCTTACTTTTTTATAGTCTGTTTATATTAGAGATGTATCACTTATGTCAATGAACAACATACACATACAAAAATAATAAGATATATTTTATAGGGACACAGGTACATTTTAGTCCCAGCATATTTAGGTAGTTCTCTACTGGGGAAGGGGAGTGGGTTTGGGGAGCAGGGGTAGAGAGGAATAATGACAAAATAAGAGCAAAGTCTTGCAGGGACTTATGATAATAACAAGCTATGAGCTGAAGAATCTGCCTGACTCAACTCTCTATCTGCGGGCCAAGTGCGTCTTGAAATTTTGTTATGTTCTGTGAAGACTAAATGGAATGCATAAGCCAAATTTCCTGACTAAAAAGGTGCTCAACACCTATCTGCCTCCTTCCCCCATGCCTCTCAGAAGATATAGAAAGAATGGCATTCTCTTTCCTTTGTTTCTCTAATAATTTAATAGGTGAAAATAAATGAGGGTCTCAAGAAAATGGGGTATAATATTAGCACTGAAACATGGGTATAGAAGTCGCACATCAGAATCACCCAGAGGATTAAAAAAACTACAGATAAGCAAGCTCCACCCCCTCACCCTCCAGAACAAAGTGGATTATTACCTCCAGGGGTGGGAGGCAGTGGGGACCAGGCTGAGATCTGCAAAGCAGAATCTGAAAAGCACTGACATTGTGCCTGAGGGTCTGTCCATTGTGATCTCAGCCACTCATGTCTTCTGCATCGCTGCTTTTAAAACCTTCAACGGCTTTTGCTAAATAAAGCAGAACCAAACTGCTCAAAAAGAAATGTATTTCAAAATATATGACTAGTGTATACAGTATGGTACTCCATCTGCTCTTCCAAAATACTTGAGTTTTAGAAAATAATGTGTAGATAGGTCTATAAATTGCTACCTCCCACAAAACAAAGTAGACTCGCTTTAGGGGGTATGGGAAAATATTTTTTCCCTTGGTTTATCCATAGCGAGAAAGCTAATCTATAAGAGCAAGCAAACGTGCCTTCACTCATTCATTCATTTAGTCTTTCAGCCAACACCTGGGCCAAAATAAAGTGCTAAGGATGTACCAAGGATGGTTCAGCTAACCCTCTGTAAGATGTCACTAGGTGCTTCATGAAATCCAGCATTTGGATAACACGGAGTGGGACAATCATTCATTTCTATTTTATTTCCCACAATATTTAGCCCCACGGATTCTCTGACTTCTCCACCGCTGCTCAGAAGTAGGCTAGAAACATGGACCCTTAAGGTTATCCCCAATAAATTCTTGAATCAATCTCCCTTACCAATGGAGGAGGCTACAGCTAGCTTGAGAGAAGAGTATTTAGTAAAACGGGAAAAATGTGGGCATTTGAGTCCCTTAACGCTGGGTTTGAAACCTGACTCTCTCACCTGCTGGCTGAGTCTCTGCCTCTATCTGTGAAGTGGGATAATGACATCAACCTTGCTAGGTTGCTGTCAACAGCAGATAATGAATGGACAGTGCCTGCAACAGTGTGGGTCTGGAAAATATGGAGGTGAAGCTGCTTGCAGCTCTAGGGGTGTTGCTATAAACCCAGTATCTAGTCTTCCTGTGAAAGCTCTGCCCCCCCAATTGCTCACAGATCTCTGGGTCATAGGTCTGTGCTCTGTGATACATGCTGGACTCATGTGGAAAAGTTTCTGTAACCCAAAGTTCTCATGAGAATGGAACACTACCTGAGCCCACTCGATTGCCAACGTGGCTGTAACTGGAACAACCCCTCTAACTCTGTTCAGCTACCTTTCCTTGGAGTCCTAGTTCCTAACATCACTAAATCTCCAGACAATGTCTGAAATTGATATCTTAGATTCTGTAGACCATTCAGCACTAAAATACTGGAAACCCTCCATGGTGTCAAGCATCTTGGTTTGATATGCTCAAGTGATATGCTCAAGATGCTTGGTTCTTCTCCTTGGGCATACTGGCTCTGACTAATGTCTAATAGCTTTCTGTCCCAAGGGCCAGCCTAAGACCTCATCTTTTAGCCTGGCTTGCAAGATCCAGACCCTACCCCTTCTGCCCTGGGTAATATGTCCCTTGGCCAAGCCATTCAAGAGCGAACATTATAGGGTTCTGAACCAAGTCAAAAAATATTTGTTGACTACGAGTCAGTGAGTCCATGAAAATAAAGTGATGGAGTGAATGAAATGTGTCACTCTTCATTTCTGAATGAATTTTTGATTGATTAGGTGGTTGGACTGTTGCCCAGTGCAGGCAACCATCACCTGGCATTGCCTCTGGAGAGAGACACTGACCTCATATAGCTCTGAAGGGCTCATATTTTCCCATTCCGCTATGCGTGGAGAGTCAAACAACTGCCACAATGTCCAAAATAATATGGCTCTTTAAAATTTAATCATAACGTGGTGCTTGGTTTCTATCCTGAAACATAATCTCTCACCTAGCACATTAATTTACATATCTACATAATGAAATCCACACATATATATGCACATCTTTTAATGACTATCAATGGACTACTATGGTTTTATGCATAAAAGGTTTTTTTTTTTAAAAAAAAAACCTGGCATAAAACATATCCATATTAAATCCCTCCCCGAAATGGTAACTTAAGAACAAAATTTTCCAAGTTGTGTTCTGCCATTTTATCTTTTGCTTTAAGACTGACCAACTTGCCCCTTTTGAAATGTCATCTCATTTGACTCACCAACTAGTCACACTAGTCTCTGTATACCCAAAGCTCTCTCTATGGGCCTTAGATGATGGATTTCAACGTCTATGCTCTTGAGAAGCAATACAGCCACACTGTGGTTAAGAGCTGGCCCACTGGATCCGACCTTCTGCCTTTAGAACTTAGGTCTGCACATCCTAGCTATGTGGACTTGTCAGGTTATTCAACATTTCTTGGCCTCAGTTCGTTGAACTATAAATGGAAAAAAGTACCCTACCTTGTATTAATAAAAATAATTATAATTATCATAATTATTATTATCGCTAAGTATTCCCTTCCTGGCTAGTCTATGACCTCCTCGGCAGCTAGATGAGGGTCTCTTTTTTGCACCTGGCTCAAGGGCTCAGGAGTCTTCAAGTACAATTGCTGATATACTGCAGGCATTCAATAGCTATCAACTGACTTCTACAGAACATAAAGAAAACTTCCTAAAATGTTCTTCAATGAAAAAGCGTCCAGATAGTAACCTGTCTTAGTTTGTTTGAGCTGCTGTAACAAAATACCATGGGCTGAGTAGCATGCAACAGAAATTTATTTCTCCCAGTTCTGGACACTTAAAGTCCAAACAAGATCAGGGTGTTAGCATGTTTGGGTGAAGGCCCTCTTTCTGGTTCATAGCTGGATGAACTATGTCCTATGTCCTCAGGTGATAGATAGAAATGGTTAGAGATCTCTGTTGGGTTTCTTTTATAAGAACACTAATCCCATTCATGAAGGCAAAGCACCCCAAGTTCCCATCTCTTAATAGCATCAACTATGGGGGATGGGGATAGGGCTTCAACAAATTATTCAGGGAGGGGGCAGAAGCATTCAGACCATAGCAGATTCACTGCAAACCTCCCCTCCTCATACTTATGGCAGTCATTTATCTTTTGGGGTTGTGTATCTCCTGAGAAAATCCTCTGAAGAAGGACCACATCTGCCTCTAAGGCATTTTTTGGGCTCTAGCCTAATTGACACTGTCCGGATCTCCTTCCCTGTCTTGTGGAACTTCCCTCATTCTCCAACAAGCACCTGGAATTCTTCAGATTTGCTCCTTGATAATTTTTTTCTGTTCCCTTATGGGAATGAGACAAATTTCAGGGAAACTAAGTATGATATCTATTTACAGTGAAACAGGTAATTCCAATAACAGTTCCAATAATAATAGGTAGGTGGTCAGGTGCCCAATTATACAAATGAAGCAAATTAACTTTTATAAAAGAGGGGAGGATAAGCTGAGTGACGTTCTTCTTGAAAGCAAATCTACAGATGAGTACGTTTTTTCTCAACCTGGAAATTCATAGAAGCTCATGAATTTCTATTTGTTATTTTACTTTATATGCTTAATTTTTTTTACTATTTTTCCCCTTTAAAGTCAGATATCACAGACTGAAGAAAAAACAACAGATAATTGAGATTCTTTTATCAGCCTCCTCCACTAAGCACTTCAAGAGACATTTTATTTATTCTTGGCTTTTGGGAAAATTTCAGCCCACAGATTATTTGTCATTTTTCTCATTTTGGTTAATTTGTCATTATAGTTAGTTTTATTCTTAGATTCTGGGATTTTTAAAATTGAAGTAAAATTGACATATAATATCCTATCAGTTTCAGGTATACCTCATAGTGATTCTATATTTTTATACATGATGAATGATCCCCACAATGTCTCTCTTTTTTTTTAAAATTGTGGTAAATGGTATATCTTGGATCTCTACTCTCTGAAATTAAGAAATCTTCACAAACGTGATTTGGCAGAGAAAGGAAAGTGAAGGGAAACAAGGAAGACAAAGAAAAATATGAAAACCTCCATCTTGTAAATGAATATGACTTAATAATTAACTCTCTTCTGTTGGGAGGTATCACAGGAAAATAGTGGCTGAGTTCCAGGCAATAGTACAAGCTTCCCGTTGTGGAGGCTGCACTTGGCTGTCAGCAGGACTCAAGGTCTAAGGAGGTCCATTTCACATTCGATATTCATAATAGTTTTAAAATGGTGAGTGTCGCTCAAAACCTCATCCTAATGACATATTTCCTGTTAAAACATGCTTGTAGAGCCTCTCGTACCTGCTGTCTATCTTAAGGGTGATAATGAGTATGGATAACCACAATTAAAGTAGTCCAGGAGGATGGACAATAAGAACTAAGATTGAACTGGGCACACCACAGGTATCCAAGGACCTTCAGAACTCATAGCTCAATCCCTCCTCTAGTGGGCTTTCCCAGCTTATGATGATGGGAACATGTCTTCTGGGAAGTGGAGATATTAAAGGAAATAGTTCTCTCACTAGACTGTGGCCTTCCTTGTGGTGGAACTCTTTAATGAATGAATGAGGACAAAGAGAGATTGGTCAAACACATAGGACAGAATGCAACTTACAGAACTTATGGGTTCATCAACATAACAAGTGAAATTCCTTCTGAAATTGGGCTCGCATCTTGCAGAAAAACCCTGTATGTCAATATTATATCTTCAGGTAGGAAAGTAAAGGTACAAAGCTAACTCAATTTCAGTTTAGGGAAAACAGTTCCAAGGATGCCATGACAACTGAAAACCATAAAAGGAGGGGAACCATGATTAAACACCCTTGTGTTGGCTGGGTACACAGCAGCAGAGGGCCTGGCCTATGGGCTTATCATTGGCTGGGATTTCCAAACAAGAGGTTGGATGGGGACCTTGGATTTTCAAGGTACCTGCTGGAATTTAGAACTGAAGTTCTAGAATGAATGCGTTTCCAAAGAGAAAAGAAAAGAAAAGAAAAAAATAAAAAAAAGACAGAGAGAAACCTTTCCTAAGAATAGCAAATCTTAAATGACTTCTATGGGACTGGGATCATGAATTAATTCATTCAGTTACATTCAGATAGTGTGTACTCTCTACCACATTTTGGAAATTAGAAAAAAATCATAAATAATTCTAATGTATCATGAGAAGAGCCATAAATATACCACAGTTTATTAGGCAGAGAGGTAGCACCAAAGATAAGATGTTGGAGGGGCGTCAAGAATGATGAGTAGCAATTTCCCAGGTAGAGGGAAATTCCAAGCACGGTATAGAATCACCAGGTACATGGGGGGAACTGAGAACAGTTGTGCTTAGCTGGAACACAGACAGTGAGGGAGCTGGCCAGAAGGGAGGCTAGAACTGAGGCTTATGTGGGCAAGTCACAGAAAACTTATGTTCCAGGTCAAGGAGGTTGGATTCCTCCTGCACGAGCCATGAAAGGGCTGGCTCTCTCTACACAAGGAGGGACATGGCCACCAAAGTCGTGTGTTAGAACAATCATCCTCCTAAATACTACCTATTCCAACCAGACTCTACTTCAAATCCTAAATCTGGATCTTATTAAACATTTAGATCTTAGACTGCTGCCCAACAGCCCCGGCCTTGACCTCTTTCCTAGGACAAAAGTCTCTCTTTACTCCATAATGGAGTAAACAGTTGTTGAATCTGGGAGCAGGAGACTTGCATGTGCGTGAGCGAGAGGATTTGCCCACTCAGTCCACAACAGCACCATCTCACAGATAGGTGTTCTGAAACTGGGGTCCTCCCACGGGCAGAGCCTGCCTCCCTGCTCACATTCTGGGGCCCTTGATGATCGAGGGTGTAAACGAAACCGTAACACTGTACAAAAAGCAGAACCACAGAGATCTCAGGACGAATATGTCCTCTTGGCACTGCCTTAAAAAACACACGTAAACAACACCAAACGGAAACGCTGAGCGGAAACGTGTTTTCTCCTGTGGCAGCGGCCCATTTGGCGAAGGCTTCTACTGAAAGGACACAGAGGTGGTAAATACAATGCAAACATTTCATGACAAGGACAGGGTGCATGAAACCCACTACGTGTTGCAGGAGATAGGAGTGGAAGGCTCTTTAGCTGACGGAGGCAATCAGAGAACGGAGGGGGCAGGGCGCCTCCACAGGGGTGACGATGGCAGGGAAGGCGGGGAACAACTAGAAGGGAGGAAAATGGAAGGCAGGTGCATAGGAAAGACCATTTTCTGGGCAGTCGTCTCAATTCTGAACAATTTTGCCCCCCTCCCCCAAACGACTACCCAGAGAACATTAGGCAATGTTGGGCCATTGCAACTGGAGGTGGGAAGTTTGCTACTGGCATTTAGGGATGCTGCTGAATGTCTTAGCATGCCCAGGACAGCCCCCACAACAAGGAACGACCCAGCCCGAGTATCATTCATGCTGAGGCTTGAGAAAACCTGATACCTTACAAAGTTTTTCCCGTGCCCACCGCCCCCCTCCCCCGGTCTTGGCAGCACTATTCTACTTTCCATGGCTGCATCTGAAGACAACTGCCAGTAGATTTAGAGGGGGAAAAAAAAAGAAAAAAAAAAAAACACCGTAATGTCTAAAAATAAAACCATTTTTATACTTCAAGGAACAAACAGAGCGATTTTTTTTTTTTTTCGTGACTCTCGGTGCTTGAACATTTCCAAAGGCTGGGAAGAGCAGCCCTGCAATCTATACATAGCTCCCGGCCCCTCAGATCCTGCCTGCGCCACGCCGCGCCTGGCCTCTCTTGCGCTGGCTGCTGCAGCAAAAGATAAGACCCTTAATTTATGAAAGGATGCTATTCCTGGCAGGTAATAACCAGAAACTTCCAGGAAAGGCGGCCTTCCTAATGCCCAGCCTCCCTTCCATCCTATCACTCAATCCCTGTCATTTGGTCCCTAGACGGTCCCTCCTCATTTCAATTTTCCTGGGCCCTAATTCCAGTCCTGAAACCCCAGCAAAGTGTCTGTGCCGCTTTGTCCCAAACCCTCTGACTCTGATTGCAAAGATAAGCCAGAAAATGAATTTCCTAACAAGCAATTTTTTTTTTAAAAGGCAGAAGGTCCATGTGCCATTAAGAATCCGGAGCTCGGGCTGGCTATTACCTCAGACCAATCACCTCCTCGTAATTTTCTTTCAACAAATGTCTGTGAGGGCTGCCGGGCTACAGCAGAAATTTGTTTAATGACAGTCTCTGGAAAATTAAACACTCTGGACAATGGTGATGGATGCATCTCCCCTCCAGCCCACCCCCCATGGCCTCTTTTCTGACCGCAGACCCAGCAGCCACACAGAGGACTGGGTACAGATGAATGCCCCGGGCCAGAGGAATCAATCTCCATTTTACGCGTGCTCTGTTGCTTCCCATTTCCCTCCGAGTCCCCTTCATCTTCATTCTCTGTCCCCAGAACCCAAAGCGGTACTGGCTTGGCTACAACGTTGGGGTAATATTTTTACCTCCCTGCCCTCCTTTTCCTGACCGTGTTACGTAAGGAAGATCCCAGCTGCCCAAGGCAAGGAGGTGGAGGAGGGAAGAACGCTGAATCCGTGACCAAGACTCCGTCCTCATTTCTCCCCTGCTGTGTGGTCTCAGCAGGATTCACTGTCCTCAGGACCACGGCAGACGGTCCCGCAGGAGGGCAGGGCTAAAACCCAGGTCTGCTCCTTCATCTCCTAGATGAAGAACTAGGTTTGGGCCTGGAGTGACTTGTTCAAGGTCATGCATTTAGGTAGTGACTCTGGTAGGGCCCGACTGTCACCGGAACTCAGGCTCTCTGAGGGGTCTGGTCATGAATTTTTAAGCTCAAGTGGGCAATTTTTCCTTTTGTCCTATGAGTCTTTCCTTTTGTCTTATCCCCCGACCCTGGGCAAAGCGACCCACTCAAACTGAGGTTGGGATCTCGGGTCTTTGCCTCTTTTAGCTCTGGCCTTTACTGGGGATTGCCCTTAAACCTCACAAGAGTAAAGCCTTCCCTCTCCCGCCTTTCCCCTTACCGTGAGCAAGGAGAGGATGGGGAGGAAGCCCGGCTCTTGGCGCCAGGACCCCTCCCCGGAGGGGGCATTTGGGCGTGTTCCCAGTACACCAAGGGGAGAGCAGGAGAAATACGATCTACTCCACCTGCTTGCCTGTCATGCACGCATTTCTGAAGGCCAGAGGCCTGTCCTTCAAGCTCCCAAACCACTATTACGTTCAAATTCCCATTAGACTCCTAGGATTTATACTTTTCTCTATATCTAATGCAATGGAATCCCATCACTTACTGTGTTTCCTGCTTTTTAAATTAATTGTGTCCTAATTCCACACAGGCTGGAGAAAAATAAATCCTTCTGTATCTTAATCTACTGATTTTCCTGGGTTCACTCCTGGTTTTGTTGGAGTGTCTAGAAACATGTAAAAGGTACAATGTATTTTCCATTAAGCCAAAAAGGACCAGCGCTTGGAAAATGACAAATGGTTGAGACATTCCGGGTATCTATGCTCAGCCTGTCTTTCTTCATGCTCCTTAACACTATGGAAATTGCTGCTTCTATTTCACTTGGAGGAGATACTTTCCTTCAATTTAAAGAATGTAGGGGCGGATGGGTGGCTCAGTGGGTTAAAGCCTCCTTCGGCTCAGGTCATGATCCCAGGGTCCTGGGATCGAGCCCCGCATCGGGCTCTCTGCTCAGCAGGGAGCCTGGTCCTCTCTCTCTCTCTCTCTCTCTTTGCCTGCCTCTCTGCCTGCTTGTGATCTCTGTCTGTCAAATAAATAAATTAAAAAAAAAATAAAGAATCTGAGTGACTCCTGCTAGATGAGCCTGCAAGTAGCACATCTAGGCTCTTGACACTTTTGGTAACTGAAACCCACGGGCCAGCTGATGGGAGGGACACGGGATCATGGGCAATGCCGTTGGGTGGACGTGGCAGCCTTGAAATAGGCTCCAAGGCTCACAGCTGGGGTGGCTGCTGCTGTGCAGCAAATCAATTTTCATTTTTCATCCGTAAGGGTGAAAGCAACTAGCAAGACTGACTCAAACAATTAAGATCACCTGTTGTATCTCCTAACAGAGGGCTGAAATTTAGGAGTCTTAGAGTGATTTTTGAGCTCAAGAGGGAAGCAGTGGAGTGTGTGTGTGTGGGGGGGGGTATGCATGGAAGTTGGTGGCAAGCAGAGCTAGAGCCAAATCCTAAACTAACCTTTTTCGTTGTGTGACTTTCAGCAAGCTGAGTCCACACATTCCTATACGTATCATCAAGGTACAATTTTGCACATTTTTTTTGGGTGTGGCTTGAGTACATAAGAGGTGCTTTCTCTTGCTCCCAGCCCCAGAACACCCAAATGCAGCCCCAGACACAGGACAAGAAATATTTTGTGAATGAATGAAGTCTGTGCTTCAAATGAAGCGCCCCAGTGTGGCAAGGTGATCAGCTTCTCTCCTTTATCTGCAGTCTGCTAGATGTCATGTCACTACAGACCAGGACCGACACAAAGCCTGAGGCTGGCATGGCAGCCCAGGCATATAGCGTGGCCCAGAACTGAGGACTGCCCACTGTGGTACCACGTCCAGCCTTACTTTTGGGAGACACAACCAAACTGTCTTGTTTGTTGTAAAACACGTGGCTCTTCCTCCCATACTGTTAGTAAGACTCCTAAAATCAAACCTGAAGGAACTAGATCACAGTAGAGGATGAATGGTTGGCAGAGCCCCAGGGGCAATGTACATATTTAAAGAAATTGGCTACTTTGAAAGACTGGCATTTCAACAACTGTAACAGACTGGCATTTCAACAACTTTGGGGGCTCCAACTGCAGGAAGTAGGTGACTGGTCTCTCAACTCTGCTGGGAAGCTGGACTTGAACTTAACCTAAATAAGGCATGTCAGACAACTTCGGATTGTTATGAAACCCGAGCTTCATCTCTTTGTGCTCCATCACTTTCCTTGGCTGTTGGTAAATCTCTGAAGAGCTCAAAAAGCAAATCAGGAAAAAGAAGATTCTGAAGTCTCTCTCTCTCTTTTTTTTTTTTTTTTTTTTTTTTTTTTTTGGCCACTTGTAAACCAAGAAGATAAGCTCCTTTGGGTTCAGGTGAGGCTTCAAAATTAAGTCCAGGATTCATAAATGTGTCTTCCCTCTGCCCCAGAAAACAGGAAACTGGCTGTCTCTTGTCACCTGCACTTTAGATCCAAGAATAGGATGATTTTAAGACTTTCTGAATCTCCTTCTAGCTGCCATCCTGCAGCATCCAGGCCTTTGACAGTAATGCCTACTCTTCCCCATCCAATCAATAGGACTTTAAGCAAATCACTTAGCGTAAGCAGTCAAAAAGAACCATCTGTAAATCAGGTGCAGAAGGCAATGAAAACCACCTCAGCAGCACACGAATGGCGTTCTATGTTTGAGAAGTTAAGTCTCTGATAAGAACGGTATACTTTGCCATCTTTTTCTCACCCCCATCCAGGAAGAACTGACAAGAAAAGCAGCCAGAGCGAAAACACCTTGCAACAAAAAGATAATGTCGACATCTATTTCAGGCCCTGGTTGGATCCCACTGCCTAGTTAATAATACTTGCCTTGAAAGAGTTGGCTAGCCATCCTCCGAAGCCCACTCCCAGTCCTGACTGTAAATATTAACTATGGTCTATAAAGCAGTCAGTCATCATCCCTCCCACAGGGCTGTTTGGAGAGGCCCCAGGAATGAGACAACCCCTGCAGAGCAAGTAGGAGCCTTTCTCTACTAGACTGAATGTGAAAGAGCTTTTCTGAATGGCATGAATGTACCCGAGTGTACATTCTGAATGTCTGATACAAACAGAGCTGCAGAGTGAGTGCATGAGCTTTTGCACGTGCAAGGTCACGGACAATGGCTAGAAGGACAACAGTGACTGAGAGCAAGGCAGCCTAGCCACATTCCTGAAGGTTTTGTCCGGCCAGCCCTGGAGCTAAGCGCCGTACCTGTCCTAGTCCTAGAGATGCTATTGTCTCCACATTACCGAGAAAGGGCACTTCAAAGATGGTAAGAGCTTTGCTCAAGGTCACACAGCTAGTAAGTATCAGACTGGGAACCGAGCAGAAGCTCCAGGGGACAGCAAAGCACATACTCCTTACTGCTGTCTTTGAGGTGTTCTCTCATTCTGGGCCGTTACAGGCTGAGATATGGACTCCTGCAGGGCTTACTTCCCGACGTCGAGAGGCAGGCCATACAGCTGAGCCCTGCCTTCCCTCCCAGGCAGATGCATCAGTAGGTGTCACGTGCTCTTAATTTCCTTACTTCCCCTCTTCTGTTGGGTCTCCTACCTCTTACAGCTGGTTTTCTGAAGGAAGGTGAATTCATAGCAAGGTACTAGTTAGAAAATTTCTCACTCTAGATTAGAATTAAAATTGTCATATAATTCTTTCTCTTTTTTTTTAAGATTTTATTTATTTATTTGACAGAGAGAGATCACAAGTAGGCAGAGAGGCAGGCGGAGAGAGAGAGGAAGAAGCAGGCTCCCTGCTGAGCAGAGAGCCTGATGCAGGGCTCGATCCCTGAACCCTGAGACCATGACCTAAACCGAAGGCAGAGACTTAACCCACTGAGCCACCCAGGCACCCCTATATAATTATTTCTTAAGGGGCGAATATACTCTGACCCTCAGGATCACCCTCCAACCCTTTAGTGAAGTCCTCCAGCTTGACACTCAGTGAGGCCCAGCTCTGAATGGTGGCCACTAGTAAATACTTGTTGAATGAATGAACAGTGAATGGGTCAATCAGCTGATGGACTGGAAAGTGGGTAGGTCTTAAAATCACTGTACCAGAACAATATAAAAGAAGCTGGCAGGATGTACTAAAATATTAACTATTAATGTCTACAATAGCCAAATCCATTGTATTGGCTTCCAAATGCACTTGGAAAGCACTGCTTCCCAGTTGAGTCCCCTGGATGTAGGCCAAAGCTTGTCCAATCCATGAGTTACTCCCAAAGTGTAAGGAAGGAGGTTCATCAGCTTCGCACACCCCTTTGGGAGCAATTGAGAAAATGAATAGTCTGCTGCTCCATGAGATCCAAGTGGCCTAACGAAATAATGTGACTCCACAAGGGCCTAAATTATGTTTGGGGATTATGTTGCTCATTAGGTAGCATCCCTGCTGTGAGGAGAACTGGTCAACCCAATGCAAAGAGAGGTGGGAAACACAATTAGTCAGTGAGCCGCCATGAGCTGTCTCACTAGATTAGAACTGAACGGACCATCCTATTCCATAAGATCCCCCAGCCCTCAGGCCAGCTGTCACCAACCAGGGAGTGGTCATGGCCCCGGATGTGTCTAAAAATGCTACGTGGGCTATTTGGGGCCCGAGGAAGTCTTGTTAATAATATCAATAGCAGGCCAATGTTAGGAAAAGTCAAAAGCCGCGTTTTTCTTCCAAATTACAGGTTCAACAAATTTTATTCCACAGGCATATACTGTAATGTTTTATAAGGTGCTTTTTTAAGATAAAAAGAGTTGAAAGCCTACCTGTGTGCAATTCCCCCAAGTTAAAGCTAAAATTTCCTAACCTTTGAAGGTTGATTTCTCTTATGCTATCATTAAAATTACTTATGCCTTTAATTTGCTGACTTGCATTTAGTGAGAAATGTCCCAAGCCACACACTGTGCTCCATTACTCACTCTCCTGTTCTGGGGCATTGCTCCTCATGAGTTACACCGTAATTGAAACACCCCTAAAACAGGATAACATCATCTTCTACAGGATATACTCAGGTATATAATTTAAGTAAACTTGGCTCTGTTTTCTGCTCTCAATGAGAAATTCTATCATTCCAACCATGTCGTATTTGCAATTTCAGCTGTTTCCCAATCAGGCAAGTGCAGGGCGGAAAAAAAAGAAAGAAAGAAAAAGCCAGAGCATGTTCTCTAGTGGTAAAGGTTTGCTTCTTCGACTGTACAATGAGGGCATGTAGATGAATTCAGTCACTTTTCAGACATACTTCCTACTGGTGAGGTGAGATTATGGGTACTTTTAGTTTTTTTCTCTCCATCTCCATCTTTATTATGTTATTAGTCATTGGAAAAGGTCAGAATGGAAATGAGTTTCTGTCTTTCCTATTGCCCTTGATCCATTAGCATCAATTTTACAGTTGATACATTGAGTCTTAATGCAAAATCTGAGTAAGATGGAAACATTGGCCATGATCATCACACTATTGAGTGCCATCGTATAGCAAAGGAAGTTGGGTGCAAGTTTGGAAAGAGAAGTGTCTCCTTTAGAACATGGAAGGTGGCTTTTTGGGATTCATTTAAGAGGGTCAACCTCCTAGGACCAGGACTGGCTGCCTGAGTTGTAATGCGTGCTCTTGGGAAAGGGGCCTATCATGGATGAATTTGTGGCCTCAAGTAAAATTCATTTATCTTCTCAGTTTCATAATCTCCCAATCACAGCACTACTATAGACTCTACAGAGTTGCAGGATTACATTACAAACACATGGACAGACTCAATACATAGGTCCTCGGCACGTGTAACTGGAACACAAATCGAACACATGAGCTGTGTGACCTTGGATACACACGGAATTACCTCCATGAAAAGGAGAATGGCATTACGTATCTCATAAAATTCTTTTAAGGACCATCTGTAGGTATCAAATAGTAACTGAGCAAATTTTGTGTGCCAGGGACTTTTGTGTCTATGCGTCTCTCCTTAAGGATATGAACGGCCATCGGAAAGCTCTAATACAAGGTATTGTTTCAGGAAACCAGATATTATACAGAAGAATTTGCATGGGCTCAGGTGACAAATATGTGCCGAGTTCTAAGAAGATCCGCTCTTTAGAAGGTAAATCTCATTCATTGATTCGTTAAACATTTATTGTGCGTGTGTGTATTAGGAGGCAGGCGAGGCACTATTAGACACAGTTTAATAAAACATGGCCCCTGTCGATGCATGAGAGAGAATTTCCACGCAGTTAGCCGTTCAGTATCTTTAACTAGAAGCATTTGTTTCCTTCTTTTCCTCCCTACAGGAGATCTCTGATTAACTGGGAGACAAGTGAAAATCAATTCAGGGGTTGGGGGTGCTAACAGAGAGCAATGTGCCTGATGCTCTCCTGTCATTTCCAGATTCACGGACGCAGGTGAAAACAGCGTGCTGGGACTGAGAAGTCTATCTACTTTCTAATGGAATCTTGAAATGCAGGATAAAAAATGCTATTAATTTAGACCGCATGAATTGAAAGACTGTAATTTGGAGTAGGGTGTCTTCTGTTTACTCTTGTTGGGGCACAGGATGGGAGGCTAGAGCACTGAGGAAAACACTAAGGGAGACACAGCTGGAAGGTTCTACGGGCATGTGTTTTTGTTGACTGGGGAGAAAGAATGAGCAGAGAGAATTGGGAGAGCAGAGACAGAGCACAACGACAAGAGCCAATTTTGTTCTTTTCTCTAGGTCTCAAATACCCAACAAGCTCTTGGATGTTGCCAAGATAAAGGTTCCCTGTAACTGTTCAGCCCGCTGAGTAACTCAGCAACACTCTCCTGTATGCTCCGTTCACCTGGGAGTGCCCCACATCAAGCTCGGAGGCCAGCACAGAAAAGGCTCTGTAAACATGTGTTGACTTGGCAGATGAATGGGAAATGCCTGTGTGATGCCTCAGGGTTCCTCCTGCAGGCGACAGAGACAGTGAAAAGAGAAAAGCCTGCCCAGAGCTGGTGCTCCAGCCAGGGCTTGGGAATTTTGTTTGGACTGGCCTTGAAAGGACAAGAAGAATCAGTCTTGCTCTTTATAGCAACCCAGAGAGGCTCACTGAGGTAACCCCTGCCTCAAAGCAGCTCAGAGCACGTGGGGCTGGCAAGGACCTTTCATGCCTCTCACAGGCTGAAGGCCGGGAGCAACTGTACTCCAGGCTTGCTTGGAAGGGACTATTCACAGTGTCACAGATTTTGTGTAGATGAAACTTTACAGGAACAGGAAGCAACTGTGGCATTTTCAAGGACACCGATCTGTTTGGTCCAGGGCATCCCAGATAGGAATGATTAGTCCCCTTTTTCTAGGAAGACCAGGCAGTTTCTAGTTGAAGAACTGGGAGGAATCTAGGAATCTAACTCTACGCTCTTCTCTTAGAACATGGGTTTTCACCAACCCTCCGAGATGAGAAATTAGTGGGGAAATGATAATCATATGAGCAACAGGGACCCAAACTTGTCCATCCATACACACCTTAAAAAGCTTCCTGTGAAATGTTTCCTCAGCTTGGGTGAGCTATTGTGAGAGGCATGTGACCAACCCAAGTCCTTAGGAGGAGACAGATGCAGAAGCAGGGCAACAGGATAAGGGCAAAGCGCTTCTGCACGCAAGGGCTGGACCTCTGTGGGGAGAAGGGCAATCCCATGACACTCTTCCAGGCACGTGAACTTGGGGAGGTTGGGGGTCCCCAAGAGGGCAGGGAGCTGGGGAGCAGAATGCAGGGGCAGCTGAGGGTCCCAGTTAGACAAGCAGTGATCTTGTGCTTTCAGG
Source organism: Mustela erminea (assembly GCF_009829155.1). Taxonomy (NCBI): domain Eukaryota; kingdom Metazoa; phylum Chordata; class Mammalia; order Carnivora; family Mustelidae; genus Mustela; species Mustela erminea. The sequence goes on along the minus strand of NC_045624.1, from coordinate 40,612,450 downwards.
TCTGTGATTTCTACACTGTGTTCAAAAGAAGCAAGGGAATCCCCCTCAGAAGACCAAAGGCCAAGAGTTCAAGCTGTCCCCTCCCACTGGAACGGGAAAGAAGGGTTTGGCTGTGGAAATGTTTGAAACATGCTGATCTAGTTCTTCTGGCTGGATCCCAGGGGCTTTGGGTGGGTAGGGGGCTGGAGAGAGCCCTGTGGTATGGTAGCCAAAGGGGGCTGGATTGAGGGGGGGGGTGTCTCACTCCTAGAGGAAATCTGTAGCATCAGATAGCGGGAGTAAGGTCTTAAAAGAGATTGGGCCCGCCCAGTGAGGGACAAACAGTGGGGAGAACTGGGGACAACTCACACGGCAAGTCACGTTTCTGGAATTCTGCAAATCAGGTTTGTTATGTGCAAATTTAATTCAGTCCTTCCCTCAACCTACACAGTAGGACCGAGGCTTCTGAAGTACTTTTCCAACTAGCTCAGGAGCCAGAGTGGTCTAAGGAGAGGACATCTTCCTATTAGAAATAGCAGGCAGGGAAGGGCACAGGCTTAAGAGCATTCACACCATACCCACCCCTCTCACTGCACACACTGGGGAACCAAACCTGGAGGGGGAAGAGAACCTCTGGGCATGGCTAGAGAAGGCTGAGAGCTGTTTCCTTTTGGCCAGCACACAAATTAATAACATTGGGGTTGTTTCTGCTTTGGTTACAACTAATTGAAATGACTGAAATGGAAATGAACATGTGCTTTTGATGATTAGGAGATAAGAAAAAAACAATTAGCATGAAGGTTAATAATGGGCAAAATATTTTTTTTTTCCTCCTTGACAACCCAGATGCTCGTGAGAGGAAATGTCCTTGAAAATCTCCTCAATTTTGCAGTCCTCCATTGGAGACACGAGAAAAAACTTCAAATAGTCAAGGGCCAGATAAATTCTAAAGAAAACTTACAGAAGTCGTTCAAGGAAGGGTTCGAGACCAAAACCCAGGTGGTCCCTAAGGTCTGAGGGTGAGAAAACTCTTCCCCCCTTTCTTGTCACTGGCGTGAGATGCCAGGCATGCAAGAAAGTTACTGTTCTTCCATCTTGGAGTTTCCTGTCCCTGCTCAAGCACAGTGACCATCACCACTGCAAGCTTCTCCTGAGAGGTTACTGAGGTTTTGCCCTGTCTCTTCTAAAAAAAAGGTACCCAACTAATTTAACTGCAAAGTTGTGGGGAGCCCATTCTCTCTCTCTGATAGCCTTACTCAGTGAGCCAGCCTGCCTGTTATCTTGATCACAGGGCATGAAAGCACTAGGTGTGGCTAACAGTTCAGTGGACCTATGGAGGTCGCCTATGGAGTGGGAGTCCATGCCCCGAACACGGGCACTCCCAGAATCATCTCTTCACACTTAACACCTCAAGGGCATTTTTCACTCACAGAAACATGCCATGTTATGAGACTCTTGGTGGTCTAATTAGAAAGTACACACTCAAGGGTGTGGAGCAAAGTTTCTAAGAAATAGAGCCTTGGAGACTACTCTAAAAAACATAAGAAGGGCTTTGTGAGAGCATGCTAAATGAGAAAGTCAGAGACATATGGTGCTGAATGGTAGCCTGACACTCATGAGCTATGGGATTATGGAAAAAAGGGATTAACTTCCCTAAATCTGAGAGGTTTAGTCTGTACACAGGGCCTGCCGAGGTGGGTGGGTGTTGATGGCTCACCTGATGGTTGCCTTCCTTCTTCCTACTTTTGCTCACATGTCTGTCTATCGTCCGGGCAGTCCCTGAGCCTCAGTAAATCCTAATCCCGCTTCCAGACTCATATCTGACTGGTCTCAGTATAACCCGTCCTTTTTTGGTATAGTATGTGATTCAGAACTGGGTATGTGCTCAACCTCAAACCAAGGAGGTAAGCAGAGGGTTGACTGGGTTCTTCTAGGGATCTTCTTGCTTCCTTTGGGGTCACATCCTCATGTGCCCCCTCTCTCCTTCACTGGACTGACGTCACGGTGTGCCATGTACATGACTAAAACTGCCACACAGAGGAGGGTAGAGCCCCAGGAATCATGAGCTATGGGATTATGGAAAATGAAGATAAATGAAGCACCTGGATTAAGCCATCCCTAAAGTCTACATTATTTGTACCTTCTTGTTATATGAGCCAATTTTCTTCTTGAGAAAGACTATTAAAAATTGTAAGTTTTCCATTACTTGCAAATTAAGGTATGTAAAATAATTGAGGTAGCTAGTAGAATTTGGAGGGAGATAAATAAAGAATAAGAGAAGTGTTGCATTGAGCATAGAACTAAGTAGAGAATAAGCACTCAAAACATGATAGCTTCTTTCACTGGAATATCTTTTCTGGCAACACCGCCTCATCTCAATTAAAGGGTTCTCCCAGAGGATCTATTTCAGTTTTATTCAAGCATGGTGACATCTCTGGCATTACAAATGTTGAGAGGCTTCGTTTTACTCATTGGCAGTTTCTAGAAATTGAGCATGCTGGGGGCAGAGAGAACTATGTCCAGAGGACCCTTAGTGCCAGGAGTTGAATTGTGTCCCCCTCCAAAAATATGTCAGTACCTCTGAATGTGACCCTACTTAGAAATGGGGTTATTGCCAATGGAATGAGTTAAGATAAGGTCCTACTGCAGTAGGGTCAGCCCCTACTCCAAAATAACTGGTTTGCTTAGGAGGAGATGGCAGTGTGAAGACACAGACACACAAGGAGAAAGAAGGTCATGTGAGGACAAAGGCAGAGATTGGTGCTACCCAGCGGCAAGTGAGGAACAGCAGTTACCCAGCGGCAAGTGAGGAACAGCAAGGACTACCAACAAACCAGCCAGAGGAAAGGAAGGATCTCCCCACAGGTTTCAGAACAACCATAGCCCTGCCGACACCTTGTTTGGACTCCTCAGCCTCAGAACCGTTGAGATAATAAATTCTGCTGTTTTAAGCCACCGGGTTTGTGGTATTTTGTTATGGCAATTTTAGGAAACAAATTGTCTATTTGTTTCTAGACAACAAATTGTCTATTTGTTGTTCTGGCAGTGTCTATTCAGAAATACTAAGAAATCATGTGGAAACCAGATATTGAAAATCACCTTTTTTAAAGACCTACACGTTACAGGTATCCTTTACCTATGATCGTTTATGCTAGGCAGCTAAAAGTTTAGCATTTTCTCTCTAAAAGCATCCTAATATCCCTTTATTTAAAAGTATGACCATTCTCCAAATCTTTTTTTTTAAACAAAATTTAATGATGTCGCCAGATGTATAAAATAGATAAAAGTACAGCTCCTATAGTTGAAGGAAACTGGAGAGATCCAGACCGGCTGCCAATTCTCTCTTCTGACCCCAAATCACCCTGAGGAACAGTGATCCACAGCACTCGGGCTGAGAAACACTATTCTAGGGAATGCAAATTATGGGGGCTTGCCACCACATTGGGAACTACAGTAGGAGTTCTCCTGAATGGTGGCCACACAGCTGGCTCGCCAAATTAAGAAATGTTCTCCTTTCTGTACAATATCGCAACCGATCCCCAATCAGACTCTATGAGTGGTGCCCCTGGTGCTTTTGCTTCTGCCACTTAAGATGGGAGATTCTGGAGTCTGTTTTCAAACCTGTTTCTGCCAGTTTGTCTTGTTAGTGTAATTACGTAATTTGGTTGCAGATTATATACACTGATGAAATGTAAGTGTGAAAAGAAAATGCTCTAAGTTGCATGCTTTGGAACACTGGATTTAAAAAAAAGTTGTTAAAACAAAACAAAACAAAACTGCTGGCAAACCAGGTGTGGGTGGGTCAGCCACAAAAGACGGGAAGATTCTGGGTGCCTGGGTGGTTCAGTGGGTTAAGTCCTCTGCCTTCGGCTCGGGTCATGATCTCAGGATCCTGGGATTAAGCCCCATATCGGGTGCTCTGCTCGGCAGGGAGCCTGCTTCCTCCTCTCTCTCTGCCTGCCTCTCTGCCTACTTATGATCTCTGTCAAATAAATAAATAAAATCTTAAAAAAAAAAAAAAAAGTCGGGAAGATTCTGTACCTAGATGGTTTCCTAAGTGCCTTCCAGATCTCATTCCATCTTAAGTAAACCGGAACTTTACACTGCAGATGGTGATTTTTAGGTATGGTTCAATAAACCATATAAAACTCCATTAAAAGCAAATCTAAAAGCCATTAAAAACTCCAATCAGCAAATCTAAGGAATGCTTTGACCTGACATGAAAAAAATCAGGGAGTGAACATGCATTTATATGCTTTAAGTTAAAATAAAATATTGAAAGTACATATATATCATGTTATGATTAACCATAATCATTTTCATGTTTTTTTAATTAACTAATCAGTGGCCAGGCCCACCTGCATGGGGTGAGAGGGCCTTTACTGCAGTTGTTTCATTTTGGATGCTCTGTTTTAGATGGGCAAATTTTGCTTTTTTTTTTTTTTTGTTATTAAATTTTTTTATTTTTTTATAAACATATAATGTATTTTTATCCCCAGGGGTACAGGTCTGTGAATCACCAAGTTTACACACTTCATAGTACTCACCATAGCACATACCCTCCCCATGTCCATAACCCCATCCCCCTCCCCCTTCCCCCTAGCAACCCTCAGTTTGTTTTGTGAGATTAAGAGTCACTTATGAAGGGAGTTGAGGGAAATTGGAAGGGGAGGTGAACCATGAGAGACTATGGACTCTGAAAAACAATCTGAGAGTTTTGAAGGGGCGGGGGGTGGGAGGTTGGGGGAACCAGGTGGTGGGTATTGGAAAGGGCATGGATTGCATGGAGCACTGGGTGTGGTGCAAAAACAATGAATACTGTTATGCTGAAAAAAAAAAAAAGAGTCACTTATGGTTTGTCTCCCTCCCAATCCCATCTTGTTTCATTTATTCTTTTCCTACCCCCCAAGCCCCCCACATTGCATCTCCACTTCCACTTCCTCATATCAGGGAGATCATATCATAGTTGTC